>NW_026294469.1:64919500-65514500 GCF_007827085.1 Peromyscus californicus insignis | reverse complement strand
AACCTTATGAAAAGAAACTAGGCCATGGTAGAGGAGACACTGGACTATGCTGGAGGATTATCCCACCGGCTTCAGTGTCTCTTTGGTGAAATGGGAGCTAAAGGGACTTGGATTATGGTGTCTGTTAAATCTAAGCGAGACGGGAGGTCCTAAGCCTGGAAAGACTTTATTAGAAAAAGTCCAGGAACCACATTTTTATGGAGAACCCTGGCAGGAAAGAAGTGCTCCTAAACACACTGAATATTTCATTTCTGTGGGGAAATGTGGTGATTCATCTTTCCTGCGCATATGTAACTGATTCAGCCTAAAGGTGCATTTAAATAATAATAATTAGCTTGAAGGAGCCTAAAGGGGATATTTACATCTTTGTATGTGGGCTCCTCCTCCAGTGATGGATGGTGGACAGGGCTGCCTGGCCTGCTGCCTCCACCGCCGCTTACTTTCTGGGGAGCCAGGGGTGGGGGTGGGGGCGCCGGCAGGTCCGAGCCTCCGGGGTCCCCCAGCTTCCCATCCTCCTGTAGCAGCCTGGAGGAGTTCAGCGCAAGAGGGAAAGCGCCCGTGGCGGGCGTCGTGCGGTCCCGGCCGCTCCCCTTCTCCGACAGCCCTCGGCCTTGGAGGAACCGGCCACCGCCAACCAGGGAGTCTCCGAGAAGGACCCCGGTCTCCTCATCTTCTTCCTCTTCGTCTTCGAGGTCTCGACCGTCCTCCTCTTCCTCGCCTTCGAGTGGCTTGTGGCCCTCCACATCCACCTCTTGCTCTTCCTCCTCGTCCTCCTCGTCTTCCGAGCTGTCCTCGCTGGGGTAGCTGCAGCTGGTGCCCTCGGGGGACAGAAGGCCTCGGTGGTGCGGCTGTGGGGCCAGCGTGGGCGGCGGCGGCGGGGGCGGAGGGGCTGGGTGGTGGCGCTCCGACCCAGGCTCATCGGACTGTGGCGGCAGCAGCAGCAGTGGCGACGGCGGCTGCGGAGGGTGGTGATGGTGGTGGTGTGGGTGGTGGTGGTGGTGGTGGTGGTGCGCTGGGGCAGAGTGGGGCGCGCCCGCCGACGCCCCGTGCAGCTTGGCCAGGCTCTCCGCGTCGTCCTTGCCGCCCACGGGCCGGAAGGCGCTGGAATGGTGGTAGCTGCCGCTGCCCGCCTTGCGCCCTTCCAAGAGGTGCGGGTGATGGGGCGCCGGCACACGAGTGCCCGCAGGGCCAGCTCCGGAGGACGCAGTCCCCGTCCCGGACGTCACTCCCGGCTCTGCGGGTGGCGTGGACCCGGCGCTGCAGTCCCCGCCGCTGCCGCCCGGGGGCGACTCGAAGAGCGCGTCTCGTGCTCCCGCGCCCCCAGCAGCGGGAGGACCGGAGCCAGGGCCATTGGCCACCACGGGGGGAGGCTGGCCCGGTGGGGGCGCTGTCTCGGCACTGCCACCCACGCTACCCGGCTCGGCCAGGTCCAGGAAGGCCTGGCGCAGCAGGGTCGGGCTGTCACCCAGCGCGCAGCCAAGCGCAGACGGTGGCTGCGGAGGGGGCTGTAGGTAGGTGGGTACCGGCAGCCCGCCGGGGGTCCGCGGTGGCCAGAACATGCAGAAAGGCGGATAGAAGGCGTCCTTGCGGCCCGCGGGCCAGAAGAGACCCGACAGACCGGCCTTGGGCGCCGCACCTGTGCTCCCGGCGCCCGCTCCCCCCAGGGCCTCGGCCGCTGCGCCCGCGTCCTCCTTCTTGTGGCACAAGCCAAAGGCTGCGGCCGCGGCCGGGAAGGTGTAAGGATGCGGGAAGAGGCCCCCGCAGCCCGGGAACTTCTGCAGCACGCCCCCAAAGGAACCCTTGCTGGGCACAGGGATGACTGGGTAGCTGCGTGGGCCTTTGGTGCCAGCTGCCGCACCAGCCCCCGCACTGGCGCCCACGCCCACGCCGGTCACGCATCCACCCCCAGCACCACCTGCACCCGGCCCGGCCCCGCCTGTGGCCGCCGCCACCGAGAGACTGGCGGCGGCTGCGGAAAGGCTGGCTGCCGCCACCACGGCTGCCTCCTGTAGGGAATCGTCGTCGTCGTCAAAGCGCGGCCGCTTGTGATGGGCGTGCGGTGCGCCCGCCAGCTCAGCCAAGGGTGGTGGTGGCGGCGGAGGCGGTGGCGCGCCCAGCAGGTGTGGGCCCAGCAGGCCCCCGCCCCCGGCCACCGCGGCTGCGGCCGCCACCGCAGCAGCCTTGACGGAACTGAGCGGGTGACAGGCCGGGTGCGCGCTGGGCTGAGGCAGCGCTCGCTTGCGGCTGCCACCGTTGAACATGGCCTTGACGTCCTCCCAGGCGAAGACGAGCTCGTCTTGAGGGCTCTTGTCTGTGAGCTTGAGATGGCGGCGCCAGGAATTGAAGTTGGCGGCGTCTGGCTGCGTGTACTTGGCGTCCGGGGTGCGGTGGGAGTGGAAAATAAACTTGTTGGGTGAGAAGTACATGTTGCAGTAGCTGCATTTGATGCACTTGGCGCGAGAGCTGTTGTAGCGGGCTGGGATGAAGCTGCCGCGGCAGCCCCAGGCGCACTCGTGCGACACGTCGAAGGCGAAGTTGTCCGGCAGCTTGGGCGGCCGGTTTTCGCCTAGGAATGACTTACACAGGCGCTCGGCCTCGCGCTTGGTGATCATGCCGCAGCGCCGCGAGGAGATGGGCATGGCCCCAGCGCGCCGCAGGATCTCCAGTTGGACAGGCGTGCACTGCACGCACGTGATGCCCAGCGCCACGCGGCGGTTGTGGATCTCGTTGTAGCTGAAGTTCTTGAGAAGGGTGTTGGAGATCTGCGCCAGGCACAGGCGTTCCTGCCCGTCGATCACCAAGGACACGATGGGAATGCCATAGAGGATCACCTGGCCCACCTGGTTGGGCTTGAGGTTGGTGTGGCCCGGCCGTGGCTGGCTCAGTGCGTCGGGCTGGAAGGCGCTCGAAGGCGATGCAAGCAGGATGTCGTTGGGCCCCGGCAGTGGGCTGGAAGCCATCTCCTCCACTGCGGAAGCGCGGGCTTAGCGCTCCGGGTTTGCCTTGGAGACTGGAAAGGAAAGGAGAAAGTTGACTTGAACCTCCCGGTCTTAAGACAGAGGGGAGGGATGAGAACTAACTGAAAATGACAATAGCTCCTTGCCTTGATTAAGACGCGGTTATTACTGGGTAACTGAGCGAGTTTCAGATGTACAAAGGTCATCTTTTAAAATTCCCCTCAAGGTCGCCCTTGAGAAAGTTCAGCGACTTGGAGTTAGCAATTTGTCTTCTGTCCTACTCGTCCCAAGTAAATTCGGTCCACCTGTCTGCCTATCTATTTATCGGTTTCAGCAAATTCCTAAGAAACTCAGGACATCCCCGATTTATGGAATAAGTTGATTGTTGGAACAAGATATGTGCCCGATAGGAATTAGAAAGAAATGACTGTTGTCGTTAATGACGTACAAGTCATGAGGAACTCCAGCTTGGCCATCAACGTCAAAATTGAGAGAGAGAGAGAGAGAGAGGGAGAGAGAGAGAGAGAGAGATCATTCAGATGTGACTGAAAAAAAATTGATTTTGGTTAAAACAAATTCAACCCAAACATTTTGAAAAGTGATTTTTGTGGTGTCTGTGGTTTCCTCGGGTGAGGTTCACTACTGGTTGAAACATTGCTCATTAAAGTAAAACGAAATCTCTTCTTCCCTGTCCTTGCTATTAGGTATTATTTTATTTACTGTAATTAGAGAATTTGAGGGCTGCATGATTGCTCCCAAATAAAGTATGTCGCTTTCAGATTTTCAAAGACCCATTTCATGATATAAGGACTTCTAGTTCTAGGTAGGTGGCACAAGAAGAAGTTGGCGACATAAGCATTAAAAAGTCCTTTCCTGCCATCTTTATACAACGGACGGGTCAGTACAGGCCAACATGTTAACTCCAAAAGCTCGCAAAGAAACAGTTCTTGGGGATCATGACAGGCAGAGGTTTCAAAAGTGTACTCAGTTTCGCACAGGTCGGCTTCTGCGACACCTGCCCCCTTGGCTGTGTTATATGTTACATGTGGAGAGTGTGCCCAGAAGTAACCATACTTTCCAGATTAGGCAACCAATCGTGGGCGCACTGAAAGTGATGTATGGGTTCAGTTTGAAATAAAATTCTGATTTCACCTGTCCAGCGGATACCCCAATGGGGGAAAAAATAAATATCCATTAAGTTGGAAATATAGAAAAGGCAGAGCAAAGAAACCTGTGCGAAAATAACAGTAAGTCAAAACAAGTTAAATGGTGCATTCCTCAGGAAAGCAAACTGTGGTCTTCACCTAACTACCTGCACCATGCATAGGCCAAAGCTGTCCCATGACCTGGAAAGTCACCGGTGGCCATCGCCCGGCAGCAAACTGGATTTTATTACAGCGATCGCAGAGAACACACTAATCAATCCCCTCTACCAAATGATTACAACGATGTTCCTTCTTTGGGTCCCCATGACATCTGAATGACCTCCTCGGACCTGCCGCCCCCAGGATCTTCAGCTTACACTCCGCGCTCCGCGATCTCCAAGAAGGCCGAACAAGCCTTCCTGTTCGAAGGAGAGGATTGCTAGGCGTGTCAGTCACTTCACAGATCAGAGGACATATTTTCGGGGGTTAGGGCATTAAATGGCACTCAAGGCGTGGTGATACTTGAGTCTGACATGACTAGCCCCAGCTTCGGCTGATGACCCTCCCAAGGCTCATTTTTCTCTCAGAGAAGACCGTATTATATCAATAAGACCCTGGGAGAACTCGAACTCTCGCTTCTTAAAAACACGCGCCACGGATGCTGAGTTGGTTCTGCGTTAGGAACCGCAGCCTTCTCGCGGAAGACCCGGCAGAAATGCCTGCTCTTGGGTGTTCCCCTCTTCACCCTCAAACCCTTCCAGAAACTCCGTCAGGAGAGACAGAGTAAGATTTCGGTTGGGGTACATTTGAGGGGTGAAAGAAGAGACAATTAAAAGTTAGTTGAACGGAAAAAGGAATCCGACAAACTTCTCCATCTGCCTCATGAGGCAACGAACGACCCTCAAACTCTGGTTCTGCTACCCATCATTTCCGAGGCCCGCCGCCCCTCCACCTATGGCAGAAACTCCTCAGCTGGGTTTCTCCAACCGCCAGCTGGGTGCCCAGTCAGGGCGGGCGGCTTCGGGTCGTACCTGGTAACCCCACGATGTCTTTAGGCGCGTGGTTGCCGGCCCATCTTCCGAGGACGCTCGGAGGCGAAGCATCCAAGCGGGTCCTCGAATCCAGCGGGCGGAACTCAGGCGAGCTGAGCGAAGAATCCCGCGCTGGCGCGAGCTAATGGCGCTCGAACCCCGGCGGGGGGCAGGATGAGGGCCTGGGTTGCGGCGGGGTTGTCCCCTCCACCGCAGAAAGTGTGGGCACGCGGAAACCCGCGGCAGGCGAGCCCCGAGTGGAGCGCAGTCTGACAGCGCCTTTCTCTGTCTCTGAACTCGTGTCCGATGGAGGGGACGCCACCCAGCGGGCAGGGTGACGTCACCGTCTCCCTGACACTCCACATTAAAGGGCTGGCATGTTACAGGGAGGGAGGAGGAGAGCGAAAGCCAGAAGGAGCTACATTAGAGATCCTTTCCCAGCAGGCACGAAAGCCACCACCTAGCCCACGGCAACTGACAGCTCCCCATCCTGGGAACCAAACAGCAACGAGGCTGGATCCTCTGTTTAGGAGTCCAAAGCTGAACTGCTTGTGTGCATCCTAGGGAGATTCTAGAACATTGCAAACTAAGTGTCTGCCTGCCTGAATTAGCCCCTCCTCGAAGTCATCCTCCTTCCTGAACGGTTCCTCCTAGCTGCCTCTGTGTCTCGGAAGATACAAAACGCAGTCAGCTGAGGAGCAGATTACCTTCAGCACCTCGTCTGAAACACTGCAGAATGAGAGAAAGGAGAGAAGTTTCTACATTGGGTGACCAAGGCGGAAAACTGGGAAAGAGTCGAGAAGAGATGAGTGACCCCAGGTTTGCGCTTGCTTTTCAGGGCAAAGCAGCCACTGAGTTTTGTCTGGTCCACCGTGGGTACAACTGGGTGAAGACACCAGTGGGTGCCAGTGTGCATTCATCTACCAGTGATGGTTAGAACACCCCTGTAACTCATTGTATAAGATCTGTGCAGGCCATGTCAGCACAAAGAAAAAAATAGGGTGGTCTATTATAGAGGTCCTCAACCTGACAGGCCTTTTGGAAAAATTGCCAGTTCCCCTGCGGAAATACATTACTAGAGATTCCTCAAAGAGCATGCAGACCTTCACCCAAAAGGAGCCAACTAGAATGAGAAAAAAATCTTTCCCCATAGTTCTCCAAAGTGAGGCACACCCTGGGATATTAATGAAGTGTGCAATGTTATCTCCTAATTGGCTGGCTCTTAAGAGCCAGAACAGCCACTGGCCAGTTTATCAGAAACTAAAGAAGCCATTTGTTTGGAGGACGTTCTAAGGAAGGTGCTTGCTGCGTGGGACAGGAGCAGCAAGTTATGTTCTTCCAGTACTATCCTTGATGAAGTCCATTTACTGCCAGACGAAACAGGCTTAGGGATGGATAGTTCTGCTGTAGAAAGAGTAGAACTGTCTCCACTAAGCCCAAAGCCCAACCAGACACCATTACAGCATAAACACACACAGCCCCTAAATACAAGTATAAAAATGTGAGATCATAACATGTCTCCAAAGGTTAGCAAAGCCAAGGAGAGCCAGGAAGGGCCTTTGCTCAGGAGGTTTTCTCTCTCTCTCTCTCTCTCTCTCTCTCTCTCTCCCAATATCCTGAAAACAGTTTCAGGGGCATGAAAATGGTGACATTTGTTTGAGGCAAAAGTTTCAAATGGCAGTGAAGTAGTTTTTCATTAATCTCCTTATTTCTAAGGCCACCACAAGCACAAATTAGACCCTCTCTTAAGGGGCTGAAATCAACTCAGTGCTTGCTTTCTCTCTAATGCTCCTAGATACCCTGTACAAGATGGAGAACTTAGATTCGGGGGCCTTCAGGTTCATTTGCCTAAAAAGTACCATTGTCAGCCGGGTGGTGGTGGCACTCGCCTTTAATCCCAGCACTCGGGAGGCAGAGCCAGGCGGATCTCTGTGAGTTCAAGGCCCTCCTGGGCTACAGAGTGAGTTCCAGGAAAGGCACAAAGCTACACAGAGAAACCCTGTCTCGAAAAACCCAAAGAGAAACTCTGTCTCAAAAACCCTCCCCCCCAAACCCCCCCCCAAAAAAATTTAAAGTACCATTGTAATTTTCCAATCTCATCGCCAGGAAGACAAGCCACCCCTAAGCCTATTTCTCTCTCCCCAAGATTCCAGGGCCAAGCCTGCATCTTCCTTCTCCATTGCCTCTTTTTTGGAGTCCAGAGAGCTTACAAAATAGGTTTAGATTTGCTTACTGCTCCCGGAGCCCAGGATGCTGGAAGGAAAGCTTTAGCTATGCAGAAAGCTGCTAATGGGTGGGCCTTGAGACTGGAACTGGGGTAACAGGAGTTGGTCATCTGTCACTCAAGTACCCCTGGGAAATGCCTGGACAGTGCTGTAGGGAGGAAGTGCCCCAGGGTCCATGCTTTTTCCGTGCAGCTCCCTTATTTACTAAAAAGACAGATTCCTACTATTAAAAAGGTGTCTTCAAAAGATCTGCTGGGTGGTGGTGGCGAATGTCTTTATTCCCAGCACTGGATCTTTGAGGGTTTGAGGCCAGTGTGGTTTACAAAGCAAGTCCCAGGACAGCCAGAGCTATTACACAGAGAAACCCTGTCTCGAAACCCCCCCCCCAAAAAACAAACAAAAAAAAAAAAAACAAAAAAAAATTCATCTGTCTGTCTGTCCCTGCAGTGAAGCCCCACCCCGGTAGCCCTGGCAGTCACTTCTTCCTCACCTATCACAGTGATTTGGAGGTTTACTGAATATAAGCCTGATACTTCAGTTTTTAAAAGTTTCACTAGAAAGAGAAATGTGTAGTGGAAGGCTAAATATTTTTATTCAAATACTTATAAGAAGAGTCAGTGTGTTATTTTCCCAGTGAGTCTGGGTGTCCTGCTGGAAAAAACCAGGGCAGTTTTGCATTCTTGGAATTTCGAAGATTCTTGGAATTTCGAAGGCACAAAATAGTTATTTTCAAAGTGCATTCTGCTCTCAGAGAATCTTGTCTGGCTGTCGGAGTGAGGAGGTGCGTGGAAGCCCTTTTGAGTTCTGTGAGCAACTCTGCTACCCACTGTCTCAGAGACCCTTTGTTTTAAACAAGTCCCCTGTTGCTGCTCCCCAAGGCTGGGCCAGTCCTTGCCCTAGCATCTGGGACCCTGACAGACCCTGGGAGGAGTCGGCCCAGGCAGGAGAAAGCTGTTTGGGATGAGTTAATCAATGCTTTCCTATTCGAGCGGACATGCATTTTACACGTCGGGACTCTCCTCAGCCTGCTAATTGATTCAAATAGTTTTATTGGTTAAACTGGTGTCACCCGTTTGCATGATCTATCACCGCACAAAGGAGAGCATTTCCACTCCCATCTCCATTCCGGGCGGCTGCGGTTCACCCAGGCCAAGGACAGGTAAAGGAGCCCAGACGCTCGGACCCAAAGGAAAACCACAAACCGAGCCGCCCCCCTCGGAACTGGAGAGGCGAGAGGCGAGTCCTTCAGGCAAGAGCACGCGGACAGCACTCCAGCGCTGATGGAATCTTATAGCTAAGGCTGTTAACAACTGGTGGAAGGGAGCTCAAACCAAGCCAGGGCCGAGTCCAGCTTCTTCCGCTTTGGAAGCGGGTTGATTCCGCAGGGGATCTGGCTGAGTAGGACGCCCTGGCCAAAGCGAGGGGAGGAGCTGTCCGCGGTGCTTACGCAACGCGTTGCTCCCAGGCTTAACGGATCCTGGACGAAACCTCCCAGCGGGTCGCCATGGGAGCATTAGATTCAGGTTTGGGCAGAGGCAGGACTCATAACATTTAAGAGGCAGGCAAGAGGTGATGCGGGAATCACACTTCTAACTTCTCACATCTGCCCCGTTTCGAAGATAAACACCTTAATGCAATAAATCCATTACAACCAGAAGTTACATAGCAAAAGATTCACCCCTTATTCCCCCATCACTCCTGTTCCCCTTTTGTTTACACTCTCCGGTAGGAGTATCTCTGTTCCTGTCCTTGACATAGAGGCTCCTGGCATGGTATCAGGCGGGAGACACATGATTTCCCTGTCACTCCCAGGGGTGCGAAAGGAGATCCATAAGGAAACTTGAAGCCTGATGAACAGATGAAGTCACCAAATAAAGGGGATTTGTAGTCACGTGAAGCTGGCACAAATTTCTCTGTGACCACTTCTCAGCTGTGGAACCTTGCTAAGATACCTACATTTCACAAACTTCACCTGCAAAATGAGGAGATTGACTGGTAGTTCACTGTGCTGAAGTGAGAATTAAATAATATACATGTGGTGTGCTTGGCACATTTAATACATGGTGTTTTAAACCGCCCTTCCCTGGAGAATGAGAACAACGGCTCCATCTGTTAGTAGGAGTGCTAGAGAGCATCAACAGCTCCATAATAAGTAGCATCAATGATGCTTCAACTTAATGCAGAGGTGAAACCATGTTACCCCCAGGAATATCAGTTTTCCTCTCTAAAGCTGTAATTTGCCCTTAACTGATAGTGTTTTTTAATGTTTATTTTATTTTTAATTGCATGTTTTTGTGTGCATCTGTGTGTAGATACGTGCACATGAGTGCGGGTGCCTGAGGAGGCCAGAGGTGTTGGATTCTCCTGGAGTTGGAGTTAACAGGTATGGTGACCCAACCAGTGTGGGTACTGGGAACTGAACTCTGCAAGAGTAGTATGTATCCTTCAAATCTGTATGTATGTATTCTTTAGGTCACACCAAGTCACCTTTCCAGCCCTAGTATAGCATTATTTATTTATTTATTTACAGATGGGGTCTTGAAATCTCAATTCTCCTGCATTAGCCTACCCACTGCTGTGATTATAATCATGTGCCACCACACCAAGTTTTAGTGTTTATTTTATACACAAATAGCCAAAAATCCCAACAAATGTTTGCTCATCCCACTTTAAATAAATTAATAATAAGAATTTCCAAGGATAATGACTGTAATGATAATGACCACTGACTACTCTCAATTCTCAATTACCATCCTTTCCACAACTTGGCAAGCCTAGCTCTGATTTTCAGTCCATTGACTCATTCAGAGTCATATGAAGTAAAACAGGACCAGAAGTCAACCAAAGGGTCATTTATGATGGAAATCATAAAGAAACGATAAAGGCCCTTGGAGGCAGATACAATCTTTGAGGATTCTCCAACTAAAAGAGATCCTTCCCCCAGCTGCCCATGAAAAGCAATGAGAACACCAACTTTCTTGGGGAAGAGAAGAAAAGAGAAAATGCACTCCCAAACTATGTACCCTTAAATTCTTCATGGGAATCAATGATCCCTTCATACATTCCAAGCCCACACTTTTGTAAGAAATGGAAACAGCAGGGGAAAAACCAAGTCTTACTTTTTCTTTATCAAAGGAAGCCATTATTACAAGAAAACTTGAACTTAGGTAAATGGCAGAGAAGGCTCTTTATTCGTTCACAGGGACCAGGGACAATTAGGACATTTGCTGCAGGGATTTTCTTTTCTTTTTTAAACAGAGAATGAACATTTATTTTCTCAGGGTCCTCCCACACCTACAAGCACAGCAAGGCATGTGTGCACATCATTTATAGGAAGTAATAAATCCAGATTGGAGC
The DNA here is from genome assembly GCF_007827085.1 of Peromyscus californicus insignis. NCBI lineage: Eukaryota > Metazoa > Chordata > Mammalia > Rodentia > Cricetidae > Peromyscus > Peromyscus californicus. Next base: position 65,503,785 of record NW_026294469.1, on the reverse strand, counting down.
ATGAAGTTAGCATATGTGGTGGCCACTTAAGAAATATTAACTGATCAAGATGAAATTCAAAGGCGACAAAAACACCCGAAGATTTGTGGATGCACACTTTCCCTAAATACACTTGCAAATGTGCATCAAAGAGGAACGGTGACACTGGGAATACGCAGTGCACTAGGCACTCTTCCCTTCCCTCTCCTCTTTCTCCCTCTCCGGGAGCATGCATACACATATGACCCACCCCCTCCACTCCCCTTCTCTGCACACTGAAAAGGAGGGGGTCCTTTGAAATGGAGGTGGTCCCAGCTGGAAAACCCCAGAGCTCATTTAGATCACATCACTTCAGGCTTTTGTCTCTGCTCCTGAATAACCTAGGCTGCTACAACAAAAGGATAGGCATCTACATGGAGTTTTCATTGGCAAAGATGCATCTAAAAGATGCTGCTGTAATAATGAATAACAAGACAAGATGCTTGCTTTTTTTTTTTTTTTTGATTGCCATTCCAAAAGAAGGGAAAGGAAAAAATGGGAGATGGGGAGAGAGAGAGAGAGAGAGAGAGAGAGAGAGAGAGAGAGAGAGAGAGAGAGAGAGAGAGAGATGTAAGAAGCAGAGATTGTGAAAGAGAAAACCAAGGCAAGTATATGGGTGGATTCCCACAAGAGTCTTTAATTGTATGAAGATTTCAACTACTACAAAATATATCAAATGGGCTTATTTTATTCTCTAAGTGGCTCTTTATTTCAGGGAACTAGTTTAAGGAGTGACTGACACAGAGGATGTAGAACAGGACCTTTCACAGCTTGGAAAAGAGAAGGAGGGAGGTGGCTAGGGGGAGGGGTATAGATCGTCTGTTGACGTGTCGCTGGAGAGAAAATGACATAGATACACATTTAACATCTCCCCAGATGACACTGCTAGATGAAACATTAGATTTTATTTTCCGGGGAAATGAAGACATTTTTGTTTTTCTTTGCCTGTTCTTTTCCCCAGTACCACCCACCTGAAAAATCTGCTTTGCCCCCAAGCTTGATGCTATTCACTACTACACTAATAAACTACCATGTGCTCTCTGGGTTTCCAGTAAGCAACGTGCCTTTAGCGTTTCTTTTGCATGCAAACTTTAACTTTGTGTTAGCAAAAGGTGACATGACGCATTAGTCGAATGAATCTTATCGTTAGCTACCCCAACTTTGAAGCTTTTAAGCACCAAGATTGAAAGAGGGGTTTTTTTTTTTTGGTTGTTGTTCAAAAAGAAATACCTTGAAACACACAAAAATGAGAAGTTTTTTCAATACTCTATCTGAATATTTGCTGGGTGTCATATTTTCAGGAATATCCCCAGACCAAAGGCAATAAGCATCCCAAACTTTTTCAAAACATATTATGATATCACCAACAAACTCTTAATGTAGGCAAATAATTAAATTTTCCATCTTTTAGAACTGTGTAACCTTGGGTGTCTTAGAAACAAATTGCACAAACAAACCGTGGAGATGAGTACTGAGGGTTTCAGAGGAGACATAATGAACCAACTTTAATTACTAACTTGAAATTAAAAATGTAATATACAGATTTAAATTTATTTTCACCTAAATTGTGTATAAAATTATATGGCTTTTGCAGGCTAAGAAATGCTTTGTAACCAGCCATGCTGCTAAAAAGTCTGAAGTAGTTTCCAAAAGCGAGTTCCCAGACTCACACAGTAATAATGACACATTTATCATTACTGATGACCACCTACTGGGTAATTATTGCTTTGTTACTACTATTACAATCAAGAGATTTCTTTATTTACTGTTAACATTCACTTAAAACTGAATGTTAATGACTGTTCTGAATTCACCAAAGAGAGTTTTCTGTTATATTTCAGAAGTACTTACGTTCTGGTTCAGAAATGGAAAACCACATCACAACAGAATAGAGGACTAGGCAAGCACTTCGTCCTCACCTTCTCTTGAGAACATAAATGGCATTCTGAGGATTTCTGGAGCAAAATTCTCTGGCTCAGAATTGCCAAAAGGTCAACATAATGCAACCACTTGACTTGTGCTAATTACGTAAGTATTTTATTACAGGAGAGTCATTCATTATTGATACTTGTTTGCAGTAACTTCCTACCTGGGAGAGTTGTGTTTTATATGAGAAGTAAACAAACCACTGCTGCTCCAGGGCTAGCCTCTTCATCTGATTTTTCCTTACCTCTTTGTTTAGTTTCACATCCCTCCTAGGTTTTGTCCCTGTTGGTGAACATACAATCGCAGAAGACTCTCCCCTCCATTCCCCTTGCCCCTTCAGAACTCCTAGTTCTTAAAAGCTCTGGGTTTTTAGATTTGGAGGGGAGTTGATATGGGTGGGAAAACATAACCAACGGGCTGCAGACGCTCAAGTCTAAACTCCTTGAGGCTTGGGCAACAATTTTCCTCTTCATAAGCTGCTTGTAATTCCCAGTTGGGAAATATCATAAGTCAAGCTGGGCTTTGGAATACTCAGAGATCAGGAGATGAACATTATAAAGAGGGCATGATGGAAACTCGTAAGCAGTAGACAAACTCAGAGGGAGATTCCTGGAGTCCCTGGCAGGTTTGAGTCTCACAGCCAGTGGTGGTAGTGCAGTCTACAATAACTTTTTTTTAAATGCTGTTGCCAAATTCTACTAGTAAGACACATACCTTTGCTTGTGGGATGGCCTCACAGAGTCCCAGTGGAATACTACATTGGCTGCTTGGTCCAGAGACTCTAGAGAGCTTTATTCTATAAACTTGTATGGCTAGCTATGCAGTGCTTCCTAGAGAAGCCAAAGGCCTCCAGCCTAAACATAGGAGTTTCTTGGGTTTTCATATATGTTCTGAGACTCCTGCCAGTTTGGATGTAAGATGTCAGAAATCAGCAAGTTGGAGACTGAAGGGAGTTTGAAGTGGAGGTGCTTGTGAGGCAGGACAGTACTTTTATGAAGGAAGCAGGAAATGGCCTGCTCCCTCCAACTGTGGAGGATGCAGGTGGGAAAGAACCATCTGGAAGCTGTCATCCCAAGGTATGCTTGGATTGCTTGAGAAGGATGAAATGGTGTGGTCTGGAATGAGGTAGAGGGAACCTTGGGGGAGGCACTTACAAGTTAGCTGAGATTGAGCAGTTCTGATCACAACCCTGAGCAGAACGGACAGAGCTCAAATCTCAGGTTTACTCCTGAGTCTTTACTATGTAGCTTAGAACTTCATACAGAAACAAGAGTATCTGAGAGAAGACCCAGATCCCAAGGACTCTGTGATGAATCCTGGTGAGGGAAAGGGAGTGATGGGGAGACTACTGACATTAGGTCCAAAGTGGGTGTTCTGTGTTTGGTCAGCTCACCGCCCACCCTCCTCAGCCAGGCTCCTTGCCTCCCTCCTGCTTTTACCCCTTGCCAGGGCGAAGCAGCTTTGTGTGATCTATGGAGGAATGCCGTTCCCAGCAAGGCTTCTTTAATGGTCCTTTAACAAACTCTTCGATCTCTCTTTGGCCGCTCTGGCTCTCACTCACCTCCTCCCTCTTCCCTTCTCCCCTGTCTTCATCAATTATTTATGGCCAGCATTAATTATTCAGGAAAAGAGAAAACTCCAGCTTTGGGAACTTAACTAAGGGGAGCTGGGGGTTCCTTTCCTGTACCCACAGTAGTTTTGGGACTGCATTTGGCTTGATCCTGCTTTGAAGCAGAAGAGAAAGGGAACCCAGTAGTTGGACAGAAAATGGTGTGTGTGTGTGGGGGGGGGGGGGGCCGGGGGAAAGCGGGTATGTGGATACACTCCTCATTTTGGTCCGCTCTGGCCGCTGACTGCTTTGTGTAACCTCCGGGGACCAGAAGTTACTAAGCCCATCTGCAGGAGTCGCTGTCCGGACCTGGTGGTGCTGAAACAGCCGGCTGGAGCCCTAAGGCTGAGGGTTTGGGGGCGGGGGTGGGGGTGGGCGACCGGAGGGTAGGTGGTAGTGGTGTGGGGAGGAAGGTCTGGGTTTGTCCCCAGGTAGGGGGACTGCTATCCAAAAAAGTCTTATCTTCTTTCTCTTCAACCTCCGCTCCCCCCCCCCCCCCCCCCCCCCCCCCCCCGCCAGCCCTGTGACACCAGGAACGTTGTAACCAAAGATTAATTGCCTTAATCAAATCGATCCACCCTCTGCAATTAATCTTTTACCAACAAATTAGAAACAATTTACCTCAACCTCCTGGGCCAGGAGGAGAGAAGAGGTAGGATGGTGTGGGGGAACGGACAGGATGGGAGACTTTGACGAAACCTACCAAAGGTGCGAGGCGGGCACTTGGGAACCGCTAGGCGTCTAACGCTAGAGGAGGGGGAGGAGATCAGGGTCAGCGGTGGGGTCCGTCGGGTCTGGAAATTCCTGGAGTGCGTTTCAGCTCGGGATTCTCCAAAAGAGTAGAGGCCGAGGGCAGAGGATGAGGCCACTTACCTGTCCGCGCCGCCCGCGCGGTCTCCGGCCCTCCGCGCTCGGTTCTCCCGCCTGCCTGGCGCTCCGCAGCTGCTGCGCGGCCCTGGCTCCCGCGGCGCCCGCCGCCTCCCCCGCGCGGGATCCGCCGCTGCCGCCGCCGCCCGCAGCCCGCGTTCCTCTACGTTCCTGCTTGCGGGCGGGTCCTCCTCAGCGTCCCGGTCCGGTCCCGCCCCTCCCCTGCTCTCGGTTTCCCGCAGCCCCTTAGCTCTTCCCACTCCCCTTCTCCTCAAGTTTGTAAGTTTGGGGTGAGGGTCGATCTCCTCGCACCCAGCTTCTCGGTTTAGCTTGCTCAGATCTGCACCCCCACTTCCCAGCTCAGACCTGGGCCTCTGACGCCGCCTGTTGGTCAGGCAAGGCCACAGCGCAGAGACAGTCCTTCACCCCTCACCCTCTCAGTGCCCAGTAGTCCAAACAACACCCAAAGAAGGCGAGGTTGAAGACCTGATAACCGCAGTGAGACCCAGGGCAAAAGGTTAATCGTGCCCATTGGGTGTGCATAGCCTGGGCTGGCAGATTGAGATCCTCACTAGAAAGGTTGTCCCGTGGCCTGCCTGTCTCCTGTGCCACCCACAGACAGTTCATTAAGAGCTGTACCCCTGCCCCAATTCTGCTGGGCCAAGAGGCTGTGGTGCCTTTTGGAAGAGTTGGTTGGTCGTGGACACCAATTGAGTATCTATGGAACCGAGGGAAGCAAGCTGGGGAGGTTACAGTCCCCAGAGTGAGTCCTTCTCATCGAGGGGGTGGAGAAGCTTTAGGGCAAACTGGAGGTAGGGATGGGATGCAAATCATTCTCATTAGGGGGTGTCAAATCTGGGGCGGGGGAGGTTGGCAAGTGTGGGCCAAGGGTTTCTAGGTAGAGCTCAGGGCTCTGGGAGAGGGGTTCTAGGGATGAGGACAGAATTCAGGAGGACTAGGTGGCCTTACATGGGCAGGCTTTCTGCACCGGTCTAGTCTCTAGGCAGCTACCCATGTGCCGGTCTCACCCATGGAGCAACCCACCCTTTGCACTTCTTGGGAAGTCTCGGTCTGGCTGCTGCTCCACCAAGGCATCACAGAGTGGAGGCACAATACCCTCCCCATCCTCACCCTGTCTTTTTCATTCAAAGAATTGATGTACTGTTTCTCACTACCCCCTCCTTCTCTAATAAACGATTCCCATAGATTATTCGATGTAGAGAAGGAAGGCGGCTGCTTAAAAAACAAAAAGCCATAGCCCTAATGAGTTCAATTACAATGTGGTAAACACATTGCCTCTACGCTTTAATTAAGCCTGCTGCCCAATTTTAACTCATTAGTAATTCATTAAGAGAACAGCCCCGTGCTGGCGGGTGGAAGGCACCATAGACTGATTGTGCTGGGCGGAGTCCGCACACTGCTGGCCGACCACGGCCCTTGTGTTGGGCCTCAGAGAATCAGGTTTGCGACCCAGTGCTTCAGTATCTATTAAGACCCGAATACCCTCTCCAGATGCACTAGACTTGGCAACTCTGAGCGACCCAGATGACCTGTCCTGTGCCCAGTCCCTGGGGTTTGCAAAAGTTTGCAAACCTGTTGGGTAGGTAAAGGTGGTATGGGGCGGAGTCTCGGCAGTGAGAAAGTCTTCAGGTTAAACCAAGAGGCCAGGTTAGGTACTTTCATGCTCCTTTCATTTCGTATTAGATGTAAAGGGGGTGGGGAGCTAGGTTTGGCTTTAGCTCTCAGCGTTATTACAGTCTGTATGCTTGCAGAGAAATCAGACCATCCTTTTTGAGCCAGGGCTGAGGATTGTAGTAGGGAGAAGAGCGTTGGCTGCAGAAGGGGAGATCTGGAGGTAGGAGCCCAGATTTCCCTTTATCCTTTTTGCTCTCTTCTGAGTGGTTAAGACCGGGGCTCTGCATCTGTAACTATGCGGGTTGAGACCAGCACTTGAGGCCATCCCTTTGTGGACAGGAGGGGTAAGTGTGGCAGAGTGAATGTGTCAGCGAACTGTTATGACCTTTCCCTAATGGAGAGAGTTTAAGACGCCCCCTCCCCCTTCCCTGGCCTTGATAGGTTCTAGAAAGAAAGTGTCAGCGTGTTCTGGGCATCACAGTTTGGACAGGACTGAACTCAAGTTTCCAAAGCAAAGGACATACACAGAGAGGGTTACAGAGCGAAGCTCTGGAAAAGGAAAAGGACTTGGAGCTGCTTCCTGCCCCACTTTGGGGCTTTCTTTGATTGGGAGAATTCCTGTTCGCCCCCCGCGGCTCACCGCGCCCCCTAGGTGCGGCGGGAACTTGTCCGGGCGACGTGGGCCGGCTCCGCCTCCTGAGGGCGGGTGGAGACTCCCCGCGGTCAGTGCGAGCCCCAGGGCTAGAGCTGTTTGTGCTCCCTCCACACTGGAGCTCTTCCCAGTCGCCAATTGCGTCTGCTAGCGTCTAGCCGCTCCCTTCCCTTGTCCGAGCTGCAGCTGCACCTAGAAGCGAGTGCACGGACGGGATTTCCTCTTGGCTGAGGGTGAAGTTCCCGCGGCCAAGTGGCCCAAGAGGAGCGTGGGGCGCTCGGCTGACTCTTCGGTGCTTGGCTAGGATGCGCCAGAGGGATGTTTGAATTTTGGCCTACCAGCTCCCGGAGGCAGGGAATGCTGCGGGTTCAGATTGGGTACTTCAAGGACTAGGGGCTTTGCACTCCTTGGATTCTCTGGAGAGGGTTCGGGAGAAATCTGGGCCCCTGCCGGAACTGAGTCTCGGCCCAGGAGTGGTGGATCCATCCCAGGAGGGTGGGCAGCAGGAGAGGCTCTCCTGTCAGGTGGGGCGCAGAGTGCACAGATCCGGGTCCCTGATGAGGGGCTGCCCTGGGTCTGGGGAGTGTCGCCTGCGGTTGCTTTCCCGGAGCGGCGCGCTGCCCTGGTTGATCTTCTGCAGAGAAGATTGGCCTCTCTGCTCTGATCTTGCTGGGAGAAAGATCCCTCTCTATCGCTGGGTGCGATCAAAGTACAAAAATGTGACCCGCACCGCAGTCGATCCGGGCGCCTAAAATGCGGAGGGGCAGCGATGGGATCAGCAAAGCGAACAAGTGGACAGCCTCGCAGGAAACCCGCCTCTTTCTAAGAGTTTCCGGGTTTGGAATTCAGTTTGATGTCTGTGGGGGGACTCAGAGGCACGAGGGCATTTGTCCTCTCTGGGGAAAAAGTTACCGAGAACAACATTTCCAGAGAAATCCCTCGCGTCTGATGTTAATTACAACTGAAATAGATTGTCTTCCTTATTTTTTTTTCCTTCTCTAATTCAAGGACTGGGAGGTAGGATATAATCTGTTCTGTTGACAGTAGAATAATTAAGTACTTTTTTTGTGAATTTTGGGGGACGGAACACTTCTCTACAGTCAGGTGAAACCTTTAGAACTACCCCGCCCCGCTGCTAAAGGAGGTGGCCTCCTTTTGCCAGGTGCTTCATTCTAAACCACACTCCATCCCCAGCCTGCTTTTTTCTTGTTCGGGATGCTGCGCACAGGACCGGAAGCCAGTGTAGAGCTTGGAGATATCAAGGTTTCCCCCAAGGTGGGCCTAAGCCACTCTGTGGGTTTCATGCAATTTACTTCCCTTTTCTTTCTGCTGTGACTCCCCCGCCCCCCAGCACCGGCAGCTGTGGAGACAGACCCTTAGAAATCAACTGTTAAGATACTAAAAATGTTGTTTGCTGTTTTGAAGGGTGTCTCCGGGGACAAGGATGCTATCCAATAGTTTAATACTGTAAAATAAGAGAGATGTGGAGTGGGAGGACTCAGAAGAGAATCACATCTTCGGTAAGGCACAGAAAGTAAAGATCCCAATTTATGAGTCCCAAATAGACGGGCTAGTAACTATTTACAAGCATGTTTTAACAGAGCTGGCAGAGCATGGACAAGAGCTTCTGACAGTCAGGCAGGAGATACGTGGGAGGTTTGGGAGATGGTGTCTTGACTCACTGTAGTCATAAAGCAGTAAGAACATGTTGACTCATTCTTGAAGTATTTTTTGGAAAGAAGGAAAAACATGTTCATGATTAAAATACTTATATGTTATCTATATGAAGAACCTTTCATTTAATTATCACACGATTCCCCCTGAGTTAGGAATCATTGTCCACATTTTACAGACTTTGAAAACCGAAGCTCAGAGAGGGTACCTTTTCCTCAAGACCCCACAGCTTGGTAAGTAGCAAAATCTGGCAAAATCTGGTTTCAAGTTAGCATGTTTAGATTTCAAAATAGGCTCTCAATTAATACAGTATACTGTGGACCACTTTACATTGACCATGCCATTTTATCCTTGTGACATTATTAAGTAGATGTGGCCCACCTTAACTCCAGTTGGACTATGATTCTCAGTTCATAAGGCAGATTCATGACAGTTCATTTTGAAGCTGGTATTTGGGGGATTATATTTGGAGATATATTACTGTTCTGGTTTGTCTGTGTCACTCAAAGCTTCATGTGTTGGATGTTTGGTTCTCAATGTAACAGCATTAAGAGGTAGTGGAGTTTTTAAGAGGTGGGATCTAATGGGAGGTAGTTAGGTCAATGGGTGTCTGACTTCAGAAATGATGACTGGGATTTTTCTGGAGACTCTAATTAGTTTTCTTGAGAACACGTGGCTATGAAAGAATAAACTTCAAGGCTGGAGTTGCAGTTCAGTGGTAAGGCCCTGGCAACACACACATACACACACACACACACACACACACACACACACACACACACACACACACCAGAAGAAAGAAAGGGGGAAAGCCAAGATACTAGGGCTGACTCCTAGATCTTCCTCTCTTACTGTGATACCCTCTAGTATTAGGCCCTCACTAAAAGCCATGCAGATGGAGTTGCTGTGTCATGAACACTGCCTAAAGAGATCATTGTTCTTTTTTAAAAGATCGATCTATCTATCTATCTATCTATCTATCTATCTATCTATCTTGTGGTGATATATTGTGTCCCCCAATATACTGTGCACCCTAATAAAGCTTATCTGAGGATCAGAGGAAAAAGTCAGACACTATAGTAAACATAGAAGTCAGGCAATGGTAGCACATGCCTTTAATCCTAGCATTCAGGAGGCAGAGATTCATCAGGATCTCTGAGTTCAAGGCCACACTGGGAACAGAGCCAGGCGTGGTGGCACGTGCCTTAAATTCCAACATTAGTTAACCATAAAGTTCTGGAGATCTGTACAGACAGACAGGAAGTGACAGAGCTGGGTAGGAAGAGGAAGTGATGTAGTTGGGCGGAGAGAGGAAATGAGATGCAGAACAGAAAGGCATATAGGCGTGGGTATACAGGAAGTAGGTCTCTCTGGAGGCTGAGGGCTGGTGAGGTGAGGTTGGCTGTGGCTTGTCCTATTCCTCTGATCTCTCGGTTCTAACCTCAAAAACTGGTTCCAGTTTTTTTTTTAATTAATAAAAGACTGTTTAGCAATTTGTCTTACACTATCTATCATGTCTACCTATCCATCATCTATCTATCTATCTATCTATCTATCTATCTATCTATCTATCATCTATCTACCTATTTATCATCTATTTGTCTATCTATCATCTGTCTGTCCGTCTATCTATCATCTATTTATCTACTTGAGACAAGGTCTCACTAGATATTTTTGGCTGGCCTCAGAGTCAGAGATCCACCTGCCTCTGCATTCTGAGTGCTGGGATTAGAGACATGAGCTACCACATTCAGCTACTTTTTGTTTTTGAACAGGAGTTTATGTAGCTCAGGCTGGCCTCAAAGCCACTAGGTAGGTGAGGCTGACCTTGAAATCCTGATCTTTATTTTCTAAGTACTGGGTTTCGGAGTACACTACTATCTGGTGAAGAAACCTTTTTTACATTTATGTATTTCCTAATTTCAGGGAAGTTTAATCATGTCAAAGGAAAATGAACTAATACAACTTCAACAAAAGATAACAATATTCTCAAGGCCTTTGGATTAGGCACCAGACTCCTGTCTTTTCCAATGTCAAAGTCTTGGTGGAAGTTGATGACTTCTTTATTTCAATTCATGCAGTTGGAAACCAGAAACTTAGGGAGGAGTGGGGTGCTCTGACTTCTGTAGTGGATTGTGCCTCTCTCAGAGCCATTAACTTGGTGGCATTCAGTATCCTGAAGTTTCTTAAAGTCATGTATATCTGGTCCTCCTAGAAAAGCAAACTCAGGCGCTTCACAGAACAAAGGCCAAACAGTTTCTGGGACTCAGCCATATACTCCAAAGGAAATACATGGAAATACTCCAAAGGACAGCCATGGACCACACACATGGTCTTGAATTCTCTACAAGGGCATGGTTTGAAAATAGTGGGATGCATGGTCAAAACAGACAAACATCTACAGCCAATGGGCACACACAAGTCAAGAGAGGCTCTCAATGTGGGTCTGACCCAGCTCATTCTGACAGGTACCTAATTGACAACAGCTTTTCTTTGGGATGCACATGAGGCCTCAACTGTGGCCAGAGTTGTGTGCAAGTAAACAGACAGACCCTGGCCTCAGTTCAATGCCAATAAATCTAATGGTTAATGGCTTTTTTTTTTCATTAAACTCTGAATGTTACACAAAAATGTTCTCCTGGGGCAGTTCATCTATATGTATTTTTTCTATTTGTAGGCCAATGTACAAGATCCAGTCAACTCATTCTCCTGATCCTGAAACACGAGGCTTGTGAAAGCAGAGAGACTCTTACCTACAGAGTCGTCCTGGGAAGCAATGGCAGAATCACAAACATTTTAGACCCATATCTGGCTTGATCCTTGGCATTTTCAGCCATCTTCAGGTGATAGACCATATTAGAAGTAGTTTTAATAGCAATTATTAACTGAACGATATACTTATCTGCTCTGCTTTTTGGATGACATATGTTCTGTATTTATCTGGCTGGTTAGCAGCAGAAATATATTTAATATCACAAAAAGGCCAGGTTTGTCAATACCCTATCATTACGATACTTATGGAATAAGCTTATTTCAATGTTCAGCTGTTGCGTGGAGCGAGGCTCTTGAAGGACAGTCTGTCTTAGTCTCCCCATCTTTTCGGTTATCTGGTAAGGCAAAAAAATATTCCACAGAGTTTTCTTCTTTTAAAGCTTGGTACAAGCGGGAAGTGAAAAGTAGGGGGAACCTATTGAGAAGGGCTGGAGAGATGGCTCAGCAGTTAAGAGCTCACACTGTGCTTCCAGAGGACCCAGGTTTGATTCCCAGCATACAGGCTGAATGGACACAACAGCTCGTAACTCCAGCTCCAAGGGTCCAACACCCCCTTCCTGCCTCTGAGGGCATTGCTTTCATGTGTACAAACACACTGACTCACAGACAGACAGGCATAGCGTGTGCACACACACAGACACACACACACACTCAAAAAAATCACACACACACACACACACACACACACACACACACACACACGCTTAAAAATAATGAAATAAAACATTTGAAAAAAAGAGAAACCTATTTTAAAAAATCGGTAGGATTTTGTACAGGCCAGGATCCAGCAGGCAGTCTAGAACCCCAGGAATTTTGCTATGGCCTCTGGATATCTCTTTAAGCTCCACTTATGAGACTGTGAATGAGTTTGGCGAACTTCTCCCTGAGAGGGTATTTCAGTTGGCTTGAAAATATGAAAAATGTGAAAATGCCAGTCACCTAGATTAGAATGAAATGGGTTTATCTGTCAGAGGGGAGATAGCACAAGGAAGGGATCCTAGAAGAGGAACCTCATATTTTACAATTTCACCAAGGGCTAGGTGAGGTACAATGGTGATACATGGTGGTGATGCAGACTGGATGCCAGCAAGGCCCCACTGCAGGGCTTCTGTTTGTTAACACAAAGATTGCTATCAGCATAAAATACAAAAATGAGACAGCATGCCATTGTGACTAACTCGAGGAGTCCATGATCCAACAGTACAGGGCCACAGAGAGCACGAGCCTCTTTTCACATGGTGGTGGTCTTTGTGTAACTGCTTTCTTTTGCTATTTTTCTTTTCAGGCAACAACAACAACAACCTATGAAGAAATCACTTGGGGGCAGAAGGGAGGCGGAGACTGGAGGATCTGGAGTGAGAGGCCAGTGCGGGCTGTGTAGTCAGAGTCTGTCAAAGACTACTACTGCTATTGATATCATCAAGAGGAGGAGGAGGAGGAAGAGGAGCAGAGGAAGAGGCAAACAAATAAACAAATAAAAAGAATTAAGAAGAGTGGCATGTAAGCAAAGTGAAACTATTACAACCATTGCACCCATCAGCAGGAACTGCTGACATCACAGCTCACCAGCCCCTTCTTACGGCTCACCCCACGCCATCCTTCAGGGGAAACTTTCTGTGAACCTGATTGCACTCAGTGATATACTATCCGGTTGATGCTTAGCCTCCTGGTGCTCATCCTTTCACTCCTCTGGTCTGAAGGAACAGGAATGCTAACTAAAGGTCTTTAGTTAAGAAAGTGGATTGGGGCCGGGCAGTGGTGGCGCACGCCTTTAATCCCAGCACTCGGGAGGCAGAGCCAGGCGGATCTCTGTGAGTTCGAGGCCAGTCTGGGCTACCAAGTGAGTTCCAGGAGAGGCGCAAAGCTACACAGAGAAACCCTGTCTCGAAAAACCAAAAAAAAAAAAAAAAAAAAAAAAAAAAGAAAGTGGATTGGAATGGTTGGAGGAAGAAGGTGTAGGGTGGGGATCGCTTATCAGCTGTCCTTAGGCGTCATGGTAAGCTTTGATGTTTGTATATGGCCTTGTTCCTGTGCAGAGCTCTGTTTCCTGGCCGGAGGCCTGACCTCCTGATCAGGTTGGACACCTAATCTAGCCTCTTATTAGACTGGGAATTGGGGCACACCCTGAGGAGGTGACAAAGTGTTACTTGGTGGGGTTTTTCCTTCTGAGTCCTGCAGTCATCGTCTTTGGGAACCTTGACAGAAGGCATCACATGTTCTCAGATTTTGCAAGTTTTCTATCTTTCCTCCTCATATTATCTTGTTTTCTTCTTCTTCTTCTTCTTCTTCTTCTTCTTCTTCTTCTTCTTCTTCTTCTTCTTCTTCTTCTTCTTCTTCTTCCTCCTCCTCCTCCTCCTCCTCCTCCTCCTCCTCCTCCTCTTCCTCCTCCTCCTCCTCCTCCTTCTTCTCTCTCTCTCTCTCTCTCTCTCTCTCTCTCTCTCTCTCTCTCTCTCTCTCTCTGACAAGGTCTCACTATGTAGCCCTGCTGGTCTGGAACTTGCTATGTAGACCAGACTGACCTCAAAGTCGGAGCTCTACCCACCTCCACCAGGGCTGGGATTAAGGTGTGCCCTACCCTGCCCATCTATCTTGTTTCATTTGGGGTTCGACTCTAGTTCTTCCTCTTTGAAGGTATCTTGTATGCATATATGTATGCATAGATGTGGTGTTTTTATGTGTGAATGTGTATTCTGGTGCATGTAGTTCAGTCTTTGAAGACTGCTAGGGCAATTGGTGACACAAAGGTTGTGGGAGTAACCAGTCAATGTCTGATCTGACTTGAGGCCCACTGCACAAGATGGAACCCATACCCAACACTGCTTGGGTGACCAAGAACCAGAGACTGAATAGCTCAGAAACCTAGGGTAAAATCAAATACTACTGGTCTTAAAAAAAGTGATATCTTATACTTTTTATAGTTTATTATTTGAACACCTATATTTAATTTGTGGTTGTCTTGGTCCTTTAAAATTGCCCAATTTAACAAATCCTAAATATGCCACCATTCTCCTAAATCCACAACAGATAATGATGCTTTCACTCTGATCACCTCTTGCCCAACTTTGTTGGTTATATTGCTTTGTGTTTGCTTGTATGTTAGCCTTTTGTTTTAGTTACACAAGTTTGATATCACTATTTATTTAATTAAAGAATTTAAGACAGGGTCTCAATACTTTGCTGGAGCTGGCCTTGGTCTCATGATCTCCTGTTCAGCTTCCTGAGTGTTGGAATTACAGACATGTACCACCATGGTGAGTGCTTGTTTATGTCAGTCCGTACATTTACCAGTGTATTTATAGTTATTTGAATCAGTGTCGTTTCCCCCTGTTTTTTAATTGTTCATCTTTAAGTGCTTTAATTATTCCTATTTGTCTTTAGGAATGTTTTTTCTTTCTGTTTCAAGAACATTCTCTAGGGTTTCCCCTAGGGAGAACTGTTGGGAGTGTCTTCTCCTTTTTCTGTTTACTCTTTTAATATGCTCAAGATTATTTTATTTCCACTTAGTTTTTAGCAGGAAGATTTTCTGGTTATGGAATTCTAAGTTGGGTATTTGAAACATTTTCAGCATTCTGAAAAAGTAGTCCCTTGTTCTGGCTTCAGTGTTATGCTAAGTCATTAGCCATCATTTAGCTGTTCCTTCCTGGGAATGCTCTTCTGTTACAGCTATCTTCTGTTACGGTTATCTTCTGTTATGACTATGTTCTGTTATCTTTTGTTATGGCTATCTTCTGTTATGGCGCTCTTCTGTTATGGCTACCTTCTGTTATGGTGCTCTTCTGTTATGGCTATCTTGATGTTTTTCATTTATACCACAATGAAGTGCTTATTATGGATTTTCTGACTTTGAGGATTGATATTTTTCAACAGTTCTAGAAACTGTCAGTGATCATCCCTCTGTACATCACTTCTTCCATATTCTCTATGTCTCTGGACTTTGGTCAAAGTCTGCATCATTCTACCAAACATACCTTTTCCTACCATGACCCTTGGCTAACTTGTTTAGATTTGTCTTCCAGTTTATTAAGTCTTTCTTCAACTATATTACAATTACTACTTTAGCAATTCATTAAACTTTCAAATATATATATATATATATATATATATATATATATATATATATATTCAAAATACACACACACACATAATCTGGAATGTCTCTTGTATTCTTCCAAATATGTCCGGTTGTATTTAGTGCCTTATGTGGTTTGCACATATTTCTAAGAATCTCATTTGTGTTATACTTGTGGTGAACATGGTTAGGATACAGTTACTGTTCGTTGCATGTCAACTAATGACATTATCTGAGATCTTTCCTGGAGGGTGATTTGCTGTCTATGAGTCTGACCTTTTCTGGTGTATTGCGTGATTTTTGACTGAAAATTGGATATTGTATTTGAAATTTTATCCATGGGAATTCTTTACAAAATCATAGTCCTCTAGGAGGACTTACATTACTTTTTTGTTAGCATCTCTGAACTGTATAAAGTATAGGCTTTGTTATGATGTTTCCATTCATGTGTATAATGTACTTGCTATTTGTCCCACTTTATCACATTTAGCACCATCTATGATCCTATCTCTTCTTTTCCCTTTTAGGATGTTCATTCTTGTTACTAGTCACCTGTACATACTATTAACCAAGACCATTTAAAAAACAGCTTTATTGAAGTATCATGCACATATCATAATTCCACCCATTTAAAATGTGTAATCCAATTCTCAGCATTGTGTAACCACCATCATGATCCATTTCAAACTTTTCTGTAATATCCAAAGGTTCCCTTGCCCATTTGTAGTTATCAAATATTTTCACACCTCAGCTCCAGGAATACACCAGTCTACTCACTTTTTTAATATAGATTTAATGTTTTGGATATTTCATACAAATAAAATCATATATGTAGTTTAAAATTTAAACCTTTTTGCATTTGGTCTCTTTTACTTATCCTAATGAGTTTGAGGTTTATCCACATCCCAGGATCATTTTAAGTTCAAACTTGAAATTCATTGAGTTGTGTAAGTAGCACAAATTAAAAACAAAATTTTGTGTAAGGCCTCAATTTTATATACATTTCCCCCTATCCAATAATAAGTATGAAATAGAAAAATAAATAAACCTGACAACAAATAAATAAATCAGAAACGTTAGGAGATGGCATGGCTTTCTGTGATCTTATTTCCATGTGAAGGTCCCCTGTAGACTCTTGCCTTATGGACAATGCAGTCAGCACAGATGGAAATCAAGGTCTTCAGGTATGGAAGGAGCCCTCAGGGCAAGCCAGTACTAGCCATCAGCCCCTTGGAGTCTTTTGTTGTTGTTGTTCTTGGCCATCTGAGTTTTTCAAAAGATAATCCTATTTTTGCAATGAAGTAATGGGTAATCGGGACTATAATCAGTCCACTTTTTAAAAATCCAACATTAAAAGCTTTAGATTCATGTTGATTGGAAAAATAGCAACATGAGTCAAGGGGTGGGAAAGGACACCTGGTATGGTGGCATAGGCTTTAATCTGTGGAGGCAGAGGCAGGGTCATCAGGGTAAGTCTCACTATAAAGTGAGCAGGAGGCCATCCTGGCAATGACAAAACCCACTAATTCAGGAACATTATGAAATGGAAAACCAAAGCCACTGAGGAAGGTAAGCAGTTATACACAGACCTGGCACATCTATCTATTTATTTATCCATCTGTCTGTCTGTCTGTCCATGTATCTGTCAATCCATCCATCTACTTACCTACCTACCTACCTTCTATCTATCTATCTATCTATCTATCTATCTATCATCTATCTAATTTTTTTGTGGAAGGCTTAAATCTGAATATAGAAGTCTTTTTTAAATTTACCTTTATAAAGCATTTGAAAGTGTCCTGCTGATGGACGTCATGGCCACACTCCGCACACTTGTCGGGGCTTAAGTTGGTGTGTATGTGTTGGTGGATGCTGACCAAAACACATCTTGATGTGTTCATGTTTGTATGACTTCTCCTTTGTGTGGATCCTCTTGTGACTGAGCAGGGTGGGTTTAAGGTTGAATGCCTTGCGGCAGACTCTGTACTTATATAGTTTCTCACTGTGGATGCATTGGTAAACTTGAAAGTGTGAGGGATGCATTGACATTTTATTGCAGAACTGCACTGAAAAGATCCTCCTGCTGCATGTGTCCTCCGGTGGGTGAGAAACTGAAATTGATGAAGAAAGCCCTTCTTGCATATAGTATATCCATATAGTGCCTGTCTTCCGGCTTCTTGGCCAGTGGGATGACCAAATAGTAGTTTAGCTAATTCTAACCTATTTTGTCCTGAGAATTCTAGGCTGTCTGAATACTTAGTTCCCCCTTAGGAAGTAAGGGAGTTTTCTAGTCTCTTTGTTTTGAACTGTCTAAAACTTTGAAGATATCCTCTATTCCCAGAGAAATCTCCCTCCAGAACACCCATATTTATATTTTCCTGAGGCATCTTCCCATCCCTTGTCCTCACAGAACCAGAACTGTCTGAAGGTTGAGGTTACTGAGGCTTAAGAAATGCTGTTTCTTCTCAGTCTTCTGCCAAGTCCTGCTCTGAGGTGTCTGTATATCCCAGATACTCTAGGGCGTCTGTAGACCTCAGATATTCCAGGGTGTTTATAGACCTCAGACACTCCATGGTGTCTGCAGACCTCAGATACTCCAGGATGTCTGTAGACCTCAGACACTCCAGGGTGTTTATAGACCTCAGACACTCCAGGGTGTCTGCAGACCTCAGACACTCCAGGGTGTTTGTAGACCTCAGATGCTCCAGGGTGTTTATAGACCTCAGACACTCCAGGGCATCCATAGACCTCAGATGCTCCAGGGTGTTTGTAGACCTCAGATACTGCAGGGTATTTATAGACCTCAGACACTCCAGGGCATCCGTAGACCTCAGATGCTCCAGGGCATTCATAGACTTCAGATTCTCCAGAGCATCCATAGACCTCAGATACTCCAGGGTGTCTGTAGACCTTAGATGCTCTAGCTCTTGTTCCCATCTCTGCCAGAACCTCTTGTTCCTGGCCAGTGGATGGCTCATCAGTCCCTGGAAGGGTCAGCAGCTGTGGGCTGACTGGCCTCTGTTGAGATACTCTGTGCTCTTGGACCATTGGTGCTTGTGGGACAATTCTGTCACATCACTACACTCACTGGCCTTGGCTTTGGCTGTTTGAACATCTGAATTCCTCATGAGGAATGAATGTCTGTCCTTGTGAGGTGATTGTGGGCCATCTCTGAGCTGCCTGTTTCTCTGTATCTCCTCCAGATCTTTGCGGCTCTTCAACCCATTCTCCCTGAATAAGACCTGGAGGCCCAAGGCTATGGAGATGATGAACTCTCTGTCACCAGCTGGTCTCAGGTCTTTTTCTTAGTGTGCAGGTCAGGCCCAGCCACTAACTGGAGGTGCAACTCAGAGACTTCTTGGATCCTGAGTGGGGTCTGACTTCGCTTAGGAGGTGAATACTCCAAATAATAGTCATGCTGTCTTGGGTGATGGGATATTAAAGATGGTGACTGTTTTGACCTGAGGCTGTCCTGGAACTTTCCTTGATCAAGTGTGAATGTCATGTTTATAGCTATATGCAGGGAAGAATGTTCCCTCAGTTGATGACAAGTTCTAGAATGTGATGTTTAAGTGATGCCTGTCTAGACAGGTGTACTGTTTCCTCACAAGTCTCCCTCTTGTCTTCTTGCCTGCAGTCTTGGGTGTGGAATCCTCTCTCAAAAGCAAAAAACAAAACAAACAAACAAAAACCCCTAAGAGTCTTGATTTCAGCATTTCTTTTGCCTTTGTTTATTCTTATGATTATGCCAGTTCAGCAATGCAGTACATATATATGTGCTGGGAATGGTGGGGTATCTGTAATCCCAGTCAATATTCAAGAGGTTGAAGCAGGAAGATTGCCAGTTCAAGGTCAGCCTTGGCTGTACAGTGAGATCCTGTTCTTTGAAAAAAAGGCTGCTTGTTTTCAAGGATCTTCAGGGCATTCTGTTCCCCCCCACACACACACACACACTGCCAGGAAGGGAAGGCTGGCACATGCCTCTTACGAGGGTCTCCGGCTGACTTGTTTAGATCTCAGGTAGGTGGAAGATGAGGGGACTCTTCCTGTTGCTGCAGGAGGCCATTCCAGTCTGGGCTGCTACCTCTTTCCCACCTGTACATTCCAAGCCGGATGCTGTCTGTAGACCACTTCATTCAGTGGCAGCTTGCAGGTGTGCCTGCCCTCGCTCTTGTACACTTTTACCAACTCCTTTCCATACCTGGTGAGTCAGTGAAGCCAGCCTCTCCTCAGACTGCACTGGGAACTGCCAAGGTATCTGTTCAGCTTAAGTCATGCCAGTGTTTAGACACGGAATGGGAGGGACAGGGGCTAAACACAGTAGGAAACAAGTCCAGAGAGACTAAGTGACTGCTGACTGTCACAGAGAGCAATAACTGAACTCGGGCACCAGACACCCTGGGATTGTATGCTCCCTCAAGCTATGATATGCTCTTCAAGCCATAATGTGCTCCCCCAAGCCAAGGTGTGCTTCCCCAAGTCAAGGTGTGCTTCCCCAAGCCATGGTGTGCTCCTCCAAGCCATGGTGTGCTCCTCCAAGCCATGGTGTGCTCCTCCAAGCCAAGGTGTGCTCCCCCAAGCCAAGGTGTGCTCCCCCAAGCCAAGGTGTGCTCCCCCAAGCCAAGGTGTGCTCCCCCAAGCCATGGTGTGCTCCCCCAAGCCAAGGTATGCTCCCCAAGTCAAGATGTGCTTCCCCAAGCCATGATGTGCTCCCACCAGCCAAAATGTGCTCCCCCATGCCATTCTGCACCCTGTTGGAGACAAGGAAACCAGCATGGAAGAGGGTTGCTCTGGCGTCTCCTTGAGAGGTTCTGGAAAGTCTGTGGATTTCCTGTCTTTGGTTTCTCTGTGCCTCCTGCCTGTTGTTATGTGAGAGTCCCAGCTGAGGAAACCAAACCAACCAAACCAACAAACCCTCAAATCACCGCTCAATGTTTCTGCTTTTAGTGTGCAGGGAAGTGTCCACTCTTCAGCCTGTTAGAAATGGCCTGCTGGTTTGACTGGCTAGCTGGAAGAAAGGGAGTGTGGAGCCCGTATTCAATCCTCCTGCCTTAGCTGCTTGTCAGTGAGGGTCTCATCTCATTTTGGGGGAAAGATAACGTCACTAATGTTCTGTCTAGGAGATGGAAAAAAATCGTACAAGCACTGTTTAGTGTGAAATCCTTGGTGGTCTAAAATACCATTAGATGCATGTCTTGATGTTTGCTTTGATAGGTTCTGAGTTCTGAGAAGATGTATTTGAGCCCTGCACTGTAGGGAGTTGGCAGAGTCCTAAATAGTATTCACAGAAGCTTGTGGGTCATAGGTTCCTCTTTTGTTGAGGAGAGAGTAGGGTGAGACAGAGGGGTGTCACTTTGTCACCTGCATTGAAAACTGAGGGTGTCCCAGACAGTACTTACAGCAGCTTCCTGTCTGGTTATCAGGCACAGTGGGGAACCGGGTAGAGCCGCATCTGTATTGGCACCCACATGACTTCCTGCTGAGGACAGAAAATAAGGCAGGAGGGTCTCATGAACCCCAGAGAGAAGGGGTGGGGTCACTACAACCGAAAGGCCAGCTGTGGGATTGAACGCATTGGCACTGACTGTGTTGGAACACACCCCCTAACCTCAGTGCTCCAGAGGCAGAGACAGGCCAAACAGTATGAGGCCAATGCGGTCTAGACAGAGAATTCTGCACTATATAGACGTTGTCTTGGAAAAAAAGGAAGGAAAGTTCTGTGCCTGTTTCTGATTTTGTTTTCTAGAAATACCTTCAGGGAAAAACAGATGTCTGTTGTTGTTATAAAAAAAAATGCTGGCATGGTTTAAAAAAATACCCAAAGCAATACCTTTCCCTTCTTTTATCCTAAGGAACAAGCTCCCCAGGGAGTGGCTTGCATGCAGGTGGGTTCCTTTTTTTTTTTTTTTAATTTTTTTCATTTAAATTTTGGTGTGCATTGGATCCCTTGGAACTGGGGTTACAGACGGTTGTGAGCTGCCATGTAGATGCTGAGAATTGAACCCAGGTCCTTTGGAAGAGCAGCCAGTGCTCTTAACTGCTGATCTGTCTCTCCAGCTCACAGGCGGCTTCCTAACAGAAGTTGTGCACATCTAATTGGATGACTCAGAGAGTCTTTCCCTGAAGCTGTAGGAAAGAGCAGGGCCCAGAAACATGATAGAATGTTCTTTAGGCCACAGAGACTTGAAACTGCTGCTCTGGGCATCCACAGGAGATTTCTGCAGCAGCCTCCAAGGCTGCCCTACCTAAGTGGTGCTGAATTGACACTTTTTTTTCTATCTTATATAAGTGAGAACCGCACAAATGAACAGGGCGCAGCAGTAAAGATTACAGTGAATGATTGGAGCTGCTGCCCAGTCTCAGGACCCGATTTTGTTTGCACTTGGTTCCCTACAAAATGGTAGGACTTTAAAAGCAGGTGGGAGGAATGTCCCCTTGAAGGTCCCAGGTTGCTGGCCGTGCCGTGGGCACCCTGCTCAAACTGCACCCACACTAACTGCTCAGGACACACCCTCGGCCTACCCACGGCAGGCACCTAAGCATCTCCTTGCAGATGGGGGGTGCTGAGGACTTCAGGCCCTGGGGAGCAGGCCTGGCCAATGGCTGATAGAGGTAGGTGTGGAGAGGTCTGGCTCCCTGTTCCTTGGATGGCCTGCTCTGGTGTTCTGCCTCTCTCCTAGCATGGCCAAGTTCAACTGTCTGCAGAGCTTGCCTGGTTGACCACTTGCTATTTTAGCTTTCCTTCCCTGCCTGAGTCCCTACATCCCTTCATATCTTCCTGGTACTGTCTCCCAAATAACTGTCTGCTCTCAAGCTCTTGTTGAGGCCCTTGTTTCAGGGAGTCTCCAAACAAAACACACAGGGTTGTATTCCCTTAATTGAGCATCCTTTAAAACAACAACATTTATTTTTAATTTTATGTGTATAGGTATTTTGCTTGTATATATGTCTCTGCCCTTGGAAGCCAGAAGAGGGCAATGGATCCCTTGAGACTGGAGCTACAGGCATTTGTGAGCTGCTATGTGAATCATGGGGCTTGAACCTGCATCCTCTGGAAGAGCAGCAGCCAGTGCTCTTAACCACCAAGCCATCTCTCTGGACCCTTAATTGAGCATTCTTTGTGACATCTGATTCCTATTGATTTGGCCATGATTCAAAGCATATTGAAGCTGAGAGTACAGAAACCACCACCCAATGATACATTTCCCAGAAGGCAATTGGGGGGGGCATCCCTCAGGCCACACAGCCAAGTGGTTAGAGACAGGCTTCAGGCAAGCTGGTGTTCCTCAGCTGCCATGGTTCGCTCTCCTGGGCATCCTTCAATTTCTATGTTTAGCAAAGTATCCAAGTTTCAGAGTTGCAGCCTGAAAAACCACTGGTTTCATCTTTCCTCTGCCAGACAAGGCTTCCGCTAAACCAATATCCCCCCTTTTTTAGGGTTGGAGAATCAAACCCAGAATCTCACACAGGCTAGGCCAGCTCTCCCCCACTGTGCTACATATTCCTGTCCCCCTCTTCCCATATTCTTTAGTTATATTTCTTTGGATGAAAGATTGATATATGCCACATCTTCATATATATATATATATATATATATATATATATATATATATATATGTACACATATACACATACATATACAGTCACCTGACAACTAGGTAGTCAGTACTACTGAGTAGCCAGTTGGGCTCCAGAGAATGTGGTCTAGAAGCCATCTCATGATATCATGTCCCTGTCCTAAAAGGAGAGGGCGTGGCCTCCCTGGGAGGAGCTGAAAGAGGAACAGTCTGATACAGCTTAGAGTCAGGTGATCAGAGGGGACCTCTGGGGAAGGCACAGCCCGAAGCATCAGGGACTTGGAACGTAAGGAGACCAGATACCATTTGGAGAACCATGAAGAGCTGGTTGATATTTTAAGATGGGGGGGCACACTTACCCCTTCATATCTGTCTCTCTTTCCTTCCTGCGTATGGTGAAGTGAGGTGTCTTCCTGCCCTGCCACAGGTCTGAGAACAATGGAGCCAGCTGATGTTGGACTGAGAGCTCTGAGACTATGAGCCAAAACAGACTTTTCCTCCTTTCGGTTGATTGGTTCAGGTATGTTGTCATAGCAACACAAAGCCTGGAACAGAGCAGGTCCTCTCCTGGCATCTGGAAGCAGGGCTTAGCATCTCCTGTCTCCAGTGGCCTCATTCACCCATTTTACATATGTTTAGTGACATTTACTCCAAGTTGGTGGTAAACAAACAATAGACCCTGCCTTCCACGGAGAGTGCTTTCTAACTGGGGCAGAAAGACATGCACACGTAGTCAGTATTATTTTTTTTTAAAGAAAAATTTTGAATTCATAGCAAAATTGAGAGGAAAGTACAGAGATTTCTGCCCCCTCCTCCATTAGGGTCATCTCCTCACCAAGTGCTCATTTCTTACATCCAGTGAACATCGTTACAACCAAGGATTGCAGTTCACACTGGGATGCACTCTTGGTGTTGAACAATGAGGATGGAGACAAACTGGAACATGCATCTCTTCCGTTATTACATGGAATAGTTTGCTACCCCAAAGTCCTCTTCCTTCACACATTTGCCCCTCCCCAAAGACTGAATATTTTACTGTCTCCATGGTTTTGCCCTTTGTAGAATACTGTATAGTCAGAATCACACATTATGTGTCCTTTTATATCATCTTTTTTCACTTTGAAATATGCACTCAAGCATCCTCTTTTCATGGCTTGACTGTCTGTTTTTCCCAAAGAGTAATATTCTGTTGTTTGGATGTGCCACAGTTTATCCATTCATCTTCTGAAGGATACTTCCAAGTTTTTCTAATTATAAATAAAGCTACTATAAGGTCCACATGTAGGACATAGGGTTTTCAGCACATTTGGGGAATACCAGAGAGTGTGGTCGAATGTCTTTTCACGTTTTAACCTGTGGGTTTCCTACACACACACACACACACACACACACACACACACACACACACACACACACACACAGGATTGAACCCAGGGCTTCAGGCACACTAGGCCCACATTCTACTACTGAGGTCCATTCCCAGTTCTTTTTATATTTACATTTTATTTGTTGAAAAACTAGACTGTTTTCCCCAAACAACTTCTTAGCCTAGATTTTTCTACCTGAGTCCATGTGATGTTAGGTTCTCCTTTCCTCTTTATTTTCTAGAAACTAGCCATTCAATCCAGAAGTGTGATCAAATTTATTTATTTATTTATTTTGTAGGACTGTTTTTAAGGGCTGCTGTATTCTTCCATGAACTTTTTCATCAAGGAGGCCTGAAGATCAATGTTACACTTGTCCAGTGGCAGATTTCTATGAGTTTGAGGCCAGCCTGGTCTACATAGCAAGTTCCAGGCCAGCCTGAGCTCACTTACATATCAAACCAGTTAGGGACTGTGATGTTTTGCATGAGAAGGGTCCCCATAGGCTCATAGATTTGAATACTTGTTTACAAGGGAGTGGTACTATTTGAAAGGATCAGAGGGTGTGGCCTTATTGGAGGGAGTGTGTCACTAGGGGTGGGATTTGAGGTATCAAAAAGCCCATTACAAGCCCAGAGTCTCTCCCTTCCTGCTGCCTTTGAATCCAGATGTAGAATTCTCAGCTACTTCTCCAGCATTGTGTCTGCCTCTGTGGCACTATGCTCCCCAACCATGACAATAATGAATGAACTAAACCTTGTAATTTGTAATTGTAAGAAGTCCTACTTAAACACTTTCCTTTATGAGCTGCTGTGGTCATGGTGTCTCCTCACAGCCAAAGAACACTGACTAATTTTTTTTTACTCTATACTCTTTGGCTCTTTCAGGGGCCCGCCATCCAGCTCCCAAATAAATCACACATGAAGACTTATTATTACATATCAGCCTGGCCTTAGCTTGACTTGTTTATAGCCAGCTTTTCTTAAATTAGCCCATCTACCTTTTGCCTCTGGGCTTTTACCCTTTTCTATTTCTGTATATTTTTCTTTCTTACTCTGTTGCTGCTTGTGTAGCTGGGTGGTTGGTCCCTTGCATCTTCCTCCTCCTCCTCCTCCTCCTCCTCCTCCTCCTTCTCTTTCTTCTCTCTCTCTCTCTCTCTCTCTCTCTCTCTCTCTCTCTCTCTCTCTCTCTTAAGATTTATTCATTTATTATGTATACAGCATGTATGACTGTAGTCCAGAAGAGGGCACCAGATCTCATTACAGATGGTTGTGAGCCATCATGTGGTTGCTGGGAATTGAACTCAGGACCTCTGGAAGAGCAGTCAGTGCTCTTAACCTCTGAGCCATTTTTCCAGCTCCCCTCCTCCTTCTCTTGCTCCTTCTTCTTTTTCCTCCCTGATTTCTCCTCCTGTTTCTTCTCTCTGCCTGCCCGTCCTGCCTATCCTTTCTCCTGCCTTGCTGTTGGCTGTTCAGCTCTTTATTAGACCATCAGATGTTTTAGACAGGCACAGTAACACAGCTTCACAAAGTTAAACAAATGCAACATGAAAGAATGCAACACATCCTTGCATCATTAAAGCAAATGTTCCAGAGCATAAACAAATGTAACACTTCTTAAAATAATAATCCACAAGAGACTAAGATGGGGCCATCAAGACAGCTCGGTGAGTAAGGGGACTCTCCACCAAGCCTGATGATCTAATTTCAGACTCTAGAACCCTCGTGGTAGGACAGAAATAACTCTTCCAAGTTGTTCTTTGGTCTCCATATGTAAGCTAAAGCATGTGAGCCCCATCCCATAAATAATTAAATATAAAATAATATTTGAAACCAGTTAGAAGCGTGTATATGCATTCATGTGCATATGTGTGCCTGTGTGTCTCCAGGCTGAGAAAACAATATCTGACTCAGATATGCCGGATTTTTCTGGCTCCTCAAGGAAGTGGAGCTTGTTAACGAGGAAAAGAACATTCCGATTCCGGCAGTAAAGGCTGTGTGATAGTGATATTGCTATCGTGAGGAGCTGTGGTCGCAAAGACCAAGAGAGTCTGTTTCTGCTTCTGGCTGACTGGGTTGTGGCGAGCACTTTCCCTTTCCAGCCTCTCCTCTTTAATTTTTCAGTTGGTGTGCAGCAATCACATTAGTTGTATTTAATACATGGCATATTTGTTCTTAGACTTTTATGACTCCTGCTAATTAACTGTACAGTCTTTTATTAGTGTTTGAAATTCTAATTACTGCATTCCCAGGAAGTTTAATATTGTTTAGACTGCACTGCCTCTTTATTGACTCTCAGGTTTGCCTCCAGAAACTCAAGTTATGAGTCTCAGCGAGTCTGTGTTCATTAAGGAAGAACATCCTGGCTTAACCAACTCTCTTTCTTTGTGAGTGGACAAAACAGGCTCTTGGAACCCGGCTTCCTGTTAGATAGGTGCTGCCCATTCCCTGCCAATGACTGGCATTCAAGCAGTTGGTGGTACTTCCATGACTGGCCAGGAAGTGCTCTGTGGTGTGTCCTTGAGCCTTTGTGGTATGTCCCAAAGCCCTGCTCCTGAAGGCCTGGTTTTTCTCTTATTCTGCCCATGGAGCATGCTTATTGACTTGTCTTAGCTCTGCGTGCTTTCTCAAGGGAACAGCTTCCTTTCTGCCTGGTTGTGCTTTTCCTTCCCTTTAGGTCTTATTCAGATACCACCTCCTCTACAAGGCCTTCCTCACCCCCAGCTCCCCACTGCACTGCCATCTAAGCCCCAGTCTTAGGGATGTCTTTGTCTTGGGCCTTCATTTATCATCTCTGGTATGTCTCTATCAGGCATAGAACCTGAAATCTAAACTGTGGAGCATAAAGATTACCTCGTGAATGTCTTCAGAACTCTCTATCCCTGTATTACTGGGGACATTCAATCATACTTGTAGATCATTGATCTCTTATTGTGGGAGATGAGGGGTGCATTGTGAATTTTCTTAGAGAAACTTAGGACTTACATTGACAGCCTTAAATGTAGAATAACAAAAGCACTGACAATCAGACCATTTGACGTACATTAAGGTTTCTCTTGAAGTCACGTTTTCCCTTCTACCTCACCAATGTCCTGGCACTCGTTATGTTGGGCATCACATGGGTATAGGGGTGAAACACTGATGCAGACACAGGGCTACGGGGGATGAGAGGACAGACACTCTTGAAAAGGGTGGCTATATTACGGCATGGGCAGTGCTATTCTAGAGCAAGCCATAGTTGGAACTCCAGAAGAAAGGGTGCAAAAGTCCCTGCTGTGGGAAGGTCTTTCTGTATGTTGTGAATATGTGCTGCTTCCACTGGTTAATAAATAAAGCTGCTTTAGCCTATGGGAAGGCAGGATAAGAGCCAGGTGGGAAATCCAAGCAAAGACACAGGGAGAAGAAAGTCGGAGTCAAGGGAGACGCTGAGAGCTGCCAGGGGTACAAGATGTAATGGGACACAGGTAAAGCCACGAGACGTGTAGCGATACATAGGTTAATAGAAATGGGTTAACTTAAGATGAAAGAGCTAGTTAATAATAAGCCTGAGCCATAGACCAAACAATTTGTAATTAATATAAGTCTCTGTGTGTTTATTTGGGACCAAGCAGCTGCGGGACACAGGAAAACTTCTGGCTACAGTCCCCCGTTAAGTGTCCCCACCCTGTTTTCCTACTGACTTTGGTGAGTAACTGGGAAGAACAGGATTTAGTAATAGTATCGGACAATGCTTCCTTCCATGCTTAGTCCTTAGCACTGGGAAAGCGACAATGCTTCAGGTACTGCTGGAGTCCAGACCCTGGAGTTAGAACTGAGTTCTAGCCACAGTGCTGCCATGACCCGGGGCAGCCTTGGGAAAACTGCCTAACGTGCTGTCCTGCCTGACTAGGCTTTATCATCAACTTGACACAATCTAGAGTCATCTGGAAGAGGGAACCTCAACTGAAGAGTTTCCTCAGTCGGACTGGCCTATGGGTATGTCTGTGTGGCATCAACTTTATTACTAATTACTAGCCCACTGTGAGTGGCGCCATCTCTAGGCAGGTGATCCTGGGCTGTCTAAGAAAGCTAGCTGAGCATAAGCCAGTGAGTGAGCCACAAGCCATATTCCTCCATGGTTTCTGCTTCAGATTCCTGCGTTGGTTTCCTTCTACGTTGGATTGTGGCCTGGAGGTGTAACCTGGAATAAACTCTTCTCTTCCCTCACTTGCTTTTGGCCAGAGTGACTTAATCCCAGCAACAGAGTGAAACTAGAACACCTGCCCATACCTAGTGGAAAGGGCCTCGATCACTGTGCAATCATAAGGAAAAGTCGAGTATTCATTAAAACAGTTGACAATTTTGGGATTGGGTGTATGGCGAATGCTTAGTTACTGATGGCTGTTATTCCCAGCAAACATTCATTCTTTATCCCCTTTATTCCTCTCCCTCTAGAACTTAAGTCCTTCGGCCTTGGTGCCGGACATGCTGTACAGCCTCAGAGAAGTCTCTCATTAGAGTCTTGTCTTGAGGCACCAGGAATCCTGTAAGGTAAGGAGAAGACAGAGAGAAAGAGGAGAGGCGGCATCCTGCCTCTTGGTCTGCTTTCCAGCAGGCTTGCTAGCTCTGCAGGGCTTTGCCTTTACCAAGTGCAGAGGCAAGGGGTGAGGATTTCTGTAGGTCCCATTGGGACGCAGGGGGTGAATGAGTTAACATTTACAAAGTGCTTTGAGCTCCTTGGAGAAAAAGCCCAATCTAAGTATTCTCATTAGTGCATGAATAATAGATGAGCCCGAAGCACTTTGCGAATAGGAAGTTCTTTAGCAACGCTAAATAATACTCCCCGGGACTTACCTGTGAGTGAGGGGAGGGGCCAGTTCTTGAAGCTCTGATGCTTCTAGTCTTCACTGTCACTGAGGCTGAGTGGGATCTTGGATAAAATAATTTCCTTTTCTGCCTCTGAGAATGGAGAGGATGAAACGGGTGATGTCAAAGACAACTCACTTGATTAGGTGCCTCCTCCTAGTGCTTTTTGTTAGAATGATGCGGGCAGCAAGAGTCAGAGCAGTCATCCGTGGGAGGGTGGGCTAACTTCCCCAAAGTGGGACTCCACACTGGGCAGTGGCTGCTGCCCCCTCCTCTTTGGCACTGCTGAGAATGAGCTTGGCTTTTCCTTGCGGGTGGAGTACGGAAGGGGATGGTCCTTGAACCCTGGGTTGTGGAGAAAAGACCTCCTGCACCTGCATCCTAGAAAACACTTAGTGGCCTTGCCAATTTGCAAGGACTATGGGAAATACACCTGATCGAGGGTTTATCTCAATGCTTGGAAGTGTAGTTCTGTAGTATTAACTGCATTTGTGCTGAGCAACGGATCCCTGGAATTCTTCATCTTGCCGCTGAAACTTCATCCTCATTAAGTCACACTCCCCACCTTTACCTTCCTGAGCTCTTCTTCTTCTTCCTGCCTCCCCAAGTTTGGCTCCTTCAGGTCCTTCTTTGCAACTGGAACCACGCACTATTTGTCTTTCTGGGACAGGTTTATTTCATGGAGTGTAATTGACACTCATTCATTTTGTAGCCTGTTTAAGAACTTTGTGTGTGTGTGTGTGTGTGTGTGTGTGTGTGTGTGTGTGTGTGTGTGTGTACATATGAGCTCAGGTGCCCTCAGAATCCAAAAGGGGTATGTGATCACCTGGATCTGGAGGTACAGGTGGCTGTGAACCACCCAACATGGGTGCTATGTTCAGAACTTGGATCTTCTGTAAGAGCAGCATGTGATCTTAATTTCTGAGCCGTCTCTCCACCTTTTCCACCTTATTTTTTTGAGACAGAGTCTCTCACTGAACCTGGAGTTCACTGATTCAGCTAGACTGGTTGGGCAGTAAGCCCCAGAGATTCCCCTGTCTCTGCCTTCCCAGTAATAGGATTGCAGGAGCTGACTGTGGGTGTTGAAAAGTGAACTC
This sequence comes from Peromyscus californicus insignis, assembly GCF_007827085.1. NCBI lineage: Eukaryota > Metazoa > Chordata > Mammalia > Rodentia > Cricetidae > Peromyscus > Peromyscus californicus. The sequence continues at coordinate 65,473,681 of NW_026294469.1, read as the reverse complement.
AGGTCCTCATACTTGTGTTTGGCAAACACTTTACCAACAAATCATTACTCCAGCCCTTCCTCTCCTCCCTCCCTCCCTCCCTCCCTCCCTCCCTCCCTCCTACCCTTCCTTCCTTTGGTTTGACAGGGTCTTACTACACAGTCCTGGCTGCCCTAGAACTTGATATGTGGATCAAACTGGCCTCAGATTCACAGAGATCTGCCAGACTCAGTCTACTGAGTGTTGGTATTAAAGGTGTGCACCATCATGGCTGGACTTCTTCTGAGAATGAATGAAATGGGTGATGTCAAAGATAACTCACTTGATTAGGTGCCCCCTCCTAGTGTTTTTTGTTAGAATGATGCAGACAGCAAGAGTCAGGGCAGTCATCCATGGGAGGGTGGGCTAACTTCCCAAAGCAGGAACTATGGTGAGTGCTGTGTTTCTCTTCTTCTTCTTCTTCTTCTTCTTCTTCTTCTTCTTCTTCTTCTTCTTCTTCCTCTTCCTCTTCCTCCTCTTCCTCCTCCTCCTCCTCCTCCTCCTCCTCCTCCTCCTCTTCTTCTTTTTGAGACAGGGTTTCTCTGTATAGCTTTGCACCTTTCCTGGAACTCGCTCTGTAGACCAGGCTGGCCTCAAACTCACAGAGATCCACCTGGATCTGCCTCCCGAGTGCTGGGATTAAAGGTTTCTGGGATTAAAGGCTTCTGGGATTAAAGGCATGTGCCACCACCACCTGGTGACTTTTTTCTTCTTAAAGACCAAACAGTATCCCATTGTAGGTACATGTTCCTTCTGGCTTATTCATTCATTCATTCACTGGCAGACCCCTTGGTTGCTTCCACTTCTGTTTCCAGCTCTTGTGAATGAAGCTGTTATGAATATGGCTGTACACATACATTTGAATGTATACCTCCACTCTTTTCAAAAATACTCAGAGGTATGATGTATCACACATCAATTCTGCTTCCATTTTCTAAAGAAAATGATCATATCTGACTGCTTTCCAACAAATATGATATTGAAAAAGTTTTAAAAATTGTTTATGTGTATGACTGTTTTGCCCACTTGTATGTCTATGTATCACATCTATGCCAAGTGCCAATAGAGGACAGAAAAGGGCATCTGAACTGGAGTTACAGGTAGTTGTGAGCTGCCATATAGGTGATGGAGATTGAACCTGGGTCCTCTGAAAGAAAATCAAGTGCTCTTAACCACCGAGCCATCTCCTCAACCCTGGACGGGAATCTTTAATGACTTCAGATTTCTAGTTTGCATCGCTGGCACCATTGAAGGCCTTACCATCACCTGTATATGCTAAATTATGACCACGAAGAGAATTTGTATAATCATTTTAGTAAGAGGATTAAATTCACAATTTTAGAAGTCGGGGCTTGGATGGGACTTCAGAGTTTGGCTATTCAGTGACGGTATTCTGTCATTTGGACACATCAAGGGCTCAGAAACTCAGCCCTACACAAGTTATTCTGGCTAGGGTAATCTAATTGGAACTATCAGGCTAAAATTGGCCCTCTCGTGACCAGTAGGAGGACATAGAAAAAGTCCAATATGCTTTTCTGGTAGTTTGAGGCAATTTCCATGTGGCTTTAAGTCTTCTCTCTAGCCCACATCTGTCCTCATTGGGCATTTCTCATGACTTTTAGCTCAGAAGCAGAACCAGATGTTTGGAACATTCTCAGAGTCACATTCTGATTTATTTCACCTAGACTGCTTCTTCCAAGGTTACTCACAGTACGGAGATGTAGCACCTGCTGTAAGCCACAGGTCTCTGCTTCTGTAGGTTAAGGGGAACCACAAGGAGGGAGGAGGGCAGATTTACTCATGACACACTTGGGGAGTGGACACATAGCCAAGGACACATGGCAACTTAGATACGATATCAGCTGAGGTGTGTGTGGCTGCAAGAAGAGCTAACAGTAGCTAGTGTAAAAACAAGATATAATTAAGGCACAGAGCTACATGACCAAGATGTCTTAGGTTTGGTAGATTCCATGGAGTCATCTAGGAACCAGGCTTTCCACATACCCTGGCATGCTAGCTTTGTTCTTATGCTTATTGCTTCAGGGTCAAAGGTAGTAGGCTCAACTCTAAAGAGTGAACCTTCATTCTAAGAGAGGAGGAAACAGGCCCAACTCTCTGCAGGAAAAACTATTCTCCCAAACCTCTGTCAGGCAAACTTCCAGTTACATTGCTTTCTGAACCAAGTCATAACCCCTACTAGCTGTTGGCACTGATATCACCATGCTGGGTAATTAATTACAGTGGATCCTCTGGATAGAGACCTGCTGCTGTCTGAACTATGGTGGGTGCTGTGCCTCTAAGAAAGCAGGGAGAGGCTGAGCCTGGACACATGACAGTGTTTACTGCAGGTACACAGCACAGAGGAAGGATGAGATTGGCCACGAGTTTTGGTTATGAGCTTGAGATTTACAGAATCATATTGAATGGACTTTAAATGCCTTAGCTGAATTTACCAAGAAAGAAAGGCAGGACCCATTCCCCTACTTCTTAATTATCCCCTTTCATCCATCCTTACATTTTCCTACCCAAGCTATACAAAGAAATAATGACATACTTCAACAATATTTCACAGTGCACAGATAATCTTCATATCATATCCATTCAGCCTTCATGATAACTATGTTTTTTTAATGAACTTAGGTAGAGAGGGCAGAGTTAGTCATACTTCTCAGTACATGAAAGACTAGCACCAATTGCTTAGAGCTGGCCTCACTCTTGCAATAATCAATTGATCCATCTTTTCTTTTTTATTATCATTTTATTACCATTCATTTTCCACTCTTTACTCTTTATCCACATAGGCAACCATTCTCTGTATGTCCAAAGTTTAGCTCATAATTTTTACATGCATTTGTAAAATGCGTTTTGTTCTGTGTGTGTGCAGTTGTATGTACACACATGACCATGTGGGAGGATTTCATTTTGGTCTGCCTTTCTGGTCCCCACCTTTTGAGAGTGACCCATGCAGGTGTGCATTTGTACTCTACTGCCTTGACAAGCTGCATTGTATTCCACCTGGCAAATTCATTATGCTTTGCTCATCTGTATCCCTGTAGTGGAAACTTTGCCTCAAGCTCTTGAGAGCCAACATCTTCACACGCAGACACTGGACTGGTCATAGGCTCTGCTGGGATGCCACAGGGATATAGACTCAAGGCATAACGGAGGAGTTATAAAAGAGATACCTAATTTGGATAAGTACCACTTAAATGGCTCTCTAGAAAGGCTGCACTCATCTGCTAAATGAGCATCATTCCCAATTAACTGGAAAGCAGGTCTCGAGGATGCCAAGTAACTTGTCCACGCTTATACTTGTCCAAGCTTATCCTTGTCCAAGCTTATACAGCAGTGACAGTGAATCAGGACAAGAGCCCAACTCCAGGTCTAATTCCACAACCTTCTCTTTCCCAGAGCCTCACTCTACAAGATGCTGGGTCATGATACTAAGCACTAAGAGAGAGACCTCTTGCTTTTCAGGCAACACCTTGAATTTCAGAAACAGCTTCTGGTGCACACTGCAAATTCCAGGCAGAAAGAAGTGTAGGTTAGTGGGAAGCTCTTGGGCTGTGGTCTGACTCAGCCTCACCTGCTGTCCTCTGGGCCGCCTCACCACAGTTGCTGTTCCACTGTTCAGGGAAGTGTTCGAAAAATTCGTGCCAGAGGCTGGAATGTCATGTCTTCCTCTTTGTCTAACCTGAAAGTAAAAGAGGAGTCATAGAGTCGGCCAGCATATATCCAGGACAGGCTTTAGAGACCGTGCATTCCAGAGAGAAGCCTGAGGCCACACAGCTGGGAGCAGGATAGGGCAGGCACCTGGCAATCGTCTGCTGCCCAACATCTGGCAGCTTTCCTCTGTCTCTGTAGGAATCCATACTCTTGATTCTCAAAGACCTAAGGTGTGCACTTGAGGATGCGTGACAAGTACTTCTCTAGGTGTAAGTGGGAGAGGGAACCCAGTGAACTCTAAGCTTTTTGCCTGTTTCTATGAGGCCAACCTCCCTCCACAGCCAATTTCAGACTGTGGAAGCACTGTTACTGCCCATGGAGTTGGGAGAGCTTGGTGCCAGCATTGTGGACACCACCCAGAGCATTTTTACGACCTTGGTATAAAAGACAGAGTGTCCAGAGCTCAGACAACGATCAGGAGGCTCTAAGTTTTGATTATTTAGTATAACTTAGGTGATGGTTAAGTTTTATCATCTTAGTTTCTTTTCTGTTGTAGGGATTAAAAAAAAACTTGAGAAAAGCAATTTAGGGGAGAAAGGGCTTGTTTTAGCTCACAGTTCAATGTCAGGGAGGTCACAGCAGCAGGAGCTGGAGGGAGCTGGTCATATCACTTCTATAATCAGGAGCAGAGAACAAGGAATGCGTGCATGTGAGTGCTCAGCTTACCCTTTCCATTTCATACTGGATCCCACTACCTAGAGAATGGTCTCACTCACAGTTAACGAATGTAGTCAAGACAGTCCCTTAAGGACATTCTCAGAGGCTAACCTTAATCCCAGACAATCCCTCACACCCCTGCCTGGAGGCTTGCCTCCTAGGTATCCAGGGTGACAGATGTTAACTTTCACATTTACCAAATGCAAAGTCTAATAATGGTTATGATTGTCACCAGCTCATGAAATCCCTCAGCATCAGACACTTGGGGAGTCTGAGGGAGGGTGAGGCAGTGCCAGCCCATCCCGGGCTGTGCTGGTATGAAACAAGCTTGTTTGCTGGCTGCCTAGCTTTCCAGTTTATGTATGTGTCTTGATTGATTTGAATACACTTTGGCGGAAATGTGGAATAGGAACATAGTGTAGGAAAATACAGTGGATGAATGGGCTATTATAGAGGTAAATTTTATGTATAGCAGCAGCATTAGCTCTTTTTTTTTTTTTTTTTTTTTTTTTTTTTTTTTTTTTGGTTTTTCGAGACAGGGTTTCTCAGTGTAGCTTTGCGCCTTTCCTGGAACTCACTTGGTAGCCCAGGCTGGCCTCGAACTCACAGAGATCCGCCGGCCTCTGCCTCCCGAGTGCTGGGATTAAAGGCGTGCGCCACCACCGCCCGGCAGCATTAGCTCTTTAGACCTGCAAACTATTAAAGCTCTAACTCTTCTAGATAAACTTTACAAAGAATTGTATTATGCTCCTTTCTGTTTCTTACACATGAGGCATGATAACTTACTACTTTTTTTTTTTTTTTTTTTAATTGACAGCTTAGAGACTCTTCTGGAAAGCTGTGGACTTCTGGAATGAATGACCCCAGACTGTTGCACCGTCGGGGCCCTCAGACATTACTCTCATTTCTCTGGAGTGTGGAGTATTAGAAATTCTCAAGACTAAGGAGGAGGCTGCACAGTGCTTCCCTCCATTGCCATCATTAGCTGTTTGAGACTCATTGGGTGGACCGCGGCACGGAAGAGGGTCCAGGGCTGGGGCAACTGCCAGGATATATGTCCTTTCTGGCTTGGGTGGTGTTAACATCATTTGGGCAACTTCTATCAAGTTAGTGGAGCTGGGGGTCACCCCTCAAAAGATAGCAGGGAGCCCAGGAGTGAGGGCTTGCTCCCCCACCCTATTGCCCTAATTAACAAGTTGGGTCCTTTCCAGGTCCTTTGGTGGCTCTCCCGGGGCTGGGTTCCACTGGGGACTGGCAGACAGTCTTACTTTAAGCCGTGTATCGATCCTCACGTGGTTCGAGGGCCCCTCTTGGGGGAGCGCTCTCTGTTTTAAGTGCATGCAGTAACTCTCTTGACTGGCTTGTAAACAGGTTTTAATGGGGCTATTAGTGTAAAAGGACAGGAAACTTTCAAAAACAACCTCTTAAATATTCATGAGGATGTTAAATCTGGCGCTTAATCACCAGTGTTTGCACACAGCTACCAGAGAGGGAGGACAGCTAACAGGCCGCCTTCACTCGGGGGCAATTGACAGGACATTAATAAACGCTCTTACAGGCATGATGAATGGCCAAGAGACTAGGAGGATTGTTATTTTTTTTCAATTTTTGAAAAAAAACCAAAAGAGCCTGTTTCCTTTGGGGAATCTCCATTCTGGGGGTGAGGTGTCAACATGGAGGTGAAGGTGGGTTCAGGGAAGATGGAGTGTGTGTGTGTGTGTGTGTGTGTGTGTGTGTGTGTGTGTGTGTGTGTGTGTGTGTGTGTGTATGTCTGTGCACGTGTGCATGCAGTGTGGATGAATGAATTCCTTGCCTTCAGAAATAGTTAACTGGACTATCTGCTTCCAGGCTGTGGTTCCTCTGGGGAAACTTCAAAAACTAGAGAAGGGAATCTCTGAAGAATCCCCCCACCCCACTGGAGGATTCTTACTTAACTCAGCCTTTGGGAAGCCCAAGAGGGATGTGCACAGGTGCCTTCAGGGTGGAGCTCCTTGGTGGGCCATGACCAGATGCCTCACCAGACACTAGACCCTTAGACTGGACTTAAATGCATACAAAGGCGGCCAACCGTGGCCCGTAGCCCTGCCTCTCCTGAGCCCACCTTTCTAACTGCACATTTTTAATTTATGGAGATGCATCTTTCTAGAACTTCTCTCCGTCATGTTGGGTATAGACTCTTTACCAAAAAATGAATGGGAAGCTTGCTTTTTTTTTAACTTATAAGTGATCTGCACCGTTCCCTTTCTAGAATGGACCTTAGGGACTGACTAGGCTCAGCCTTTCTAATTCCATGTTAGTAAAGTGAGAGGCTTGGGGGGAAAGTAAGTTGCCTATGGCTAAAGACTGAGGGAGTGACAGACAGCAGGCACCCAGAGTTCCGACTCCTTAGCTCTTTTCACAAGGCCACCCGTATCAGCCAGGTGAGATGATTCCAGGAGGAGTCAGAGGGCATGGCACTCATTTTTTCCAGAAGAGTCAGACTCAAATGCTTGCCCAGTTCCAGGTTCCTGTGATGGAAGCTCCCAAGCCTGGGAACACCTCACAGTTGCAGTGTTATGAGACACCCCAACCTCGTTATTGAACAAAACTCAGGACCTCAAGTCTCCTTTTTCTCCCCTCCCCAAATATTCATTAGGTTTAAAAAAATTATTTTATGCACAGGGAGGGTGTTTTGCCTGCATGTATGTCTGTGTACTACATGCATGCAGTGCCTAAGGAGGCCAGAAGAGGGCGTCAGATCCCCTGGAACTGGAGTTACAGTGTTCTAGGGGCCATGTGAGTGCTGGGAATTGAATCCTGGTCTTCTGGGAGAGCAACAGGTGTGCTTAACCATTGAGCCACCTCTCTACCCTGGTATTAGGATTTTTTGAATAATATGCTCTATTTAGAAGTGAAGGCCACTGCTAGCATGTAGTTATAAATTCATAAAAACTGTTTTTGTGGAGCGGGAAAACCCCTCCTACGTTTTAGAATGTCTCATCCTGAATCCTCCATAAAAATATTTGCAGGTGTCAGCCTTTCCTGTTGTATCCCACATATTCTATCACATTCTTCAGCGACCCAAGCTACTGATGCAAGGCTTCGGGAGAGGAAGCTGTCGTGGAGGTAGACAACAAGGTCCCTTTCCCAGTGCACTCTTCCTTCTGCTAGTGATTTTACTCCAGGGCAATAGTGGGGTGAGGGTTTTTGTTTTTAAATCTCACCTCCATCATCCCTACCATTGCTCAACCATGTACAGTGGCCTTACGTCATCTGTATCCAGTCCAAACCGTTCCTTCCTTGCACAGCCAACTTTAGTCCCATCCCCACCCTGAAAGTCAAATACAATCTTCCCTTGGGAGCAAAGGATCCACCACAGAGGGCATAGATATGGCTCTCTGTCACTGCCTGTTCCTAGGTTCAGTGGAATGAGGTTTTATTTATTTTGTCTTTAATATTTTTATGGAATGTCTACCAGAAATGAAACACTCAGCTTCTTGCTAAACAGTTTGCATTAATGACTTCCATAAGAGCCAATCTATTGATTTTTTTTAAAAAAATAAAACATTTGTCTCTTTCATCTGGATGTATAGCTCATATAGGTGTGGGTGGTAAAACAAGCAATTGAGAAACAGTTTTGTTTTCACAGTTAGAATGGCTGTGTTTGACAGTCTTTGCTGATAATTGTTGTAGAATTTAGGACACATCCAAAATACAGAGGAGACATCAAGTCCACTGGAGCTGTCCTGGCTTCTCAATGGGAGCTGGCAGCCGACTGCATGAGGTCTGGGGGTGAGTCTGTGTGTCCCTTCAGGTTATCAAACTACACCCAGTGCTGGAGTTCCCAGAACATGGCTTTTGATTGATTTGGCTTTTCTTAGTATGCAACAGTGTTTTTGCCCAGAGACTTTGCCCAGTGTTTTTCAACAGAGACTCACTGTGCTTTGCTGAAAACATGGACTTGGGTGTTAAAATGTAGGGTCTATTTAGAGCTGCTCCAATAAAGTGTCACGGATGTCAGACAGTTCTCGTTTTGCTTGTCTGTAAAGTGGGCACAGCAAACCTGAGCTGTTGTTCTGATGCTGCAAGTGGAATCACGCAGGCATTACCTTTGTGCTTTTCCCACTGGTGCCTTCCAGGTACCAGAAAGTGAAACCTTCTCACGTTGAAGCTGGGATTTCCTCTCTAAGTCTGTTCTTCTCTGGTAATTTCAGATCAGCCGGTGACGTCACAAACTATGCAGGTGTTGGCACCTGGCAGGAGTGTCCCCTCCCCCCCCTCGGTAGAGGATCAGTTCTGCTCTGTCTTCTTAGTCTCAGATCTGTTCACTCCACTGAGCAGTCGAGCCCAGTTCATTCTCATTGCTTGGGTGAAGACGGAACCTCCCTGCTTTTCCTGCCATGCTTAACCATTCACTCCTTCAGTTTGTGAGCAGGGAGACTTGTCCTGTTAAAAGGTAAGGACACTGGAACGCTCTCCTACTTAAGGCCCTTCAATAGCTGTTTGATGCCATGAACACAGCCCACCGAACCACACACGACAGTCTTGTCCTTATCTGCCTCATTCTCATTTCTGTCTCACTCTATCCTGGCCATGACACCTCTGTTCTTTTGTTTCATCGTATTTATTAACTTATTATTCATTTATTTATTTATTTTAGGAGGTATCTCATTGTGTGGTCCAGGATGTAGACTCATGATGTTCTTGCCTCAGGCTCCCCATAACTGGGATGGCAGGTATGTGCTAACATTCTTAGTTCTATACTTCTCTTTGGACTCAGGGCTTTCTGCAGACAGTTCCCTGTACAAAACACTTGCTCATCCACTATTTCCTGGATAACACCCACTCATCCACTAGAACTCAAAGTGAATGCTAAATGCTAGGAGGTGACTTCCTTATCATCACTTACATTTCCCCATAGGATGGGTTCTTCTTGTACTGTATTTTCTTATATATTTATTCACTTGCATAATTATTTAGAATGTAAACTCTAAGAAGTTCAAGACTACGCTGTGCCCCCAGTGCCCTGACAAAGTACTTGTCACAATGCAAGTAGGTAAACAAATTGCATGTAGACATGAACTGAACATAAATCAAGTATCTGTGTCCAGGTGTCTCAGGGTTTCTATTGCTGTGATGAAACACCATGACCAAAACCAACTTGGGGAAGAAAGGGTTTATTTTGCTTATACTTCCAGGTAGACAGTCCATCACAGGGGGAACTCAGTCTAGCCAGCACAGTTGACCCCTTGTCAACTTGACACACAAACACGTCACTATTAAGCCATAACCTTTCCTTTCTCATTCATCCCCAAGATCGCTCATTAATATCAACATCACAAATTAAATATTCCAACTTTTAAAAATCCCTCAGTCTTTAAAAGCTCAAACACTTAAAAGTCCAAAGTTTCTTAAAATATTCAAACTCTCTGAACCATGTGCAAAAATCAAACACAAATTAAATGCTTCTGTATTCCCAGAGGAAAGAACCAGGGCACAGACACAATCAAATCAAAGGAAAGGCAAACTCCAGCAGTGTGAATAACTCATGTCCAATGTCTGGGATTCACTCGCGGTCTTCAGAGATCCTCTAAAGGACTTGTGTCACTTCCTGGCTCCACCCTCTGCAGCACATGGAGCTCTTTTCCTAGGCTTAGGTTGGTGCCACTGCATGGCTCCAACTGTTCTTGGTGGTCATCCCATGGCACTGGCATCTTCAAAATCCTGAGGTCTCTGCAACTTGGCTACACTTTCACCAATAGCCTGTCATAGGCTGTCTTCATGTTGCCAAGCCTCAACTTCTCTTCATGACCCCTTCAATCCTGGGCCTTCAACTGCTACTGAGGCTGCACCTTCACCAATGGCCTCTTCTGGTCTCTTCCAGTGTCACAGTGTCAAGTTCTCCAAGGCCACTTCATGCCTTCAAAGCCAGTGCCGGCTAGATGATTCTTATACATCCACGTTCAGTTAACAGCACAAGGTACAACCTTGACCACCTCCGGAACACAGCTTCTGGGTGCTAACTCTGAGAAAACACTTCCTAGAAGACTTCATTTCAATGATACTGATTTTTTCTTAATCACAGCTGATTCTTCAGCCCCAGGTGATCAGTATCAATTGTCCCAGTGAAGCAGAGGTTTCACTTTAATGGTTATTAATTCAAAATATCACATGAACATACCTGTTAGTCTTTAGTCCTCTCTGAAACTTCACAAGCCAGACCTTATCATCTACATTGTTCTCAACATTCTTAACTTCCAGTCTCCTACAGAACCTCCAGTAGAGCTCTCAACACTCAATGGATTTTCTAGGCCAAGGTTGCAAAGTCCTTCCACAATCCTCCCCTAAACCACGTGGTCAGGCCTGTCAGAGCAATACCCAACTCTTGATACCAATCTCTGTATTAGTTAGAGTTTCTATAGCTATGACACCATGACCAAAGAAACTTGGGGGAAGAGAGGGTTTATTTTGTTTCCACTTCCAGATAAACAAGCAGTCCATCACAGAAGGAACTCAGGGCAGGAACCTGGAGGCAGGAAGCCAATGCAGAGGCCATAGAGGAGTGTTGCTTACTGGCTTGCTCAGCTTGCTATCATATAGAACCCAAGGCTACCACTCAGGTATAGCCTCACACACAATGCACTGGACCCTCCCACATTAATCACTAATTCATAAAATGACCTACATGTTTGCCAACAGTCTGATCATCTATAGGCATTTTCTCAGTAGAGGCTCCCTCACCTTAGATGCCTCTAGCTTAAGACAAGGTGATATAAAACTAACCAGCACACCAGGGACACTAAATTAAGTGGAGAGACAAATATACATAACAAGTTAGGAATCTGAGGGCAGTAAGCTGATGAAGTCACCCTGGGCTAGTACCATCATCATCATCATCATCATCATCATCATCATCATGATGTTCTTTTTGGGAACAGGGTTTCCTTCCTGGCTGTCCTGGCACTCACTATTTTCATTGTTCCAGAGGAGGCTTATAAGCCCCCAAACCTGACCATGAAAGGGATGTGATGTGGCAGGTGCTGATCTTGGGTACTCAGAGGATGAATTTTCTCCCAAGTTTGTCCCGCTCATTCCTTTGCCTTCATTCTGATGCAGGCAGATTTCTCTACAGGGTAGAGAAAATGACACAGCAAGCCCCATACCCTCTTCTTTGTCTCTCCTGCCAGGAAAACCTTTGGGGAGGCTTCAGGTTGACCTTTTCTTGGACCACAGGTTCATTCTTGGTCACTGTGACTAAGGAGGCATCAGGCACCCACACCAAAGCTCCTGAGATTCAGAGTCAATTGGCAGAAGATTGGGGCTGGTGCCTGAAGTCATGGAGCGGTCCTGGCAGTTAGCGAGCATGGCTGCCAGAGGGGAAGTCTGTAGGAATGAAAGAGAAGGTGACTTGAATTCCAACAGTCATGAGTTGAGGCTCAATTTTTCTGGCTCCAGAAAACCTAGAGCAGAGGCAGTTCTACCTGTGGCCGGCAGGAAGCCACTCTCTTTAAGGTCAATGAATGAAGTCATTCTTTGTGCTAGGGTAAGGAATGCCAGCGGTTAATTACAATTCAAGGACTCATATAGAGTTACTTTATACTTTATACTGCCAATAGCCATTGACACTTGTCCAAATATCTTTCTAGGGAGTTAAATATGGAACTATGGGAATGAAACACTGTGAGAATCCTGTTGGCAGTTGAATTAATGTGTGAATAAACAGGATATATTTCTACCAATCCTACTGTAGTGTAGCCTGATCAAATTCTATGTCCTTTCTGAAGCTGTTCTCCATCCCCCTTTGAGAACTAATAGCTAACGATCTCTTTATTAATTGTTATAAGAATCCTAGGAGCTGATGCAGATAAGCAGTTAGAATGAAGGCACAATGTCAGCACTCAGTAAAATTTTAAATTTTTCAACATTTATTTATTTACTTCTTTGTTTTATGTGTATGGGTGTGCTCATATCAGTGTATGTTGAGATCAGAACCTCTTGTTAGAGTCGGTTGCTTTCTCCTACGATGTAGGAGTCAGGGAACCTTACTTAGTGGGCTTTAACTCCATAAACAGTGGCCATGAAAAAGAGAAACCACAGCCTGTCTGTACTCTGGATCTATATCCCTCTATCCCGTGGTATTGGGCATTGAACTGAGGGCTTTGTCCGTGCTAGGCCCGTGCTAGGCCCGTGCTCTGTTACAGTGCGTGTCTCTATCCCATTTCTTAAGTTTTATTATTTATGCATAGTGTTTTTCTGTCTGGGTTACTACAAAAGCTTTGAGAAACTTTGTGGCTCTAGCGTGTGTGTTTCGGGCCCACCAGCACAGCCCATTAAGGTGGGGTTTCCAGGCTGCAGAGCTGGTGCAGAAGGGGAAGTGCTCGTCATGCAAACATGAAAACCTGAGTTCGGATTCCCTAATGCCACATAGTTAGCCCACACAGAAGCTCGCCCTTGTCCCAGCATTGGATTCTTGGAACTCCTGGGCTAATTAGCTTTGCTGGACTAGTGAGATCCAGGTTCAGTGAGAGATCCTGTCTCAAAAAATGAGACGGACAGTAATAGGGGGTGACACCTGACGTCAACCTGTCGCCATACATACATGCACATATAGTGTGCACCCTCAAATGCGAGAACATGTCAGTACACATGCCACATGCATACACTATACACATCTCTCTCTCTCTCTCTCTCTCTCTCTCTCTCTCTCTCTCTCTCTCTCTCTCTCTCTCTCTCACACACACACACACACACACACACACACACACACACACACACACACTGGCATTTCTAGGGGATGAGAACGCAAAAATTTTAACCAGATCTTCAGTGATTCTCCTTTCCTTCACGGGGTTCCATGGACCATAGTTTGAGAAATATTGGCCCAGATGCAGTAAGCAAGAATGAGAGAGATGAGGGAAATGACCAGCACTTATTCTGTAGTTAGGTTCACTGACACAAAGTGCCATGGCATGTCATGACTTGCCAAATAAGTGCCCCCCTCCACAAGGAAGAGATCTCTGCCATGTTTTCTCGTGGGGAAGCCGTGTACCTTTCCCAACCTTTCCTTTCAGGTGAAGCCACACAGGTGTGGAGTATCTACGATGCCCATAGGTCTACTCAGTCTTTGGCCAGTCAAGCCAGAGACAAGGCCGTAGACCTGCTAAGCACCACACCTGTCATGTGATCACTGCTGTGCTTCCAATTGAAAGAGGAGATGGTAGTGGATAGAGACCCAGAGAGCCAGAATCCTTGTGTGTGTCTTATGCGCATTATGGTGGCCATATCTCTTGAACTACTGTTCTCTTTTGTAGAGAGATTTCCAGGAAGGTTCATGAATAGAATTTTAATGGTGAAATGCAATCCCAAAGATCCTGCCCTTTGCATGGGAGGTCATGCCCATGAAGGCAGCCCGTGAGAGGAGCATGCATTACCAACTCTTATGCTTTTGTATTGAGCATTAGGTCTCATCTTTACAGTCAGATTAACGGAGATTAGTGGTTCCACTAAAGAGTTTAAACATCATGCTGACCCAAATTGTGGGAGCCATAATAATGTGGTGCTATATGTCCAAGGACTGGACCAGCTGGCTGTCTGGTGGGGGAGGAGGAAGAGGTCTACATGTTCCCAGAGTGATTTCATTAATTGCTTGCATAAGAAAGCTGGAGGTGCCTGTCTATACAGAATGTCTATGGAGCACTCCCCCTACTTCCCACATACATATCCACCTATCAGGCCAGTCTGGGGCTGCTCCTGTGCCAGGAGGACATTTAATAATCAATGGTCACTCATACTTGCCTCCTCTTGGCTTCTGCGGGTAGGGCCCAGTCCCTGAAGTCTCAAATGGTTCCATTAATGTCTTTTATCCATGTGAAGGGTAAAATAAACCCCTCAAAGCTTAGAAACCTGCCACCCTGGACACAGGAGGAAAAGGAGGATGACTGTTAATTAACAACCTTAAATCATCCCCACAGTGTCAGGTCCCAAAGAAACCCAGTACCTGTGGCTCCTCCCAGCACTTCTCACCCTGCACCCTACCCCTAACCTCCCCAGCCCAGGGGCTGGGCTTCCCTTCCCTTCCCCCAGCTTCTGATTCCTATATAAACCTGCCATTTCAGCCATGAGCTCTCCTGGTCCTCGCTCCTCTCTTACCTTCTTTCCTTTTCTCTCTCTCCTCTTCCTCCCCGCTCCCCATGGCCTGGCTCAGTCTGGACCTTTCCAGATGCCTCTGGCTGTTCTCTCCCTCATATCTACAATCAAACCTTCTCCTCAACCACACCTTGGAGTGGTCATGTGCTCATTCTCATTCACACTGGAGCACACAGCTGTAATGCAGAAAGTGCAAGCAGCTGTTCATCATTTCAGAGTTTTTCTCTCTTCATCAGATAGATTGAATAATTTTATGCCTATTACATGGTTAGAGAAGAAAGTACATTTGAAGGATCTCTTTGTCTTTTTTGTGTACACATGCGAGGATGCTGTAGGCACATATTTATGTGCAGGTACACACAGCTGTGCATACAGAGATCAGAGGATGACATAAGGAGTCCTAATGGATCACTCTCCACTTTATTCCCTTGAGACAAGGTTGTCCACTGAACCTGGAGCAAGGCTGGTGGCCAGCAAGCCCCAGCAAGAATCCAGTTTTCTTACCAAGCATACAAAGGCTTGGGGAGAATCTAATTGTTATGGTTTAGATTTGAAATGTCCTTGAAGGATCATACATTGATGGCTGAGGTGCCATCTGATGGGCTCTTGGGAAAGTGATTGGACCCCAAGGGCTCTAACTTCACCAGTGCCAGCTTCACGCTTTGCTGGCATTAACAGGAGGTGGGGCCTAGTTAGAAGAACCAGGTTCCTAGGCTGTTTCCTGGAAGTCGATGTCATATCTTACCCGTGTCCCCTTCCTCTGTCTCTGCTTTCTGGCCACCATGAGGTGAGCATACTTCTTCATCACACACGCCTGCCATCACGATGTGCTGCCAAAGCAACAGAGACAGGTGACTTAGGTTGGAGCCTATGAAACTGAGCCCCACACCAAACCTTTCTACTTTTTAGTTGATCTGCTCAGGCGTTTTGTCACAGTGACAGAAAGTCACTCATACAACTGTAGTCTTTCACATATCTTCAAAGGGGAAGAAAGTGGTCGGAATTGTCAAGGGCTGTTTGGAACCAAACTCCAACAGCAGATGTAACCACGCCCGGACTGGGGCATGTGTTTGGCTAAAGACAACACTATGTGACCGGTTTTGTTGTGTGTCTGGCACTGCTCAGCCCAATGGCAGCCTTGACAGATGTGAACTAGGATATGACAGGGGGTAGGAGTTGGGATCTGATGGGGTGGGTATAACTAATTTAACAAAGCTCTGACCACCACTCACCCACATCCAGTGATGAATCACTGAGCTGTCCAAGGGATCTGTGACAGATGAAATTCACTGAATGTGCAGATTATGTGTTTCCATTACTCTTTTCTTGTAATTCTGTATGAAGCATATATGATATGAAAAGTTTTTTTTTTTTTTTTTTTTTTTTTTTTTTTTTATAAAAAATGCCATCTAGCTGGGCAGTGGTGGCTCATGCCTTTAATCTCAGCACTCAGGAAGCAGAGGCAGGTAGATCTCCAAGTTCAAGGCCAGAGCAAGTTCCAGGACATCTAAGGCTACACAGAGAAACTATGTCTCAACCCCTCCCCATGCTCTTTATAAGCACCTCCACAGTCTTGTCTTCCTAAAACTTTTCAAAGTCAGGCGTGGTGGCACATGCCTTTAATCCTAGGCAGAAGCAAGCAGATCTCTGTGTTCCAAGCCAGTCAGGGTTACAAGGTGAGACTTTCTCAACCAAACCAACCAAACCAAACCCCTAAAACAATCACAAACAACAGCAAAACCTGTCTCCAATGCCTTCATATAAGCACTTATTTGACCTACAGCAGGGTTAGTAATTTTCCTACAAATGCTGATGATAGTATAGCTTTGTGGGGAAGGGTAGATAATTTTTCCTGCTATAGGAAAAAAAAATCCAAGATTAAGAGAGAAGAAGCTGCTTGACAAAGGCCATACAACCAGTAAATGACAGAGTCAAGATTTTTAACTTGGCCCTGTGTGGCTTAACATTCAGACCACTGACAATAAGATCCCCACCTCCTGTGCTATTGTCTGCTAGTGAGCAGAAGAGGGATGTGGGACTCTCTGCAAGTTCATCTCTCAAGCAGATGGGTCCCTGCCTTGGCAGATTCTTCTGAGGGGATGGAATTCAGATGTCATCCCTTGGAGGGTTGAAACCCATTAACAGAGTCACACGAGTTGGTCAAAGTAGAAAGACTCATCTGTGGCCGAAGGCCCATGCTTCTCATTCTCCGTCAGGTGACTGAGGAAGCAAGGCAATGCTGCTTCTCTGCCGCTTCTCTGCCTCTTTGGGGCATGGTCATTTGTGACATCTTTGCTGTGAAATAGCAAAGCAGCAGCTGTTGTTCCCTGTCAAGCATGCCTCGTTCTCTCCACCCCCATCCATGTGCTTCTGACTTAGACGCCTGATCAGGAACCCCGCCTTAATGCTACATCTGCTCTCCAAAGTTTCTGGGACCTAATTGACCTTTGGAGATCATTCCAGAGTCTCCTTTACTTTACCACTTTCTTAGGTAAGCTATCTTTGCCCTCAGGGACTTCAGAGTTTCTGTCATTGAAGATCTTGTACTATTTTGCTACTAAAGATGTGGTCAGTGGATCAACTATTACCACCCCAAACCCACATCATCACCACCGCCATCATCATCGTCATCATCATCTTCCTCCTCCTGATCATTGCCATTACTACTTCTTCCACTATCCTCTGGGAGCTGTGAGAAAGGCAAAGCCCCAGGCTCTATCCACACCTTCTAGGCCAGAATCTACCTTTTAAGCAAGAGTCTTAGGAAACTTTTCAAGTTGACATACCAACACATCACTATTAAGTTACAGTCCTTCCTTTCTTATTCACCCCCAAGATCTCATATTAAGATCATAAATAATTTTAAAAGTCCCACAGTCTTTACAAATTCAAACACATTAAAATTTCAGTCTCTTTAAAATATCCAGTCTCTTAGAAATTCAAGTCTTTCATCTGTGGGCTCCTTTAAAAATTAAAATTAAATTAAATACCTTCTTCAATAGGGGAGAGCCAGGGCATTATCACAATCTGAACCAAGCAAAACCAAACTCCAACAGTATTAATAACTCAATGTCAGATTGTCTGGGATCCACTCACGGTCTTCTGGGCTCCTCCAAAGGGCTCGGGTCACTTCTCCAGCTCCACCCTCTGCAGCACACACAGCTTGTCTTCTAGGCTCCAGCTGGCTCCACTCTACTGATGCTGCTATTCTTGGTGGTCATTCCATGGTACTGGCATCTCCAAAATGCTGGGTCCCTTGCTATAACTGGGCTGCACTTTCACTAATAGTCTCTCATAGGCTCTCTTCATGGTACCAAGCCTCAACTTCTTTGCATGACCCCTTCAGTCCTGGGCCTTCAACTGCCACTGAGGCTGCACCTTCACCAATGGCCTTTCCTGGACTCTCACAGTGCCAAGCCTCAGCTGCTCTCCATGACCCCTTCAGGCCTTCAAAATCAGTATCACCTGGGTGACCCTTACACATTACCAAGTCCTGCTGCCAATATGAGGTACAGACATAGTCGTGTCTGGAACATAGCTTCTCTGTGCTCTCAGGAAACACTTCCCAGATTTCACCCCACTGATGCTGGTCTCTTCTTAATCACCACTAATTTCTTAGCTCCAGCTGACCAGCATCAATTGTCCCAGTAACACAAAGGTTTCACTTTAGTAGTTCTGATATCTTGTTAATCACAGCTGGTTCTTCAGCCCCAGCTAACCAGAACCACAGGATCTTAATTCAAAATAACAAATGGCCCCAATAGAGTCTTTAAACTTTCCTCTGAAACTTCACAAGCCAGGCCTCCATCCTCTGCACTACTCTCAACATTTTTCTTTTGTTTTTTTTGAGACAGGGTTTCTCTGTGTAGCTTTGGAGCCTGTCCTGGAACTCACTCTGTAGACCAGGCTGGCCTTGAACTCACAGAGATCCACCTTGCCTCTGTCTCCCGAGTGCTGGGATTAAAAGCCACCACCACCTGGCTTGCTCTCAACATTCTTACCTTCCAAGTTCCCACAGAACATCCCACAGAGCTCTTAACATGCAATGGCTCTTCTAGATCAAAGTTCCAAAGGCCTTCTACAATGCTCCCCCAAACATGGTCTTGTCTGTCACAGCAATACCCCACTGTGCTGGTACCAATTTGTCTTAGTTAGGGTTTCTATTGCTTTGACAAATAATCATGACCCAAAAGCAACTTGGGGAGGAAAGGGTTTATTTGGCTTATACTTCCAGATCATAGTCCATCACTGGAGGAAGTCAGAACAAGAATTCAAGTAGAGTTGGAACCTGGAGGCAGGAGCTAAGGCAGAGTCCATGGAGGGGTGCTGCTTACTGGCTTGCTCAGCTTGCTTTCTTATAGAACCCCATTACACCAGCCCAGAGGTGGCATCACCCACCATGGTCTGGGCCCTTCCCCATTGATCACTAATTGAGAAGATGCCTTACAGCTGGATCTCATGGAGGCATTTCCTCAACTGAGGCTCCTTCCTCTCTGATGACTCTAGCTTGTGTCAAGTTGACACAAAACCAGTCAGTACAGGTACCCTACAGGATCAGCACTCTCAAAGATGGGCTTTACAAAGTTGTGAGAACTGAAGGACAGTGTTTGTGGTATGTTTCATCAACTCTTCCTAGAGTGAATGTCTAAGTCCCAATCCCTGAGTCCTGAGAATTGAAACTCTTTTGGAAACAGACTTTGTAGATATGAGGTTAAGGTGATAGCATACTGGATTAAGTTGGGTCCTTTTTAAATGACTGATGTCCCTAAAAGAAGAGGGGCATTTGGGCACAGACACTGATACATATGGGGAGAACACTTTCATCACTGGGTGAAACTGGAGTGACTCATCTACAAGCCAAGGAGCATCAATGGTTGCTGGTAACCTCATGAAGCTAGGAGACGGGAACTGAACAAGTTGTTTTAGAGTTTCTGGAAGAAACTAAACATGTTTCATGGTCTTTGAAACTGTGAGTGTAAACTTACTATATTTTTATTCATTTTTAAAAGGTTTTTAAGTTTTTTTAAGTGTGTGTGTGTGTATGTGTGTGTATATGTGTATATGTGTGTGTATGTGTATGTGTGTATGTGTGTATATGTGTATGTGTGTGTGTATGTGTATGTGTGTGTGTGTGTGTGTGTGTGTGTGTGTGTGTGTGTGTGTGTGTATACTGTGAGTGTAGTGCAGTGCCTTAGAGGTCATCAGATCCCCTGGAGCTGGAGTTACAGGCAGTTGAGAACAGCCAGATGTGGGTCCCCTGAGAGAACAGTCCACGCTCTTAACCACTGAGGCATTAGCTCTCCAGTCCCAACTTCTGACCGTTTTAAGCTCTTCAGGTTGGGTTATGTTGTTCCTCTTCAGTGCTGGGTATGGACCCCAGCGACTTGTATTTTTGGGACCTCTACCACTGAACTACGTCTTCAACTCCATCCTATATTTTTAAGAGAGTCCCATTAACTGGCTACAACATCTTCTGTGCTCTGCAAAAGGCATGCATAAGCCAAGTTCTTTCCCACTTTGGTACACACTGATGGATGATTCTCCACTTTCCAATAGCATTCCCAGTTTCTGTGTAAGATCATCAGAATGGCCTTTGGCACCCAGATTTCTACCAACATTCTCTTCACAAATGGTATACTGCTCTCTGCTTCCAAGATGACTTTCTGAGGGGGCTGGAGAGATGGCTCAGTGCTTAAGAATACTAACTGCTCTTCCAGAAGACCTGGGTTTGGTTCCTAGCACCCTACTAGGTGGCTCACACATGTCTGTAATTCCAGTTCCAGGATACACTGTGTCCTCTTCTGGTCTCCTGAATACCAGGCATGCACATGGTACAGGGGCATACATGTAAGCAAAACACCCATACACACTAAAAAAAAAAAAAAAAAAAAGATGGCTCCCTGTTGCTGCCCTTTCACAGGGTAGAATGGCAAATGCTGTGTCCTCAGATGGTAGAAGGCAGAAGGATGAAAAGCCCTAAGATGTTCCCTTCATGCCTCTTATAAGAGCACTAATTCACTCATGAGGGAGGAGGCTTCATGACATGATTACTTCCCCAAAGGCCCTATCTCTTGGTCCCCCACCCCGGGATTGAAGTTCTTAGTTCTGAGTGTTGGAGGTGTATGCACATTCAAACCACACCAATAACATTTATTTACCAGCTCATCTTGCCTATGAGCCATTGGCTCATACAAAGCGTGAGGTCATGGCCAACTCATGCCTCCCAGTGTTAGGCTATGAGTCTAATGAGGAAAATGATAATTTCCTAACACTCATCTGGCACTGGATAGTAATTATTCTCCATGGGGTTGGCCTAAGCAGAAACCCATCCAAGAATCCTGGTTAAAACAGCAGGCATCTTGGAAAACCATGTGTGTGGGATGGATATCTAAATGGGATGTGTGCCCTACCAAATAAATGCCAGATTTAATTCCAGTTCTCTTCCATTTTCTTCTGGGTTTGGTTTTAAAGCATGATCATGTGCTCAAAGGCAGGGACTGACTCTGGGACACGCCTGCATTTCTCAGGAGTCTCCTTGGAGAGAGGAAAATAATGTGTGAGGAGTCTTGCTTTTTTGTCTATGCTCGACTCTGGTGGACTGGGAACTGCCTCCGGAGTCCCTGGTTAGTGTCTGTGACCCACTGTCATCCACTGCTAAGGGTGGACTGGATGAACAGGTCCAACGCTAACAAGGCAGAGAGGGAATGGCTTCAGATCACTGAAGATTGACAATTCTGTGTCAGCAAACAATTCCAATTGAAACAGCACCATGGAAACCATCTGTTTAGACACCTTGGGACTACATAATGTTTTCTGATTTTTTTTTTACTTTTCTTTTAAAATTATTTGTTTAGTTTTTGCATGTGTGTGTGTGTGTGTGTGTGTGTGTGTGTGTAAGATTTTTGTGTGAATGTGTGTGTGCGTGTGTGAGGGTGTGTGTGCACAGAGGTTAGACAGCCTTGGGTGTTGATCCTCGCTTTCCAGGAATCACAACATAGGTTGTTGTCAGGCCTGTGTGGAAAACATGTGTTCACCGGGTCATCTCCCCAGTTCATTCCCTCTTTTGAGACAGGCTCTCACAGATCCCGGGCTAGCTTTCAACTCCCCATCTTTCTGCCTCCCAAGTGCTTGGATCACAGGTGTGAGCTACAATGCTTAGCTCTCTACATAGCTTAAAGCAAAATAAACCTGGCATATTTGAACAGAAGAGAATTTATTAGAAATTCATAAAAGTGTTAGGAAGAAAACAGAAATTAAGAGAGACTAGGAAGAGGGAAAAGTTCAGTCAGTCCTTCCACAGAACGAACTTGGAGGAGAGCAGGGAAGCTTATCTGGAACAACCTGAGGCCTTACTGTCCTGGACTCTGAGGGCACCTGCCTCTGTTCAACTGGTGCCCAGCTGCCTCAGTCCTTAGCAGAGGAATGCAGTTTACATCTCCCCAATGTTAATTACTCGTGACATCAGTGTGCTCTCCGGAGAATTGTCTTCTCAATTCCTTTGCTCATTTTGAAATGAGGTCTATTTTGTTTTTTTGCTGTTGAGTTATAAGAGTTCTCATTTTTGTTTTATAATTTCTCCTCCTTTTATTGTAGATGTTATTTCTTTCTCTACCTCTGTCTAATCAGTCAGTAATTCTACCTCCCACACACCTCTTGAAAGTGTCCCAAATGCTATCCTTGTTACCAGGCAACACTCATCTCCCCTTTACTCCACTCGTCTCCTAGCTCTTATTGCCTGATATCTGCTCCTTGAATTCATTCTTCATATCCAAGTGGAGTGTCAAAAGAACATCTTGCAACTCTGCTGTCACTGTCCCGTTCAAAACCATTTGGTTGATCTTGTCCCTAAATGCATTTTAAATTCCTTTCCATAGTGTCAAAAGCCCTCTATAATTCACTTCCTCTCTGTTTACCCCCTCTCTTCAACTTCATTTCTTACTATTCTCCCTCTGGAAATATAGAACAAACGTGTCATGGTCCCTGGGGTATCTAGTCTCTGGTTCTTGATTACCTAAGCAGTGTTGGATATGGGTTCCTTTTTGTGGAGTGATCCTTAAGTCAAATCAGACATTGGTTGGCTACTCCCACAAGTTCTATGCCACCATTGCCCCAGCGTATTTTGCAGGCAGGACAGATCATAGGTCAAGGGTTTTGTGACTGGGTTGGTGTCTACGTTTATTTTCTGGTAATGTGCAGAGTATCTTTCTGTACCAAAGAGACTAGAGCATAAGGATGAAGGCTCCATGTAGGCACCAGCTCGACTTCTCCATACTCAATGAGTTGCATGGGTGTTGGCCTCGGTAATGGGACCTTGCTGTCAGTTTGTGGAGAGTAAACTTTTGTTTTAGCAATAGTCTGGGTTGTTTGGGGATTTCCATGGGACCCCCTTAGCCAACAACTCAACTGAATGCAACCCAGTGCTGCCACTGGAAGCCACAACGAACGACAAGAGATGACCAGTGGAGATTCCATATCCCCCATTGCTAGGAGTCCTCATTAGGATCACCTTAATACATTCTAGGAAGTTTCCACTGTACTGGGTTTCCACACCACTCCCCAAATGCCCGCCCCCATTCCAGCTGTCTCTACTTGCACTTTCTCTCTCTACCCCATCTCTCCCCAACCTGATCCATCCTCGCCCCACCAACATCCCCACCTCCCCCTAGTCCACTCATAAAATCTATTTCTCCCTTCCAGGGAGATCTATGTGTCTCCCCTAGGCCCCTCCTCTTTACCTGATTTCTCTAGGTCTATGGATTACAGCTTGGTTATCATTTACTTAACAGGTAATAATCACTTATGAGTGAGTACATACCACATTTTTCTTTCTGGGTCTGGGTTACCTCTCTCAAGATGATTTTTTTTTCTAGTTCCATCCATCTGCTTGCAAATTCCATGATACTATTTTTTTTCTTAAACAGTTGAGTAATACTCCATTGTGTAAATGTACCACATTTTCTCTATCCATTCTTTTGTTGAGGGACATCTAGTTTTTTTTTTTTCCAATTTCTGGCTCTAATAAGGTTTGAATTGTCAAGTATTTTTTAAAATAATTATTGCTTTTTGTGCCCTGTGTAAGAAGCTGCTACCTGATCACAAATCATAAAGACATCCTGATGTGCTTTCTTAGGGATACTATTTTTTAGGTTTTAATGTTATTTTATGATCTATGTAAAATTATTTCTGTGTTACAGTGTGAGATCAAGCTTCATATTTTTCTCACTAGTCCTCAGTCAAAGTCAGTCTTTCTGTTCTGATGCCCTGTGGTACTATGTGACAGGCCTTTATTGCCATCCTTCATCCTTTCCCCTCTGTGTTACCCCATTGCTTCTTCCGTTGGAATGTAAGATTTTGTGAGCAAAGACCTACCATTCTGTATAAAGAAGCAGAATGCTTAGAGCTGATGAACGAGACTGAATCCAGGATCCATCCACCAGCTATGTGAGCCTGGGTAAATCTTAATGTTTCTTCATCTGTCTGGGAGGCACTCACTGTGTGCCTGACATGGGGCTGGGTGGTGACGTCATAAAGATGAATGTGACTCACCCAGAGCTTGAGAGATTCCATTCATATATACATGGGGATTACAAAAAGTTCAGCAACTGAATATTGCTCTCAATGCTGTGACCAATTCCTGAATAGCTGGTGCTGGGGTCAGAGACGGGAGACCTTGGCTCCTGGATAGAAGTGAAGAAAGTATGCCTTGACTTTCCATGGATGAGCAAGGGTAGGAGGGACAGGGAGGAGAGCTGGGATTTGTCCTCTGAAGGATCATTAGGACAAATGTATTCTAAAACTCCTTGCTTATCTGAAAAGAAACTAGACTGGGAATCATGTGTCTGTATTTGCTGACTCTGGCAGTCCAAATGCTGCGGCACTCAGCACACTACTCAGGGCTATGTAAGGTTAGGCAGAATCAACTTCAAGCAGTTTACTGCTGGAATGAGGGAAGACAAAGAGAACCTTCAGAGAAGAGGGTTGATAACACAGTGCAGAAAGATTTCGGCTTTTGGGGTCCTCAGGAAGTACCCTCTAGGACAGGCAGCATCTCCTGCTGGGTACCAGCTTTGTCTTTAACAAAGCCTTCCTTTGGAGTGAGAAATGTTTCTAGAGGGATGCTGTTGGATGCTCAGAGGTAGGGGTGCTTCTCTCAAACAGTGGGCACAATTTTAATGAGAGCAAGTAGGCCCAGCTTTGCTCCAGGGCATGTTGTTTAAATGACCCTTCTTCCTTGTCTTCTGAGGAGTTCTGAAAATCCAGGGGGCCTCATGTAGGAAAATATCTGAGTACTTATGTGCCCCAAGGTCCTTGTGGCTTGGTTCCCCTCCACTGCCCCCCACTCAGGCCCTCAAGAGAGTCAGTATCATCTGCCTTGTCCCCAGGTCACCCCAAGAAGCCCCCTCCCAGGACCAGACTCCTGACCTGCTGTTGGGGGGGACTCCGGCACTTCCAGCCTTAGGTGACATGGCTGTGTCTAGATGTGCTTAACAAATTGCCTGCTCACTCAATTACGTTTTATTTAATCATCTGTAATCATATAAATTATGCCTGATGGTAGTAAATGTTGGTGTCAGTTCCTAATTACAGACTGATTAATTGGCCAGGGCGATCTGTATCACTACTTATATAAGAGTATAGGAGGATGATGATAAATTAGGTTGGGTAACCTGAGCCCAGGAACATGGCCCATGTCCAATTGCATCCCACTTTTTGGGGGTGGAAAAGCCCTTTCCCTGTCCTCTTGTTAGGTGCCTCTAGGATGGTTTGTGGTGCTCTGACTGATTGATTCTGGCAACACCTGAGTCAAGAAATCTTTATTATTATTTAGTCAGTGCGTGTGCGTGTGTGAAATTTTTGCCGTGTAGTGCTTTTCCTTTTGGCTGTGGCGGGGATGAATAATGACGAGCTCATTAAGTTCAGTTGAGCTCATTACAGCCTGCTGGGTCCAGAAAGTTTCAGGGTTGGATCTGGCCAGCAGAGCAGGAATCCTGAGAATGGAGAAGTAGGAAGACTTGACGGGTGTCTATAAAATAATTTCTTACTGGGTCTTTTTTGTTGTTTCCTTTGAAACATTTTTAGTAATTCTTTGATAATTTTATACAGTGTATGTTGATCATGTTTAAACTTTCCAACTCCCCCCAGGTCTACCTGTACCCTTTTTCTAACTACACAACTGTAGATATAACCGTCTTATTAAATAAGAAACACAGAGCCAATACAGAGATGAAAGCCAAGAGGTCAGAGCAATAGCTAAGAGCTAAAAACCTTACCCTTCACTGTCGCTGTTGTCCTACCTCTCCGAAAGAGAGCTACTTCCTGTGTGTTTGTGCTTTTTATTGACTTTCTGTTCTGCCTTCTCATTGGTTGTAAACCCAAGCACATGACCTCCTCATCACTCCTGTCTATACAGACCTCCAGGTCTTCTATAGTTGGTATTGAGATTAAAGGTGTGTGTCTCCATGCTGGCTGTATCCTTGAAGACACAGAGATCTGCCTGTCATGTGATCAGGATTAAAGGTGTGCACCACCAACCCCCGGCTCTGCTATGGCTTGCTATTAGCTCTGACCCCCAGGCAACTTTATTTATTAACATACAAATAAAATCACATTTCAGTACAAATAAAATATCACCATACACAACTTTGTGTCCTCTTTTTTAAAAAACCCATTGAGTCTAATTTGTATTACCCCATATGCTCTTGGGTATGGGGCCGCACACTGAAGCACGGTCCATCTACCTGGGCTCACACCCTCAAAGGAAACCGACTGTCCTTTCCCCAGCAGCTTTCAGTTGCCAATAGCTCTTCAGCCAGAGGAGAGACATTGTGATTCCTTTCCTGCTCCACGCTTGTTTTCTGTCAGCCTTTAGCTTGACCAGGTCTTATGCATACCGTCACAATTGCTGTGAGTTCGTGTACTAGTTAGCTTTTGTTAACTTCATGCAAACATAGACACATCTGGGAAGACAGCACCTTAGTTGAGGGCCTGTGTTTAGAAGAGTTTATATGTGCAACTGCCATGCTGTCTCCAGAAAACACTGCTTCGTCATAGTCATCCGCTGACTCCGGCTCTTACACTCGTTCTTCCCCCTCTTCTGCAATGGTTATCTGGGCCTTGGGAGGAGGGGGGTGTCGTAGAGATGTTCCATTTAGGAGGAGCATTCTGTACTCTTATTTTCTGCACTTTGGCCAGTTGTAGGTTTCTGTATTAATCTTCATCTGCTACAGACAGAAGCTTCTCTGGTGAGGGTTGAGAGATGTGTTAATCTATGGATATAGCAATAAGCCATCAGGAGTTGGTTTAATACTAAGTTCATTTAGCAGAAGAATAGTTGGTATTTCCCTAGGTTCTATGACCTGTTTAGCCACAGGTTCTTGCACTCACTAATGGTGCCAGGTAGGAGCAGGGCTTACATCCCATCAGAAAGCAGTTGGTTACTCCCATGACATTTGTGCCACTATTGGACAGTGCTGTACAACTTGCCAGGCTGGTCATTATTGTAATTCACTGGATTAATAACCGGGTAAGGTTGATGATTACATTTTCCTGCATAGCACCTTCCAGTACTATGAAAGTAAGCCAATAAGGATGAAGCTCCCAGGACCATCTTCATGGTCTGTGACTTAAATATGTAGTGTCTTCAGAAATATGGTCTTATCATCAAATTCTGGAGGGTAACCAAGAGTATTGGTAATAGCCTATACTGTTTGGGGTGTCTATGGAACCCCACTGGCTAACAACAACTCCAAAAGAGATAACCCATTCCTGGTCCTAGGCTTTTAATTGGTTATCCTGTAGTTTCTAGTAAGGGAATTGTTGCTCTGTTATAGAGTAACTCCATTTAAAATACTTTTATATGTGTATAAGTAAATGTTTTAGAAAACTTCTACAGTAGTAGACTTTTCAAAAGATTTTTGGTGTTGTTTATCCCTCCCATTCCACACAATTGAACCTTTCTATCTCCATATTCCCTTATCCCTTTATGTCACTGTATTCTATTGTCCCTCTTTTCAAGGCCACCACACCCCTGGGGCCCTCTTAATATTTTCCTGACCTCTATGAGTATTCCAAATGAAACATGCATATTTAAAGATTCAAATGTAACATGCCATATAAGAGAAGACTTGTCTTCCTGAGTCTGGGTTACTTGACTCAGGATGATTGTTTCCACTTCCACCCATTTATCTGCAAATTTCATAATTTCATTTTTCTTAATGGCTTAATGATGTTCCATTTATTCCTTATCAGTAAATAAGAAATCTGTTGATGGACATCTGTGTTATTTTCATTTCCTGGCTGTTGTGAATACAGCAGCAATAAACATGGATGAGCAGGTATCTCTTTGTGGGAGCCCACCAAGATTCCAACTTGAGGTTTGACTCAAGGTCAGAGAGTCAGAGTTTATGTTGCTCTCCAAGGCTGCATAATAGAGTGCAAAGGCCTGGTTACCAGGTGTGTTATACTTCAAGGCCTTGTCACAAGATGCTTTTCCATGGGGCATGGTCACCAGGTTTTTTGAAGGTACACATGGTTTTATGTTGTGCTTTGATCTTGAAATGGGGAGGTATTTTGCCTCTTCCCTTTCTAGTATATAAAAAGCCCATTAGAAATAAACTTGAGGCGGCTGGGTACTGACCCAGGGCCCTCCTGAAGCTATCCTGAGTCTCTACCTTTTTACTTCTATATTTCCCATCTAGCATTTCTCAATTTCTCACTCCCCTCCTTAAGGGACCCTTCGATAGGTCAGGGCCCCAACATCTCTGTAGTAGGATATAGAGTCCTTTGGGTATATGCCCAAGAGTGATATAGCTTGATCATGTGGTAGATCTATTTCTAGGTTTCCAAGGAACCTCCATATTGATTTCCATGGTGGTCATGTCAGTTTATACTCCCACCAGCAGTGAATAAATGTTCCTCTTTCCCCACATTCATGCCAGCAGTTTGTCATCCAATTTTTTTTAAATCTTAGACATTCTGACTGGTATAAGATGAAATCTCAAAGAGTTTTT
Source organism: Peromyscus californicus insignis (assembly GCF_007827085.1). Classification (NCBI taxonomy): domain Eukaryota; kingdom Metazoa; phylum Chordata; class Mammalia; order Rodentia; family Cricetidae; genus Peromyscus; species Peromyscus californicus. The sequence continues at coordinate 65,445,146 of NW_026294469.1, read as the reverse complement.
AATCTGCATTTTTCTGATGGCCAAGGATGTTGAACACTTAAAAAATATTTTTCAGCCATTTGTATTTCTTCTTTTGAGAATTCTCTATTTACTTCCAAGCCACATTTAAAATTATTTATTGTATTTTATGTGTTTGAATGTTTTGCCTGTATGTATGTGCACCATGTGCATACCTGGAATCCAATAAGGTCAGAAGAGAGTGTCAGATCCCATGAAACTGGAGTTACAGGCAGTTGTGAGCCATCATGTGGGTGCTGGGAATTGAACTGCGATCATTTGTAATAACAACAAGTGTGTTTAATCACAGAAACATCTCTCCAGTCCGATTCTTTGTTGTTTTTTTTTTAAAATTGGGTTGTTTGTTTTCTTGGTGTTTAGTTTTTTAGTTCTTTGTATAGTCTAGATAGCAGCCCTCTGTCAGTTGTATAGTGGTAAAGATTTTTTCCCATTCTGTAGGCTACCTCTTTATTCAAATGGGATGATGTCTTTTCAGCTTCACAAGGCCCCATTTATCTACTGTTTATTTTAATGACTGGACTGCCAGTCCTGGTCAGAGTCCTTTCAAGGATTTTACCAACCTTATCCTCTATCAGATTCAGGGTTTCAGGTCTTACGTTGATGTCCTTGATCCATGTGGAGTTTTGTGCAGAGCAAGAGATAAGAATCTATTTTTGTTCTACATGTAGCTATTCAGTTTGACCAGCACCATTTGTTGAAGTGCTGTCTTTTCTCCATTGTGTATTGTTGGCTTCCTTATCAAAAGTCAGGTGATTGTAGGAGTGTAGACTCAATATGTGGGTCCTCAATCCTATTCCATTGGCTGAAGCATCCGTTTTTATGCTAGTACCGTGTTAGTTTTGTTGCTGTAGCACTGTGCTAAAACTTAAAATATATGATGGTGATACCTCCAGTGGGTTTTTTTTTTGTTGTTGTTGTTGTTTAGAATTCTGGATCTTCTATGTCTCCATATGAAAATTAAGATTTTTTTCAATTTATGTAAAGCATTGCATTATATAGAGATTGCATTGACTCTGACGGCTAATTCTGGTAGGACAGCCATTTTAACAACATTAATCCTACAAGTCCCTGAGCATGGAAGGTCTTTCCATCTTCTGTATGAGATTGTAATATCCTCTTGGTGGATTTTTCCTTTAATGGGTATGAAGTGTCCTTCCTTATTTCTTCCGAGTAGTTTGGTTTGAACCCCATTTCATCAGATTAATATAACTAACCCTGCTTATTTCCTAGTTCCAGTTGCTTGGGATTTCTTTTTCTTCCTTTTACCCTATGGTGCTGGCTATTGTTGATTGTGAGGTGTGTTTCTTGGAGGCAGCAGAAACATAGATCTTGTTGTCTAGTCCAATCTAGTACTGTGTGTTTCTGTATTGGGGAATTGAGACCATTAATGTCAACTCATTATTGAACAATGTGTATTAATCCCTGTCATTTTGTGTTAGTGTTTTCTTAGACTTCTTTTGATTAAATGTTCTGGAATTGTTTATATCCTATGCCACCTTTGGGTGTGTTGAACCTCTTCAGAGTTAAGTTTCCTCTCCCCAAATCCTTGTATAGCTGGTTTACTGATCATAAATTCCTTACATCTGTTTTTATTATGGAAGTTTGTTTTTCTCCTTCAATCCCAATTGTTAGTTTTGATGGACACTGTAGTCTAGGCTGGCATCTGTGGCCTCATAATTTGTAGGACAATGGTCCAGTTCCTTCTGGCTTTCAAAATCTCCATTGGAAAGCCAGCTGTTATTCTGATGGGGCTGCCTTTCTCTGTGATGGTTTTTCTCTCATACAGCTCTCAATGTCCTTTTGTGTTTTGACTATTACATGACATGGGGAATTCTCTTTTTCTGGTCTTTCCTATTGGACAGTCTGTATGTCTCTTCTTCTTTGATTTCTTTAGATTAGGGAAGTTCTCTTCTGTTCAAATATTCTCAGGGTCTTTGACCTGGGTTTCTTGTCCTTTTATACCTATAATTAATAGGTTGGTCTTTTTTATGGTGTGTTAGAGTTCTTGAATGCTATGTTTATGAGGTTTTATAGATTTAATATTTTCTTTGACTGAGTTATCTAAAGAAAGATATTCTTCCTTCCACTTGATCCAATCTATTGGTGAGGCTATCCTTGGAGCATTTTATTTGACTTGCTGAATTTTTCATTTTGAGTTTTATTTCAGCTTGGCTTTTCTTCAAACATTCCATTTCTTTATTAAATTCTATTTTCATAACTTGGATTGTTGTCATAATTTCATCCAACTGTTTTTGTCTTCACTTCAGAATTTATTCATACTTTCTTTCAACTTCTCAGATATATTATTACTACTTAAAAATTATTGTCTTATATGTTATATTAGTCAGAGTTCTCTAAAGGAATATAACTGAGAGAATGAATGTATATATATTAAAATGATTTATTAGGGACTTATTAGAATGGCATATAGGCTGTGATCTGAGTAGTCCAACAATGGCTGTCTCCCAATGAAAAAATCAAGAATCTGACAGCTGTTTAGTCTGAGAGACTGGATGTCTCAGCAGTCCCAACCAGGTGCTGGAGTCCAGAGCTGCTGGTCTTCAGTCCATGTTGGACTCCCATGGAAGTGGGCTCTAGCCACCAGCAAAGGAATGACTCAGCAGCAGGATGGATGAACTTGCTGGTGAGAGTGAGTGAAAGTAGACAAAACACTAAAGCTTCCTTTTCCCATGTTCTTTTAATTGGACTGTCACAGAAGGTGTGGTCCAGAGTTAGGGTGGGTCTTCTGAACTCAAATGACTCAATCAAGAGAATCTTTGCCCAGCTGCTCAGGTTTTAATTGATTCCAGATGTAGTCAAGTTGATAACCAACAGTAGCCATCACACGTGGCATTTAAGTTGCTTTCCTAAGGAACATTTCTGTGGGAGTACTATTTTGAATAAATGCTGGTTATTCATGTTTGTGTTTTTGTGATGGGACCTAGGCACCTGGAGTTAAGTTGTGTTGGTGTTTCTTGATTCTGGTCTTCTTTTGTTGGCTAGGTGATTGGATCTGTGTGTGCTGTTACCTCAACTTACCAGATTGTAGACAGCTGAATGGGGCTTTGAGTTCAGTCTTGGGACAACTTGACATTGGTGTTCAAATGGGATATGGGATCTTGACTCAGCTGGGGCTAAGTGTAGCTTCTGAGCCCAGGAGCAGACCTATAGTGTTAGAAGAGTCTCACAGCCAATCTTCAGGAGTCCTGGGAGGGATGTGCAGGACAAGTCCTCAGGTAGCAAGGGTAGGTAGAGTTGGCCACAGGAGTCTGGGGTCCGTACTTGGAGAGGAGAGGTGAGTATATATGTGCATGTGTGTGAGTGCATGTGTGCATGTGTGTGAATGTGTATGAGCTTCTGAGAACATAATCTACAGAATGCACCCACTTCTATCATTCCTGGTCCCCATTCTGCTCCTATATTGGGCTAACAGTGAATATGAGGCCACATGGGGCATGTGAGGGTTCAGGGGGGAGATTTAGAGAGGCCAAGAGTTGATTCTGATATCAGGGAAGGCTCCCAGGACTTCATGCCAGGTTATTGGTCTCCTGAGAAGTGATGAGCAGAGGAAGAAAGACAGATGGGTCTGTGGGTACCCCATTTGCTCTGGAGTGCAGGATCCGAGGGGCTCATTACTGGAGAGGACTATCAACTGGCCTTTCTCACTAACATACAAGTCACATAGAAACAGTGACTCATTGTCATTGCAGTTGTGGGTGAGCCTCCTTTCTTGGGGGGCTTTTTGATAGGGGTGCTGCATTATATAGTTTCATGACATAGAACAAAGCCTCCAGTCTGCATGCCTGAGTTCATCCAGCTTCTCTTAATTGGTGGTCACTCAAGACAAATGGCTTGGCTTTATAGGGCTTCACTTTTCTCCCTTGTGAAGTGGGAAAGTGATATGCCAACATTCTATGGCATTGCTAGGATTTCATGAGTTAGTGAATATATAAACGCTGAGAAAGTGTTGCGTGGCTATAAAGTCACATCTAGAAATGTCAGTCATTTTCTTTTCCTTTTTAAAGATTCATTTATTTATTATATATACAGTGTTCTGCCTGTATGTATACCTGCATGCCAGAAGAGTGCACCAGGTCTCATTACAGATGGTTGTGAGCCACCATATGGGTGCTGGTAATTGTACTCAGGACCTCAGGAAGAACAGCCAGTGCTCTTAACCTCTGAGCCATCACTCCAGCCCTGTCAGCCGTTTTCATTGTCCATTCATTTGATCTCAAAACAGCCTGAAGAGATGCTCAGATGAATGACTTAACTCCTCTATTGACTGAGGCAACAGAGTCCCCAGACAGTGAGCACTTGGCTTCAGGACAACATTTTACTTAACAGAAGGGCGCAGAAACCTGTGCCCCATGGGTCTCAGTGCCAGGCAAGCAAGATCCCTGCACATGGGACAGAGAGGACTTTCAGTGTCTACTCACCCTGCCCTTGGCAATACCTGTCCAGTTCTTCCTCAGTCGTCCCCTACTTCAGGTTTTGAGACAAGGTCTTCTACTGATTATGGAACTCACTGATTTGGCTAGGCTGCCTAGTGCTGGGGATCTCCTGCTGTTCAGTGCTAGGGCTACAGACACCACCGTGCCAGACTTTTTGCGCAGCTCCTGGATATCTGAACTCAGGTGTTCATGCTTGTTTGATGAGCCCTTTACCATGATCCATCTTTCCAGCTCCCAGAGGTCACTGTCTGTTCCCCTTGATTTCTAATCTATGCTTTCTCCACGTTGCTAGGTTGATCCATTCACTTCCCCTCATAACACTCCATGAACATAATTCAGGAGCCAAATTGACTCCCCTGATTTCCTTTATAAGTTAGCTCTTTGAGTGTTCCAGGGTTTTTTTTGGAGTCCTCACTGAGGCCACTCATTCCTGGTGTGACTGAGAATACCACGCCATTTAGGACCAGGGAACCTGATGCCTGATGCTGAGTTTTTATCAGTAGGAAGCTTGTAGATTCAAGTAGATTCAAGGTAATGTGTTAAAGCTAACATTCAAAGGGTTTATTAGCTCATGGGATGAGGTTTTCAGAGTTGGGGCAGTTCTGTGGTAGATAGTTCAGCAGCTCCATGATATCCCCGTCTCTGCAGTTTGTGGAACTGCTCCATCCCACTAGGTCCCCCCAGAGCCACATGTTACATCTGTCCTTCTGAACATTACACACAGACTGAGTGACTGCCAGTGAATGGGTACTTCTTGCCACTTCGTTTCAAATTAGCCTATGTTTCCCACTTGATGTTCTTTCAAGTCTTGCTGAGGAAGCTTGAGTCACATGTCCACCAAAGGACCGAGAAAGCTATGACCATCCTAGACCAGAGCAACAGGCGTGAAGAATCAAGTATCTCAGGCAGACCAGAGGAAAGATGTGCCTGCCTTGTGAGGAAGGTGTGGTGATGCAGACTCTCCATGGCCTGGTTAGTGACAGTGGAGGGAGCCAAGTCCCAGTGTCTCCGTGGCATGTCAGTACTCGTATTTTTTTCTACATGAGGTTCCTTGTACATTCAGAACCCCTCAGAAAAAAGACCAACAGGGGCCACACAAGGGAAAGAGGTTTCTCATTCCTTCCTGCTGGGCAGAAATAAAGAAGCACATGGATCTCTTGCCACTGGCAGGCAGGCATCTTGTAAACCCAAGGGAGAAGTGTTAAATTGAATCTGACGAGAGGAAGACAGAGGTGAGCAAAGGGAAGACACCAGTGACATCACCCACCCAGACCTGCAACTGCCACCTCTGACCCTCAGAGTCACATGTGAACTTCCCTGACTCCAGCCCTCGGAGTGAGCCTTACTGAAATAGGCATTCAGCCAGCATTATGTTCTTTTACAAAGGAAGAAAGAACAAGGGTGAGTGAGCTGTCTTGGGTCCTCCACCCAGCTGAGTGATGGATGAAAAGAATACCAGTGTCCTGAGCCTGCCTCCACTTCCCATCCCCCACACCTGCCACATCCATCTAATTCCCGCCTACCATCAGGGACTTTCCCCTGTGATCCAAAGGTACTCAGAGTAGATCTGGGGAGTCTGGGGAGAAGGTGAAAGGTTTGTTAGTTAGTAGGGTCTGGCAGGGAAACCTAACTCCTTGACTTGGGGCTGGCTGCCATCTGGACACGGATATTATTACCGTCTTTTCTTTGTTTGGGCTCTGTAATGGGAACAATGGATTCCAGTGAATTGTGCAGTAACTGATGTTTTCTACTTCCTGGGGGGGGGGACTTTAAAAACAAAGGACAAGGGCCCCACTGAGAGGGAGGAAGCAGGACGGAGAAGAGGAGAACCCAGAGAGCCAAGGCCACAGGCACCTCTGAGGTTGATGGTAGAGGAAGGAAGCTTGGCACATCACAGCCATTGCGGTATCCCAGCCACACCACTCCATCTTTGTAGCCTTTTATCTGATAGTCCTGCTGGAGTTTGCTAGAAGAAGCCCTGTTGCAGGAGAGCCCTTCGGTGATGATCACCCCAGCTTAGCTGAGCCCACAGGGATTGTTATGGCTGAAATAGTAGACTGGAAATGCCTGGCATTGTCTGGCTTTTATACTGTTGCCTTTACCTTCACTGATGGTAGCCCCGGGTGGGTTTCCACAGCTGAGGCTGTCCTGATGAGCTCTATTCCCAAGGGATGACTGCCTTCCTGGTAGCCAGGCCAGAAATCCTTGAGTAGGGATCTGGTGGTCCATCTCTTTGTTCGCACTTCCCCCTGCCACACCTGTCTTCACTGGCAACCCCTGATAGTTTCTCATCTTTAGATTCATCTCCTTTTGTTCATGGGAAATCTTCTCAACAGGGCTGACAGTCTTTATTGCAAACATTTTCCTAGTTCCAAGGATGTCGCCTTTACCTCCTTTTTTTAAATCCATGGTGATGCCATTCATAGGCTGTTTGAACAGGAGACTGTCACCCTCCCTCACCTGATGCTTTCTGTCTGCAGTGAACTCAGGCAGTGTAGGAGGCTCAACACCTTCAGCTAAATTAAAGCCTTAGGTCTATATCCCAGCTGCAGGACTAGGTTTTCCAGGCTGGCCTTTGGAGATGATGCCTAAGTGGTGTTGACTTAGAGCAGATGTGGGACCTGATGTGGTCTGTGATGCAGGTCAGATGCAAGAGAAGATTTATTTTGACCCATGTATGGGAGACTTTCAGTCCATCCTAGAAGGGAAGGCATGGCTGGGCAGCTCATTTCACGTGGCCAGAGCTTATGTCGGAAGCTGGTCACATCAGGGTACCAGGAAGTAGGCCAAAGCTGTCCCAGGGTCTAAGCTGCCATCACAGTCCCATCTAGTATATTATTTCCAACAACTGGACCTCATCTCCTGGGGGTTCCAAAGCCTGGGAGCAAACATTCAAAATATAAGCCTGTGGAGGGACATTTCAGACTCAAACCGTAACGATCCTTGTCTGTAACACATGCATATGCATGTATGCAGACACAAACCACACACACACACACACATACACACACACACACACACACACACACACACACACACACGCACGCACACGCACATGCACAGACATGCACAACACACATCTGTGCACACACACGTACACATACACACACATACATGGACATAGTGACACACATCTCCTTTTCTGCTTCTTGTGTAAGACTATTGCAAAGCCAACACAGAAACAGCTATGTAGACATAAAGCAACAGGCCAAAGTCTGTAGAATTGTGAACAGCGCCACCATCAGCTCTGTTGGTGGAAGCCGTGCTTGATATACCATGGCTCTATCCCTGCAAGACAAGGGCAAAATGACAAGCATGTGACTTGTATAACGTGACTGCACCAATTTCCCCGCAGGTGGACCAGGTGCCTTTGTCCTTAGAAAAGTCATCTTGAGACCCTCCTCTGCTTGCTCTGATGGGGTGCTTCTCTGACCTGTGTGCCTTGGTCCTCTCCTTCTCCCACCCAGAGTGTCCTGGGAATCATGGCAGTGTGTAATGCTGGGTGTGATCAGTCTGGGATGGCAGTTCTCTTCTGTCCCAACCCTGGCTCAGGGTTGCCTGGGTGGGGCTTTGAGCAGCATAATTGTTCTCAGATTGGCTCACAGCTGGCTGGAGCTGGTGTGAGTGCTAGTGAGTGCCTAGAGAGATCCTTGTCACACTTCTGTCTTCACTGGGATCAAACCAAGATTCAGCAAGTGTCTTTGGAGTATCTTAATGTGCCAGCCCTATTCTAGAATCATGGAGATACAATGCATAATACAGACTGAAATATCTGTTCTCATGGGAGTCACACACTGGTTCAAGGTTTGAAGCATAAAATAAATAAACCAGGTGATATATATTGTTGCTAGATGGTAACAGCCATGCAGAGAAAAGCCAAGCAGGTAAGGGGACCAGAGAGGACCAGAGATGGAGAGAAGGAAGGATGTGGTGCTTTAAATAGGAAAGGGTCTTGTGAGATGGGAGTCTGGTAAAGGGAGAGTCTTGTAGCATCTTGGGAGGTGGAGGAGGGGGGAATCATTCATCCTTAAGGGAGCCCAGTAAATTCTCTGAGGTAGACCCTGGGTAAGGCAAGGAGGTCTGAGCTAGAGCAGGGAGGTAGGGATGAGGGGAGTGGTAGGTAGGAGAGCAGAGGGGCAACAGGGACCATGAGTGGAACACTAAACAAGGCCTGGTGGGGCTCTGAGCTAAGTGGCATGACCTGACTTGAGTTTAAAAGGACCCTTCAGACTGGTGGGAAGCCAAGGATAGAGCGAGGAGAGGAGGGAGCATCTCTGTGGATTTCTCAGCTTGGGGCCAGGCTATGCAGTAGAAAGGGCAGATCCACTGGCTTAGAGCATCTTGAAGGGATATTGGCATGGTTTATAACAAATGAGGAGCTTGGACCAGAGTGTGGTTTGGACTGAAAAATAATGATCTGTTTGACAGTGCACAGATAGTCGCAGACAGGACTGGGAGAGACTGGAAGAAACTGGCTTCTGGGCCTAGCCTTTGCCCTTTCTCTGTGGGACGTGCCTGTGTGTTAGTCAGACGGTTTCTGCTGTGACAGAACACCTTACAGAACCAATGTTAAGGGAGGAAGAGTTTATTTAGCTCCAGCCTCAGACGTTTTGTTCCAGCGTGGTGGAGCCAGTGAGGTGGAGTCCAGCAGCTCACACAATGGCGGCCAGCAAGCAAGGAGAGGCCAAATGCATTCACTAGCTGGCTTTCCCTGTTTTCCCCTTTTATTCCATCGGTTCCCCTGTGCCTCCCACAGGGCAGGTCTTCCTGATCAGTTACCCTTAGTCTCTGGAAACACTCAGGCAGACACTCCCAGACACGCATCTTTCCATTACTGCCTTTTCTAATGTGTACCTCTTAATTCAATCAAGTCAACAATTAAGATGAACCACCACAGCCCACCGGCTCAAGGCTGTGTGCTCTTTTTGTGTGTGTGTGTGTGTGCTCCTGTGTTTGGGAGTGTGCCCGTGTGAGTGTGCCCTGCTGTCTCTGGGTGCACTTGGGCAGGGTGAGTCCACCCGAGCTATTGGAAGGGATCTGCTTTCCATGCTCATAGCCTTCGGAGGCAGAACTAGTACTTACTTGGTGCCTCTCTTCGAGCCTGCATATGCCTCCCCACCCTTCCTCACCCCTCTCCCCCTCCCTCACTGGTCCAGGGCCCAGCTAATCTGGTTTTCATGAAGCAGCCCTTCCCCCATCTGCTCTTGCTATAGAAAGGAAAGATTGAGCCCTCGGGGCTTCATTCTGCCTCTTCTCTTTTTACGGATAATTCTCTCAGCCCGAATCCCAGCTGACCAGCTCTGTGACTGGGCATCCCTCTGTAGCTTGGAGATGGGATGGAGACAGGCTGAGGTGGCAGCTGGGGTGGGCAGGAGAGGAGACGTAACCAAGACAGAGGTAGAAAGAGTAACCTGATGACATGTTTTTGTGTGTTTCCAGGATGAGGTGGAAGCCGCTCGACAGAAGGGATGTCCGTAAAAATACCGAAACCACTCTGACCATCCTGAGTGCTGCCAGGGCTTCTCCTGTCCTGGCCCTCCCCAGCTCTGCTGCCAGGCTTATGGGCACTTCCTTAGGTGAGAGATCTCAGACGTGCTACCCAGAAATTTATGCAGGCCTTTGGAAACCTCCTTCGTGTGTTAGCATAAATGTCGTCTTGGGATGCCGGCTGCACAGAGGGGAAAGCCCATGTTATGAACACCGCCCCCCCCCCCCCCCGCCCCCCCCCCGCCACTCATGTGTTTACCCCAAATCAGTGCTTCCTAACTCATTAGGATTATCTAGAGAGTTTTAAAACTTAATTTTAGTGAAGTGGACTGATGCCTCAGTTGGTAAGGTCCTTGCCACCAAACTTGAGGATCTTGAGTTCAGCTCTTCAGCACCCATGTTAACGAGACGAACCAGCAAAACCCTCATGCAGTGGTGTGTGCCTGTAACTCCTAGTGAGAGGCAGAAACAGGCCGATCCATGGGGCTCACTGGCCAGACAGCCACTGGGTGGTTTCTAGGCTCAGTGAGACCCTCTAAGGTGGAGAGAGACAGAAGTCATCAACCTTGACCGCTGGCCTCCCCCGTCCCTGAGGACACACACACACGGACACACATGCACTCACATGTACTCTCACCCACAAAGTTAAAAAATTAATATGAAAAATATTAAATACTGAAAATAAAATATTCCCACTTGGACGTTAGTACGCATCCATTGCTACTTTCACTAGTGGTGACAAAAGGGTCCCAGGGGATTTGAGACCACGCTGACAGATCTGAATTAGACTTCTGTCATGACTGAAGCAAGTCACTAACGTGACTTGTTGGTGGCTTAAAAACTTTATTTCTCACAGATCTGGGGGCGGAAGTCTGCAATCAACCTCGTTGGGCTGAAATCTGGGTTCACAGGGCTGATTTTTTTCTGGAGGATGGAGGAAAGAAACCATTCTTTACTGCTCATTTTTTTCCTTGGTACATGGGCACACTATTCCAGTTTCTGTCCCTGATTTCACATCTTCCGGCTTTCTGTCTCCTGTCTGTGACAGTTACCCTGGGCCTTCTCTATAGGACACACAGATTGCACTTCAAGGCCACCCAGCACCCCAGGTCTCTCTCTTTATCTCAAGATAATTTAATCACATCTGCAAAGACTCTTTTTGCCCAATGTAACATTGACGAGCTCTAGGGTTTGGGCCTTGATATCATTTCCACACCTTGGGAGGGGAAATGACTCAGGGAGAAGGCTTTTTGGGGGAGGAGCCAGAAGGTACAAGGCCCTGCCTGGGAAGTCTTTTCTTCCCATGACCCTCCAACACTGCAAAGACAGCAGCATGGCTCTCCTTGCCATGTTGGGCCTGCCCAGTGTCTTGGTTCCTTCTTTAGAGGATATGCTCACCCCAGGTGGTGGACTTCCCCAGTCAGGCTGACAGTCTCTAGCCCCTGGCATTTCACAGGCTGCTCTTGTACCCGCCAAGCATGTTCTGGGGTACAGCTGATCCCTGGGAACATGGTGATGTGAGAAAGGCAGGTCTTGGGTGATACGGTCTCTACCTTCTCCAATCATTCTTCAGCATCTACCAGCTCTATCTGTGTGCCAGTCCTTTTCCTGGTACTTGGGATAGAGTGTTGGATGGGCAAGAGGTGGTCTGTGTTCCCCAGAGCTTGTGCTCAGAAGGGGAATGGAGAGGATAAAAGAGAGAACAGACAAATAAGCAAGACCATTTCAGACAGTGGGAGTGCCAGGATCACAAAACAGGCAGGGACGGGCAATTAGCCTGGTGAGTTTACACAGGCAGGGATCTCCCTCCCAACAAGGGGGCACTTAAGTGAGTCAGAATGACAAGGAGCCAAACATCTGCAATTGAAGGATAGCACATTCAGGAAATGGAAGCAGCAGAAAACAAGGCCCCAGGAGTGAAGAACCCATGAGTCACTGGGACACATACGAGAGGGTTGTGGCATAGAACGACACTGGAGACAGAATGAGGCCAACTCCTGTAGAACACTGAGAGTCAGGTCAGGATATGGGCTTTAATCTGAAGGAGCCAGAAAGGGGTCTCAGCCAGGCCTCACCCCAGGGAGGCTGACCACAGGTGCCCATATCAGGAGCCAATGGAAGCATGAGTCTGGCCCTTAGGGTCCTGACGACAACCACTGGAAGTCACAGGCGCAACTGAAGTCAGTAAAGATGGGATGAACAAGCTGACTGAAGGAGTGTGGCTGAAGATGAATCAAGAGAGCTGAGGTGGCTCTCACAGAGACCAGCTAAGAGCAGGGGCCAACAGATGCAGAGGAGAGGCCATGTGTGGGGAGGCAAGCGAAAGGCACAGGGAGCTCAATGTCAGGCTGTCCCTTTTCCCTGCAAGGAGGGCTAATTCCTTACAGATGAGATAGAAGCAAGTCTCCATGTGTCTTAATCAGTGTTCTACTGCTGTGAAGAGACACCATGACCATGGCAACTCTTATAAAGGAAACATTTAATTGGGACTTGCTTACAGTTTCAGAGTAGCTGAGAGTACTACATCTGGATCCACAGGCAGCAGGAGAGAGACACTGGGCCTGGCCTTAGCTTTGAAACCCCAAAGCCCACGCCCAGTGAAACACTTCTAACAAGACCACACCTATTTCAATAAGGCCACACCTCCTAATCCCTCTTAAACAGTGCCATTCCCTGATGACCAAGCATTTAAATCTGTGATCCAGTGGGGGCTGTTCTTATTCAAACCACCACACTAACTGTTCCCCATGCTGCTTACCTGTCATCTAGTCCCTAGCATGCCTTCCCTGACCACCTTCTTGGTGACCATCTGCCTCCACATACAACACTCCTCACTGGCAGGAAAATACACGCACCCCCATGCTATGACCCCTCCTCTCGCCACTGTGGCCTCCACTCTTCAGTTCCAAGTGGCCTGTTTTACACAACGCTACTGTTACCATCCCCTCCCTGGGGCCTGAACTTTCTGTGCTCTCCCCACTGGGACCCAGGTCTACACAGACCTCTCCCTCCTTGCTCTTCTCTCTTGGGCTTCACCTTCCAAGAAAGTGGTCCTTATAACACCCAACCCTTCTTTCCACTCACTCTCTGTACCTTCCAGTTGGCCTGTACCAGTGCTGTACAGCAACTGTTTTGTGTTCAATTGACTGATTCCTGTATGACGCCTGTCACAGGCAGAATGGTGTCCTCCCGACATTTATGTACTGAAGCCCTGATCTCAGTGTGACTGTATATAGTCCACTCTCCACATGTTCAGATGTAGATTCCATCATATTCATGGATTCACCACTGAGGGACTGAAAATACTGGAGGAAGGTTTGGTTTCTTTTCCTTCATGTAAGTAAGCTTGCAACGGCCATGTTTGTACTGGACATGGCCAGATTCATTGTTTGTTTTGAGATGAGGTGTTGCCATGTAGCCCTGGCTGGCTGGAACTCACTAAGAAGGGCAGGTATGCCTTGAACTCCCAGTGAACCTCCTGCCTCTGCTTCCTGAGCACCGGAGTATTTAAAGCATGTGACCATATGCTCAGCTTTAGACTTTTTTGGGGTCATCGTTCTCTAGACAATATATCATAATGACCATTCATGCAGAATTTGCAGTGTATTCGATACTATCAGCGTTCTAGAGATGAGTTAAAGCACACAGGAGTTCGGCATCTGAGGCGGATGCTGGGACTGATCCATCAGGGGCACTGAAGAAAGACTAAGAGTCAGGCATTTTAGAAGGTGATTAAAGGTTAAATGAGGTCCTGAGGTTGGAGTTTAAGCACAATAGGATCACGAATATTCTAACAAGAGGAAGACAGACAACTCTAGCATGAATGTAACGACACAACAAGAAGTAGCCGGCCACAAGGCAAGAAGAGGCCTCAGCAGCACCTCCCCATGTCTGCATCTCTACTTTCAACTTCCAGGTCTGTGAGAAAATAACATCTGCTATTTAAGCCAGACAACCGGAGGCATTTGGTCACAGCCGCACAGGTTGATCAAGACCTCGTCTTTTAATGCTGAGACTGACCTGCTTGGTAACCTGTGCTACCAGGGCCATGCTGTTGTTGTGTTTTACAATTCAGACTGACTTGGAACAGACACACAGAAAGATAATCAAGGCAGAAGAATGAAGTTGTGCATGGTCATTAACTGGGCACACTATGTGACAAGAAGCAGACTATTACTGGCACAAGGTCCCCCCAGCATGTCCCCCTGCATCCTCGAACGCCCCAGAAGGAAACGTCACTCTACATCCCAAGCACGTATGGGGACTCTCTTTTTGTGCTGTACGTAAGTAGAATCATACAGCTTGCACTTTTTCGTGTGTGGTTTTTCTTGCTCCGCATTTTGTTAAGTGCTCTACTGCTGTGAGTTGTAAAGGCTATCCATCCTCACTTTTGTATGGTAGTTCACTGTGGGAATACACCACATGTATTTATTTACTCATTGTATGGTTGATGGGCTTTTGAATAGTCTCTGGTTTCAGCCATTCCAAAGAGTGTTGCTATAGCATATTTTAACCACTGCCTTTTCCTAAACACATGTATGTTTTCTGTCTGGCCTTTGCCTGGGTCATAGGACATGTGTTTGTCAGCTTTGCTGGGTTTTCATACCCTTATATACCTTTATACTTTTTATGCCCTTTCATGACTTTATACCCTTACCAGCCATGTGTAGGGCTTGCGTTTTATTCTCTTTTATACTCCAGGCAAAGGGAGGAGTAGACACAGGGTGTTGAAGACATGCCCACTGAACGACCAGAGAGAGAAAGACTGTCTTGTTACATATATAATAGGAGTACGTAACTGTTCTTGAGGTCAGAAGGTTCAGGTTTTCCCACAGCTATAGAACAAAAGTTCTTTTCGTCTGAGTCCGGTTGGGGAGGTGTGCCCCATTTCTAACCCTCTGGGTTTCCTGATTACTCCTAATGTTTTTAATAAAACACCCACAATGGAAATTCACTTGGAAAAGGAGCCTGGCACGACAGTGACATGGAACTCAGGTTCCTTCCTTGCACCAGGTATTTCCAAGCAATAAGCCAGAAAGTTGGAGGGTGGGGGGAGTCCAAGGCCAGGAGAATAGATCATGCAGCTTTGAGAGCCACATTCAGAGAATGGCCATGCAATACAGCAGCAGCAGCAGCAGACACCTCCTCCAGCAGGGGTCCACTTCTGCAGAAAGGGAGGTGTGGCAGGGGCAAGGCCTCTAAACCCCTGCTGCTCTGTCCACTGCACAGTCTATCTCCAGTCCACCTCAGTGAAGTCCCCGGAAACCAGAGAGGAGCCATGAGGCCAGTGGGAGCCGAAGGAATCAACTCAAAGAATATTGAAATTCCTTTAAGGAACCCCAGGAATTTCTAATTCCAGTATTGCTTAGGGAAGAAAGCCCCTGGTGTCTTCTCCATCTCTCCAAATGTGTGCTGAATTCAAGGCTCCTTTTAAACCAGCAAGGCCAGAAGAAAGCAGAGGCGTGGATGTGGCCTCTCCAATGCACAGACCACACAGTGGGAGCTTCACCTTTTCCAATACAGAAGTTAAATTTGTATTAATACCACATAAGGATTTTAATTAGCTTTTGGGGGACAATTATATTGCTTTATTAATTCATACTGAGTTTGCAATGAACTGAAAAACCTGTCCACCTCTGAATCTTTTTAATTTAAGCCACTGTTCTTGGGCAACCATCCTCCTTGGGTGTTATTTTTTCCAAAGCTCAATTGTAATACTTTCTATTTCTTTTTGTTGGCTTTTGTCATGGAGATTTTAGCCTGGGGCCTCAGTCTAACTTTCCTAGTAAGTCAGCAAGTTCTCTTCCCCCACCCCCACCCCAAAACTTCTTAAATCCTTTTACTTCAACAGCAATGCTCTCTTTGCCTATGACTTCTTTACCTAGAAGGTTCTCTCTTTCTCATCAAACTCCACCCTCAGCCTTACCTGAGATAGTCCCTACCCTAGCTCTAGCAAAGGGACTGACCTTCCTAAGCCTCCATGGCCAAGGCCAGACATCCCTGGGAAAGCCGGTGGACAGAGATCCAGAGCTGCCCATTACAGTCTCCAGCTTCCCGGCTGCTCTCCCAGCCCTGGTATCCCAGTGGAGGAAGGATATATCCCGAAAGGCTGCACCTATGCTGCCTCTGGCTAGCCAGTGCCCTGGAGAATAAGACACTTCCTAGCAGACTGAAGGAAAAGGAACAATCCAACTGCTTATGCCCAGCAGGAGAGAGAATCCAATTGGGATTTTTCTTGAAAAGGAGTGGGAAGACATGATTCGATAATTTGGTTCTCCCTGTCTCCCGTCTTCCCTACTCCCTTCCTCCCCCCTCTTCTTCCCTCTGTCTTTCTCTCTCTCCCACCCTCCTTCTTGTCTTCCCTTCTTCCTTCTCTTTTTCCTCTTCCACTGCCCTCTCTTCCCTTCCGTGGGTACTGAGGATATACTAAGAACTGTGCATTCTGCTAAATCCTGGGGGCAAGGTCCCAGTGAGTGAGACAGTTATAGCACAGACCCTTGATAGGCTTAATAGGCTTCAGTGAGATTCAGAAATGGAAAAGATTGCTCAAGGAATTGAGTGAAGCCAGTTGTGATGAGGAACCAGAAGAGAAGTAGAGGGTGCCCATTTGCATTTTCTGCCTTCTCCCTGGAAAATGGAGACTCTATAGCGAGAGCCTGATGCTCTAACCTGAGCCTTTTAGGATGCAAGGCATGAGGAAGGGGTAAAGAGAGATGGACTGAGCAACAGACTTTAAGAATGTGATGATTGTAGACTAAAGTAGAGTGCTATTGGGGACGTAATTCTAAGGAAAAAGAGACTTCACAGATGCAGGCCAGGGATGGTGGTCTTGGAGTTGAGGACAGGTGAGAGAATGGGATAAGAAGTGGTTCTTTCTAGAATTGTTAGAGAGACCAGTTGGTTCGCAGTCTTGGGAGATTAGGAGCAACTCTGCCTGAGGCAGAGGGTTAGACTAGATGACCTCTTAAGATCCTTTCTCTCCAGATGTTGCCAGAAAGGCATTTCTCATCATCTTGACAATTCTAAAATGTCTTTTCTTAATAGGGAATTTATTTGCTGGATTCAATTTAACTGTTGCATTTGTATTTTGTACATGCACCTGCCCTGGGGCAATGGTTACATTTTAAATAAATCAAATAAATCAATAAATATGATATGCCTCACTTTAATCATTACATAATGCAAAAAATTATGATAATGCCACATTAAGTTGCAAATTAAGACATGCAAAAATAAGGAAATGTGGGGATGGATGCTCTCCCGGCAACATTAGTTCCCTCGCCTTGTGATGTGGTGTAATAAAGCCTGTATTTATATCTGCCTACCTAGCACTCTCCCATTCAACACGGGCCAATGTGGGGAGATTATTGCCATTATGAACCTTAACTTCTGTGTCTGATAGCTTGCTGTAAATGTGCCATCTTAAATGAAGTATTAGACTAGTTCCTTTTCAGAAGACAAGAGGATGCAAATGGCGCTATCACAGGCTTTGAGCAAGATGTCACACCGGGGCTTAGCATCTAGTTCAGTCTCTGGGTGGCCCTGTGCTCTGCCCAGCTTACTCAGCTCCCTAAGTGTCCGCTTCTCAATTGTAACATGGGGACTGAAGAACTTGTCTGTAGCATCGGGGCCTTTGCCTGCTCCACTTTAGCATCAACCAGTAAGTCTCAGCTTTAGTTACTGTATTGTGGTTCATTTATCTCATGTTGAAGAAAGGGCTCTGCTGATTAAAAATTTATGTATTTTGAGACAGAGTATGTAGGCCAGAATGGTCTTGAACTTGAGGCAATCATCCTTTCTCAGTTTTCCAAGTGAGTAACCATGACTTTTTTTGTTTTTTTAAGGAAGAGTATAGGGGTGGTTGTCTGTACCCTAAAGCACTGGCCCTAGTAGGCATCAGGTAACTGCTAGGTGCCTACTCCCCACCTCCACCCCCAGGCCATGGCCTAGACGGGGACTCTTTAAGACCTGGGATGAGTACGTGCTACCTCTCTCTTGGCTCCTCATCAGGGAATCGAACCCAGGTCTTTCAGATTCCAGCTCTACCACATGCTGTGCTGTGACCTTGGTCCTTTTTGACTCTGTCTGTCCTAGTCAAAACCATTCTCCCTACAGGGCCCAAGTTAAGCAGCCTAGCTTCCACCTTGAATCTCCTCAGATTTCCTCAGAATATTGTTTCTTTCAGCTCCTGCCTACAGGATCCTTATGTTCCTCCTGTGGCTTTGGCTTGACTTTTCTGTCCTGGGGAGTTTGTCCCGATGCCACCAAGCCTATTAGCTGACGAAGGGCAGGAGCTAGATCTTACTCATGCTTATCACCCTTGCAGTAATGATGAGCACAGGGCTTTCCATGCTAGATAAACACAGAATGGAATGAAAATTAAGTATTATTAGCTCACTCCTCATTCCTATATCACGGGGGAGAGACTGAGGCTGAGGAATGTGCTGGGCGCCTGAGAGGTGGTTAGAGAATTCAGGTGGGTTTATAAAGGCTAAAATGAATCCTGAAGCCCAGGCTTTGGGGTTTCAGTTCTGCCAAGGGTGGGATCTGCAAAACAGAAATAAGAACCTCACCAAAATCAGCAGGGCCCGGGAGGGAAGGATGCTGTGGGTTGTTTACAGAGTCATTACTTCTCTGCAATCTTCTGGAAGCTTGTCAGAATAATTATCCCAGCTTCTCACCAGGGCCTAGAGTCTTCAAATCTCGGGGCTGGCATTATTTGGGCTCAAACTGGGGGAAAAGCAATTTGTTTTTCCTGTTGTCTTACTCAAAAACTACTGAATAGGGTTCATAATCACACTTGGGCTGTGCCCCAAGGAGCCTTGTGCTTTACAGTTTCCACTTCCCCAGAAGAAGGGGGAGGCGAAGGATTGGGAAGGTAACTTCCTGTTTCCTGTAAGGGTTGTGGAAGGGGTATAAAGTTCACGGCAATGCCTAGACCTGAGATGTCTGTGGGCAGAGTCCTGGGCTAGGTACTGGAAGTAACCACAGACCCAGTCAGGTCTTGGTTAATCAGATCCACAACAGAGCTATGACCCTCCCATCCTTCTCCCCTCTGTCCTTCCCACCCTCCCTCCCTCTGTCCTTCCCTCCATCCCTTCCTCCCTCCATTCCTCCCTCCCTCTATTTTTCTTTCTTCCCCACCCACCTCTCTGTCTCTCTCCTCAGTGATGGAGATTGAACCCAGGACCTGTGTGAATTAGGCAAGCACATCCCCTAGCCCCACTGCAGAGATTTATTGAGTACTGGTTGCATGCCTATAACTGAAGTGGAAGAAATTGATTTTAACAAAATTACACAGCTGGTCTTCTGTCTCTAGCATTACCAGCCTTTCCTTGTGGGCTTTCTCCCCCTTATCTCCAGGCGCTTAGGAAACCCTCAGGTAATCCAGGCCACAGACTAGTCATTTGTGTTACACTGTTTGATGCTTCAAGCAGATGACCCTTGGGAGTGACCACAGCTATTGACGACTATTCAAGATCACTTATTACGTGAGCTTTTTGTCCTCAAATTGGGAAACATTTCAAAAATGAAGAAACGTACACAATGTAAATTCTGTATCTACCCTGAATTAACAGATGCTGGTGTTGGGTCACGTGGTTTCAGGCCCTCCTAGTTCTCCTAAGAAGGAAACTAGAACTCTTAGGTGACAATGTCATGATACTGCAATGTGTGTTTCAAAGTTGCCAATGGTAATGTTTGTACATTGCAACAAAATGTTCATATCACAAAATAGTTTATGTATGTGTGATGATAGATTAACTAGCTCAGTTTAACCATCCCATAATGTACAAATATCAAATTGTCACTTCATAAATCTGAAATTATTTGTCAATTTGAAAACAGCATACAGATTCCTGGGTACAGTTTACTACATTGGAATATGAGGGAACACAGCCTAGAAGTGTGCTGTTCACTGACTCTATTCCTGCTCAGATTCGGAAAGCAAGGGGGCTCTGTACTGTTTGGGACTGGGGTTGATGGTTCAGGGGCAGAGAAGCGTTGTGGAGGCAGTGGGTGGAATGAGCCCTGGTCTCAGCCCTGGCTGTTTCGTGCAGAGCTGCAGACAGATCATCAGCTATGGCATGTCTGGCGGCAACCTTGCAGCAGAAGTTGCCTGTCTTTCAAGGTTCCAAGCTCCCTGTCTGTTTTATCTCATGTTCTTTCTCATCCTCCACTGGCTTGCTTCTTTCCTCCACCTCTTTCTGTCTTGGTTTATAATATCCATTCATTCATCCACCCATCCATCCATCCACCCACCCACCCATCCATCCATCCATCCATCCATCCATCCAAAGCTATCTTGGTTAGACTGCCCTTTCTCACCTCTCCCTATTATCTTTCACAGACCTGGGCACACAGGAGGTGATCTACCCTAAAACACGGCACATACTTCACGGACAGAAGAATTATTTGTACAGATAGATTCCTGTTTTCTGTGTGAGGCTTTTTGTTCATCCTGGGAGGAAGACCCTGGAGGGAAGAGCTGCCTGCCCTGTCTTAGAGTCTTCCCTCCAGGCTTGCTGCTCTTTGGGGCGACCTTCTATGGCAGATCCTTCAGACATTGCCTGGCTGAAGCAGGAGCATCAAGGCCATGCCATCTTGGCTGTTTGCACGATTCTACTGTATTATGAAAGGAGTGTCAGGGGCGTGATTCAGCTGTGAAATATTCAGGGGGCCAGTTGATGAGGTGTTCAGTGGCAGCCTAGGAGGGAAGGCTGAGCTGTTGGAGTGAGGGAGATGAGGAGGGAGCAAGGGGGAGCAGGGGTATCAGAGTGAGTGATGTGCAATGTGCAGGGGTCAGGACTTTACAAAATGATTCTCCTTAATTATTTAGAGCTGCCATCTATTGCATGGCAGGTGTGGACGACCAGGAGGGGGTGTCTGCCTTAGTGTGAAACACTGGGGGAGGGGAGGTTGGGATCATTTAGCATTAGTCTTTGGATGGTGAGTCGGGGGTTTGCTCTGATGTGGCGGGGTCGGGGGTGGTCTCTGTAGGAAGTGGGAGTAACTGAACAGAAAGCCGGACCTTTGAGAGTTGTGCCATTTGGTGTCAGGTGACACTGACTCTGGGGCTCTGGGTAGGGAGACAGCTAGGAGACTACTAATAGCAGTGTGAAGAGAGCTAATATGCAGGAGGCTATAGCTGCCTGTCCCGCTGTCTTCTCCAGGGGAAGAGCGGGCCTTGCTCTGCCCGCTCTGCGTTATCTCCCTCTTACAAACCAAGTCTGACTGCTCTTTGGTGTCTTGCCTGTTCAATGTGGCTTCTGTCCTCTCCTTGCTCACGATGCCATGTGACCTGCTGAATCCAAGGAAGAGCCTCCCTGACACGGGGTCAGGTAGACTAGAATCAGAATAACCTTTCTCACCACTCTTTGGCTCCAACTAAACTGCTGCTGTGAAGACTAGAGAAGAAGATATTGGGGAGAAAACAGAATGAAAAGAGCTCAGAAGAATAAAAATGTGTGATCAAGGAGCTGGGGCAGTTGAGCTCAATGGTCAGCTATGTGAGTCTGAGGTCAAATGCTCTGGGCCTGCCCGATAGAGAGCTGTGACTCCGACAGACTCACCAATGATTGTGCTGACCTCAGTAATCTACTTTGTGAAGTGGGGCCTAAACTAGCAAACTAACAGAAGTCAGAGATGCTTGCAAGTGATTGGTACAGAGGCAGCATGCAGATGGCGGACTACTCATGTACATCCTGCTTGGGCGACCTCTTGTTTACAGAAAGTCCCCTACAGGAAGCAGTGGCCAGTGTCTCACTCTGGGGACTTTCCTGTCTCCTAGTAAAGGAATTTTAGATGCAGAGCATTGGCAGACACAGCGATGGGAGAAGCTTCCCGAGTTCTGAAGTGAGCATTTGAGTAGTGCTTGGCCCTCTGGCTGAGCCCACGGCCTCCCTCCTTTGGGTCACTCCGATTCCAGTCTCAACTGGGGCTGGTCATCTGGAAGAGCGAATGTGCAGGGCACCTGCTCAATGCAGGTGCTTGCTGAGCAAACAGAGCTTTGGCTGTGGAAGTCTGGAGACCTACTGGGTTGGCCTTGGAGTTGCCAGCTGGGTGACCCCCAGCACTCTGTATGTCTCGTCTTGATCTTTCAAAACAGGGGTGGAAAGGTTGAAGCATCCTGTGTCACACCAACCTTTGATATTCACCTAATTGGTCATCTATATGAAAATGCCACCGAGCTGAGAAGAAACAACCACAGTGTTCCGTGGACCCTGAGAAGCTGCTGGCAAGTGTCTGCTGACAACAGGGTCCTCGCATACCCTGTGTGGTTCCATTTGACATGGTCCCTCCCTCTTGGGTCCCATGTAAACTGATGGGAAGAGAAAAGAAGACACTCCATTCCTTGTCTGCCATGCTGTGGATTGTTCTGTCATGTGGAATGAATGTTTAAAGATTCTTGGTTATGCTCATGGTCAATGTTAATTCAAATGCCAGCACAGTTCCCAGGTAATCCATTCAACTCATACCCTGGGCTTGTGTGGGGACAGATGCCCTTTGTGGTTATTGCATGAGGTTGAGCTTATTGGGTTTTGGCAACATGTCACTGAGTTTCAGAGTCTAAGGAATGCCAAGCACAGGTGCATCTCTTTCCAATCTGAGTCCACAGATGTACAAGAGTGGAAAATTGAGATAATGGTCAAGTCCTAGGAAAACTAGCTATAGCATTTGGTGTCCAATCTCTGTGTAATGGGAAAGTGCAAGGCTTATCTGAAGTCTTGTCTAGAAGAGTCTGTGAGGCTGGACCATCTCAGATAGCAGCCTTGAAGTTGTTCTGAATGCAGAACTCTGAGGAAACTGAAACAGAGGCACTCTGAGAGGCTGGATCACCTGGTTTATGGTCCCCTTGCTCTGAAAACACACAAACTTTCAAAGGTAACATACATATCTGCATTAACACAGTATGGATTATGTATTGTACACAAGCCAGCCAAAGATGATTTTTTGGTTTTTTGTTTGAGCAGGTAAAAGACATCTGTTAACTTTCTAAGTTTTTTTTGACTGTATAACCAAACCTCTATCCATGCCATATGAAAGGGTAGCATGTAATAATAAGTCATAAGGACTCTGCAACCAACAAGATTTCTCTTGTCTCATCCAGTTTCAGAGCCCTTCCCATGTCAAGGATAAGTACCTGTCTTGTAGCTTTTCTAGGTTTATTTCTTTATGTCTGTAGCCAAGATTTTCAGGGTGTTTCCCCCAACCAAATCCAGTCTTTATTAATTTTGAAGGAATCTACAGCCTTTCATTTCCTGTGGAAATAAAAGCATAACTTCTCTCCCAACTCAATACATTTTCTGAATTCCATTTTAAAGTTATGACATCCCTAAAATATCTAGGCTGGTTTAATTCAGCAATTCATTTTACAATCCCATGTCTCTCAGTAGCTATCATTCACTCATCATCACTCAAAAAATTCAAAGTCAACAAAGTACCATACAGGATCCAGACCCCCTGTGTATTTCCCATCTTTGTGTGGATTATTCTTTTTATATTACTTTGCTCTTTCTTTAAAGATGTTATTATTTTTAAGCTATTAATTTTTTCTATGACTGTCTATACTCATTTTCTTTCTTAAGCACCTATATACACTGTAACCTGTTTAAAGGTTTTTCAGTCTAGACCTGTTTTACTGTGCACCTGTAGTGTTCTCCACCCACGTGAGTCAAGCCAAACCTTAAACTGTTAAGAGCAGCTAGGTCTTCCACTGTGCAGCCCTAGTGTTGGCTCTACCCCCTCCTTGGGTCTGTGAAAGCTGAGCCTTAAACCCACAGGCCTTCTGAGAGCTGCATTGAACTGGGAGCTGCATTTAACCAGGAGCTGCATTTAACTGCCCCAGCTCTAGCAAGTTGGTGCCTGCACAGTGGCAGGCATTTTTATTTAAATTGCTGTTTCTACTTAGCTTGCCAGATGCACAAGTGCTTTTTTGCACAGCAGCTCCGCTTAAAGGAGCCGTATCCATGTCTTTTTATTCTCTAGCTTTTTCAGATCCTATGTGGAAATTTGGGCCCCACATTGGGTGCCATTTGTGCTTGGAATTTTCTTTGGGTCAACCAATTCCCAAATAAATACATGGAGACTTATTGTTATTTATGGATGTTCAGGCTTAGCTTTGGCTTGTCCCACTAGCTCTTATAACTTAATAGAACCTGTTTCTATTCATCTACATTCTGCCATGGAACTTTTTGCTGGGTGTCCCCTGGCATCTCCCTGGTATTTCTTTTCTTTCTTCCCCTGAGCCTAAATTCTTCTTCTTACTTACTCTCCCTGCCTGGAAGCCCCACCTATACCTCCTCCCTTGCTATTGGCCATTCAGCTTTTTTACTAGACCAATCAAGGTACCTTAGGCAGGCAAGGAAAAACAGCAACACATCTTTGCATAGTGAGACCTTCAGTGATGGCAAAATGCTAATTGTTGCTCCCTCCTCCTCCTCCTCCTCCTCATCCCTCCCTCCTCCTTCCTCTCAGCTCCTCTGGTGAGTTCCTAGTGCCTCTTCCACGAACATCTCCAAACTTCCTGGAGGTTTGGTGTGTCTTGTATTAAAATTTCCATGTCTTGTGCCCATTGCACATGGTCTTGTCGAGCTGGACAGTACCATCCTGTCTTTGCCTGTAGTCCTGTGTTAGGCTTCAGTGCTGCTCCACAGGATGCCCAAAGTGTGGTTCTGGCACTTAATAGCTTCTTGACTTACTTGGACCAGAGAATGAGTGGGTGACACATGAGCATAAAGACAAGTACCTGTAGATCCACTAATATGGCTCCTGTCAAGTGTGAGAAAGAATTGAAAGAGGAGGAATAAAGTGCATTAGCAGTGGGAGTCAGGCATCTGGGATCCAGTCCCAGAGACTCCTTACTCTGGACCCTTGGGTCATTTACTTTCCTCTCCAGAATTCAGCTACTGATCAATAGCATAGATTAATTTGAACCCTAAGGCCATCTTTCCCAGGGACAAAGAGGGCTTAAGATTTGTCCCCAAACACAAAAGGCTTTGATGAGCAACAGAGAGCTGGAAGATGCTTTTTTGAAGTCCCCATGCAGAGCTCCTGGTCTACCCTATCCCAATCTCTTCTTCATGATATTACTCTGTCTCCGTTCCATGCCAGGTCCCCAGGTTGTCCTCAGCTGGCCTGCATTCACCCTCTCCCTCTCTGCCTCTTCCATGCCTAGGTAGTTCCAGTATTTGTTAATGGTTTTCCATTTCTCTCAATGCCTAGCTCAGTCCCTTCCCCCTCAAGACATCTCTGCATCTCAGTGGACCCTCCCTCCATCACTAAGGTCTCTTTCCTAGAACCCTGGCTCCAGCTCTTTCGTCTTCCCTGAGCATGATGCTGGGCTCGGCTGTCCCCTTCCAGTATGTTTGGGGACAGGTGCTGTCAGGATGCACACATGGAGAGACTGTTATGGCCCTCCCTGGGCACAGGGAGGGTAATGATCTTGAGTGCTTCCCTCCTAGGGCACGATGAGAATCGGCGAGTTAATGCCGTCAAGTATTCTAATTACTCCATGGAGTCATCTGATAAAGTGGCAAGGAACTGGGCATCTGGCTCTCATTTACTTAGAGCTGGAGAATCCAGGCGGCAGCAGCCGCCTTGATTTATTTATTTTTCTTTCTGTATCAAACACACACTCAACACAGCACTAAATATCTATATAGAGGCTGACACCACCTGGAGAGGTATGAACACACAGGTCGTTTATCTCAGACCTCCATCTGGAAGGGTCACCACAGAGGAACCTCTTATACCCAACCCTCCCCCCCACCTTCTTGAGCAGACTGGGCTCGGACCCTTTCAATGTCACGTCTCAGCTGTCCAGGTAGCAGTGGGTGTAGGAGAACAGCTTCGCGTTATTTCAACCACGCGCTTTCCTCCTTCCTTCCCCTCCCCTGCCCTCCCCCTCCCTCTTTCTGCCCGTGTGTATTTGTTGGAGTGTCTCCTACTTGTGCAACGCCACCATACCCGGAGTGGCACTGGCTCTCTTTTTTCAGCTGTCCAGCAGCAGAGGGGAATTGCTCCTGGATGTGGTGCTGCCTGCCTGTTCACCGAAGCTTTGGGGAGGCAGAGGCTGGAGGGCTGCTGCAAGTTCAAGGCCAGCCTGGGCTACATCATGAACTCCAGGCCGGCCAGGACTGTGTAAGAGATCGTCTCTCAAAAACAAACAAGAAGGGGAAATTTCCAACCTAGAGCTGGTGGCTGTATTCACAGCGCCACAGAGGCGGGCATGCGGCAGGCTTCGACTTTCCCAACATTTCCCTCTCTGTCCCCGCCCTCCTCAGCATCTGACTTTGCCTCATGCAACTTTTCCTTCTATGGCTTTGCTGATTCTGTTCCTTCCTCCTCAGATCTCTTTCTCATGCCCATCTGAGGAGACTAAGACTTCTCAACGTGCACCCAGCATCTCTCCATTCTACCAAGCAATACAGGAGCCTTCATCCTGCTGATGGCTCTCCCCCCTGTTGAGCTGCTTCCTCTGCACTTGTCAGCTCTTTTAGCTCACTGATACCCACACTGCAGGTGCACACACATCGTCACACAGTGGACTTGATGGGAAGATGCCCTTCACCTTACTGGCTTAGTTCTCAGAGGCTGGCAGCAAACCCCTCTCCTCTGCCTTTGTCTCTGGCTTAGCTGAGTCTGTTTCTTGTCTCTGCTGTTTTTTTCCCCAACATTACAGGAGCCCTGAACTGTTACACCCACCACAACAGAATCAAATCAACCTTGACCTGGTTCGGTGTCTGCCTCGCTTGGAATCTCCTTCAGAAATGAACTAGACCGTGGTACTTACAGACTCTTCCCACTCCCATCATTCTCCCTCCTCAGGCCTCTTCTCAGCTGCTTACGTTGCTCCTTCGAAGATCTGTAAAGCTTACTTCTACCTTGAAAGCGGAGATGGTGGTTATAATATCATCTCAATGAACGGTTGATGGTTAACTGACTAGCTGACATCACTGGCCACCAATCTAATTTCTGGACTCTGGTGTGGAGCCTACTATCTGTCGTCAGGTGACTGAAGTCCAGACTCAGGGATAATGGGTTCTGGTGCTGGGAGAGGAAGAATGACTTGGCAGCAGCCCAGACCGTAGCCAGTGTTGAGTCGTTCCCTTGTAGAAACACGTTAATGCCGCTCCTGCTATACTGTTTGGAGGAATGGTCATTTGTTAAGGGAAGTGAGCCTGGTGCTTCCTGGGACTGTCACGCTGCTGAAATATCAAGCACACTCACAAGCTTAAGCACCTTCTCTGGCTGGCAGGCGGTAATGACTGTGAGAGGCAACAACTGGTTCAATGTGTAAATGTTTCTCATTGATCAAAGATATACAAATGTAACCCATCCTGATGGGCTCCGGAAGCATCCTCATCCCTTGGCCAAATTTACTCAGATCTGTTCTCACCTCCATCCGCTTCTCTCCTGCCCATGTCTGCATCTTCTATCTGACTGTGGAAAACACATCCATTGGGTTCTCAGTGGCCTCCAATGTTACTAGGAATGAGCAGAATTAGCCAGAGACATCACCTTTACACACAGATCCACCAACAGGGGAAGTTAGGTGGGTTCCTGTAGACGAGACTGGGTCTAGGTGAGCTTGAATGGAAAGGACCCTTCTACAAGAGTCCCTGATCTCTCCATGGCCAGGCTTACTGCTGGGCAAACTCCCAGCTGGAATGGAGGTACACTTGCCATCACAGACTGCTAGTGCCTCTGACTACCTGGACACTGGCTGCCCTTCCTCCAGAGTTCCCTGTTAGTGTTCCCTGGAGCAGTGAAAGCTAGTGCCCACTCTCCTGACCACCTGCCTCAGCCTGGGAAAAGAGAGGCAGTGGTCTAGTTCTGGGGGCCTGGAGCCACATCTAGCTTCCTGTCTCCTTTTCTTTTGTTAAAGCCAAATGAAACAATGTAATTAGCTTGTTACAATTAAAGTGACTCGACTGGATAAATTGTAATCACCCAGAATCAAGTCAGGCATCCCTGCAGGTCCCGGACATCGCAGCTGAGCTGCCTCATTTGCATAATTAAAATATACAAATGATAATGGATTTTGTACTCAATTTCCAGCGGCTGTGAATTTTGAGAAACTCTGAAATTAGAATAACAGAGATGAAGCCCGCCTAGAGGTAATGGGGATGACAAGTTTTGACAGTAGGGGTGTTTATAACGCTAGTTTCTTGCTACAAAATAAATAAGTACAAAAAAGATTAGAGAGTGATATTAGTTAATAGTTCCACGGGCAGTGGGAAGTGGAGATAGACTATGATTACCTCTGTGAATTTACACTGGCTTTTTTTTTTTCTTTTCTGACAAGCTCTCGCCTAACCTTAGGGGATACCTTCCCCCTGATTATGAGAAATTGAGAATGAATTAAATGCATAAAAAGGGTTGTCACAGATCGACTCACCAAAGGAAAAGAAATGAAATTAGTCTTGCTGCTCTTCCTTCGAGCTAGGGGTGGGTTGAAGGCCAAGGGTGCAGGAGGGACAGGGGATGGCAGGAGCGTAGCTCAGGGCTGTGGTGATCAGAGGAGGGAGGGGCTGGCAGAGCAGGCGAGGGGAAGCAGAGACAGATGCAGGCAGAACTGAACACCAGGGATTACTTACAGAGATTAAGTCCTGGAATGACCCTTCTGCTCAAGTCTCCTTTGCAGAGGGGACCAGGAATTCTGGGACTGTACTTTCATAGAAAACACGTTCACTCCTGAACACTGATCAGCAAATTGCAAGCAAGCATGTTTCCTTTCTTCCTATAAACTCTACAAGGGCAGGGGGCAGATCTGTCATGCTCGTCTGACATTTCCAATATCCAGCACACCGTAGGTCCTTAAAATGTATTGTTGTTAAATAAATAAGTGGACAGGAGAGGTTGAGAACCATAAAAGAACATTGAGACTGCATGGGTAAAACCCGTGGAGGCTCAAATTCCTCCATTTTTTCTTAGAGCTAGGGAGCCTTGGCTTTGGAGTCTTTATGTAGAATGGTGCAAAATGTCAGCATGTCTTTTGAGGGTGGCTTGCCCTAGTCTGTGGTCAGTACACTGTAGTGGAAGCTGGATGGATCCCTTTGCTAGGAACAGATGGCCACAGGAGCATGGTGTGAGCCAGGTGCCTTGCTGCCTGGGAAAGAAATCCAGAGGCAACACTTTGGGCCTCTCCTGGGCTCAGCAGCAAAGCTGAGCACTATGAAAAAGATGGGAACTGTCAGCTGGGGAGAGATGGTGACTCGGGCTGATGCATTTTCTCACCTCTGCAGGGCGGGGTGATCAGAAAGTCCACCAACCAGCCGATCCACTGTGTGGCTGCAGCTTTGGACCAGGAATGCAGCAGGGGAGGTGGCGGATGGTAGCTGGAGTCTAAGGCTGAGCAGAGGAAGAGAGGTGTTCAGGGAGCCAGCCCCTCTGACACAGGTCTTGGGGACCCTTGGTCCCAGGAACCTATGAACTGAGTGCCCATCTTTAGCAAGGGTGTGAGATGGGACAAAGGGAATGAAGGGTTTTTCTCAAACTGGCTTCTGAGCCAGAGAATAAGTGAAAAGCCACGTCTCATATGTATGTACACACTGCCATATGTTTGTGGTATATATGTGTGTCTCTGTGTGTATGTGTCTGTGTCTATGTGTGTGTCTGTGTGTATGGATCTGTGTATGTGTGTCTGTGTTTATGTGTCTGTGTGTGTCTGTCTGTGTGTATGGGTCTGTGTGTGTCTATGTATATGTGTGTGTGTGTGTGTGTGTGTGTCTGTGTCTGTGTATATGTGTCTATGTGTATGTCTCTGTATATGTGTGTCTGTGTGTATGTGTCTGTGTGTGTGTGTCTGTGTGTATGTCTCTGTGTGTGTGTGTCTGTGTGTATGTCTCTCTCTCTGTGTCTGTAAGTGTCTCTGTGTGTATCTCTGTGTGTGTCTGTGCACATGCTCATGGCACATGTGCCAAGGACAGACGACGTCGGTGTCCTTCTCTGTCACCGTTTACTTATTCCTTTGAGACAAGGTTTCTCATCGAGCCTAGAGCTTTCATTATTTCAACCAGGCTGACAGTCAGCAAGCCACAGGGATCCTCCAGTGTCCCCCACTTCCTCTGGTGCTGAGGTTACAGGTGTGTGCCACCATGCCTGGCTTTTATGAGGATGCGGAGTTTCGAATTCAAGTCCTTGTGCTTGCACAGTGAATATTCTTAACACAGAGCTATTTCTCCAGCCCGGCTATCTCCTTTTGAGGAACCTGGTTGTGGTGTGTGAGGACCTACCTAATACCAGGTTCTGAAACAACAGAATGAGCAATGCTATGTTAGTGGTGAGGTTCGTTAGAGGAAACTCCCCAACACACACATGCCCGGAGACGCAGACCCCACAGAATTGGTGATCATAAACCCTAGGTTGGTGATGAGGAAATGCCACCATGATCTCATGGTAGAGGCTCTCCGGTGTATCATGGGCCTACCTTGGACGCCATTGTCTTTTGTGCATCAGGACTACCACTGTGGGCTGTTAGCTCACCCAGTCTTGACATCTGCCCCTGAAAGAGGGCATTTGATGGCCATCCATTCAAGGCTTCAAAGACGACAGTCTCTTTCTTCAAAGTCTCCCTTCTCTTAGGTTGAGAGGTGTGGATGGTGGGATTTCACCATCTGTGATGTGATTAATGTCATCACTCTGATCCATGGTCTCAGGCCCTGTCTCTCCAGTCTCTATCATTGGGAAGTCACCTTTGTCCTCTTCCCTGTCCCTGGACCACTTTATTGGCACCCAGTAGTGTCCAGTGTATTTCACAGAATCCATGGAAGTTGGCCTTTGATCTAATGCGCAGCAAAGCCCTGGAGGTCTTCTCGGAGGGGGAGGCTCCTCACTCAGCCTTCAGAGGGGCTGCCATCCTGTGCAGGGCAGGTCAAATGCAGACCAGATTCTGTGGAGAGGAAAGCTTCAACATTACGGTACAGCCACGGTGACATTTCTCCTCAGTGAGGGAGACCCCCTGTTTCTCTCAGGAGAAGGTCTGCTAACCACGTGTTGAATGGACACCGGAAGAGGTGGGATGGATGGCGGTTGTCCCCTGCTCCAGTTAGCTCATGCAGTGTCCACGGGACAGCACGACATTTCAGTTTCCTGGGACCCTGCATGGTTACAATGATCATTTCTTCAGCATCTAGCACAGTGCCTGGTATACAGTAGGTGCTTAGTAAGTGTCTATAAGACACGTTAATAAATGAACAAGTGCCTTTTTTTTTTAAAAAAAAAAAGACAGATATATTATGGAACATGACAAAAAATACGCTATGTTCAGATCTGTTAGTTCATCCCTAAGTCTGGTTGCTATAAGTTATGCTTCATCTGGCTCAGAGCTTGTCTCTGGGTCTTGCCCTTCATTGCATTTTTTTTTCCATCACCTTCAAGCTCACTGTCTTGGGTCAGGCCACCACCGTAACGTATCCAGAATATCATCCCAGGAGGTCCCCTGGATGACATCTGCAGGCCCCCTGTCCTTTTCACACGGAACCCACAGTGACCTGGCCCACTTCCTTTCTTAGCAAAAGCTCCTTTCCACTTCCCGAGCTTATGGTGGTCTAGCTCTGCCCCGTGTCCAGCCCCAGCTCTCACCACTCCCGCCTCACAGTTCCTGTCTGGGCTGGAAGGTTCTCAGCCCTCTCCCGGACTAGGCCTTGTCCTCACAGGTTTCTCTCCTTAGTTCCTCCGCACCAGGCCGTGAGGGCTCTCCCCAGACTTCACAGCCTCCTCTAGGAGACCTCTCTGAGTCTCCTTGTCTTTTGATCTGGCCTTCTCTTCATTACGAACGCCTCCAGCCCTCACATCCCTGGGACGACACATTTCAATCTGCTCTTCCTCCGCTATGGAGCTGGAGACAGACAGAAGCCGGGAGCGCGTCCAGTGCCTCTGACCACAGCGATTAGTGCACAGCCCTGCTGGACACGGGCTTGACTCGCTGAGCGAGCGCATTTATAAGAGCTGGTAGCCGGAATAATGAGACTGCTTGGAAAGAAAGGAAGCCGGGGAAAGAGGACTCAGAGGATGTGTGCATCCAGAGGCTGGGAAGAGAAGGAAGTGCAAGAGGAAACAGTGTCCAGTGGGTCAGGCAGTGCGAGCCACATGCCAGGGCAGGGCCTTCCATGTGAGGAGTATCTGCCACCACCACCACCACTCCACCTGGGCTCAACTGGAGGCAGAGAACTGCTGAAGGTCCTGTTTTCCTTCCCCTTAGGGAGATTTCTCTGCTGAGCCCTTTCCATGTGGTAGCTAACCCTAGTGCCTGTGGAGAGCAGCTAGCACTTTCAGGGAGCGGCATCCACAGCCTTTCCCTCTCCGTTAGGACAGACTTCACGCAGCCTTTCCCTGGGGCAGGTGACTGTTACCAGGACTGGCTCTACAGTCTTCTGGACTCTGGGTTTGGGGATGATTTTTTTTTTTCTGTATAACCCTGGCCTCTTGGTCTTACCTCCTAGAGGCAATGGGCATTTGCCCCATGTCCGGAACCTTGGAGCAGCCAATTTGAGGCCTCATCTATTAGAGAATTAATTTTTAATGGGTTTTATAGCATGGTGGATAAATCAGTTAGGGAGAGACAAGGAGCTGGCAATGTCTAATGAGTATCGATTGGGCCATTTAAAAGGGAACAAGTGGCCCAGCTGAGTTCAAATCAGTCATACCCATGACCAAGAGGCACGGGGGTACCCCATCTCTACCAATAACTTCTTTTAAACTAGCTGCCACAAATGCCAGGCCGTTTTAGGGTAAGGACCATGCCCTTTGCTGATATGCACACCCCTCTGAGGTGGGACAAGGAGCTCATTCTTCACATGGAATCCCTTTGCATTAAACACTGTCACAGCTGATTCCAGAGGATATGAGAGGGGATGGAGGGGCCGAGATGCAGAGTATTGTGTATTCTGCTGGGGTTGACTACAACTAGAAGTCCAAAGACAGCACCTCATTATGCCAGAGCACAGACATTGTTAGGGCATCCATGTGGGAGCTGGAGGAGGCAGGAATGAGAACACACCTTTTGCAACTGTCTGTACTCAAAGATTTGGTGAAAAACCCCTTCTGTTGAAATGTATTTTCATGGAGGAAGACTCTCAGGCACACTCCTGCTTTAAGGAGTCCTCACTCAGGGATGGCCAAGGAACTCACCTCAGGAGCAAAGACTCTGAGTCCGAGCTTTGGTTCTCAGCCTAACAAATGGGAAAACAACTCATTTGTGATCCTATTAAAGAGTATATAATTAACTGCTAAATTTCACTATGTATTTATCATACATAATAAAAAGCCATTGAATAACCTCTGAGGACCCTTCTAACTAATGTGCAGTAATCATTGAGAGGATTCAATGTGTTTAACATAACATTGTGTGATGAGAGAATTTTTCCATTTAAAGAATACAATTTCCAAATAAAGATGTCCCTACTGTTTAAAAAGTCCCACATCCTCAATGGTGTTATTGTAACAAAAGCCACATCAGAGAGACTTGGAGGATTACCCTCTGGGTCAGTCTGTGAACATCA
Source organism: Peromyscus californicus insignis (assembly GCF_007827085.1). Taxonomy (NCBI): domain Eukaryota; kingdom Metazoa; phylum Chordata; class Mammalia; order Rodentia; family Cricetidae; genus Peromyscus; species Peromyscus californicus. The sequence continues at coordinate 65,411,683 of NW_026294469.1, read as the reverse complement.
TCCCCTGGAACACATTTCCTCTTCTATTCACAGGTTGTATTGAGAGGTACACAGATGTCAGATGTCCAGGTGACCAGCCAGGCTGGGGCAGTCTTGGGTAGTTACAGCTGTGGAGCTATAGGAATTTTATTCTAAACCCTCCTCTCACCTGGTCTCTTTATCTCATGGAATTTCCCTCCCTTTGTTCAGGATTTTCTTGCTACTTCCTGATGAATGGTATTCCTCACCATCCAAGAAGTAGACATTCAGTTCCCTCCCCACCAGATCCAGGAAAATTTCCTCACCCAGTACTTCATGCTCAGACCCAGACTTAGGCCAAGGCAAGACCAAGCAGGGCAGCACTTCTGACCAGGTGGAGCACTTCAGAATCCCATGGGAGGAGAAGGTGTTTGTTGTCACCTCTCTGTGGCATTCCATCTTCAAGTTAGAGTTTTATGTCTCAAACCCCAGAGGACAGACTCTGATAGGGATGTCAGAAGCACCCAAGTTAATTAATTTGTGTGTGTGTGTGTGTGTGTGTGTGTGTGTGTGTGTGTGTGTGTGAACGTCTAGAGCCTCTGGGTTGACCAGACAACTGGATGACCATGATTTGGGGTGAAATAGTGAAGGTATTTCTGGCTGGGACCGATGTTTGAATTTATGGCCTGGATGAAGCTGATGACACTGGATGCCGGGCCTGGCCCAACTCATCAAGGGCGCCACCAGAGTGCAAAGGCTGAAGAAAGAAATCTGTTTCCTACCTCTTGAGCTGAGACACTGCTCCCGCTCTTCGGTCAACCTCACACCTTTCACTCTGATCCTCAGGCTCTTGGGCTTTAAACCACATCACTAGCTTTTCCAGCTCTCCAGTTTAAAGATGGCTCACCCCAGGATTCATCAGACTCCATGATGATCCATTCCCCCTCTCTCCCTCCCTCTTCCCCTTCTCCATACCCCACTGCTTCTGTCCTCCCTCCTGGGAATCCCAATACAGCATTCCAGAGGTGAGTTACCCGGGAAACAGGCAAGGCCAGTTCCTATGTTACAAGTCACTCAGGCCAGCTGATGAGGAAGCTCTGTAAACAGACCCACTCCTTTCATGGGTGGTAAACTGAGTTTAGAAGTGGTTTTGAATAATCATCTAAGTCAACTTTGTCTTCTTATGGATGAAGAACCAAGTCCAGGGGCATTAAGTATTGTGACAACTTCAAATCTAGCTGGTGATAGAAATAAAATATACAAACCTTTATACCCTACCCTGTTGCGAAATATTACTTTAACTATGTAAATTGGGTTACATTTGTTTATGTTGCGAAATATTACTTTAACTATGTGAAGGTGTGTTTCATTTGTTTATGCTGCATTTGTTTAACTATGTAAAGATGTGATGCTGTCTCACCTTGCCTGCCTAAGACACCTGATGGGTCTAATAAAAAGCTAAATGGCCAATAGCTAGGCAGGAGAGGGATAGGCAGGACTGGCGGGCAGAGAGAATTAGTAGGAGGAGAAATCTAGAAGAAAATGAGGGAGAGAGAGAGGGAGACACCTGGAGCCAGCCAGACAGCCAGCCAGCCACAGAGGAAGCAGGAAAGTAGGACATGCAGAATGAAAGAAAGGTAAAATAGCCCTGAGGCAAAACATAGATGAAGAGAAACAGGTTGAATTAAGTTAAAAGAGTTAATAGGCCAAGCATAAGATAAGGCCAAGCATTCATAATTAATAATAAGTCTCCATGTCATGATTTGGGGGCTGGCAGTCCAAGAAAGCCTGCCACACTACCCTGAGTGAAAGCTCCTTGAGAACAGGCTCCGTGTATTCTCCAGAGCCCCACAACACACAACACAGTTGTAGCACAAAAACCCCACAGGGGAATGGGAAGGGCTGATGTCTATGTTCTTGAACTTGAGCTGGTAGCAGAACCCCTGGTCCCTGGTTGGGCTCAGGTCTGATTTGAACCCTGAGACTCTGGATTTCTAATAAGATCCCAGGTGATGCTGAGCTTGGTGATCCATTCATCACACTTGCAAAAAGCACGGAGGTATGTATTCTGAGGACCTATCCATTTCTAATATAATTTGAAACACTCATTCCCAAGAAGCCTACTTTATTAGACACTAAGTGGCTACGTGAGAAATCCCAGACTTAAAAGATACTAGTTGAAAAGTATTTAATGTGAATAATTACCTTCAGGGTGGTCTAGGTAGAAAGATTAAATAAATTAAGTTGAGTCAATAGGAGTTTAAGCATCATTTGTTAAAGCAGTACCATTAGTTTTTCTTTTCCTGGTGGAAATTCTCTCCTTGTCACATAATCCTAATTAATTATTGTATAAAGACCTGAAAACTTAAATGCACAAGGGAGTAATAATCTAATGTTTCATTAACCAGCAGCTTTGAAAGCCAGAACCAAGTGAGAAAAAAGAACAGAAACAAGAGCAGAGAGCGAGTCCCCTCCAAGTGGCCCGAGGTCCACCCGAGCACCTCCATTTGTCACGGAGTGTGTTAACATGAGCACCCATTCACACTGGCAAATACATCGTCTCTTTCAACATGGTGCTTCTGAAGCTAGCCAATCAATGTGAATTTCAGGAGTAGTTCATTGATTTTGCAATATGCTTTGTAATTACTGAATCAATATAAAATTCTCAACTCATTAGGAAATCAGCTTTCTTAAATCATTTATATTAATGTGTTTAACCAAAGGCATTGGAGTTCCTTTAAAAAAATCACTTATTTAATCACCTGCATTATCAATGAACAAATGCTCTGGGCTGAAGTTTGTTGTACTTGCTTTCAAAGGAGTACTTGCTCTGGTTCTTGCTTGGGTAGGACCTCAACAAACTGGGTTCCATGGCACAGACCTGAACGGGAATGCGGATCTGAACAGCCCAGGGAGAAATGGAGGGGAGTGAGGAAAACTTGGGCCTTGAAAGTATTGCCTTGGGTTTACAGCTTTGGCTCCAGCGGTCTGGAACTTTACAGTGTGCTGGTTGGCTATTTGTGTTGACATCTGAGCAGAACATAGTTTGTAGCACTCGGGCGATTCAGAGTGAGTGTGTGTTTGGGCACCAGAGACATACTCAGTGGATAAAAGAATAAATGGTTTTTCTACACACAACACTTCGGATACCAAATGTTTAGGGTCTCCTTGCCAGGAACCTCTCCAGTACTCTGCAGACACCATCTGATGGTTCAATACTAATTCAGTTCTGACACTAACCGCTGGGAGTTTGGGCAGACCCCCAAAGGCTAAGGTCTCAGTATCATAAAAGACCAGTTGCTCAGGGTACCATTGGGAAGTCAGAATCCCTTAGGTTAATCTGCTACGTTGGCAGAACCAGGGCGCTTTCCTTACACGCACCTGCTGATTGGAAAGTATATGATAAAGGATGCAAATGAGCAGCCAGAGAGAGGCCACATAGAGTGAAGTCTACAAGGGTCTCATGCACAGGAGCTTCTGTCCCCATAGAGCCAGACTGTGCCACCAGCACAGGGGTGCCTCTGTTACTCTGGAAGTTCTCAGAACCCTGCAGTTCAGGGGTTCTGGTGGAGGCTTTAATAAGGCATTATGGATTAGTAATTCAGTCTCTGGTTTCTGCTTCCTCTGTCCTCTGCCAGAGGATGGGGATGAGCTGAAAACTTCAAGCTTCTAATCTTGTCCTGTGTGTGTGTGTGTGTGTGTGTGTGTGTGTGTGTGTGTGTGTGTGTGTGTGGTGTGGTGTGTGTATGTGTGTGTGTGACCAGCTTCTGTTCTGAGGTTTCTGGTAGCCTGCCAAAAGCTACTTCAGTCGAACAAAAAGGGCTCGGTTTAATGTTTTTATCGCCTCAACCACTTAGAAAATGACATGGTTTTTAGAAATCTGTGTCAAAAACTAGGGACAAAGACTGACTGTACATTTCTTATGTCACACTGGATTAAATACTTGAACGGATTTAACACCATATAATAACTCATGAGTGGGTTGGCCAGGTATTGTCTTATAAATGAAACAGACACCTGGGGATGACATGGCATAATTCAATTCAATTCACATGTCTGTGGTAGGGGCTGAGGGTGAACACGGGCTCCTTGTGGAAACTCACAGTGGGTGGTGCGGCCCTCACTCACAGGCACACTACTGCTGAAAACCATAAACTTTAGACATTCATGGTGACCCCAGAGGCAAACATAGCCCCTTTGTCCCCCATTCAAGGGCCACACAGACTCAGGTTACTCCGTTTGAAGCTTAGTTCAATGGTGTTTATCCTGCCTACCAGGGTGACATTGCTTCTTTCCCTGTCTCCAGAGCGCACTGTAACAACAGTGACTCCTTCCACACACACTGAACCTAAGGGTCATAGAGCCCTCCCATGCACCATCTTATGTGATAAAACATCCCTGTGAGAGAGGCCAGTGCTCACAATCCACAGGCTAGAGAAGTTTGCAGAATTAAATGGATTGCTAGAAGAGAGGTTAATTGAAAATCTGTCCCCCACCCCTTATTACCCAGCGCTGTCTTCCCGGAGAGAGGAGCTAAACAGAGCTAATCTGGGTCCACAATCCCCACGTGGATAACTCACCCTCAGTGGATCTCAGTGCTCATCTCGTAGAGGTAGAGAGGCAACTCCTACTCTTCCTGTCTATGAAGGAAGTCTAGATGGAAGGATGAATGATGGATGGTGGCTTCCTCAATCTGGCCTCTCATCCATTGGTTGCCTACCAGGACAGTTGGCTACCAGAGATCCCGGGGCTTTGGCTAGCTGATGTATAAGCGCTGCCGGTGAACATGTGGAGGAGGTGACAAGGACAGCAGCCAATGCGACAATACCAGGGCTCTTTGTGACAGCACACTGCTGTCCGCAGTTCTCAGGCCCTCCTCCCATTCAGAGTGCTTTCTTGTTACTCTAGAGTACTTCAACTACGCCATCCCAAGGCTTTGAAAGGCCACTCAAATATCCTGGTGCTGGGCTTCATCCCCACACCTGCCTCAGCCTGCTGAGTACAGAAAGGTCCCCACCGAGGAGTAAACGTGTCTTGCCCTTGCCCGGTGTTAACCTGTTATCCTTCCAGCAGGAGAAGATCTGCATGTCTTCCAGACACAACTTAACTACACAAAGAACGAGGCCATGGAGTTCTAATTGTGGAATTTCAGATGTCTGCATGGGAGCTGGGCCCTGATGGAGGGTGCACATCAGCTGACTGCTGAGCCCTGCTGCTCCTCTGGAAAGAGGGGCACATTGGCTGCCATCCCAGGATTTCTGTTAATAAATCAGACTTCTCTGCCACCAGCTGCTTGGCATATTGTTTTTGTACCAGTAACACAGTTGCCAAATTGTCATTGTGCTGGGTTGGAGATAGCACCGGGCTGGTGTAATTAACCCCCTCAATGCACCCCACCCTGGAGTTCATCTTGGCTTCAAGATGGCCCCCATGGAAGGGGGTAGGGCACCACTGGCCTGGCCACCCTTGCCTGGGAGGAGGGATTAATCACAGAAGGGTGGTTGACAGTCTGGGGAGGGAGCAGCTGTTTCTGAGGATGGAAGTGAGATGCTGAGAAATGGCTTGGTCTTTGTAAAGACACCCCCCACTCTAAATGGGCACCACTGATGTTTAAGTCGTAATGCGTGTCTTTGGGAACTTGAAATCTTTCTTCCATGCTCTTCAGCCCATTTTACCTTCCAAAAACCTTTTGGATTATTACTGAAAAAATTGTAACCAGGCACAAAAATATGAATCAGTTTTGATGCTACCATCACATACAAAAAATTTGTATTTTGCATGCTGCCAAGAGCAGAAACCCCCACGCATACTTGTTCATGCTTCCTAGTTGCTAGATAAGATATTCTCATGACTTTGTACTCCCTCTCTGATTGCACGTTTTCAAAGATGGGGAAGCTGGTGTGGGGGTTCTGGAGCTGCTGATCCCTCAGCATAGACTGGTCCAGGAATATGCATCCTGGTCAGGCCCTGCACTGTTGCTCCTTCTGAGAACATGTGGAGGCAGGGTCAGTGCTTCTGGGATTAGGCACAGAGGCATCGCAGGGAGGCCTCTAGGAGACGTCTGGGTCACCACAGCTTACATGGAATCAGAAATGGCAGCAGTGGTCAGCTGGCTGGTGTCTCTCTTGGACAGTCAAGGTTTAGGTGTGTTGGGTGACAAACCACTGTTTTACTTGGTAGGCTGTAGATGTCAAGTAGGATCTCTAGAGGGACTATAGCCCAATATTAACACTGTACAGGTGAGGGAACAGACCCAGGGGGCAGGATGTAACCATGCTTCCTTTTTCTAAGGGGGATGTTGTTCTGTGGGTGGCAGATACGACAGAGGCTATTTCAAGAGCACAGAGAAAAGTCCAAGCACCTCTGACTTATAGCAGTGGTTACTTTGTGCTGTTTAACCCATTAGGTGGAGAGGCCAGATATCTGAAAGGTCTCACAGAAGAGAAGTAACAAAAGAAGAATCTGAAAGGATTGTCAAGGCATTTATCACTTAGTTCTCCAGAGGGCGATGGCAGAGCTTTGTTCACATTTGTCCTATAATACAGTAATGGTATCATTACCTGGCACACAGCAGCTGCTCAGTGCCACAGCCACATGAACAGTCACACAGTTCATTGCTGGTTACTGCTAAGTCAGGATTCCATTTGGCTTTCTGTGGCAGAACCTGATCCTAGTGGCTTAAACAATTAGGAACTTTTGTTTTCTCTCATAAAAAATAGGGCCAGTAACCTGATGTCCAGAAATAAAGTAGCCTTTTGTATAATTCATCAGGCAACATTGTTTCTTCTCACTGTCATCCTTAAACATTTGTACTTGTCCCCATATTCTTAAGAAGGTTGCTCTACTTAAGAGATCTGGTCTAAATTACAAGTAAAAGGCACTCTGTGTTGGGAGAATCTTCATCTTTTTATCAATAGCTTCCTGGATGCCCTACTCACTAGCCTTCTGTTTGCAATCCATTGGGAAGATGTAAGTCACAGAGCTACCTATAGCTGCAAAGGAGTCTGGAACTATATCTGTTGGTTAGAAGGGTGCCATGCATACAAGTAGATAATATGTATCTTTTATTTCAGTTGTTTTAAAGTGAAAATGATTAAGATTAAAAACAAACAAACAAGAAAACAAGTAGAGGTTCTGATGTGGAAATCTCTTAATGTAGGTCATGAGATCATATGTTTATTTTACCATCCTGCAAATAGTCATGAAATGCCCACACTATAAAAGGTACTAGTTATAAGCTAAAGACACAAACAGAAACAAATCAGATGACATCCATCCTCAAGGGGTACCAGCACACACATGAAGACAGGGAGTCCCACTGAACAGTGAGGGAAGAAAGATCCAGGTAAGCAAAGTATGCAAAAGGGACCAGAGTCTGATGAAGTCCAAGGAAGACCTGTGGAGCAGGTATACAAGACTGAAGGAGACCCAGGAAGGAAAGCAACTGGTTCTGTATGTAGATCTAGGTTGCTTAAAACAGACTCGGGGCACACACACCAGGCATCAGTGGGGTGTGAAGGTACAGCATGGCAACTGAATACATGTGAAACCATTACCTTTTAGTGGACATGGAAGGCCTTAAATGTGATTTCCTTGGATAGTCAGAGTCACCGAATACCCCTTTTTACATCTAATCACAATTACAAGAGATGTGTGTGGTCTGGTCTAGAGAACTCATTTTATATGGGAGGACATCAAGATCCAGAGAGTGCAAGTGACCTGTTGGTGATCAGTTAACAGTAACATCTGGGCCAGACCTGTATTATCTTGAGTTCTGATCCTTTCCTTCTGAGAAACATTCTGTGTTAACAGGCACTTAATTGTCTACCATCTGATGTGGTCTTAATAGCAGTTCAGTGAAATAGAACCAGTAGGATCAATTCTAATTGTACACACTGGAGGTGTAGGTTAAGAAAGGTAAAGGCCACACCCACCCTGACTCCAGTATACCATTTAACTGCTGCACCTCTTCAGTTGGTCAGATGAGAATTCTAGTAGATGGTACATGGAATAAGGGGGGTACATCTGCAAACATATGTTGTCTTCACCAAGGTGAGACGTAGCCCTAATGCTGCCACCGTGGACACTTTCTCTCATGAATAGGAGAAGGAAAGTTTTCTCCAGCCTGACCATGTCACCCGAGTCTCAAGTCACAGCAAGGCATGGCGGGGTTGGCCAGTGTCTCGACTATATTTGACATCCTTGATCATTTGTGATCTTGCTATGCTTGGTCACCTCAAGCAGGGAGCAATTCTAAGAATGGAAAGACATCACTAGAGAACTGACTGGGTGGGGAGCTGTAGAGGGTGAGGGAAAGGTCACTGGATAACCTCAGCATAGACGTCCATCCTCTTGATTGGCCTTTTAGAGAGAGAAATGAGGCTTGGCTGAGATGAGAACAGTCTACATTAAGGTAGATTCTGCTTAGGGTTCACCAACCTACTCCATTTTAGAACCAAGGAGGACATTCTGAGAGGATCATTGTTCAAAGATGGTTGTGTAGTAGCCTGTCCCATGACCTGGCAAGACTGGCCTGCCAGAGGCTGTTGACAGAGACAAATCAAGTCTGCCTTTTCTGCTGTCATCCCACGATTACCATCCAACATTGTCATACTGTTCCCTCATCTTAGACCTTTGGGACTCCAGGCTCTGACCATTCAAGCCAGCATGGCAGTGCCAAAAATCTTCCCTCTGTTTCCCCCACCCCCAATAGTCCTGCTATTAGCTCTGTAAGGGGATGCAAAGCTTGTGGCTGGCTAGTCACTGGTATGATAGCAGCTTTCCCGGGGTCCCCTGTGTCCCAGGGCTCTTGAGTAGGGACAGCAGTCTTAATCTGTTGTTACATAAAATTGCCATGAGAATCTTAAATTCTTCACTTCTTTTGTTTGATGAAAACCTGTGAACATTAACACAACACATTTCTAATCTATGGGGAAATTCTTCCACACCAAGAAAGGCCTCACAACTTCAGGACCCTGTTTAGTTTTGAGCTGACTATGCAGCTAACTAGTGTTGTTTTCACGGAGAAACAAATGAAGGTTACTCAAGGGCATGAATTGCAGATGATACTTGAGACACTTGGATTTAGGACAGCAGGAAATATTTGGGGTCTTGTATGTTCCCCCACATGAATCTGTAAGGCCAATGTGCACGTATGTGGATGTCAGTATCTGCCAAGCAGCCTTGGGATAGCCCATTCTACAATAATTTCTCATTTCTACTTTCAAGAGAAAGACAGCCGGAGTAGATCCATGTCCTGCAAGAAAGGCTGAAGCAGAGACATTGAGAGGGAGGGTTGTTTCCAAGGAGGAGATATAGTGGCATCCCAGCCTCCCAATGTGGAGGTGAAGCATGAAGATATGCCTTGCTCTTTATTTATTTATTTATTTATTTATTTATTTATTTATTTATTTATTTATTTATTTATTTATTTATTTATTTATTTATTTATTCATTCATTCATTCATTCATTCATTCATTCATTCATTCATTCATTCATTAATTCATTTATTTATTTATTTATTTTTCTTTACAGGGGAGAGCGCGGACGCAGTCCCCCACTACCACAAATTCTGCAGTCAAGTTTCCCGCATTTGGGGAAATCGCAGGGGACACACACCCCAAGTGCAAAGGGTGAGCCTCGCCCTGGGAAAACCACCTGCTTGATCATGGTGTCTCCCCTGCCAGGTAAGTATATGCCTTGCTCTTGATGTCACTGAGGTGTTCTGTTTTTTTAACCTTCATTTGAAATCACAAATGAGGTGACACAACAGAAAACTTGCTCAAGTCACCTCGGTTTGTCCATGCTATGACAGCTAATCTTGATTATCAACTTGACTACATCTGGAATCTAATGAAACCCAAGCATCTGGGTACACCTGTGAGGGATTTTCTTGATTAGATCATTTAAGGTGGGAAGGACCACCTTAAATCTGGGCCACTCTTCCTGGTGGCAGCCCACTTAAAAGGATGTGGAAGAAGGAAGCTTTTGCTTTTTGCTTGCTTGCCCTCACTCTCCCTGTCAAGTTCACCTATTCTGCTGCTAAGGCACTGATTCTATTTATAGGGGTTCCACCATACAACCTACTTCTCTCTCAAAGCACCCACTTTTCAATAACATCGCCACAAGGACTAGGCTTCAACATAATGTATTTTGGAGACACACAGAATTTCAGACCACTCATCAACCACCGTTTAAGGAACAACATGGTGTTCCTTTGTTCTTTGTGTGTGCAGTTCAAGATGTGAGTGCTCAGCTTCCAGCTCTTGTCATCATGCCTTTGCATCACCATCAGGGACTCTAACTTTCTGTAACTGTATGCCCAAATAAACTCTTCTTCTGTAAGTTGCCTTGGTCCTCAGTGTTAGCACTGATGACTTACCCCTTAATTGGATGCTTTAGACAGTAGACTGAATACTTTCAGAGAACTCTATTTCTCAATTTTCACTGCTCTACTAGAGAGATACATTTATTACTTCTATTTTTGTAGCAGAGAAAACTGAAATATGAAGAAACAAGACAATTGTCCCTAATTTACAGAGCAGTGAAGAGTGGCAGAGACTCCAGGTGCTCTCTTCTGAATGTACATTGGACACTGCACAAAGGAGAGAGCTGGGAACTGGAGCTACAGCCTGGGGTCCTTATCTGTTTTATGGATAAAGGCTGTGGTGGATTCTGTGAGATGTACCTCATAGTCTTGGGCATTTGAATACTTGCCCACTGTCCTCAGTGGAGGTAGCTGTTTGATAGGTTTGGGAGGTATGGTCCTGTTGGGGGAAGTAGTTACTGGAGGCAAGCTTGAAGAGTTTAAATACTCATGCCATTTCAAGTTTGCTTTCTTTCTCTGCTTCACCTTGCAGCTCAAGATGTGAGCTCTCAGCATCCTGCTCCTGCCCCATGCCTTTGCTCTGCCATCATAGACTCCAGCCCTCCGGAACCAGAAGCCCAAATAAGTCCTTTTAGAAGATTCCTTGGTCATAGTGTTTTATCACATCAATGGAAAGGTCTATTTGTTCTTCAAATCCCTAGATTCTTCAGTGGTACAACTACACAGTCAAGGGTACACTCTATCAGTGGGCCAGTTTTATTAATATTTAGGGGACAAAACTAGGACTTGATACCCTTCTTTTTGCAGATGTCTTGATCTGCAAAACAAACAAACAAACAAACACCCCAAACCAAGCAAAAACAAATACAAATAATATAAAACAAAAAACTGGTCACCTGGTCATTGCAAACCCCAGTTCTTTTCACTTACCCTATGGATTACTGCTCCAGGAGGAACAGGGGAACCTTGAAAGGCTGACTCCTTGGTTTAGCTTTGTAAATATGTATTTAGGGAGCTTTAATAACATATATTATTGACCACATAGACTCATAGAGCTATTTGTGTGTAAATCCATATTTAGTACACTATTGATCCATACCAGGCAGCCAAAACCGTATTAATTTGAATGTGAAGATTAAAAACATTTGCAGAAGTTGTTACTGAGTATAAAAGAGTCAAAGTTCAATTTCTAGCAGCCTAATGGGCATCCCTTTCTTTTGGATAGGTCCTTTTAGCTGACTTGCCCAGTTTCTTTGGCCTTCCTGTCTTCTAGAGTGGTTATGTGTGGTGGACACTCTGTGGAGGCTCCATCTGTTTCCATTAGTCCAAAGCACTCACTTCTCCAGACAGTCCTCATTGCCCACTGCTGGCTCTCAGCTGAGTTTCTCTTTGTTTACCCACAATAGGGATGGGCTTGTCCACCTTGTTCTCCATTGCACCAACTCCTGGAATAGATGATGCTGGGTCTGTGTGTGGGTCAAGGATTTTCTGGGGTCAGAGCTCTCTGTGCAGTGCTTTTCTGAAGAGGAAGTCATTCAGTTCTATGCTCTGCACAGCTGGGCCGCCTTGCTTATATCCTCAGGTGGGAATACTTCCTATATATCTCTGCCCCTGAGTTTATTTGGGAAGACCCTGATGTAAAACATGTATCAAATCTAGAAATGAGCATTGAATGTCTTCTTTCTCTTCTGCTATTAAAAAAACAACCTTGAACTAGGGAGATATCACAGTTAGTAAAGTGCTCATTGAGCAAATGTAAGGATCTGAGTTCAGATCCCCAATGTCCATGTACAAGGCATTTCACAGTAACTCTTGTCTATAACTCCAAGTCCTAGGGAGGCAGAGGCAGGTAGATTCCATAGGTTTGCTGGTCAGCTAGTCTAGTGGGTGAGCTCCAGGTTCAGTGAGAGACCCTTCTCAAAAACAAGGTGGGGACTGGAGAGATGTCTCAGCGGTTAAGAACACTGCTTGCTCTTCCAGAGGTCCTGAGTTCAATTCCCAGCAACCACATGGTGGCCAACAACCATCCATAATGAGATCTGTTGCCCTCTTCTGGCCTTCAGGCATACATGCAAACAGAACACTGTATACATAATAAATAATAAATATTTTTTAAAAAACAAGATAGAAAATAAAAAAGAAAGATACCTTTGTTGACCTCTGGTCTTCACACACAGGCAAGTGCTCTTGCACACACATGCATACAGTATGTAAGTGTGTATGTGTGTGTGTGTGTGTGTGTGTGTGTGTGTGTGCATTTGTGCATACACCTCCAAAGTTATCTGAATTATAAAGAAAATAGAAGACTTGAGCAAACCAATAACACTAAGGTCATTAACAAGTAATCTTTCAACAAAGAAAAGCCTAGGAACTAATGATTTCTCTAGTGGATGCTATCAATCATTTAAAGAACTAATACTCATCATTCTCAAACTTTTCTCACAAAATGAAGCAGAGGAAACACTTCTAAATGCATTTTATGAGGTTACCATTTCTCTGACATCAAATCCAGACGAAGAAAAATACAAACCAATATCCATGGGGAACTTGGGTGCAAAATTCTCAAAAAATATTAGCAAATGGAATTTAATAGCACCCTGATCATGGGGAAGGGCATATGGTGGTGGGTATAGGGGACTTGTTCCCAGGATGCAAGGATGGTTTAGCATATATGAATCAATACATGATACACCATGCCAACAGAATGAAGGAAGAAGTTCATCTAATTAAGGTATGTAATCAAGACAGAGAAAGTATTAGATAGAATTCAACATTGCTTCATGGTAAAAAGCTCTGAGTAATTGGGTATAGAAGGAATGTACATCAGTGTAACAAGGACCATGGACCACATCCACATTGACAGTTTTATTCACAGTGAGAAGTTAAAGGCTTATCATCTAAGGTCAGGAATAAGATGTGATATCCAACCTCATTACTTCTATTCTATATAGTTCTAGAGGTTCTAGCTAAAGCAATTATGTATGAAAAAGTGATAAAATGCATCAACATGGAAAAGGAAGAAGTTAAATTGCCTTCATTTTCAGATTGTTCAATTATATATAGGAAATTCTAAAAACTGAACCTAAACTTTTAGAGCTAATAAATGAATTCAATAAAATGACAAGATACATGGTTAATGTACAAAAATCCATAGCAGTTATAAACACCAAAAAAGAGCTATCTAAAAAAAGTCAAAGAAACAATGCCATCTACAATAGCATCAATAAATTACTTAGCAAAAATTTAATCAATGAACTAAAAGATGTCCACATAGAAAGCTATTAAACATTGATCAAAGGAATTGGAAAAGACATAAATAGGGAGATAATCCCATGTTCATGGATTAGAAGATACATTGCTAAAATGTTTATGCTGCCAAAATGGTCTATAGATACAATTCAGTCTTAGAAATATAATGCCACTTTCCACAGATAAGGAAAAATTTCTAAAATTCATATGGAACTACAAATAGACAAATTAATGCTGACCAAAAGCATCGAAGCTGAAAGTATCATGTTATCTGACTTCAAAATCAATTGCAAAGCTATAGTCATCAAAACAGCATGGCCCTGGCATAGAAAGAGATACCTAGATCAGGGATCAGAAGAGATAGTCCCAAAGTAAAACTATGCACTCAGTTGCTTTTGATGTAGTTAATTGATCTCAACAGAGTTTCCAAGAATGCATAATGGAGATGATCATCTCCAGGAAATGGTGGTGGGAAGGCTGGAAAGCCATTGTGGAAGAATAAAATTGGACCTTTATCTCTCACTATATTCAAAATCAGCTCTGCTGTGGGATGTCTTTCTGTGTGCTGTGAATATATGTTTCTCTGATTGGTTGGTAAATAAAGCCGCATTGGCCTATGGCAAGGCAGCTTAGAGGCAGGTGGGAAATCCAGGTAGATATACAAGGAAAGAGAAAGGCAGAGGTGGAAGAGATGCCAGCTGCCACCAGGAGAAACAAGATATGAAAGTACTGGTAAGCCATGGCCATGTGGCAACTTATAGATTAATAGAAATGGGCTGAGTTTAGTTATAAGAGCTAGCTAGCAAGAAGCTTGAGCCATAGGCCATGGCCATACAGTTCATAATTAATATAAGTCTCTGTATGTTTATTTGGATCTGAGTGGCTGCAGGACCTTGGGGCTGGGCAAGACCAGAGAAACCATCATCAGGCTATACAACTCAAAATTGTTCTTAAATTTAGGGCCCTGAATTGTAAAACTAGTGGAAAGAAATGGAGAAACTTCTGTGTTTTGGATATGGCTCTATATAAACATAGGCTACAATAAGAAAAATAGGCAAGCGGTCTTCCATCAGACAGAAAAGCTCTGTCCAACAACAAAAACAGTCAGTAAGTGAAGAGCAGTCTGCTCTTCAGGAGAAAACACTTGTGAAAGACATACCCTACAAAGGATATCTAATATCTAAACTGTAAAGAATACAAACAACTCAGTAGTGAAAACAAACAAACAAAGAAGAACAACAACAAAACCAACTTGACTTTAAAAGGTAGACACAGGACCAGAACAACTATTTCTGAAAAGCCATACAAACAGCCTAGAGGTATATGAGAAAATGTTTAATGCCATAAATCATCAGAGAAGTGCAAATTCAAACCACATGAACACATCACTTTACACTATTAGAATGGCTGTCATCAGAGAGACAAAAGTTACCAAGTATCTGTAGGGACATGGAGAGAAGCAAACCCTTGTACACTGTTGGTGGGTGTGTAAATTAGTACAGTTGTTATAAAAAACATCATGAGGTCCCTAAGGTAACTAGAAACAGACCTACAGTATGACCCAGCAGTTCCACCATTGCTGTATATCCAAAGAAATAAAAGCAGTGTGTCAAAGAGAGATCTACATATCTGTGTTTATTGCAGCACTTTCTACAATATTAAAGAAAAATGAAATCAACCTAAGTACAATTTAAATCAACACACACACACACATACATACACACCCCTTTACATATTGTCTTTATACACATACACATACACATATGCACAATGTTAATACCATCATGGATGATCTAGGTGTAGAAAGGAACACTGATGATCTCAGCTTTTACAGTGTCTACAAAACTCAAACTCATAAGCAGAGAGCAGGATGGTGGTGACCAGGGGCTGGGACAGTGGGGTGAAGGAACTGGAGCTATCTGTCAAAGGCTAAAATGTTTCAGTTAGCAACCTAGAGAGCGGTTATTCCTTGTGGAGACTAAGGTGAGTCAGTAAACATTCTGAGAATCACTAAGGGAATAGATACTACATAGTCTCAGGAAATCTCTTACCTCCTTCTGAACCTACTGGCAAGAATGGCTTGCCCAACATCTGGGACAGATAGCCTGCTGCCACTTGGACCCTGCAATGACAGGGATGGGGCTTGACATAGACCTCTTTGATTGGTGAACTCATATTTTATGGAAACATTGCTCTATTTTATCTTTTACACTGGTTCTCTTGTATTTACTTTTAATTTATTATATTATAAAATAATATATGTGATGTTGTTAAATGAGATGTCTAAGAGCCCATTGTGCTGGACTGTGCTTCTGTACTAGGCCCAACCAAGCCAGACAAAACCAGAGTGCTAAATACTTACTAGGTGTCTTAGGGTTTCTATTGCTGTAAAGAGACACCATGATCACAGCAACTCTTATAAAGGAAAACATTTAATTTAGGCTGGCTTACAGTTCAGAGGTTTAGTCCATTATCATCATGGCAGGACACAGAGGCAGACATGGTGCTGGAGCAGGAGCTGAGAGTTCTACATCTGGATCTGCAGGCAACAGGAAGTGAACTATGACACTTGGCATAGCTTGAGCATAGGAGTCCTCAAAGCCCACCCTGACAATGACACTTCCTCCAACAAAGCCACACATACTCCAAGAAAGCCATACCCCCAAATAGTGCCATTCCCTTCTTGGGTCATTTTCTTTCAAACCACCACATGTGGCCAACTGAACTTTCTCCTTTAAAACAAACCAGAAGGTAATCAAGCAAATGAACATCAAACTATCACACATGAACACACCCCTGCAAGATTAACAGCAATTGATTAGAGATACCCAGGGTACCAGGGCCGGCATGTTGAGGAAATGTATCCTCTAATTTCTTTACTTTCTTAACTGAAAGTAACTTATTGTAATTTCCTCTATTATTAAAATTTGTTCTTAGATAATTTCCCACATGTACATAATACATACTGACCACTTTCTCTCCCCCACCTCCTCTCATTTCCCTACTACCTCTGTTCACCCTACTCTCCCTACAAATATCTTTCTCATGTCCATGCCCATTTTTATTTATTTATTTATTTATTTATTTATTTATTTGGTGACCAACTAAATTTAACCAGGGCCATTTGTACGACCATAGGTTTGGAGCTCTCCATTGGAAGTTAGTGGGCTCAGAAGTAGGTCCACAGATGAGGACAAAGATCCCTCCTCTCCCATTACCTATCACTAGCCAATCCTACAGGGTTGGGTCCCAGGGGCCCCTCCTGGATCCATGACTGACTATTGACAAGGCCAGTTTTGTGTGGGTCCAGTACAGATGACCATTGTTGCTGTTATTCAGTGGCTAACCTGAGTCTAGAGGATGGCATCTCTCACTTTATCTTCTGGATCTAATGAACTTCCTGCCCTTTTTTCTGAAATGTTTCCTGAGCCTTAGAACTAGGTGGCCTAATTATCTTATTTAGTGCTGAGCCTACAACCATCGCTTATTTTCAGCACCTTGGACAGCCACAAGTCCGCACTCCCCGCCCTCCTAATAGGAGGGGCTTCTCCTAGTAGGGCTGAGGGCAGCTTGTTTGGTTCAGGGCCAGGGTGGGACCCGCTCTGGAGGCAATAGCAAGGGAGTGGAAGAGTTCCTGCCTTTTGAGGACCAGTACAATTTGTTCAGGTCATTGGTCAGGCAGAGGCTGGCAATGAGGAGGTATAGCCAGAAGTTTTCCTGTGTCTTAATTGGTCCCACAGCTGCTTAGACCCAAGTAAATGTACAGAGGCTTATATTAATTATGAACTGGATGGCCTATGGTTCAAGCTTCTTGCTAGCTAGCTCTTTTATCTTAAATTAACCCATTTCTATTTATCTATGTATCGCTATGTGTTCCGTGGCTTTACCTGCGTCCCATTACATGTTGCTCCTTGAAGAGAGGTTTGGCGTCTCCCCTTACTCTCCATTCTCCTTTCACTATCTCTTCTATACTTTCCTGCTTGGCTCCATCGTGCCCTGCCATAGGCCAATGCAGCTTTATTTATCGACCAATCAGAGCAACACATACTTACAGCGTAAAGAAAGACATCCCACAGTGAGGAGGACAAGAATCCGGGCAGGATGGGCTCTGGTGGAATGGACTGATGGCACCCCAAAGCTAGCATGTGCACAAGGTGCAAGTGTATTCTGAGTAATGGGAGGATTTTCTTGGTCTCAGAGAGGTTTCTGGGTGGGAACTTAGCAACATGAAATTGTATAGTTAGTAACATTGCTTGGTCTGTTTCTTATATAACCCAAGACCACCAGCCCAAGGGTGACAATGCCCGCAGTGAGCTGGGCCCTCCCACATCAACCATTAATTGAGAAAATGCCCCACAGACATGCTTACATGCCATTCTGATGGAGGCATTTTCTCAATCCAGGTTCTTTCTTCTCAGATGCCCCTAGCTTGTAGCATAGTAACAAAAACTAGCCAGCACCCTCACCCATTCATCCATTTTAGAACTGACCGACTATTTCACCCTCATATTTGCAAAATCTTTTGGACTTCAGGGGTATAATACATCCCAGGCAGGATACAGCAACATACTTCTTTTATTTATCTATTCAATGTACATTTAATGTAATTTTTGTTCCAAAGTCTCTGTTCAGTTCTATTCTTGTAGCTGGTTAGCCAGGAGAATAATTACAGTGTCAGTGTGGGCTCGGTGTGCTGAGGGATGGGAAGGCTAGTTACTTTTTGGGGTGTAGTTTGAACATCAAGAAAGATCTTTTAGAATTGGTGTCACACTATATAACCTTTGTCTGGCTTCCTTTGGTTTTCAGGGACCTTCAATTTTTGTTTGGCAGCTTCTGTCTGAATCCTGGTGCTGACAATATACATGCTAGTGACTGTCTGGGACCTGAGATGAGGCCAGCTTTGAACTAAAGGACTTTGGGGAGCAACCACTGCCCCCACATGGCATCAAGCTGTCCAGTGAAAAGCCTACCCACAGGAAAAGAAAAGGAACGAGGGGAGGGAGCTCCACCCAGCCCTCAGGGTAATTCAGGCTCCTGCCTGGTGAGCATTACATAAGGCCCAAAGGCTATAAAGCACCCTAACAGGCATAATGGCTTCTGTGCCTCCACCTGAAGGGGCTCATTGCAATCAGGTAACAGCTCTTGCAGATGCCTCTAGCTGTAACTACTGGAGCACTCGCTTTATGGCACCACCTGAACGATCTACATCCTGCTCTCATCAATGGCAATTTCAGCAGCCATGTGGCTTATGTCTTTTGTGTATGTGTGTCTACAGATCACCCTGAAACCTTTGGTGTTGAGGGCATTGAGAAGGGAAGGTGTGGAGTAGCAGGACTGGAGATACAGAGCAGAGGATGGGTAGATTTGGGTCATGAGCTATGTGTTTCTATGACATAACCCTCATGAGTTCACATTCATTAGAGACAAGACTAACCTGGTTCTCCATTCATTTACTCATTCATTCATCTACTAATTTTCTTACTCATCTGCAACTGCTACCCCTTCTTCTCAGGTATAATCCTGTGTGTTAGCAAGACAAAGAGGAAGGGGATAAAACCTTTCCTTTCAGACCTCACAGGTGAGAGAGAGATAGACACAGAGGTGGCTGACTAGTGATCTCAGCAGAGTTTGCATATCGAATGCCACAGTCAAGGCCTTCTTTCTCATCCCAGTCTTCGGAGAGACAGTCTACTGTCACACAACCATGAGAATAACTTGAAGTACCTCATGAGTCAACACCTGGGTTCAAAGGTTACCTCTTTGAACTTAGCTCTGCAACCATGTTATGCGGCCATGGAAGAATTATTAAGCCTTCTGAATTTTGATTTTCTCATCCTTAGGCCAGACACATTAATATCTGCTTCATACAGTTGTAGGGGCCTGGGAGGATGAAAAGACTGGTCTTGGGAGAATTAAGACACTCAGAGGTGCAGTTAAGCATGAAGCCAGAGCAGGGGTAGTTCTCAACCTGTGGGCTGTGACCCCATTGGGGGTTGAATGGCCCTTTCACACGGGTCGCATATCAGACATTTACATTATGATTCATAACAGTAGCAAAATCACAATTATGAAGCAGCAACAAAATGCTTTTATGGTTGGGGGTCACCACAACATGAGGAACTGTATTACAGGTTGCAGCATTGGGAAGGTTGAGAACCACTGAGCCAGAGGGATGGCTGAGGTTGAATTTGGACCTAAGAGGTCAGGTGGCAAGGAATAGTTGGCAGCCTCAGGTAATGAGATGAGGGGGGGCTCTTATTACACTTAGAGGGAAGGTGCAGAGTGCCATATCCCCATAGGCCCTGTCTTAGCTAGGGTTTCTATTGCTGTGACCAAGCACCATGACCAAAAAGCAACTTGGGGGAGGAAAGGGTTTGTTTGGCTTATACTTCCATATTGCTGTTCATATTGAAGGAAGTCAGGAGGAAGGAGCCCAAACAGGACAGGAACCTGGAGGCAGGAGCTGGTGCAGAGACCATGGAGGAGTGCTGCTTCCTGACTTGCTTCTCATGGATTGCTCAGCCTGCTTTTTTTCCTTTTTTTCTCTTTGGTTTTTCGAGACAGGGTTTCTCTGTGTAGCTTTGGAGCCTTTCCTGGAACTCACTCTGTAGCCCAGACTGGCCTCGAACTTACAGAGATCTGCCTGCCTCTGCCTCCCGAGTGCTGGGATTAAAGGTGTGCACCACCACTGCCTGGCTTCAGCCTGCTTTCTTATAGAACCCAGGACCACTAGCCCAGGGATGATACCACCCACAAGGGACTAGGCCCTCCCCTGTTGATCACTAATTGAGAAAAATGCCTTACAGTCCTATCTTATGGAGGCATTTCCTCAACTGAGGCTCCTTCCTCTGATGACTCCAGCTTGTGTCAAGTTGACACACAAAACCAGCCAATGCAGGCCTTAAGGGACATGCTCACTCTGAACCCAGAGTTGTGACAAGTCTTTGATCTGGAGCTGGAGTTATAGGCAGATGTAATCTGCCAAATGTGGGTGCCTTCCCTGCGATTGCTCTCTGGTCCTCAAAGACTGCAAGCTTCCAATACCAGGAACATGGATTCTGCAACCCCTGGGGATTGTATGGCTCTCTCCTCAGTACAAGGGACGATCTGCTTATGGGAAATTCTTCCTGATTGCATGTGAAGCAGGTTTGTAGAGGTCTGTTGTTGAGAGAGTACACTTAGATAGACAGTGCCTTTACCAGGCTCTGGCAAAATCTATGCAAACTGGAGTGGGGAGCTAATAATTAAGGAGTTTCTTAAGCCAGGAACCCAGGCTTCAGCCTCCACTGTTCTGAGACCCTTTCCAGGAGATACCTTGGCAATTAGTGTGGGATTGCCTATTCTAGTATTATTTTATTTTATTTTTAAAGATTTATTTATTTTATGTGTATCAGTATTTCACCTGCATGTATGTGTGTGCACCATGTGTGTGCCTGGTGCCCGTGGAAGACAGAAGAGGGCATTAGATCCCCTGCAACTGGAGTTACAGATAGTTGTGGGTGCTGGGAACTAAATCCACATCCTCTGTAAAAGCAGCGAGTGCTTTGAACTTCTGAGCTGTCTCCCCACCTCTGTTCCTGAGGTTTGCACTTGCCCCATACACTCCACCCCAACTCCAGTTCCTGAGCTCTTCTTTGGACTACTGAGGCCATCTCTTGTATGCTTGTCCACCAGTCTGTCTTGTGGTTTCTCCCTTCTGTTCTCTTCCCTGAACCATATCCAAATGAACTGTTTTTAATTTAAATTTTTTTTATTAATTTTACACACCAACCACAGATCCCCCTCTCATCCCTCCTCTGGCTCACCCCCAATAAACTTTTGAGGGAAACTCTACCCTCCTCCTCCACAGTTTCTTGTTGACCTTAGGACAAAGTTCAAAAACTTTTGCATTGCAATCATGCTTCTGCATATTTATCCAGCTGCACTGTTCACTAATCTACTTTCTAAGCGCACATTCAGACACACATACACACAGACACTGACACATAGGCACAGACAGACATACATACACAGGCACACATGCACAGGCGCACACACACCTGCTTTCTGCTGTAACCCCTACCCCTATCCTGTCTACTTGATTTTTGAGTTTCTATTTGGCTTTCATTTCCTTGGACAGCACTTCCTCCTTCCCACCCCGTCCTGACCATCTTGTATTCTGTATTGCAATTATAGGTTTAGCTTCTGTGATTGGGGGCTCTCCAAAGGCACAGATTCTGTCCATTTCTTTGTTCTCACAAGGCCTCCCATGATTCCCCGCTCATAGGAGTTACTTGATAAGAGTTTGGTGAAAGAGAAATTTAGTGACCAGAAGGAAAAACCGTCTGAGCAGGGGCCAGGTCCTGTATGGTACCACTGAGGAGGCCCTAGAAGGGGGAAACAGAGACAACATGTACGTGCTCTGCAGGTCTCAGAGACATGTCCAGCCAGGTGTCACAGTGGTTCAGCACCCAGAGGACTCCTGTAGAAACAACTTCCATGCCAGTTAGCAACTTGGTGACATTTAAAAAGAAGCCAAGGTCCTACTGAGAGCTGGTTGCTTCTGAGAGGCTGGAAAGGGCATCTGGGTGCTCACCCAGAACCCTTCATAGTTTGCCCTAAGTGGACACAAAGCCCAACTCCAGGGGCTTTCTCTTGGGCTAAAACGTTTGGTCTTGTTTTAAGTTTTCCACCTCTGGCCAGGTCTACAATGTATTTATCAGGCTTCATTTAGCCTTTCAGATTTCCCTCCTGCTGGTCCCTAATTACAATTAGATTAGGGGAAGTCAGGTGTCCACAGTCCTGGACTTTACCTAGCAGGTCAGGATTTATGGAGGCTTTTGTTTGTTTGTTTGTTTGCTAGTCTTGGTGGAGGCTGTAAACAGGACTGGGAATATGTCCAATGCAGACTTTGCTCACATCTCAGGCTCTCTGAGTCTCTTGTGGGCTGCTCCACTTCTCATTCCTTACGTCACACTACTGCTCAGAATCAAGCTGGTTCTCATCCTGAGTCTCTACATGTATCTGTGAAGACTGCTTCCAAGAGGAAACTGAATTTCCAGGAGTTCAAAGCAAGGAGTTGTTTATTTGTGTGTTTATTTTGGTCTCAGGCAGACCATCTGGAGGTCTGGTGGTTGGCCTTTTGGGTGGAAATCCCAGCCCAGGCTCCCTGTACCCCCTCTTTCCCATCCTAGTGTGTGGTCTAGTTTCCATGCTCGCTGCCTGGTGGCCACAGGAGGGCCACTGTGCTCCGAGCTCCACAGCTTCTCAGCAGCACCCAGGAAGGCAGCCTGGGTAGAAAGGGGCTCTCCTCAGCAGGGAGGAAGAACATTCCCGAGTTAGTTCCCTTACAGACTTCCTCTTCCACCTCCTTGGTAGCTACTGGGTCACATGGTCATCCACACTAGCAGGAAGGTAGGGAAGACACATAAACCAGCTAGGAGAATTGAGACACTTTGGTCAGGCCAGAGTGAGTGTGGTCAGGTCCTCTGCTACCTGGGCAAGACTTCCATTCTATTGGAAAGAAGTTATCAAAAGAGTCATGTTCAGCCCTAGTCATCCGACCTCTTCTTCCCATCCCATCTGAGCTCTTGGACCGCCAGCTAGAGACTCATCAGCGGCTGACAGGTGTGGTTCATCCTCATGAAGACCTCAGGAGTACTAACTCCTCCCCTCACCCCGAGATGAGCTCGGAAAGCCAACTGAAGTCCTCTGAGCTTGAGGTCAGGAAAATGGCAGAATTGAGGTGAAGATGCCTCTGTAGAGTTAGGGGGCTTGGCAGAGAGGAAAGTTTCTGTCCTTCAGTGAAGGCTTGCTCTGGATCCTGTTTGCCCCACAGAAAGGCATTCTCCCACATACAGCAAAGCAATGAGAAGTTCCTGTTAGTAACTCTACTCTCTTTCTCTCCAGAGACTCTCCTGAGGCAGGGCAGTTCTCTCCACGGGACATCTGAAGACACTGTGGAACGAGGCAGTTCAGCAGCCCTCTTCAGTCTGCTGAGCTCTCCTGAATCCCAGTACCCTGTGCTTCCTCCAACACATCTCTCATTATTCAGACAGCAACGCCAACCACTAATCCTCCAGACAGCTGTCCCTGAGTGAGACAGTCCTGCCCACGCAGGGCCCAGACTCCCTCCAGGGAGCCTTCCCTGCTGCCTCCTCTACCCTGCATGATGCATGTCCCAGCTCAGGCTCCAGCCCGACACTTCCCTCTGTGAATACAGGACTTACCTCACTTATGGTATACTTATCTCTTTTGCATCTGTTTTTCTGTTAATCTTTGAGGATAAAGCAGTAATAATTGAAACAGTTGTATAATTGTTCTGTTTCTACTCCACTGCATTGACATTTATGGGGGGGGGGAAGAACAAAAAAAAAACCCCTCAGTGAATAAGAAAATGTGGCTTCCAGATGAGGTTGATACTCCAAATAAGGTTAATACCTCCAAAAGACACATACTTTTAAGTTACGAGTTGGCTCTGAGACACCTGGCTGGCTGTGTGGAGAAAAATGTGATGTGTCCAAGGTTCACAAGTGTCTGTCAAAGGAAACTGAGCTAGGCACAGTGGGGCACACAGGTATCATGGCACTGAGGCTGGAGAGGAACTTCACAGGTTCTCTTGAGGAGGAAGCCAGGCAAGGAAGTGGACAGTAATCTCAGCTGTGTTGTCGGAGGGAAGCAGTGGGGACCGATCCTGAAATGGCCTTGGGTGGACACTGTTCCCAGAGGGTGTGTCCACAACAACACCAGAACAGTGGCTCCAGCCCCCAGCCCCTGATGGTTAGCTCAGTGTAAATGTTTTAAAATACTGATACAAGATTCTTAAAATGCCTTTTCTGAGGTGCAGGGACAATTGATAGCACGTGCAAATTTGGGGGTGTATGCTATGCACCGTTTTCTGGCATGAAGGCCCATAGCTTTCCTCTCAAAGCACAGACCTCTAAATCAGAGTAGCTCTACCAGCTACTTGAGCACTAATCATTTGCTCTGTCTGCCTGGCCGGGAATCTGAGAGTTACTTGATGAAGCTATGGGATCATTTGTCTGCTGCTGAAGGACCAGTCGGCCAGCTGAACTGGGCTGGAGTTTATAGCTCCTAAGAGAGAGAGGGACTGCTCAGAGAGCATGTGTGTTTGGGCCGAAGATGAGAGCCAGATCTAAGTGATAGTGGAAGGAAAAAAGAGAAAGGACAACACATCATTATGGCCTCCTAAGCATGAAGAAGCAGACCTGAGTTAGATCCTAGAGCCCATGTAAGAAAGTTGGACACACACAGGGATCTGCCTGTCTAGAGACAGGCTGGGACATGCTGGCCAGCCTAGCACATTTGGTGGTTTCCACACATGCACACACAGGTGCATTTCCCCTACATGTACACACACACACACACACACACACACACACACACACACACACACACACACACACACAGGCTTCTAAGCAGTCATCTAAAATAGTCATCAAGGAGTGCTGTGGACTCAGTTAATGGCCAGTACAGAGCTGGAGTCGGCAGGGAGGGAAGGGAAATGGAGCTTTGCAGGACAGAGTGCCCCTGGTCCATGTTGCTTCTTCTGGTGGATAGTCAGAGTCAGTAACACAACTGAAGTCAAAGACAGCTGACACTTCGAAGAACCCTTATGTCCTCTCTCTCCTTTTTCATTTTTCTTTTTCTTGTTTTTTTGTTTTTTCCCAGATGCTATTTACAGAGGGGTCAGAGGCAGATGCAAGCATCCACTGGTCCCTGGACGTGCACAGGACATTGTACTGTTATGTGTGTCACAGCTTTAACAGTTGGGAAGGGTCGGCATTTGTTGTGGTGAGGGGGTTCCCTTGTTTCAGTAATCACTGATTACAGGAACTTGGGAAGTTGGTCATTTCCAATACAGCAACACTCAGGGGGGCTGTCTCTAATGCAAACCACAAATTTTCAATCAATCAATCAGCACGGAGGTATTGATCGCCTACTATGTGCAAGAAAGATTCACGAGGAGTGGTGGATATGAAGGATGGTTTAGCCTCTCAGAAGCTTTCTTGTGGTTAAGGGGTGACAGGTG
This sequence comes from Peromyscus californicus insignis, assembly GCF_007827085.1. Taxonomy (NCBI): domain Eukaryota; kingdom Metazoa; phylum Chordata; class Mammalia; order Rodentia; family Cricetidae; genus Peromyscus; species Peromyscus californicus. Next base: position 65,386,117 of record NW_026294469.1, on the reverse strand, counting down.
TGGCTTCCCTAAAGGTGGCACATTCTCAGATAGTCCAGAGGCCTTAGCAAATGCAGGTCTAGCTTCAGGGAGGCTGAGGCGCCTGTGAGTCTGTTGTCCACAAGCAGGGGAAGGGCCATGCTACTTGCCAGGGGAAGACTCAGCCTGCCCCCAGGCACTCAACCAAGCCTGGGTGCTCACAGCTGTGTGACCTTCACGGGTTGCATCACCTGGGGAAGTGGTCTTGGATAGGCTATGTGCTTCACAGCTCTGCTAAGGGTACTGCCATCACGGATGACAGGTGCCTGGCACGCTCTATAGTTGTGTAGTTGTGTAGGACACAACCTACCAGAACACACACGGAGTTCCAGGAACAGGTTGGATGAGACCATAGATCTCAGCCTTGGTGGAGTCTGCCCTTGGGCAATTCTAACATGAGCATCCTAGAATGGGACGCGGGCATTTACACCGTCTATTAACGTTCCCCAGAGATGAAATGATTAAGATCCATCCTGAGTTACTCTTTCATGACTCTGACCTTCTGTCTGCCCACAGACCCTCCAGGTTGTTACAGTCTGGGAGTCTGGAGACAGGGAAGATAAATGCAGAGGGAAGGGTTTCCTTCAGGAAGTTCAGTTTTAACGGAGCCCCCAGAGGGAGGACCCATTCCAGGTAGTCAGGTAGAGCTAGTTAGCGTGAGGAACAGAGGAAGGAAGTGTTCCTGAGGGTTTTGCTCATGTAATGTGTTCCTGTCTGGGCAGGTGCCGGAGGAGGAGCTGAGAAGGGATGAATGAACGACCGTCTGTAGGAATAGCTGTGTGTAAAGGCAGGGAGTGAAGACAAGGGAGGGCTCTGCTGCAGACTGGGGAGTTGACGAAGAGTCAACAGCGTTGAGGAAAGCAGAGTGAGAAGGAGGCTCCCGTCCTGGGTGCTTTATAGCAGAAGGTTTATGGAGTTGTGTGAACTAGCTCAGATGGGTCCCAGGAATGGCGGTGAAGATCAGGGAGGGAAGAGCATGCCAGGATGGTGCCTGCTCTGTGTCTTTCCTAGGGATGAACTACCTCCAGGGGGCTATGGGCCCGTCTGTCTAGAAGTGACTGCTTGAGCTTGGAGCTTGCTGGCTTGGGATCGGATGGTCCTGATGGTGCGGCACATGGTGCACACTGAAGCGCACAGGTGGTTCTTTTAAGTTTAAAAGGTGTTTCCTAGTTCATCTTTCCTGTCAACTTGGCTTTCCACTCAAAGACTTCCATTCTCATTGTCCACATGACTTTAGGTCTTGGCCTGTAGAATGTGGTTGTGAGTCCTAGAGAGGTCACTGGAGGCTGGGGACGGCATCCATCCTTCCGCCATTCTCTCTATAGGCCTTATAATTAAACTGGATCCTGCTGGCTTCTGGCGAAGGTGGCCTTCCAAATCCATCCAAGGCATGTGATTGATGGCACCGCTGAGTCCTCAGGAGAAGCAGCCCTCCCTGGCTTTTGTATTAAGCTGGGTTATCTCCCACAGTATTGATTTCTTGTTTGGAGGTTGACATTTCTCTTCTCCGTTTCTGAGCCATTTCTATAAAAATGAAAGAGGAGGTGAGGGATGATGGCGCCCGCGCTGACAAGCCTTGCTGACTCGCAGTATTAGTTGCTGTTTTCCATTACATCTTTCTGGGTTTGTCAGCTCTCTCTCCTCTAGACGGAGATACATTTAAACTGTGGTGTGAAAAGGTCCCACGCGTCAACTGTCAGAGCACGCCACTGGGTGTAGTCCCTGGGCTTAATTTTCTCGTTGTTAGTACCCGGGTCCCTTTTGAAGGGCCAGAGGACTTGATAGACCCCAGATACCTCTCAAATGTGCCTCATTCTGGCTCCATAGACAGCTCAGCCACCACACTGCTGAGGGTTGAGAACAGGCTTGGGTCTGTGCCCAAGTAGATAAGTCCCATTCCTTCCTCTCATTTCCATACCTCTTCTTCCACTCAGGGCATCCACTAATATTGAGGATCCCCCCCAAAAAAGTGGAATCTGTCCATAGGGGCATTCTAAAGAGTGGATGTCACCGGGCAGTGGTGGCGCATGCCTTTAATCCCAGCACTTGGGAGGCAGAGCTAGGCGGATCTCTGTGAGTTCAAGGCCAGCCTGGTCTACAGAGCGAGATCCAGGAAAGGCCCCAAAACTACACAGAGAGACCCTGTCTCGGAGGAAAAGAAAAAAGAGTGGCTGTCACAGACTCCTCAGTAGAGAAAGCAAGAATGCAGCGTTACTACCCTCTCACTGTGCTTTCAGCCAATGCCTGCCCCGCTCACAGGGCTTATGGACCAATGCAGGTGGCCGTACCACCTCTAATAAGCTGGGATCACCCATCAGTTGTCACTCATAACTCATTTAGATGTGTGTGAAATAGATCGACAGACTAGGAGGCAGTGGCCGCTGACAGCTCACCCTGCTAGTCATTCTCATCTTGTGTGGCCACCGTAGAGCTTTCCTATGAGTTCAAGGCCACCAGGAAGTGGAACTCCATTTCCCAGCAGTCTATGCCTGCCATACTATACCATTGTCAAAGGGATATGAATGGAGGTTCCTTAGTAGCTTCCCAGAACATTTTTTCATCATCCTTCTCTGAGTCCAGCTGATTAAAATAAAATGACACCATCTTGGACCATGGGGACGTGGTAAGGAGACCTAGTGGTGGTCTGCATACAGCTAACTGTGAACCCAGCACAGAGAACCAGCTCTCATTTGATTCATGTGTTTGGGTGTATTTGCTGGTGCTCACAGTATGGCCTTGTTTCTTCCACATTGTACTCCAGGAGTCTTTGCAGTGGGTTGCAGATTCTGCTCATTGAGATGGCCAACATGAAAACAGGTTACACCTCGGAGCCATGCCTGTCTGTGCACACACACTCATTCACGACTCATACTCTCTCTTGGGCTAGTGCCACTCTGCCCAGGACCTCACCACGGTGGAGTAAAGCACTTGGGAAACTTCAGGCATCAGCAGGTGAAGTGGGTCTGATGGCTGTTCCTTCCTGGACTTTCGGTGGATCCATCCTAATTGCTCGATGGTGGTAGTTTTCACAGGGTGTTACCACCAACCCTGTTCTGCATCAGGAAATCAGAAGCAGAGTTTCCTTAGCTCTCCTGTCACCCTCTGGCTTGAGAGTGGCCATCCACCTCCAGTCCTCAGCCGGAATGCGTCGTGGAGATGGCAGGTGCCGAAGAGCTCGGCAAGCTGAAGCATGCCATGTGTGTGGACGGTAGTGCTGCCGTCAGTGACTCTTGTCTGGAGAGAGGTGGTGGCAGTTGGTGTCTCACCCCATGAGGTGAGACTTGGTTTGGGTCCCAGGCATGCTGCATGGGGTGTGAGAACAAGTGTGTGTGAGCAAGAGCAAGTGTGCACAAGGGTGTGTGTGTGTGTGTGTGTGTGTGTGTGTGTGTGTGTGTTTACCTGTAGATGCCCTGCCACGGCTGCTTCCACAGTTGTCATTTACGTCGAAGAGAAGCCAGCACGTTGACTCGACCATCCTTTCTGCAGCCCAGCGTCTGCACAGGCACTGGCAGAGCACATACCGTCCGGTGCTGGAGGATAACTTGTAGGCTCTCTGGCAGGGCCCAGGCTCACGATTTGAGTCAGGGTATGTGAGGCAGCCCACACCAGGCTCCCTGGTGGTGTAGGAGTGGCCCCAGGAGATGGGCTCTGCCTCCCACTCCCAGCCTGGGCTCTGCATTCTGCCTGTCCCTTCAGTGTGAGGGAGATGAGTAGATCCATGGAGTTAGTGAAATCCCACGACCTGGGGTCAGCCTCCTGTTGTCAGTTTGCAGACACTTTCTCTGCCACAGCCTCTCTCTTTTCCTGGAGGTACAGATGAAAGGAAGAGATGGGGGGAAAAAGACACCTTCAAGAATCTTCTGGGACAGAGGGACTGGTGGATGGAAACGAGGCACAAGTGGCTATGTTCAGTGCTCTGATGTGAAATACTGGGAGGTGTGAGAAAACTCCCTTCTTGGTGCCTCAGTTTCTTTACCTGAAAAAGTGGAATATTAGTACTCCCACCCCTGTCCGGCATTTCAAGGACTCCATGACTAAACAGGCTTCATTGTGGCTGAGTCAGCAAGGGGCAGTTGCTACTAATCGTCCAGTTGAAGTTCTGCTCTTAACCCAACATGGGACACTGGGAAAGGAAGTCTCCTCTCTTTAGATCTCAGGCTAGAATTGGGCTGTAGAAGCCACCGTCTCTCTGGGCCATCATGGTATAGTGGACAGTCATTTCTGGTGAGCCCAGGCACAGAGAGGAGTCATCAGGAGCAGGGAGGAGACATGGGGCTGGTGTCATGTCATGGTCTGGAAAGCAAGGGTTTTGGAACACCTGCTCTTTCCCCCATCCCCATTTCCCTCACCTCTGCTTCCTGGCCCCAGGACCTCATAGTAGTGGTGCTTGCTTGATCAGTCATCACAGAATAGCCGTGTCCATTCCCATCTCTGCCGGAAGCTCATGAAAGTCCTCATGGTAATGTGTCTTTTGACAAAACTAACTAGGGAGCAGATAGATGCAAACTGCTAGCTTGTCATGTTTAGTTGTGATTTCTCCGATTATTAGTGAGTTTGGACATCTTTTCATGGGAGTCAGTCATTCTCTACTTTGGCCAACATCTGCCCTTTTCTAGTAGATCTGTGAGAGTTCTGGATCCCTCTGACATCCTATCAGGAGACCTGCGGAGCTGTTTCCAGGTCCTGGCTCCACATGAGTGCGTTTGAGGGTAGTATAGCTTGTCACAGGTTGCCTCTGCAGGCCACTTAGCTTGGCGTACTTTCTTAAAAGAATCATTCCTAGATGGTGCCATACTGGTATACCGCAAAAGCTCCCCAAGTTCCTTGGAGTTTTGCCACTTTACATTCAGATCTTTAACACATAGGGAATTCCCTTTTCTATGTGATTGAGGCAGAAATTTAATCTTGTTTTCTTGTGTGCAAATAGTCACCTATCTCAGTAGCTCTCTGATATTGTCTATGATAAAATGGAAATCCAAACTGGGTGGGGGGGGGATTTGCCCCAGGTGTCACATGACTCAGTGGTAGTATACAGTTTTTAAACTCTCAGTGCACTGTCCTTGCACAGTCACACTCAGTGTACCATGAAATCCTGCATGAACTGCTTCCTGCTAGTCTCAGGAAGAAATGTGCAGATCTGCCTTTAATCATGTTGAACATTGGATTCTGCCCTTTTCTCCCATCACAGCCAAGCATTTGCTTAATGCAAGGTCAGGAACCAGGAAGAACTGGCCAAAAGGATCAAAACAGCCTATTATGTCGACTCCTGAATAACCAGTTCTTTCTAACATAGTTCTTTGTCTCAGGTCGACAAGTAGGATAGGTTTTTGGTGTTAGGATCCACCGTCCATTCCACAAACATTCCCTGATGATCTGCGATGGGTGAGCTGTTGGAGACCACAGGGAAAGGAAAGTGCTTCCTGGTGTCTAGGAACTGGAATTCGAGGGGAGAAACCAAGTCATAGGTACCTACACGACTGTTATTAACCACTGTACTGGGAGCAGAGAGAGATGAGATCTAGATGAAACCCTGGAAGACTTCTTAGAAGAGGAAACACCTGAAAGATACCTTTAAGGATGAGGAAGTATGGTGATACTTTATTTGTACTGAAATGTGATTTTATTTTTATGTTAATAAATAAAGTTGCCCGGGGGTCAGAGCTATTAGCAAGCCATAGGAAAGCTGGGTGGTGGTGGTGCACGCCTTTAATCCCAGCACTTGGTAGGCAGAGCCAGGCAGATCTCTGTGTGTTCAAGGATACAATCCAGCATTGGAGACACATGCCTTTAATCTCAATACCAACCATAGAAGACCTGGAGGTCTGTACAGACAGGCAGTGACAAGGCAGTCATGTGGTTGGGTTTACAACCAATGAGAAGGCAGAACAGAAAGTCTTTATAAAGACTTTAACACAGGAAGTAGCTCTCTTTTGGAGAGGTAGGACCACCTTGAGAGGAAGGGTAAGGTTTTTAGCTCTTAGCTCTGACCTCTTGGCCTTCTTCTTTGCATTGGTTCTGTGTTTCTTATTTAATAAGATGGTTGGTTACATCTACAAGGAAGAGTGACCTGTGTGCCAAGAGTAATGAGGTTCTGTCATAAGTGCTGTAACGAAAGACAGACATCTGAAGCACATGGCCACAGATCACCGTGACCTTAGCAGAAGGTGACAAGGCAGTCGAGTTGACATTTGTTCTTTCTTATTTTTATTTTCTTTTTTTTGGACCAGGTCTGATTTTGCTCAGGCTAACTGGCCTCTGGCTCACTATGTTGCTGAGAATGACCTTGGACTTCTCACCCTCTGTGGTCCACCTCTAAGTGCTGGGATTGCAGTCATGTACCACCATGCTGGACTTACTCAAGGAGTTCAAGGCCCCTGCTTCCTGTACAAAGCTGGCCTGTCTTAGGGTGACCACAGCTGAGCACAGCAACCCCATATCGACCCACTCACTGTGGGTTATGCCATTCTGATCAAGGGATTCTATTTTGTAATTTCCTCTTGTCTCAAGTGGGTGTCAACTTTTTATCAAGGAGTCTGGCTTTCATCTGATTTCAAGATCATAGACTGACGTTGCAATTCTTGCCATCCTTTGCTGCCAAATGCTACTGTTAGGAGCTTTTCTCATGCAGCCAGAATAACATATGAGACCCCAGCCTGGAGGGGCAGCCCACCTGACACAAACAGGAATAGCCTGGCTCTCACTATTGTCAAAGGAATTATCCCCTGGAGGGGATTTTTAATTTGGGGGTTTGCTACAAAATGGTAAGCTGACCACCACTGCGTTGCAACTCAAATACTTTCTTAGTAATCAATTACTAAAATAAGACATGCTGGGTATTTTAGCAAGTCTTTCGTGGCTCTTTCCTTTAATGGGTCAAGTAAGTCCAAGTTGCCTCCATTATTAGGAAAAGTCAGGGGCAACTAAGATGTTGAGTTTGATGATGGGGGAAGGGAAGATGGGAAAGCTCTTACATCAGATAAAGAAAAGCATGAAAGGCGGTGGAGGGAGCCTAAATTAGAGGCAGCCACATCAGCTGGGCAGCTAGTGGCATGCTAGAAGTTGGTTGCAAAGAATAAATAATTCAGCCCAGGAATAAGCTGCACGGTGAATGTCACGAAGCTTAATTGGCATCCATTAAATACTGCCATGTAGCATCTATACTATTTTGGTACATTTGGAGCAACTTGAGGCAAAAAAAGGAAGAGAGGCAGAAGCAAAGTTGAATGTGGAGACCTTGGCATCAGGATTTCATGAACTCGCTCCTCCTCTGTCACAGCAGGGAGGTGAAGGGGTGGCCTGGGAGCACTGATGACCTGGAAACTGAGTTCTGTGTCACCTCTATTGTAAGGCTCCTATGTGCTCTTTAAACTTGACATGTCCTCATCCAACAGCAGCAAACAGATGACACTGGCTTGCTGTCCACTTTTCTTTGTGTGGCCGCAGAAGATGACGCTGACGTGTGAAAGAGGCTGGCAAGCAGGGCAAATAGAGCTGGAAGGCGGCCCCTGGTGACCTTGGGAGGCAGTGGGTAGCATTGGGACCACTGTGCAACCTAGCCAGTCTCCTCTGTTCATATGGTATTTGCATGACTTGAGCTGGGACCAGGGAATCTCTCCAGCTCCCAGAGTAGTCCTCATTACAGGGCATCAATAAATGGTTGTGCAACTTTATAGCTTCCATCTAAGTCTAGTCAACCCTCTTCCTTCTTACAGAGGTCCTTGTGGGGCAGCACTAAGTTTTAGTAGTGTCTTCAACCTCAGTGAGACCACAACACATGGCCCTTGGTATTCACTAAGTCCTGTTTGTTAACTGGATGTCCTGGGACCTTTCTTTCTTTCTTTCTTTCTTTCTTTCTTTCTTTCTTTCTTTCTTTCTTTCTTTCTTTCTTTCTTTCTTTCTTTCTTTCTTTCTTTCTTTCTGTCTTTTGTTTTCCTTTTTTCAACTTGACACAAGCTAGAGTCATCTGGGAGGAAAAGCCTTAGTTGAGAAAAATGCCTCCATCAGAGTGGCCTGAAGGCAAGTCTGAGGGTCATCTTCTTGATTAATGATTGATGTGGGAGGTTTCGGTCCCCTGTGTGTAGAGGGCTGCTACCCTTGGGCAGGTGGTCCTGGGTGGTATAAGTGTTAGGTCTCAAACTCGGGACAAATGGATGAGGTGCCTACTTAGTGTATCAAAGCAGACCTGGCTGCCAGGTTCTCCCTGCATCCCTCAGTCCCTACTTGTTACAAGGTATGGCTGGCATACCCAGCCCCCTACCCTAAACTTCTCCAGCCTCAGTATTGGACTGGGCTTCCCTCCCCTGCAACTGCCCTTCCCTATATAATCCAACTATTTTGATTACTTGGTCCTTTTCATCTACCCTTTACCCTCCTGGCCTCCTGGTCTGTCTCTCCCCTGGCCTCTCCTTCACATAGCTTGGGTCATGTCTACTCTGGACTCTCCCAGATGTCCCTGCTTCTGACTGTGCTCTCCCTTTTGTCTACAATAAACCTTCCCCTCCACCATACCTGGGAGCAGTCATGTCCCTCCTTTTCCATTTCTTTTATTCGTTCATCAAGAAAGCAGGCTGAGTGAGCCATGAGGGGCAAGCCAGTAAGCACAGATTCTCACTTTCCCCTTTGGTTCCTGCCCTGATTTCCCTCAGTGAAGGAGTGTGATCTGAGAGTTGTAAGCTTAAATAAGCCCTTTCCTCCCCGAGTTGCTTTTGGTCATGGTGTTGATCACAGCAATGGAAACCCTAAGACACTGGCTGAATGGGCAGAGGAGGTGGGTCTAGTTCTCCACCCCCAGCCTCTTCAGCTCGAATCAGGACAGGAAGCCATTTACTGTTACATATTACTCGATAATAGGACGCCTTCCAGAAGTCTTCCTGTGTCTGTACCTCATTCAAGGCTTGCTTGACTCCTCAAACCCCGCCCATGATCTAACACCCTGCACATGTCAAAGATCTTCATTTAATTTGTACTAAACAAACAAACAAACAAACAAACAAAAACCCAATCATTATCAGAACTATCTGGTTCAGGAGTCTAATTGTGCTGGTAAGCTCTGGGTTTTGTAGGAGGTCTATCTAATGCTTTCTTGTTAGCGTTAGCAGCATTCTTCTAAAGAGCTATCCCAGGAGAAAAGTTCCTTGGGTTTTCTTCCTTTCCTTTCATCCCCTCCCCTCCCCTCCCCTCCTCTTCTCTCTCTCCTCCTTTCTTCTCCTTCCCCAATCAGAAGACACACCAAAGCCACCTCTCAGATAAGCATCATATTGCAAATGTCAACTCTGCCATCTTGGGAGTGTCAGTTCTACATTCTTGCTCCCGACAGCACACCTTTCCCAGCATTGAATCAAATCATTCTCCAGGAAACTTCTTATGAAAGCCAGTGGCCCTTGAAACAGTGAGAGAAAGAGTTGGAAGGGCCTTGAAGACTTCCTGTGGGCTTCTTCCCGTTGCTGTGCCAGTCTTTATGAAGCTATCTGCAGTAGTTTCAGTGAGAAATGTCCCCCACAGGCTCATGTGTTTGAGCACTTGGCCCCCAGTTGGTGGCGCTGTTTAGGGAGGTTATGGAACCTTTAAGAGGCGGAGCTTTGCTGGAGGAAGTGCATTACAGGGGGATGATGGACTCTATCCCTGAAACTATAACTCAAAATAAACCCCTTCTTCCCCAATTTCATCTTTTATCACAGTAATTAACACACATCTGAAGATCCTCTCTTTGGGAGTTCTGTCTTCCTTGGCCTCAGATTCCTTTTGGTCTGCGTGTCTATTAAATTTTTAAAAATACTTGTTTTTCTAGCTGAAAATCTGGTCAACAGGTTGGCTGTGTGTTAAAGCAGTTTGTTCTTGTTTGGTCCTAGTGTGAGACAGGGGCTAATGGAGAAAGAGCACCTGGTCTGTCTGGGGGAGATAGGAGGTGTACAGGACTGTGTTGAGAGACTCTGGGGCTTGGTCTCCTCAGGCTCTGTCCCACCCCCTCCCAATGTTATAAAATCTCCATTGGCCCAGTGATGTCACAGCTGGCAGGGTGGGTGAGCATGTGGTCTGGCCTCTGAGCCTTGAGTGAAAGGGATGAAGAAAACAGACAGCATCCCTCAGCCTGGGTTACTCTTCTCGGCCCAGCACACTGAGACTACAAGAACAGGACAGCCCTGAGGCTGACTCTAAGCCTTGCCTGCAGGGCCCAGGTGATTGTTTGAACGTGACACCCCTTCTGTGGTCAGTTTCCTCACCTGTGAGCGTGTTACAGACTCAAGCAGGGTCGTGTGTGGCATGTTGAAGAGTAGACCAGCTGGCCGAGAATTGGTTGTGTAGCAATTTCCTCTGAGATAAACCTTGCATCTGGGAGGAAAGCTCCTTAAGACACAGAATGGCCTGAAAAGAAGTGAGGCATTCCATCCTGTAGGAAAGCTCATTAGCTCAGGAAATAAACAACTCAAAGGTTTCAGGGAGTCCCTGGAACTGACCATATTGACTAGGCCCCTCCCTCCTCCCTCCCTCCCTCCCTCTCCCTCCCTCCTCCTCCTCCCTCCCCCTCCCTCCTTCTCCCTCCCTCCCTCCCCCTCCCTCCCCCCTCTCCCTCTCTCCCTCCTTCCCCCCCTCCCTCTCTCCCTCCCTCCCTCCCTTCCTCCCTCCCTCTCTCCCCCAAGCTTAAACAAGCAGCAAAGACTGTTGACAGACAAGCTGCCCGGAAGAAAGTGAGACCGCTGAACTGCCTTCAGGAGGCTCAGACCAGCCGAGCCATCTGGGAAGGCCGCTCTCTGCACTGTTGAGTTGCCTGTGGGTTGCACACTGTGGTCCAGATTTCCAGCTCTCACTAACTCATGCTGGGATGGGCTTGGGTGATACAAAGTCTTTGAGTCATGTCTGCTCCTGTAAGTAACCCCTCACCCATAGTCCTACAAGCAGCCTCAATAAAACTCATTGGTTCATAAGCTGGACTGTCACAACCTTTCTTTGGTCTGTACTTCATTTCCAACAGGGGTGACTAGACGTTTGCTCAGGTCTCCCCAGGAATAGAGTTGCATACTCTTTCTTTTGTGCCTCATTAGCCATTAGCTTGCACAACCGGGAAAAGTTGTTTATTCTCTGTATGTTACAGTTTGACGCTTCTAAGATAGACAAAAGAATAAATAGTGCCTATCTCAATGATCAAGAGATGCAGTGGTGGGTAAGGATGTGGTCTCTGAGGCTAGACTGCTTGGTTCTGAATCTCAGCTCTGTCCTTTCCTAGCTGTGTCACTTCGGGCAATTCATTCAACCTCTCTGTTCAGTTCCAGCACCTCTAAAACCACAATGACCAATGCGTTGGGCTGTTGGGAAGAGCAGTGTCATGCAGACGAAGCACTCAGCCCACAGCCTGGCATCTTGAGAATGCCACGTGAGTTTTAGAAAATTGTCCCTGAGATGACTCACACAAAGTCATTTGAACAATGTGTGGAACACACTGAAGACTTGTAGCCATTTGCTAAAAAACCTGGAGCTAAGAATGGCTTGTTAATGTATCTCTCACATAGCCTGAGTCCAAACACACCAGACCGGGTGGGGCTGGTGGAAACTCCCTCACCAAAGCACAGGCCTCCTGGAGTCTGGGGCTCACACATGGCCTGTGCGACCACTCACCTCTACCACACCCCACTTGCTAAAATAAAACTCGGAAGGCAGGCAGAAGCACTGCTCTAAGCAATCCTATTTTGGGTCAATATACTGTAAGGAAGTGGAGGAAACGGGACTGAGGGAAAGAACATTTATAAATACTTTAATAATGATGAATAAATGATTCATCAGAGTTGGATTGCAAAGTGGATCATTCCAAGATGCACAGAGGCCTATAGGACTGACCACGGACTAGTGAAGCGGTGCTATTGCAGCCCGTGAGGAGGCACTGGAGAGTGGCAGCCCGCCCCCACCTCCCCCCCCGCAGTTAGCTAGTGTCTGTATGTCCTGGCACAATGGAAGAAAAGGGAAATTCATGCACCATCTCTCAGTACAGTACTGCTATCTTGATATGGAATGTACCGAAATTATTCAGTGATTTATTGGTCCAGCTGTGTCTCACAGTTCTCTCAGTGTCCTTGTATATCTAAGTTAACTGAGAGAGCAAGGCCTTTGACTCAGGTCGTCCTTTGATTGGCAGATCCTCAGGATCTCAGAGAAGCTTGCAGGGGCAGGGGAGGAGCGGGGGCAGTGGCAAGGGCAAGGGTAGGGGTAAGTCTCCAGGTCCTGGGGACTCCCTTGAGAATAGAATGTGCACGTCATGTGGTTGGCCTGAGTGTCTTTGGAGGGTGTCCAACTATGTGTGGTCAGAGGCAGAAGGAGCTTACTGGGTATTCCCCAAAGAGCAACCTGAAGGCCACTGAGAGCAAAGGACTCACCAAGTTCACACAGCCAAAGTATGGCCGTCAGGGAATTCCTATGTCCTGCCAAAGTCCTTTCTATATCTCCCTCTCCACAGGGAACCCAGGGAGGGAGCTCACATCTAAGGTAGAAAAGAAGTCCTCATGTGCTTATAAGTCCTCATGTACTTTGGGTGCAGGCAATACACTAAAGACTTGGGTGAAGTGTGGATGGATAGAACAGAGGTAGATATGGCTACAATGCTCATGAACGGGTAGTCTGAGTGTCGGTGGTTGTTTTTGGTGAATCAGAGCCAAGGTTTCCACTACGTCCAGTTATGACTGCAGCTCTAGCCGTCATCATCTGTGGTATCAGCAGGAAGAAGGGCACATGCAGAGCAAAGTCTGAGTTGAAAGACTCTGTCAGCATTGGAAGAGTCTAACAGAGAAGGAAACACCAGCACCTAGCACCCAACACAAGGCTTTGACACAGAACCCCATAGGGTATTCACCATGAGCGAAGGGAAGCAAGAGATCTGGAAGTAGGTCTCTAACAGGGGACAATTAGGTGCAGAATTTCACTAGGAGATGAGTAGGACAGACACACAGTGACAGGCCCCAAAGGAACCTAGGACAGACAAATATCACTCAGTACCTGTGACTCCTCCCAGAACTTCTCACCCTGCCCACTAGCCTAAACTTCTCCAGCCCAGGGTCTGGTCTTCACTTCTCTTTCCCCAGCCTCTCATTCCTGGGCAACTCAGCCTTTTGGTGCCCTCTTGGTTCCCATGCGCTCTCTGGCATCTTGGACGGCTCCCTCTTGGATCCTGGTTCCCTGTCTTGCCCCTCTCTGTAGAGAATATTATTTTAAGGTGTGTTACTTTTGTTCATGTTGCATTTGTTTAACTCTGTGAAGCTGTGTTACTGTGCCTGTCTAAAACACCTGATGGTCTACTAAAGAACTGGCCAATCGCAAGGCAGGAGAAAGGATAGGCGGGGCTGGCAGGCAGAGATAGAGGGAGGAAAGAGAGACGGAGGAGTGAGAGGAAGAGAGATCTAGCAGCCAGAGAAGGAGAGGAGGACTCCAGGGACCAGCCACCCAGCTACACAGCCAGTCACAGAGTAAGAGACAAAGGTATGTAGGAATAGAAAGGGAAAAGCCCAGAGGCAAAAGGTGGGTGGGATAATTTAAAGTTAAGGAAAGTTGGCTAACAACTAGCCAAGCTAAGGCTGGGCATTCATAATTAAGAATACAACTCTGTCTGTGTATTCATTTGGGAGCTGGGTGGTAGCCGCCCCCCAAAAGAGCAAACACCCCCCAAACAACACATCTCTCTTCTCTTCTTCTCTCACTGCCCCTTTCCCCTATGACCAGATCTATTCTGATGGGCGTGTTCAGTCTGGAAGCTTCCAGATGTCTTTGGCTGAATTCTCCCTTGTCTCTACAATAAAACCTTCTCCTCAACCGTACCTAGGAGCCGTCACGTCCTCAGTTTTATTCACAGAATGCTGGCACTAGCCTGGAGCAGATGGAAGCTGGCGATGTTGGCTTCCAATATCCTCAGTGCCTGTGCCTGGGTCCACTTCCCTCACAGGGGATTCCCACCCTCCTTTCAGCTGCCTGTTGCCCTGAGCACCTCCCTTACTTTATAAAAGGCCTGCCTCAAGAAAGCACCTCTGCATTGACTTTATGGACCTTGGGTGTGAAGTTCGGTCTACTCTCCCATTTTACAGAGAAAGAGAACAGGCCCAGAGAGAAGACCTCCACATACAGCCCTCCATATTGTTGTGCCCTGGGCGTGAGACCTCCCCCCCCCCCGCCCCGAAGAGACCACCAGAGACACGAACTCACCAAAATGCAAAAGCAAGGTTTATTGAAGCAGTTCAAACCGTGTGCAGCAGGGACCTTGGCCGAGCACCCGGACACAGTGGAGGCTAGAGGAGGTGCCCGCCCCTCTGCAAGCTCAGTTTTTAAAGGCAAAAACCACAAGGTTACATCAGTTAGGGGTACTAGTACAGGTACAATTCTGATTGGCTCAACTTTTAGGGGCTTTCCAGAATTTCTGTGTTATCTTACTTTGTAGTTTTAACCAGTTGTTTGTCAAACTTTATAGACTACCTCCGGCATTGGGGCATTCTGTGGTTAATCAATTGTTACCAGATAGTCCTTCAAACATCCTGACTTTGTACTTTGACCATCCCTGGCACTGGGGCATTCTATGGTTAGTCAGTTGCCACCAGATGGCTCTTCAAACATCCTGACTTTGTCCTGGGACCTATGTCAGCAGCTCTGAGAATTTTGAAACTCAGGACTGTTTCAAGCTGGGGTGAGGGGCTCGCTTGAAATGGGGGTGCTTAGGTTCTTCAATATTTGTACGGAAAGTCCACAGTAGACAGGGAAGAGATTCCCGTACTACCTGGTGTGTGTGCATGGGAGAAGTATTTGTTTTTATATCTAAGGTGGCTAGCCTGCCAAGGGCCAATAATTCATAAATCTCCCTCACTTTGTAAAATTTTCAAGACATAGAATTCAGATCTTTTCATCTCCCTTACCTGGTTAACCTTGTTTATGCAAAGGCCCCAGAACTTCAATGCCTGGCACGGCCAAGGCCCACATTCTTTTCCTTTGTTTTCTTTGCCCAACAGGGAAAAGCCATAAAACCAAATGGCTTTCTGTTCCCATGGGTCTGTTAGCTCATTTTGGCTCCTGGCATACCCTTCTTTCAAAAAGAAATTGTATAGTCAAGTACATTGGCTTTGTTTACTTTGTGTGTTTCTTTGTGTGACACCATGGTATTCTTTGCTTCTCACATGCACATGTATATGATGTATGCACTGTGTATGTGTGTGATGCACACATGTCATTGCTATCAGCATTTAAAAATAAATGCATATTAGTGTTAAAGGGATTAGAGGCCCTTGAGAATATATCCCTTCCTCATGGTTGGCTTTGGACCCACCTCCTATTTCCCTGATGTGGTAGTTTGAATGTAATTGGCCCCCATGATCCCATAGGGAGTGGCACTATTAGGAGGTGTGGCATTGTTGGAGTGGGTATGGCCTTGTTGGAGGAAATGTGTCACTGTGGGGGCGGGCTTTGAGGTTTCCTATGCTCAGGATACTGCCCAGTGTCTCAGGCAACTTTCTGTGGTCTGCATAGCAAGATGTAGCCAACACAACATCTGCCTGCACACCACTGTGCTCCCCATTATGATAATAATGGACTGTTGAACCTCTGAAAGTGTAATGGAGCCAGCGCAATTAAATGTTTTCTTTATAAGAGTTGCTGTGGTCATGGTGTCTCTTCACAGCAATAAAAACCATAACTAAGACACCTGGCAACACCAGAGAGGTAAACATCACAACTGTCCCTCCTGAGGATTGAAAAAACCATGTGAACAAACAGGATAAACCAGGGGTATAAGGGAAAGCCATTTCCTCCTGCTCAAGACAAATAGAATCTGAGTTCTGTCTCTGGCCTTGGGTAGAAACACGACATTTGATCTGCTCCAAAGATCAGAACAGAATAGAAGTAAAGCTGATTCACTTGAAGAAATGCTAAGAAGATGGGAGGAATAGTTACTCCTTAATGAGATAACATACTATACTTCCCAGAGGTCCTTCCCCAAAAGAGTGTTTATGGAGCTTCACTTCCATCAGAACTTCCAAGGCTGCTTGATTCTCCGAATTCTAACAAAAAATGCAATCCCCCCCCCCCCCCCATACTGGTTAGAAGCCTAAGCACGATTTCCCTAACAGTCTGGGATTTCCCATTTGTTCTCTGGCCAGCCACTTTTCTTACATGCTTGCTGATCCACGTGGCTGAACATGCTGGCTTTCTTAAACCCTAAAAACATGACTTTCTCTCTTTCTCATATCTACCTCCCTCCTCTTGGCAGCTGCCAAGATCCTGCTGGTTTTCTTTCAAACTCTAATAAAACAGTCCTCAAGCTTCTTTCTGAATCTATTTTTGAATTCTTTCATTAATGAGGCCAAGAACCTAAAGGGGAACCCCATTTTCCTTAGTAACATTAGCACAGCCTTTCTTGACAAGGAATAAGACCTTAGGAAACACATGGAGGAAACTGGTGGCAGAGAATACTTGAAATATGAGCTTGTAGGTATGAGCCCATGCTATCTACCTTGTCAGAACTTGCCTCTTGACAAGGGAGAGGAGAGAGAGATAAGTCAAGCGTGGTAAAGTATGCCTATAATTCCAGGACTCAGGAGACAGAGGCAGCAGGATTGTGAATTCAGTGCCAGCCTGGGCTTCATAGTGAGCTCCAAGTTCCAGAACAAATAAGTAAGGAGACTGAGAGGTCAACAGCTAGAGGGAGATGGAAAGATCTGGAGCCAGGGTATCTGGTTGAGGAGGCTCAGAACAAATGCACAGAGAACTTGCTCTTCTATTATAGTCCTTTAGTCCTGGAGGCAGGGACAAGAGCTCAGGGTAAGCTGCTCTGTGCCCAGGTGCAGGAGACCCCAGACATGCTTAGATCTGCTGACACAGAATGTGGCAAAGGCCACTCCATGCTGCTGGCAGGAAGAGTGCTTTGGTTAACAGCAGACATTGCCACTGTCCTGAGGGGTGTCTTGTTTGGGATTACTACTGCTGTGATGAAACACCATGACCAAAGAAACTTGGGGAGTAAAGGGTTTATTCAGCTTACACATCTACATCACAGTCCATCACTGAGGGAAGTCAGGGTAGGAATTCAAGCAGGGCAGGAACCTGCAGGAGGGAACTGATGCCAAGGCCATGGAGGAGTGCTACCTACTGGCTTGCACCTCATGACTTGCTCAGCCTACTTTCTTATAGAACTCAGGACCACCAGCCCAGGGATGGCACCTATGATAGGCCGGACTCCCCCTCCCCCATCAATCACTAATTATGAAAATGCCTTACAGCTAGATCTTATGGAGACATTTGAGGTTCTCTCCTTTCATATAATCCTAGCTTGTGTCAAGTTGACATAAAACTATCCTGGACAAGGGTTCTTTCAAGTTTTATGAATCACCAAGACAACCACCTTCATACTGAGATGTCATAGTCAATTTTGATTTTTTGCCATGGAGTCTGGTCCAATTCTACCTCAAACTGGGACACTTGCAAAATTTGGCATTAGATGCCTCCCACTCCATCCTTCCTTTTCTGACCTCATCCCTGCTCCTCAGGCAACATAGTTCCATGTTAGTGGATGCATCTATTGTGATTCTACCTTCCCCCCACACAGAAAAAAGAGATCTGTTGTCCATCAGAGATTCCTGCAATTTGCCGATGCTGCCATGAGGGGGCGGTGTTCCACGACTTGATGCTATGAATGATTATCACATATGAGAGGTGGAAATCAACAGTTGAGAATTATTTTGGGCACCGTATCTTTTGTAATCTGAATTATCACCAATATTTTAGGAGACTGACAATTAAAATCTTAATTGGGGGCTTTCTTTGAAATATTAGGACATTTGACAACATTCTCTCAGGCTTATAGTCAGCTGGGACTGAATAAGAAGTTGCCTACTGCACATGGGCATACCCATTCTGTTGTTATTGCCCTCACCTGCTGAGGGTTTTCATGTTACTTGCTTGTTTCTTGAAGCCCCTGGCTTAAGATTTAGTTCACCTTTCCTTGGCTACTGTATGACCCTGCCTGCACAGCCCTGAATGGCCAGTATGTTAGTTTACCTGCCCACGTGTCTGCTGCCTAGCAGATGCCCAGCTCTGGGCATCGGTCTGTGGCTCTCCTGTTCAAGGCTGCACACAGCCAGTGCACTGAGTTGGCACTGAATGTTGTACTCAGACTAATTCCTTTGTGTCTCCAGGTGAGTATGACATCATTTGGCTTTGTATCCCTCACAGGCCTGTCAGATGGTAGGCGCTTGATAAAATGTTTCTTGAATGTTAATTGCATGGATCAGGACCAAGGTTTGAATAGGCAGGTATCTTTTCAGGTAGAAAAAGATAAACGGAACACCTCCCACTAGATTTTCACACTATGTTGGCCATGACTTTAAGAGAGAAAGCTATTTTTACAATGGGGCCTAGTATACTCCCTCCAGATAAGTGTTCTCCTTTAACCATACAGCACAGGCTGAGCTGATCCATCCTGTTCTATCCTGTCCTATCCTGCTGAGTTCTAACCCTTTCTATCCTCTCTATCCTGTCCTACCCGCCTGTTCTCATGGACTCACAGCCTCAGTTGCTCCAGCCTTATAGTAAGCAGGAGGCTTTCATCCACCCTGTGTGGGAGCTCAAACTCAGTATGGGTCAGCAACACTACCCATGGTGTGAAAGGCCGGAGTCTGGACATTGGTGCATCCCTCAGAGCATGCGTGCTACACTTCTGATTCCATGTCACCCCCCCCCCCACACACACACACACCATGGTCACATTTGCAGATAACCAGCAGAAACTGACTAGAATCCTCACCAAGGAGATTGGTCTTAGTCTGGATGTGTTCTTTCCAGCTTCTGTCTTTTTGACCCATGGTATTTTGGACACGTGCGCACCATCATCCCAGCTTCCTAGCACTTGTAATTGGTCCCGTGTTTCTGCTCAAGTGTGTCCTGTCATAGCATGGCCCATGGGTGCTCTCTAGAAAGAGGAGGGAAACCCCCCATTGTCCCAGCCAAGAAGTACTGTGAGCTTCTGCCTGGGGAGTACGTGACTGCAAAAGCTTTTATTGAACGAGGCACCTTTCACGTGAGGCGACAGCAACAAGATGAAATGACATGCTGCTGCTGATGTATTTTATGGACTGCCATCTGTCTCCAAAAAGGTCAGAGAAAAATGGCAACTTGGTTGCAGGCGATTGGGTGGTGGCGGGGTTGACGGAACAAATGACTCTCATCGGCACATGACAAGGAGCCTTGGTGACATCATATAAATGCCCTAATTGGGAAGTGGTCAATCGAGCGGGCCTGCCTTCTGAATTTGATGTGTCAATAAACAAGTTCAAGGTGAGATGCTGGATCAATACCGCAGGACAAGAACCATCCGGCAAATTTACTGCAAAGTAATTGGGTGCAAAATGACTAGAGTCAACCTTCACACCGCCAAATAGCGAACCAACAGCTGGCCCTGCGCTCACTGTCTGTACATGTCAGCGGCTACTTAGAAGCTCTTGGTGCCCTGGGAAGGGAGACCCAAACGGGACTTGAGAGAGCCACAGATACCCCCTGATGACTCTGTCCCCAGCAGAAGCATTCTCACAGCTGAAAGTATAATCTAGATGTGTCTCCAGGCGACACTCTGAAATATAATACAGCAACAGCAACTGTAGTAGCTGTATATCCTTTCCTTACCCCGAGTCTGCTGCACAAAACACAAGACCCGGGGGAAATGTTCCTTTCTCTGTTATCTAATGCTGTGGCTTGAGATGGGTGACAGCTGGTTTTCCCATCCATGGCAACAGGAACACGGGAATTAATGCTCCATTCCCTTAGCTTAGGGATGTCCTGGCTTGAAAGGAACGGGAAAATAAGCAGAACCTATCTGCCTTGACTCAGACAATGCCCTTTCCCAGAAGCCTCCTGCTATACAGTTCGAGGCCTGTGCCTGCCAGGCAGATCGGACAAGATGTGCTGGCAATGGTGCATACTCACGCACCACAGTAAAAGGTTAAATATTTAGGCACACTGTGAACTGGTTGTTTGACTACTGGTAGATTAGAATTGGTTGTGATGGGGCATGCTCGATACAGGAACAGCAGATGTTTAGTGCCGGGTTTTGGGGAGCAACATCCCAGAATGCTGCTGGGAAGAGAGCTAGTTCCCAGAAGATAGACTCCAGCCAGAGCAGGGAGAGGCTAGGACTGGGCTGTGACCTCAGAGATAGGTCTGGCTGCTATGAATTGTAATTCAGTGTGAGGGATTTGGGGAGGTAGGTGAGGACAGCCCAAGACAGAGTGTTATGGATTGAACTTGGTCCCTCAAAGGCTAGGGTGTTAAGATCTTGTTTGTCTGCTAACTTTAGGGAAGTGGTTGGATCTGACCATATCAGAAAGTCAGTCCATGGATGGATTCATAGTTTTGTATATGAGTGCAAATACGCATGCATATGTACAGGTGTGTGTGTGTGTGTGTGTGTGTGTGTGTGTGTGTGTGTGTGTGTACACCTGCATGTGTGGGCTCATCTGTGGGAAAGCCAGAGGTAGACATTGGATGCCTTCCTCTATCATTCTCCGCCTTAGTTTCTGAGTCAGGATCCCTCAGTAGAACAACAGCTTGCTGATTCAGCAGGGCTGGCTCGAATGCACCAGGGACCTTGCTGCTGCCTCCTCAGTGCTAGGATTACAGATGTGCACTGCCACATCTGGCCGCTTTAAAAAACAAAATGGACTCTGGATATTAATCCTCTGTCAGATGTATAGCTGGCAAAGATTCTCTCCCTTTTTGGGGGCGGGGTTTCTTCTTCACCTCATTGATCATGTCTTCTGCTGTACAGAAACTTTTGGTTTTATGGAGTCCCACTTGTCAATTCCTGGACAAATGGAGTCTTGTTCGGAAAGTCCTTTCCTATACCTGTATCGTGTAGGGGACTGCCCATGTTTTCTTCTAGCAGTGTCAGTGGTTCAGGATTCGTGTTAGAGTTTTGACCCATTTGGAGTTAGTTTTTGTACAAGGGGACAGAACAGGTTTAATTTCATTCTTCTGCATGTGGACACCCAGTTTCCCAGGACCCTTGTTGAAGATGCTTTCTTCTCTCCAGTGTGTTTTTGACATCTCTGTCAAATATGAAGTGGCTAAAGTTATGTGCGACCATGTCCAGATCTTTGATTTTTTTTTCTATTGGTCTGCATGCCCGCTCTTGTGCTGATACCATATTGTTTTAATAATTACGGGTATGTAATATATTTTAGAATCTGGAATGGTAATCCCTCCAGCATTGTGGTTTTTTTGCTCAGGATTATTTTGACTATCTGGGGTCCTTTGTGTTTCCATACGAATTTTAGGATATTTTTCTATTTCTATGAAGAAATTAATATGAGAATTTTGATTGGGGTTGCATTGAATCTATAAATAGCTTTTGGTAAAATAGTCATTTTATAATATTAATTCTACCAACCCATGTGTATGGGATATATTTCCATTTTCTGTTGTCTTTCTCTAGCTCTTTCTTCAGGGGTTAAAGTTAAAGTTAAAAATGTTGAAGTTTTTAGAAGTCCTTCACCTTCTTGATTAAGTTTATTCTTAGGTATTTTCTTTTCTTTTAGATTATTATGGATGGGAGTATGTTTGTATGGGAGTATATTTTTTTGTATGTTTGTCATAAACATTTATTCATTTATTTAGTGCAGAGATGCACCGTATGCCATGTTGTGTACATGGAGGTCAGAGGACAGCTTACAGGAGTCAGTTTTCTTCATCCACCATGTGGGTCCTGCTAGCTGAACTCAGGTATTCAAGCTTGGTGGCAGGCACCTTTATCCTGCTGAACTGTCTCACTGGAAGGCTGACTAACACAGGTAGTGTGGGGAGGCTCAGCACTGCCCTTCTCTGGTGACTTTTTCTCGGAATCCTTGTTTATGCGGGATTGACTGGAGCACTAAGATGATCACTGTCTGGTCATCAGCAGATCAGCCTTCTAGATCAGCTTGCCCATCTCTCAATGCCTATCCATCCTCAACAACTGGCTGGAGTGCACACAGGATCCCGAAGAGGACAGCATGCTGAAATGCTTCTCTGCTGATTCCTCAAACTCTGGACAACACTGGCCACATGCTGGTTCCTTTCGTGTCCAAGACCTCCCCATCTGCCATCCTGTCAACACTTTCACATCTGGATACTTCTGGGACTCTGCTGCCCTGTTAGATCAACTTTGATTCTGATGGGCCACACCCTGGCTTGTCCACATGATAGGATAAGAGGACATGATGGCCTGGGAGTCATCTTCTTCACTGTAGAGCTCATCTGAGTCTCTGGAGGTAGAACATGTTAGGTGACCTGTGACCATCACTGAGCCATTGGCTGGGATAGGGTGCTGGTTGTTGTGGGCAGAATCCCCAGAACATGAGGACACTTGAGTTCCTTAGACAGATGTAGGAGGATCAGGACCAGCAATAGCTGTCTAGAATCAGAATGACACCCTGTGGCACAGGGAACTCATTGAACTCTCTCTGTGCCTCAGTTTCCCCACCTGTGAATTGGTGTTACTTAAAACAGTCCACCCCAAAGAGTTGCTGTAAGGATCCAATGAGATTCATGGGGAGGTGTTTGGAACATCATATGGCTCCCCAGTGAGCTCTAACCCTTCCGTCAATACTTCCTCCCTTCCGCTGGAGTCACAACACCGCAACCGTGTACACATAGCCGGAACACCGCAACCGTGTACACATAGCCGGAACACCGGCGTCCCCATTTATATGACATGGAGACAGCCTGAGCGCTTTGATGATCCATCCACTCACGATGGTGTCACTCCCTGGGGTGTGAGCCATGTGGAATCCAGACAGTTTCTTTGACGTGCTATTTGCTCTCCTCTCTCCTGTCCACGCAGGTGGCCACAGGTGTGGCTTGGATGCTGGCTATCTAGAGGACAACTGGGAGGAGGCCACCAGAAATAAAAGCTATGGGTCATTCTTCCACTGATGTACAGAGCTGAGAGGGGTGGAAACTGTGAAAAAGAGTTAAATAAAAATAGGAATTGGGTATCAGCTCTCAGGAGGGGGGAGCTAGAGAAAAAGGATATCAAGGTCATTCTTGGCTGTAGTGAGTTCAAGGCCAGGCTTAGCTACATGAGACCCCATCTTAAAACAATAAAATACATTAAGTGGATTGTCAATGGCATGCGTGTGCATAGCCGGGGTTAAGATGGCGTAATGGGGCCTAGATCTTGGGTCCGAGGCAAGAATAGCTGTGGAGTAGCTCTCCTCTTGGGCTGGTGAGAGTTCCACAAGTGTTTCCCAAGTGGGAAACTGCAGGAGGCGGCTGGTTGGGCTGATTTGTCCTGGAAGCCTTCCCCAGGGCCATTACCTGCACGCACGTTTCTTTAGGAATAACATCTCCCCGCAATTTCATTTCTCTCAAGTTTGTGTTTTCACACAAGGCTGAGTTTCCGTCCACCTTCAAGTGCCCCTCCCCTTTTCCATTTCACGCTCCCGTCCCTAAATAATGTTTGCATTTTCTATTAATAGGACTGCCTTGATTGTGACTGGGCCAGTTGACCTAGTTTCTTCAGTTTTTGATTCCAGAAGTGATGTTGCCTGATTCTCTTAGCATCGTCTACTTTTTGGCATTTATCCTGCATGTGGTTATAGAGCTCTGGCTAGTTAGAGACAGCAAGGCAGAGTCGCCAGCACCCAGGGCCTTGAGTCTTCTAGGGACGTTAAGACGGACACCCATGTCACAACGACCTGTGTGAAGTATAGAGACTCCTGGATGCTTATGTGGCGTTGCACCTCTGTGTGTGTGTGTGTGTGTGTGTGTGTATGCTTGCATGTATGTGTGTGTGTTTGCCTGTATGTGTATGTATATATGCTTGCATGTATGTGTGTGTGTGTGTGTGTGTGTGTGTGTGTGTGTGTGTGTGTGTATTTGCTCACATGTCCACTGCTTACCACTTCTTAGAGAAGGGGAGCCAGGAACCCATAGCTGGACACACCTTAGAACTCTGAAAAGAAGGAGGTGGAAGCTCTGCCTTTTGACAGTTTTTTTTTTTTTTTTTAGACAAAATATCACAGGAGTGAGCTCTCTTACTTCTAGTTTATAATTTCTTCATTCATCAAGAAGAGACAAGGGCCCCCGGGAAGAGAGTATTGGCTGATTGGCTACCCACTTCTGCCTCCAGCCTCATTGCCCATTCTCTGCCAGAGGCAGGTGGGCCTCCGCTCTCTTTATGGCCCATCCAACATCTTCATTTGCTGCCATCTACCCATTTCCTCTGGTTCCCACCCCACACCAAACTCAGACACACCTCCTGCACTTAATGCTTACTTTGTCCTTTGAGGGGGAATGGCTCTTCCTTATTCTGCGTCGCTTCATAGTAGGTTAAAAATGCATAGATCCTGTTGCCCCACAGACTACCTTGTCCTCTTGACTGGGCTGTGCGACTTACTTTAATGTCATAGTAGACAATGCGTCCCTTGATTGATGCTGAGATCTAAGTCATTCCACATTGTGTAAAAAGAGTGGTTTTCCAGTCTGTGCCTTGCCCTGTGAGCTTCCACTTTGCAAGCATCATTTGGCTCCATTTTGAGGATGGGGGATGACTCTGTACCTGGGTGGATGTATGAACAGTACCACTTGTCCAGCACTAGCTATGAGGCACTAACTGATGAATGACTTATTCTTAAAGTGGAGAAGGTGCCACCCTATCTGTCTATCAACTTAAATCAGAACAGTAGGAACACATGGACATATCGAAAACATATCGGGGAAGCCAGGCCTTATCAGATACACCATACCAAGGAAAGAATACCACTCACTCATCTAGAACCCAGAAAGAGGAGGACATCCAACATCACAATTACAATGGTACTGCATTCCTGTCGTCAGAACGTATCACCTGACTGCCAAGTAAGCAACAATTTCAGGGCCTTCAGCTCAGCTGAGTCCCTGCTGTTGATGTAGCCTATTTGGATTGTCATCTGTCTGCTCATTCATTCATCTAAACCCAGTCCAGGCCTTTACATCTGCAGCATCCATGGACCCTCACTTGTGCCTCACAGCCTCTCAGCTCAGCTCAAACTGTGACTCTACAGCGCTCAGACAACATCCAGAAGG
Organism: Peromyscus californicus insignis; assembly: GCF_007827085.1. NCBI lineage: Eukaryota > Metazoa > Chordata > Mammalia > Rodentia > Cricetidae > Peromyscus > Peromyscus californicus. The sequence goes on along the minus strand of NW_026294469.1, from coordinate 65,361,052 downwards.
TTTAACAACCTGACCCTCACCCCAGGCTCTTTCTGCATCTCTGTCAGTTCCCACCTCCTTCTGCCGCTGCCATGTCTCTTCAACTTGAACTTGGATGTGGGCTCTTTAGTCCCTTTCAGCCATTCTGTAACACACACACACACACACACACACACACACACACACACACACACCCTCTGTACAACGTGAGCTCTGAGTGTTAATATGAGTATAAGATTGTAGTAAAAGAACATGTGTTTGCCTTGGTTGAATACCCAGGAAATCAGAACTACTTGGCAAATTATGGTCAATGAAATAGACATACCTTGCAAATTTGTTGTTATTCAATAAATGTTGATGTTGTGGAAAGACGTAAGTGTGTTTGTCTCTGTTTCTGATATACAATACCAATGACAGCTAAGACCTTGGCCGTATGACTTTCTTTGACAACTCTTCCTGTGTTTTGCTCTGATCAGAGCAGAACATGTACTGATTGGCCATCTGGGGCCAGGAGGCTGAGAAACAAGGTTTATACCCAGACCCAGCCTGCATCCATGTTCTGTAGGCTCAGGAGTGAATGTGAATAATTGCTGTTTTAAGTCACTGAGTTTGGGTATGTTTGTTACCTAGTCTTAATGTGGTAATAGGTGGCTGATACACACTGATACAAGTGTCCAGGTTTTCTGCTTATCGTGTGCTACCTTCAGGAAGTCCTTCCTGACAGCTCTGGGCTCTTTACAAGGGCTCAGGCAGCTCTACCATTACTACAATGTTGTGCTACCCAGCCAGTGCTTCCAAAATGTTCAGGGCACTGAGGTGCAGACAGGCTGGCCTCTACAGGTGTGATCCTGGGGGACAGTAAGGAGTACATGTGGGCACATGGCCTGCTGACCTCATTGGCCACCTGCACTTCACAAAGCTATTTCTACTGTTGGACTCATTCCCAGGAAATGCTATCTACCTGGGATGACTGGGCTCCATGCCCATCTTTGTGGGCGTGGGGAAAATAACCATTTCCTCAACGGTTAAGCTGTGGTGTTTGCTGAGAAGGCTGATGTCCAAGCAATATTCATTCATCCCCACCAATGCAATTTGGAAATGAGAGACATCTTTCCCCTTCGCCCCTCCCCTGACATGCCAGTGCTGCCATGGCTGGGCTGTTCCCTACTTTCTCATCCATGCTCACATCCTTGCCTGCCAGAGGTCTCTGCAGCCTGCCAGACCCTATCCTGAGGCTACTTCTCCTGTCCAGATTTCTCATTGTTTTGTTCTTAATATGCTCGCGATCCTCAACTCCTTCAGCTTTCTAGGCTGTTGAAAGCAAGCTTCATTTTAGATATTTGGATAAGCATTCTTGATGTCCTGTAGAATGTGAGCTCCTAGGAAGCAGGGGGTACAGTGAAATGGAAACGGCCTCAGGAGCCTGGTGAGAATGCTTGGTGGGTAAGAGTGCTTCCTGTGACTGCCTGGGGACCAGAAGAACCCACACAGAAAACTGGGCATCACTGTGCATGCTTGTAACTCTAGCTCTGCAGGAGGCAGCGGCAGGAGGGACATCCTTACCATCAGCCCAGTTCCAGCTTGAGAGAACCTGTCTCAAGAGAATGAGATAGAGGTTGATAGAGTGGGGCACCCAGCAGTCTCCTCTGGTCTCCATGTGCATTCATGAGCACATGTACCTACACACATGTGCACATACAGTGCCCCCTAAAGAAAAATGGCCTCAGTAGGCTCAGATCACATGCCTCCTTATGGGGAACATTGTACTGCATCTGCCTGTGGCAGGTGTTCAGTCCAATAGATATTCTTGCTCAGCATTCAGCTGCGGTCAGAGGACAGAGGAAAATGAAGAAGAAACCAGGGGAGAGAGAGTACCACCCCTCCCCTTCTTCCACAAGCATTCGTCTGGTCCTTGCTATGTGTTCTCCATGAATATGTACTCGTGAGTGGAGAATCGTGTGTAGCCACTAAAATTGGGCTCACCTGCACACAATAGAAAGCCCAAGAGCAGAACACTGCACAGAACAAGAGGAGGAGTAATTTCTCTTTCAGTCGGAAGTCCAGAAGTGGTCAGGGATGAGCTTGGATGATGGTTCTGCTTCCTTAGTCACCATGGAGGTCCCAGGCGTTCTCCGATTTCTGGCCCGTTGTCTTTAGTTCATGGCTTCTATCTTCAAGGTGGCTTCATGACAAGATGGCTGCCCCAGTTCCTGCTATCAGGTGTCCTATACCAGACGACAGGGAAGAGGAGAAAAAGGCTCTACCTCCCTATCATGGTTTGTAGATCATGTTCGAGTGGAGGGAAAGGTACTTGGATGGGTTTATAAAGGGACCAGGGCAACACATAGTGCTGAAACCTTGAGTGAGATGAAAAATGAATGAAATCTCCTCCATCGAGACTTGGAATGCTGAGGCCAGTGGAAGCCTGCTCTTCTTGCAGAGACCTGTCTGCACTCTAGTTCATAGGTGGTAGAAAAGGGGAGATGGACATGACCAATTCCTGGAGACAGAGAACTCTGGAGAGACTTTCAGCAATGCCAACTGGCAAGGAACTTGTTGGGAGTTGGGACAGGGACCCCTGGGGACTCACAACTGTCTTTCTTGTGGTGGTTGTAGCAGACCTGTAGGCTGCAGGGACGTAAAGGAGGGCTTCTGGGAAGGCCACTGCCTGTGATGAGGATGGATCTCAGGGTTGTTTACATATAAGGATTCAAAGAAGGCCCCCAAAACAGGAGGGAATTCTCTTCTTCATCGAGTAAGACATTTAAGCTCAGAGACAAAATGAATGCTTTAACTCACCCAGCTAAAGTTGTGGCAAAATCCATCAGGTCTTTAGACTCCCAACCACTACATGAACATGTTTTTCAGAATGGTGGAGAGATTGAATAGGGTGCTGGACAGGGACAAGGTTAGGGGGAGGGGGAGGTCAAGCTGTGTGGGACTCTTCCTCTCTGGTCACCATCATCCATCAGGCAGACGGAACACTGGCGGTGTCGTCCACTGAAGGCAGAAAGACATTGTGTGGCTGGGCATTTCCCTATCTCTTTCCTCTGCCTTTCTCTGTGTCTCTCCTGAGTTCCACACCCCCTTTTGCCTCCATCATATTGAATCACCAGGGTGTGAAATATAATAAAGCATTGTACCGTTCAATCTGTCGGCTATTCCTTAAAGGTGTACTCCAGGTAAATATCCCCTTGGCCTGTGAAAAATGAGCTTACCTGCAACAAATGACTTTGATGAACCTCAGCAGCCAGCCTACTATCATTCTTTTCCAATTGGCTTCCCCAGCCAAGCTGATTTCTCCTGCACAAATTTGTCTTGCTGAAGGAAGAGTTTCTCTAATTCACTTTCCTCCTGATGCCCCAGATTCCTGCCTGGGCATCCCCTTATCCACCCACCATCCTCAGAAATGTCTTTCTTCCAGAGTCCAGGAGCTCCTCTTACGGTCATCAGATGCTTCACCGGGTCTATCAGAATCAGAATCCAGATTAATCAGCCCTTTCACGAGCACCTGTTGGGTATGGCAGACTGGAAGTGGGCCATCGTGAAATGATCTGTCATGTTCTTAGTCCTGCAACTCAATACGCTGCTTCCCCTGGTCCACTAGGACCGGGCAATAGCACCCAACCTTCCTCCTTCAAAGGAGTATCCAAGCAGCAAACACTTTGATGTGTGAAAAGGGTTCAAAAACTGTAAACCACCATATGACTAGGAGGACTGGTGTTTTTATTGTGTACCTGCACTCTCTAGGAGATGTGAGAGAAGTAGGTATTGATCGTCACTAATCTAGCCAATATGTACAAAGCGTTAATTATGTGTCGCAATTGACACAGAGCAATGAGGGGTACTTTATGGAATTAAAAAAGGGAAACACGTACTCTCCCAGCACCTACATGAACCAATAGAGGACAGCAGGGGGTACCACATGCTGATAACAAGCAATGCAGTTTGAGAGGTAAGCGGCTCTAGCCTGAGTGCCTGCTCTGCTGTGATAAAGTTTTAAAAATTGTGGCAATTTGGAGGATGAAATCTAGAACTTGGCATGCGAGGCAGGTGCACTACCGCTGAGCTACAGCCCTGGCCCGTGATGTTTAATTTTATTTAATTTTCAGATCAATGGTAAAAGCTAAGCACGAGCATGCGTTGTGGTCTTTCTGGCTATGGGGTGCACAGCGGCTATAATGGTCAGCGGTCACAAGAAACTTCAAAGACGTTGCCACCCACTTGGATTTTAGGGAAAAAAAGGAGAATTTGCATTGGGTCAGTTTGGACAGAGAAGGCCAAACACACTAATGCAGAGGTCGTGAGCGTGTGAACTACACAGGGAGCAGGGACGACCACTGGATGGACAGATGTTCAGATGGAGGGGAACAGCTGGACAGGGTCAGATCTCAGCAGGGCTCAGGCCTCAGGCTGGCTCATTCCTGAATGGGAAAGGAAAGGTGGAGGGCACAGCTTTGTTAAAAACAAGAAGTGGACCCTGGCCCGGCCAGGCAGCGGCTTTCTTGGCCCTCCGCACAGAAGCCTGACACTAATTAGGTTCGTGAGGCAGGTGGTTCTCGCCCTTCCTTTGGCCTCAATTCCCCATCTAGAAGAGGAAAGGGTTAGAAGACAGGTATGTGGAGGCCTCTTCCTTCTGACTGTGAGACGTCTTGACTGTGATTCCATCGTGACTCTGAAGCACGTGTGTATGCAGATCACAGCCGAGTACCTGCGAGGGCTTTTCTCCTCTGCCGTTGCAATTTTAGATAAGTGCTGAATGCCTCTTTATTCTCAAATATAAAAACATCGAGAAGATTAAGCCACAGCCTGTCTCATAATAATCTGGGCATCCAATTCCAGCTTTCTGATGAAGTCACCACTGTTAGAAGAAAATTGGAAAGTTTAATATTTGCAAAAAATGAACAAATAACCCTCCCCGCTTCCCACCAATGATGCAGAATGTTCCGGCACCTCACGTTTCTCTCTCCAGCTTCTTAGTCATGGAGCTTTACTTGGGGATGTGTGAGGTTTCTGGAAACTTGCTGTGGTCAGTCCTCATGTGAATCTAGTCTCTCCTTTGAGGGTAGAGCCTGGGCTGGGATCACAGTATAATTTGTGGCTTTTGCAAGACAGATCACAAAAGCCAGTACAAAAGGGTCCATTTCAAGATTTCATGAAGAGTCAAGTCCTACGTAAAGCAGAGGACAGCAGCCAAACCTTTTCAACACAGGGTTGCCCCGTAAGAATTGTCAAGACACCCCCACTGTCACCCCCGTTTCACAGACGAAGAAGCCGAGGCCCAAGTGTGGGAAGGGACTGGCTAACCACTAGCACTCAGAAACTGCTTCAGCCTCCGGCTGGACCTGTGCCCCATGTTGATGTTATCAACTGGGAGCACACACTTAGCATTTGCTGTGAGTCAGGCTTTGGCCCTGCCGCTTTGCATCTTCTCATTCACACATACCTTCTAAGGAGCCTTTGAAGTGAGGGCTACTGCCCTCTCCCCATTTTGAAGAGGAACAAACTGAGAGCCAGGAATGCTGAGCAACTTGCCCAAGGCCCCGAGGCTACTCAGTGGCATAATTGGTTCCAGAGCACTGCGCTCCCATGGTGCTCCACCCTCTACTTTGGTTCAGAGATAACTACAGAGATAACTCCTTGGGGCATCTGACTAACAGACACCCACTCTACTATTCCTGGGCCCCTCTGTACTCCAGGTAGAAGCCAACACTGATCTTTTCCCAAAGGCAGCAGCAAGAGCACACGGTGCTGGGGACAGTGGCCCAGGGGAAGGAGCGGCATTGTTATAGAAGGACGTGAAGGACAAGGGACTCCTCCCCTACTTCCTTTCCTGTCCCTCGCCTATGACTTTTTATCTGGTTCAATAGTCTAAAATCCCTCCAGCTCATGGGGCTGAGTTCCCTCTCTGTATTCTCCATTGGAACCCACGTCATTCTTCCCTCTTTTAGCTGGTCCCTCTACTTCTCTTTACTACTCTGTGAGCTCACTGCTGCCTCTTCTGATGCTGGGATGCTCCAGAACAGCCCTGGCTAGAACCGCCTCTTAGCATGAATGGATGGGGAAACTGCTAGCCAGGAGCTATTAGCTGGTACTCACGTATCAAAGTTCTCCAGAGAAACAGACATGCATGCATGTCTGTGTGTTCCTGTGCGTGTTTATTTGTTGTCAGGCGTTGGACTGTGAGAGCAGTCAGCAAACTGGACACCCAGGCCCCAGCTCAGCAGGAGTTCTCTCTCATTCAGGGCTTCTGAGGATTCAATGAGGTTGCTCACAGTGGGAAGGCCATCGCCTTCACCCAGAATCCTTTAAATGTTAATCTCGTACAGGACTTTTTTGGGGGCAATGCTGGGGCAATACTCATTGTTCACTGCTGCGCAGGCGGTGTGCTGGCAAGAAGGGCAGGCGGAATGTTAGGGCAGCCGACTGGTCCTCAGCTAACACCTTCCTCCCGAACTGGGAAACTTCCAGGGTGTGTCAGTGTCCCTTACACCATTCCTCTGCATGCCAAGAGGGAGTGGTCTCCCAAAGGGAAGCTGTGCTTCTGGAGTCCTATGCCAGTAAGCCCTCTGTAGCCATGGAGCTAAGACTGCATCTTCCAGCCAAAGCAGCTTCTCCCCCAAACTGTGCTCAGTTCTGGTCATCTGTATGGAAGGAAGGATATTTATGAACCTTTAAAAGCTCATTAGGAATCACATCCTAAATAAAGTATAGGACAGAGCCAACCATTTTCTAGACAGAGCTGCCTCCAGAGAATCGTCAACACATCCATGCTGTCATCCCCATTTCTCAGATGAAGAAACTGAGATCATAATGGGGAGAAGGGCAGACCCCCCCACTGGCTCCAGCACTCCCCCAGAGTGGTGTGGATTGGTGTCACAGCCTGGTGTCACTGGGGCAGAGCAGGGGCAGAAGTGTGGGCTGACGTTGGCATCGCCACTGAAATCTGTGTCCCCACTGGGGAGGTGGCACCCAGATGACAGAGCATTGAGATCCAATAGAAGATGAACTGCTTCAGGCTGTGACACCTGTTCCTGACAAGACTTTATTTGGGCTGTTAGAGTGATGGAAAAGTATGCCCGAAATACATTTTCAAAATAGGAGACCATTTGGCATGATTCAGGATAACATAAAATAATGAAGAGAATTAACATTTACTATGTGACACCCCTGCTGTATTTTTTAGGAAGTATTTTACTTTGTCCTAATTACTGTGTGGTAGGTGCTATTATCCCACTTTCCAGACTTGGAGACTGAGGCAGACAAGTGTGGTAGCCTGCCCACTCTCTAGGTAATAAAGCAGCTTTGGAGTCTATGTAGTCAGACTTCAGAGGAAGAAAGAACAGCAGAGGGTGGAGGGTTTGTGAGGGTGTATGTGTGTGTGTGTGTGTGTGTGTGTGTGTGTGTGTGTGTGTGTGTGTGTGAGAGAGAGAGAGAGAGAGAGAGAGAGAGAGAGAGAGAGAGAGAGAGAGAGAGAGAGAGCGCGCGCAAAGGTCTGGAGGCGATGGGAAGGGCTGAGATCAATATTCCAGGTGGAGGGTGCACCTTGGCAAAGTGAAAGAATGCGTCTTCCTTGAGACAGGAAGGAGGATGGAAGATGGATGATGGTGATGCAGGAAGTCTCTGCGGCCCAGGGAAGAAAGTAAAGGCAGTACAGATCGGATGACCTTGATCTTCCCAACGTAGGCAGGATCTCACACGCCAAGCTGGCCGTCTTTCTCACCCACTTCCCCTCTTTTCTTTCCTGCCACCCCCGCCCCCAACATTTCACATGGAAGAAACAACACAGGCAGTACTTTTTTCATCTAGGTTGAATGTCGATAGTGAGGGATCCGGCCGTTGCATCCGGGAGGACAGGAGGGTAGGTCAGAGCAGATGGCCCCGTGGAGAGGATTCTGTCACCAATGCATGTGGAAGTGGGCAGGGGAGGTGAGTGCTGTTTTGATTTTATTTCAGGACCACTGTGGGGGAAATGTAAATCTTGCTGGGGTGTTACAATTGTCCCAGAGGAGAGAAACAGAAATGCAGATGCCATGAACTTGGGGTCTGGAGTTAGGGAGGACATTTGTGGAAGGATTGAAAAGCAGAGACTAACAAAAGAAAAAGCCAAGGGCTTTTAAAGAAATCAGCGTCAAGTGCCCGGATAACAGAAACTTGGGAAGTGGAAAAGTGTATAAAAGAGCCAGAAAAGAACCCATTTCAGAGAATGTTTCCAGTTTTGTGTCTTTAACTTTTCTCTATGAATTTAAAAATGTAAAATACTCCCACACATACTCTTAAGACATAATTTATTGTGTTTCTCTCATGTTACTACGACCTTCCATTGAACACATTTTGTAAAGAGAGGGCAGGCAGTGAATGTTAACGACAGTCCATTCAGTTATGTGGCTATGAATGTGGAGCCACTTCTGAATTGCTGGTGGGGGAGCCTTCACATGGAGGCACTGCACTTCCTGGGCTCTTTCTCACCTGCTGGGCAGTTGGCTGGTTGGCATCATGCTTCGGTGTTACGTCCTGAGGAGTGTCTCTGTATATATGCCTTTATGCACAGCTTGAGTAATTCTTTAGCATAGGCTTCTGACAATATAACAACTGAGATGAAAGATGTGAATATTTGAAAGATTGACTCTAGAAGGCCTTCTGTCAGACACTGACGGCCCCTCCCCCATGCAGGAGTACACAGGAGATCAGGAGTGCCCCTACTCTGGAGGTCATGGTCAAGAGGAACAGTTCAACAGGCTGAGTCTGGGCTCCGAACCAGCGGGGGAGGCCGCTTGCTGGCTGCGCTGCCCTTGGTGGGGTGGGCCACTGTCATGTGCTTGCTCTGGTCCAAGGATGGTGACCTACAGGAGTCCTGCCCAGAGAGACTACAGCTCTCTAGGTTGGAACTTGCTAGAATCTTGGTGGGGGGTAAGAGGATGACAGAAAAACCACCCTTGTCCCAACTTACCATCTCTGCAGCACCTCCATCTTCCAAAGTCATAAACATGAAAAATCTAATGATTCTAAGAAGCCTTTTCTGTGACGGGCACACACACACACACACACACACACACACACACACACACACACACACATACACTTCAATTTCAAATGATTCATTGATCTGTAGAGGCCTCAGAGTTTATGAACAATAGGTTAAGAACCTCTGTTTCAGAGACCATTAGCGGTTTGCCTTTCTTTCCAGGTAGTTAGCATGTTGGGGCCCTTTTCCGTACTAGAAGTTTCAAGCTGCACAAGGGACAACTTTTATGATTTGAATCTGGCCACCTCAGGCCAAATCCCTGCACCGATAGCTCTTAGTGTGCCATGGTGAGCTGGACTCTGACTCTCGATATGGGGTTCATAAGGGAAGGTGTCTAATCTAGATGGACTGACAAATGGAGAGAGAATTGTGGGAGAGAAAGCACACATGGGCTTACACATGCACACACTCTCACACATGGACTGTTCTTTCATACCTCCAAGCTCCACATGTTCCTGTACATATAGGCACTCCTCTGTATCTCAGATACACTCGCAGTCGTACGTCCTCACACACACATGTGCAATGTGGTGGTATTGTGTTCCCCAAATTATTGTGCACCCTAATAAACTTATCTGGGGTCAGAGACAGAACAGCCACTAGATACCAAGGCTAGAAAATGGTGGCACTCACGCCTTTAGTTCTAGCATTCCAGAGGCAGAAATCCATCTGTTCTGAGGATGCAGCCAATCATGGTGACTCACGCCTTTAATCCCAGAAAGCGAGCCTTTAATCCCAGGGAGTGACGGTAGAAAGGAAAGATATGTAAGGCGTGAAGACCAGAAACTAGAAGCTTTTAGTTGGTTAAGGTTTCAGGCTTTGGAGCAGCAGTTCAGCTGAGATTTTTTCTGGATGAGGACTCAGAGGCTTCCAATCTGAGGAAACAGGATCAGCTGAGAAACTGGCCAGGTGAGGTAACAGTGGCCTGTTCTGTCTCTCTGATCTTCCAGCATTCACCCCAATATCTGGCTTCAGGTTTGCTTTTATTAATAAGAACTTTTAAGATTCATGCTACACGCTGTCTCACACACGTGCAGACATGTGCATCTAAAACTCTAGTTCTCTGTTCCCTCAGGCTCAGCCCTGAGGACCCCCCCTTTCCTTTCCTTACATCCACCCCGTCCCCCTTTCCCTCCCACCCAATGGTAAATACACCCGCCTGAGTTCAGGCAAATGTAAAAGAAACACAGGAGGAGAGTGGTAGATAAATTTAACAAGCATTAAAGTTAATATATAATTTAAATATGTATAAAATTATTCTACTTATCGATTAGAAAATGGGCTGTTGACCATTTCAAGGCAACAATCAATTTTAGAGTTCACAGGTCAGGTCAAGTTTCTTTCTAATGATCTAAGAAAGAAGGCAGCATTAGGGGATAATGAACTCCACGGCGTGCAGACACGATCTATGGCCAGTGGCAGCCGGGTGGGTGCAGATGGAGTTCTCCTGTGGGCCAGTGTAAAAGCCTGGCCCTGCGACAACCCATGACGTAATGGACACAGCCTTTGGAATGACAGGCCAAGTGGTTGCTGGGAGCTCTGGGTTGCTGGTGGTCAGCTGTGGTGGAACCCCATTAATGTGGTTTGAAAGGAGAGCTTCCCCTTTTCTGGGAAGTGGAAGTGGGCTGGGCCAGCACTGTGAACTACCTGAATTAATGGGGGTGGGGAGGCTTCGGGAGGAGTGTGACCTCACTGCAGGACTGTGGGGATAGCTACTTGCTGCTAAGGAGCAAGGCTCCCCAAATTTGTGATCTCTCCTTCGCTGAGAGTAGAAGACTATTTCCAGGGGCTCCCACACCCCTTTGGGAAGCCGAAAGGGACTAGGGTCTGGTGAGGGGTGGGTCAGGCAGGGCAGAATAGGTGAGCAGCTCAGGGAAGAGGCAAGAAAGCTAAGAGGCTGCCCGAGACCCAAGAGAGTAGAATGAGCACATGAGTAAGCCGCAGGGCAGAGTGGAGAGGGGAGAGCCCAAAGAACAGTCCTCAGAGGGCACAAAAGGAAGGCTACCTCTCCCGCTCTGTGCTGATGGGGGCCGGGTTAAAGAAGAGGGCCAGTTGGATGCCCAGATGTCAGAAGGCTCCTACTTCCTGGCCCCCATCTCTCAAACTGTGAAGCAAGACCTCCTCTTTGAGTCCCCCTCCCCCCACCCCTACCCCCCCCCCCCCCCCCCGTTTCCTTAGTTACTGTTCTGTCTCTGAGGCCAGGCTGTCTCAGAGTGTCAGGCTTCTACTGTTGGGGACAGCTCCTGACTCCAGAATGTCATGTTCAATTCCTACATCACAGACCTATGCGGTGCATACAAGACAGACCAGAAAGCCCCTGGCGACACTGACAGTATTGTTCTTGTAGCTCACCCTGGTCCGGTCACTGTGCCCCACCTTCCAGTATGATGAGGCAGCGGCGCTTCACGCTAAAGGACAATCTGCACCGAGGCGTTGATGGGAACAGCAGATTCAAGAGGCTCAGAGCATTTTTTTGGTTGTTGTCACAGCGGCATCTAGAACAACTCACAACCAGGTTTGTCACAGCCCTCCTTCTCTTCCTCATTAATCTCGTGTAGCGGAGGAAGGAGAGATCTGGGCTCAGCTCCACCATGTCTGTACATTACTGAATTAACCAGGCATGTAATTAGTGCTCAGGTGCTCGGTGGAGGAAGCGCAGCTCACGATTACTCAAATTTAGCTTTAATGTTCTGAAGTTGGGGGAGCTGCTTCATTACTCCCTACTGGCTAGCCTTACCCCACCTCCCCTCTCTCCTGTTCATGCCGTGTGACGTTTGGGGCTTCGGTGAAGTTTATGGAAATGTATGTAACGGTTCCACGTGCTGTCAATCCTGTCCTGATGAAGAAAGTCATGATCCGGGTGCTGCGACATCAAGGAGCTTGCAAAAGTCTGTCAGGGAAGCCAGTCTGTCTCTGTGTCTCTCGTGAGTTGAATGAAGATGACTGCTGTCGTTAATTGTTAAGGGGGCCTTGGTGTTTGCCATCTTCTTAGTCTGCTGAGGAGTCTGCTTTCAGGTTTAGGCTGTGTCACAAGAGAGACCTGAGGACTGGATAAGGGAGCCTCCAGATGACATCCAGCCTCACTTTTCTCCAGCTTTATCTTCTACAGTCTTGATGAGCTGGACATTGCAGAGTGTGACATTCCACTGTGTGTGTGTGTGTGTGTGTGTGTGTGTGTGTGTGTGTGTGTGTATGTGTGTGTATGCATTTGTGCATGTGTGTGTGTGTGCATGTGTGTGTGTGTGTGTGTGTGTGTGTGCATGTGTATTACACCTGTCCTGTTTCTGTTTTGAGATGATTCTTACAGCAGCCTATCCCAGTTCAGTCCCCAGTTTGCCTCTGACTTCCACTGAGAAGCACTGATAAGTGCTTTGGGAAAAAAACTGGAAGCTTGGAAGTAACACTCTCTCTCCAGGCACCAAATAGGGCCGCTATATCGTCCCCACCACTGCCTCCACCACTTCAGGTTGGTTCCGGTCCAGCTCAGTCCGATTAAGCCATATGGAGAAGTATGTATGAGGAAGGGATGGAAATGGAGACATGGGAAAGGAGAGGTTTGGTGTCAGCCCCTGCTAGCTCACAGCCTTGCTGGCTTCAGAGAACTGACTTGACACTGTGCGAGTGCTGCCTGAAAGGATGGCAGTTGGTACAATGACTCATCCCTGGAGCATGCGGACTTACAACACGCTTTGCACAGTGTCTTCACGGTCCCTTCCAAGGACTCTCTTACCTCCTCTATGTGTGATCGCTTTATCTTCTTGTTGACAGTGCTTTGAGTTGGGATTTGCGGGTCTGCCTCAGCATGCAGGTGTGGGTTTTTCAGGTATTGACAACGGAGTCTGTGTGCTGTGCCCTTCTCAGTCCCTTCTCTTCCTGCTTGTCTGGAATTTACAATTCCATGAGGCATGAAGTAGGAGGTGATCGGATGGTGCGAGTGACAGGAAATGTCCCATCTCCCCAAATAACGCACTTACGTTCACATTCTGAGACGGCATGTGTGTCCCCTCAGAGTGTCTGGCTTTTTTTGTAGTTCCATTTCATCATTCCTAAAGCCCCGGTGTTTCAACCATATCAGAACATTCCAGTGTGTTCTGAGATACCCAGCATCCCCCTCTCTCTAAGTTACAACTGGCAGTTTCCATTGCATTTTGCTTTCATGCAAAACCACACTGATGGAGTTTTAGACCACCTTCGGATAAGACACGTCTCTAAGCCGCTCATCTCCAAGCAGTACGTGCCAAAACTTTATTGTTTGGATAGTTATTGACTGCCCTGGATTCCCATTGTTGAATCTGCTCCTTTTGATGAAACACACTCTTTAATTAAAAACATCCTCTAGACACTGAGACGGCCGCTCATTCCCCACTGTGCCGCAACTGGTCTTGGGCAGAGAGGGAAAGGCCACGGAGATGGCTGAGGCCCATAACTTAATTCCTGTGCATTAGTCCTGCCTGCACTTACCCTTTCCACTCTTGGCTTCAGAGCTAGTAAAACAAGCAGGATTAGCGAGTGATAAGAGAAGCCCGGGTCGTAATTACGCCCTATGCGACAGGGCAGCACCAACCACCAGATAAATCCCTGGACAATTATTAAAATGGCTCAATGCATTACACAAATTAGAACAGGCTGGGACTTTTGGGGAGGGGGAGTGAGGACCCAGTATTTAAGTGTTCTTGTAAGCCATCTAAGATATTAATGTTGCAAAGCTCCTTATGAATATTTAAGAACGGAAAATGGAGCTTCACTGTAGCCCCACATCACCACAGAAGCTTGTAATACAGTAGCATCCACTTAAGAAGGCAGAGCTGTGTCCATGGCAGATTGTAGCCAGATGAACAAGAGCTGGCGCATGTGCGGTGGTGGCGTTCTTCTTGCTCAGTCTTCCCATGATGCCGTATATCCTGGGAAAGGTTGTAGGTAGACTCCAACAACTCTGATGAGTGGGACGCCCCAACCCCTTCCCCCGACCCTCCAAAGACCTCAGGTTGATGTTGCCTTTCCTGTTTTTGTGTGTGTGTGTGTGGGGGGGGATTTTACTTATTTTTTTGTTTTATGTGTGTGAGTGTTTGCTTACATGTGTGTCTGTGCACCATGAGTGTGCAGCGTCCATGGAGGCCAAAAGCAGGCACTGGGTCCCTGGAACTGGAGTAACAGACTGTTGTGAGCTGCCATGTGGGTGCTGGGAATTGAACCCGAGACCTCTGGAAACATTGAGCCACCTCTCCAGCCCTGCCTCTGTGTTTTAACACAGAACAGACGACCTTTACTCAGCCATTGGCTCACCTTCAGTTTTCCTATCACCCCATGAGAATGAGAGCGGTGGGAGCCTTGGGGTTCTTCAGGCAGTGGTCACTAAGCTGTGTTTGTGGACCTGGTAAGCTGGGTCCTCATGGAGAACAGTTAGTTGCAGATCCTTATGAAGAATGAAGGAAGCCGTCCCCTGGGTGAGGGAAAGGGAGGGAGTGCTCTGCTGGAAGGCATGTCACACCCAGAAATCAAGCGCAGTGGTGCCTTTCCAGGTTGGCCTGATGAGCCCTTTATCTGAGAATAAGACCTGGGCTTCTGTGAGGTGTCTGGAGACAGTCTGAGGCACACAAGGCTGATCAAGGACAGCTGGGACCTCCAGAGAAACAGCGGAGCCTGCAGGGAGGACCTGAGGATGCCTAAGTGTTCTTCATTGTACAGAAATGTTGGAGTTGAGAGGAAAAGAGAATCCATGTCTGGGGGTGGGTCGTTCATGCCCACGACTTAGGGGGAGCAGATAGACAATGATCTCTGTATGTAAAAAGCAAGGCAAGCCTGCTACAGAATGTTCTGGTCCCCTGGGCTGTCCAGATGCATCCTGGGTTTTCTCACCCAAATGGTGTGAAGACCACACATAAAGCTCTAGTTGAGTAGACTATTTCCTCAGAAGCCCATGATAGAGAACTCCTTGATTTTGTTTTATTTGGAAATTTGATAATAAGTGCTATGTGTGGAAGAATCACATGGCCACTTAAGAGTTGTTGTGTTATTTCCACGTGCCATGTACACGTTAGGGAAGTCCTCCCCTCCCATGTATGTGCACAAAAATTCCCCCAAAGAAACATTTTCTGTTCTACTAGATCTTTTGGCCCACTTTGCCAACCCTCACAGCTGTCCCCAGCCTCGGTGAACCACAGAAGGATCTAGGTGCCATTAATTGTAACTTTACTGGATCTAAATGTGTAGAGTTTTAAGAATACCTGGTTCACAGATCTGGACTCAGGTTTTAACTCCGTATTTACCAGCTTGGGAACTTGCTTGACTCAGTTTCCCATGAAGAACTGGGTTTCAAGGAGTATCTTTTTGAGTTTTGTGTGAGGCAATTCAGATAGTAAGTATTCCCCCAAAGGCTCATGTATTAAGGGTTTGGTCCCCAGCTTGTAGTGCTATCGAGTGTTGAGGAGACTTTTAAAGAGTAGGGCCTGGAAATTAGGTCTGGGGGGGGCACCCTCACAGAGCTGTTGGGATCCTGGCTTCTTATCTCTCTTTACTTCTTGGGTACTATGAAGTGGGCAGCTCTCTGTGCCATGTGTTCCCACCGTGACATATTTCTTCACTACGGTTCACCACATGCCCCAAAGCTTTCTAAACCCCATTAAGTTATCAGGAAATCTTTGGTCTCTTCCGTCTCCACTCACCTTCTTTTCCTCCGCAGTGTGCTGGGTACTTAGCACCTTAGCACCCATGTCACTGTGCTTTGCTGGTCTCCTCAGCTTGATGGCTAAGAGCTGTGGTTCTCCTAGTCTGGGGTGGTGAGTGTGAAGCTAATCTTGGATGCCGATTTGATACACCCAGAAAGAGAGAACCTCTACTGCGGGACTGCCTCTGTCAGATTGGCTTGTGAGCATGACTGTCTGCAACATTTTCTTGATTGCTAATTGATGGAGGAGAGCCTAGCCTACTGTGGATGGTGCCACCCATGCGCAGGTGGTCCTGGGGTGTGTAAGAAAGCTAGGTGAGCAAGCCATGGGGAAGCAGGCCAGTACACAGCATTCCTCCATGGGCTCTGATTCAGTTCCTGCCTCCAGGTTCTGGATTGAGTTTGTGCCCTGACCTGCCACAGTGATAAATTTTGACATGGGAATTTTGAGCTGAAACAAACCTTTTCCTCTCCAGGTTGGTTTTGTTACAGTGACAGAGACCAAACAAGAGCAGTGCGCGCTTGGGAAGAGGGTTGTGCCCAGCAGTGTAATGCCTTGAATACAACAGCTGGTATCAGTGAGGGAAGTTCCGGAAGGTTAACTGAGGAGTAAGATGCTCTGAACTCCATCACACCGACTAGGGGGAGCAGCAGGGAGGAGAAAGCCAGCTGGCTCTGCATTCTCTTCTCTGCTGATACATCACAGCATGCACCACTCTGTTTGATCACCCACCCTCTCCCACTATGATGGGAAGCCAATGGTAGCAGTAGACCCTTTCTCCTTCAAGTTGTGTTTTTCAGGTGTTATGGTCACAGTGATAAGAAAAGTGACTAAAACACAGGACAGCACTGAACTGGCTTTCTGTTCTGGGGGAATGCAATTTTAGATCTGGATCAATTTGTGGATATGGTTCACTTTCCAGAGATGTTCTTCAACATGCTGTCTTGAGTATCTAGAATTTCTAAACACTTTCTCAGATGACTTACTGAAAGTTTTATTCACCAAGGCTCCTAAGAACTAAGAGGGCAGAGACAACTTTGTACAATGTGAAGAACGTTAAAAACTGGTAGATACAAAGTTAATGCGGATTTCTCACGAGTGACTTGCTCACCCACCTTTAGCTGAGATTTCAGTAACTGAAATGGGATCCCTGTGTTCCTTGAGGGCTAGCAGGATCATTAGAGGAGGAGACCAAGAAGTGACACTTTACAAACCTCCTGGGACAAAGTGACACATGTATTATTTAATGCTCTTAATTGCACCAGAATCCTTGCTGGTTGGTTTAAACAAAAATGAGTATGTAAACAGATAACAGAAACCCTCCAAAATGCCTTTGGATGGGACCTACCCAGAGAGCCAAGCTTGGAGCTGTGGGGCAGCTCCAGTCAGGCGCTGAGTAGCACTCAGAACTGGCTGCCAGCTGTTCTGTGCTCTCCTTATTACAGAGTTGGCAGCCTCTGCCACTGTGCTTGCCAGATGTCAGCTCTATGGCATTTGGCCTGCTCTCCATTTCACTCACTTCTGAATCCAGTTTTCACACTGACCTGTCTGATTTATCAGAATGTAAGCAAGCACATTCCCGCAACCTACTGCAAGGCAATCTGGGGGCGTCAGGACCATTAGACACTTCACTAAATTGCAACCAACTGTGCTTCTGTCAGCAAATAAGAAGCAGAGAGAGGCCATTGGAAGCAGTTAAGAGTATCTAGTACCACATGGTCTCATAACAGGCTAGCATGGTAGTCAGAACAGTCAGGGCCACAGAGGTCCTAGGGGAGGATAGTGGTCATGAAGGCTTTGGCTTGAAAACATGCGGACAGTCTTCTAAGAATGTCTTAGTCTATACAATGCAAACACACACACACACACACACACACACACACACACACACACACACACACACACATACCCCAAACCCAGTGAACAGAAGTCTTCTTTGATTCCCTGAGGATAATCCTTGCTCTTCATGCAATTCCTAATCTGGAATGATCATCCCAGAATCCATTAGAAAGAGGGGCCAGATATCGGAAAGGACACTAGGATTGTATTGTGTGTACATATACAAAACACATTACAACTACTCTGTGGTTTGTGATATATACAGCAATATAGAGCCTGATTAGAATAAGGATTTTTTTTGTGAAAATAGACCATAACACCTTCTATTTTTGTTTATTTATTTGTTCTTTTAAAAATTAATTTTAGCTTAGCATACAAAGTAATGGATTCATTATGGATTTTCACAAATGTATGTCTTTATACTTGGAGCAAAATCCTTTGGACTTTCATTGATTCTGATCTAATATCTGG
Source organism: Peromyscus californicus insignis (assembly GCF_007827085.1). Taxonomy (NCBI): domain Eukaryota; kingdom Metazoa; phylum Chordata; class Mammalia; order Rodentia; family Cricetidae; genus Peromyscus; species Peromyscus californicus. The sequence continues at coordinate 65,343,073 of NW_026294469.1, read as the reverse complement.
AGATCGAGCATTCTATTCATAGTCTTCTGGTCACGGGATCTTATTTGGGCAAGTGATACATTTTGACATCATAGTAAGTCTAGTAAATCCCAAATCCATTCCAGGATTTTTTTCTCAGTTCCTGGCTGGAGAGCTAGATATTTAAAACACCGAGTTATTACAGTGATTTCCCCAAAGTTACTGTGTTAGAAAACGGGGAATGGGGGCTGGTGAGACGGCTCAGTTGGTCAAGTGTTTGCCATGTAACCATGAGGATTTAAGTTCAGATGCCCAGAACAAGTGTCCCCAGGCACAGTAGTATGCTTGTGCCTTAGTCCTGCAGGAGTGGCCATGTGCGGATTGGACCTGGGAGGGCCGTCAGAGACAGGCCTGAAGCTCATTGGCTAGCCAGCCTATCTGGGCCAGTGATCTCCAGGTTCAGTAAAACCCTGTCTCAAAGAGTAAAGGTGAAATGCAATAATGAAAAGACACCTGCTCTCTACTTCTGGCCTCTGTATATATGTGCACACACATGCATGTGTACTCATATGCATGTGTGTACACACCTACACTAACAAGTCTATACAACACACCACACACACAAGTATATCACACATATTGCACAAACATGGGGGGGGGAGAGAGAGAGAGAGAGAGAGAGAGAGAGAGAGAGAGAGAGAGAGAGAATATGAATACCAATCAGGGTCATTATCGTTGAGCTGCATCCCTAGCTCTATGGAAAGAAAATCTGAATGCAAGACTTCAAGCTGTAAACCCAAAGCCATACCTCTCCACAAGGAAACCCTTATCGTCGTCTGAGACTTTGAAGGTCAGGTATGGTGATTCTAATCATAACACCATTTAAATCACTTGTTGACTGAAGAAGGAGACATCCTGGGGAACAGAGTAGATGACTACCGGTGTAATGGCAAACCTCCAGTTTCAGTATTCCAGACAAGGGAAAATAACCTAGCCCCAACTCCTACTCATCAGCTCTCTAAATGGCTAGTGCTGTTTTAAAATTCAGTTCCAGCAAGACCCAATGTGCCTTCACCTGGTAAGGACTGCAGTCCACTTCACCGCTTGCCATGTGTATGTCCCAATTTAGTCTGTAGAGAAAGCTAGTGATCCTTCCTCCAAAACTCAGGCAGATTCAGCATATTGACAGCATCACACTGCTAGGACTCAGAGTGGAAGGTACTGCAGACAGCAGAGGAAGACGTAAGTGCCAGAGGTTAGAGGTTGAATTACACGACAATAGAGGCATCCAGTTATCATTAAACAATTTCTTATTTCTGTGTAATAGCAACTGTACTATGTAGGCGCAGATTTCTATGGGAAATTTTACATGGTTTGAATCAATCTGCAGTTGTTATTTTATATATGTCTTTATGTGTGGACATTGCTTTTTCTCCAGCCTAAAAATGCCCCTTTCTGCTCAGCATTGCCATTCCGTAGAGTATATTGCTGCTGCTGTTTCTCTGTTCTGAGTACTGTTGCTGGAAGAATCTTCATATAAATTGCTTTGGGAAGTTAGTTATTTCCTTCTGGTGAATTCTTTAAAATATGCTTACTCTGTTAAAGGGTCTAGGTGGTTTGAAATGACTATACATGGGCATGTTGTTGCCTGTCAGATTGTGCATGTTTTATTTATTTTGGTTAGTTTACTGTCATGTACCTTAAACTTGCACTATATATGTGTATTTCATTAATTATTAGGGCATCAATACATGACACAACATTATGCTGCTCTTTGCTATTTTATAGTTAATATTCTAGTGTCTTTGATATGTTTGTGGCAGTAACAGAGACCATGCATTCATCGTCCACGCATCTGTCCACCTGTCATACTCCAACACAGATACCATGCTAGCACTGAGGCATACCAAAGAATCTATACCTCCAAGGAACTCTCCTTATTACACACAACAAGAAGATTAGTGATCATAATTGTTATTCAAAATGTTCACAAAGTTGCAATGGTGTTCAGAAGAGGAGCATCAGGGATGGTTATCTAAACTCTATGGTTACCTGCTCTTTGATGATTGTGGAGTACTTCCAAGATGAACCAGCCTTGTGTTCAGGTATAACCCTCAAGAAGGGCAAATCAAGTGTTGGAAGCTAAATAGAGACTTCCCCAGGGTAAGAGGGAGTGAAAGTGGACTGTGAATTCCATAAGAGTTCACACGGATAATGCTGTGGATGAGTGTTAGACAGAGATTGGCAGGGAATGAGATGAATTTATTAAAGTTAGATGAATTTATTAGGAAATACTGGCTCAAGATAATAGAAAACTTTGGCTTGATTAATTTAGGCAGTAATGTAAATTTGTTATCTCATTAAGAAAGAAGTTCAGAGGTAGGCACACTAACTTCATGGTTTGCTGGAGCCACGAAAGACCAGCATCTCTGTGTGGTTGTGCCTGTCTCCTGTTGCTCTGGTGGTCTGCCTCATCACTGCAGGATACCAGCCTGCTGTTCAAAATATGTCTGGTGGATAGACTAAGTTGGTATGTAGGAAAAGGGAGTTCTTCCTTGTGCTTCTTCTAAACCACAAAGTCCTTTTCCAAAAGTTCTACTACAGTATCTCATTCCTTGGCAATTACTGGGTTGTATATCCACCCATCTGTTGCACGAAATCTATATGGTCTTAATAAAAAACCAGAGCCAGATATTGGGGTAAATGTTGAAAAATCGAAGAGACAAAGACACTAGAGAAACTTCTCACCATTACCGAATTCTCAGGCTGAATGGAAGGCAAGATCCTATCTCCAAGAATCCTCTGACTGAAAGCCTCTGAGTCCTCCACCAAAAGGGCTCTAGTTCATGTCTCCTCACACTTTATATGCCTTTCTCCACCCATCCATTTCAATTCCTTCCTAGTGCTAGAATTAATGGCATGTGTGCTTCCCAAAAACTGGTAGCAAAGGCATGAGATCTCAAGTGCCTTTGAGATTAAAGGTATGTGCCATTACTGCCTGGCTATGTTTCTCTGCTAGACCATCTCTGTAGCTAAAGTTTTCCTGCTGGCCCACAGTCAGGGCAAATCTCTCTCACCTGCTAGTCCCACAGCCACTCAGACCCGACCAAGTAAACACAGAGACTTATATTGGTAACAAACTGTATGGCCGTGGCAGGCTTCTTGCTAACTGTTCTTACAGCTTAAATTAATCAATTTCCATTAATCTATACCTTGCCACATGGCTGGTGGCTTACCGGCATCTTCACATGCTGTTTGTCATCTTGGCAGCTGGCAGTGTCTCTTTGACTCAGCCTTCCACTTCCCACCTTTATTCTCCTCCTTGTCCCGCCTATACTTCCTGCCTAGCCAATGGCCAATCAGTGTTTTATTTATTGACTAATCAGCAACACATTTGCCATACAGAACATCCCACAGCACTTCCCTTTTTTTTTTTTCAAAAAGAAAAGTTTTAACCTTAACAAAGTAAAATTACATACAATTTGGGAATTTGGGCATAGCTTCTCTTACTACTTCCTGCTGGAGGGGGGTGCTGTATCTTATGGGGACACAAAGAAAATTTTAGGATTATGGAATAGTCCATGAGGCTGTATCGTCTGAGCCAGTTGCCTTGAAACCATTCTGGATGTTGGATCATCTGGGCCATGGTGTCATCAGAGACCTTTCACGTGGTCTTGGCTGGTCAAACCTGATGTATCTTAATCTTGAACAAATCCATAGCCTCTGGCTTTCTGTGGGAACAAAAGCAGAGATTCTTTTCCAAAGTAACATATTCTTATATCCAAATTTTGAAGTCAAGGTATCTTTAAAATATACATTTTGGCATAACTCAACAGCTTTTACAATCAAATGTTTTTCTGCAGTTAAAAATCCCAAAGACAACACAATCCAGATTCTCTGTGTAATATCCATTTTTACGTGGCTTATTTTTTATACTACCTTTACTGTCTCTTTAAAGACTTTATTTTTAAAAACTATTTCTTTATATAACTGTATATATTCCTTTTTCTTTCTCTTTCAAGCCTACGTACATTTTTACACACATTGTAAACTATTACACCTGAATCTGTCTTATTGTGAACCTATTGCTTTAAACTGCAGCAGCTGTGGCTACTTGCTCCACCCATCTCAGCTTCCCAACATGGCGGTGTTACCTTTTCCACCAGCTGAGAGCTATCGTGGGTCTATGCTTTTATCCAAGCAGTGTGTAGCCCAGAAACCTCTTTTTTTTTGTTTTGTTTTGTACTAGCAAAGTCTAAATCCACCATGCAGCTTAATGTGCCACTTGCAGAGGCCTCATTCCCGCTATACGGTGGCAGGTCGAGCACACACTCTAGGAACCCGTCAGTAGCTCAAACCAGCAGCTGCCGCTCATTTGAGAGACAATTAGGAACTGTTTTTAGCTCTGTTTTAGAATCTTTTTTCTCAGTTTTTAGGTGGAAACTCTTGCCACCACGTTGGACGCCATTTGTAGCTAAAGTTTTCCTGCTGGCCCACAGTCAGGGCAAATCTCTCTCACCTGCTAGTCCCACAGCCACTCAGACCCGACCAAGTAAACACAGAGACTTATATTGGTAACAAACTGTATGGCCGTGGCAGGCTTCTTGCTAACTGTTCTTACAGCTTAAGTTAATCCAATTCCATTAATCTATACCTTGCCACATGGCTGGTGGCTTACCGGCATCTTCACATGCTGTTTGTCATCTTGGCAGCTGGCAGTGTCTCTCTGACTCAGCCTTCCACTTCCCACCTTTATTCTCCTCCTTGTCCCGCCTATACTTCCTGCCTAGCCAATGGCCAATCAGTGTTTTATTTATTGACTAATCAGCAACACATTTGCCATACAGAACATCCCACAGCACATTTCTGTGAGTTCAAAGCCACCCTGAACGACATCAATCTCATGTAGTTCAGGGTGGCTTTGAACTCACAGAGATCCAGATGGATCTCTGCCTCCCAAGTTCTAGGATTAAAAGTGTGTGCACCACTGCCTGGCCTCTATGTTTAATCTAGTGCCTGGCTCTGTCCTCTGATCCTCAGCAAGCTTTATTTGATACACAATATATCACCACACCCACCAAATTGCATCATGGGAATGATATTATAAGGACTAGTGCAGATGCTTTGGGACATACTTATACATTAAGAGTAGGGTCATCTTCTCTGAGAATTGAAGCTGATCAAATTCATAGTATAGCTAGCAAAGAAGCATGAGGAGAAGGACTTTAGTTAGACAACTCATTGCATTTGCTGTATCAAGCCACTGGTATTTATATCCTCTATGAGGCTGCTTGATTCACAGATGTCACATCTGAATTACTTTCTATTAGCTAACAACAAATGACTTTATCAATAGAGGCCTGATAGTAATGAGGGAGTCATAGCAGCACCTTCTTCATGCTTGCCCAGCAAAACACTGGCCAAAGACAGGTAAAGAGATCCATTAAATAAGCATTACATTGCATGCTTTGTATGTGCCAAGCAGTGCCAGTGTCCACAGACATAGGGCACAATAAAATATAGCACTCAGGTCTTTCTCTCAAAGGGCTCACAGTGAAGGTCTTCTAGCTCTTGGCTGGGATAAGTGAAGGCTAGGGTAAGAAGATAAAAGGGAGGTTAAACAGATCACATCTATCTATCTGTCTATCTGTCTGTCTGTCATGAAATTATAAGCAAAGCAATTAGAGATGACATTTATTGAATATATGCTGGAGTGTATTTAAGAACTGTACCTAACTTTTGCATTTGATTTTTTTTTATAGCTAGCTTTATTTCTTTCCCTTATTTGCCATTTCAAAAAGTGACTCTCACAAGCACTGGGTGGCATATTCAAGTTCTCCTAGCTGGTAATGGATCAGGATGCAAATGGATGTCTATAGACTCAGAGTCCATCCTCTTCACTGCTCTGCTATATGGTGTTTACTCAAACAGTAAAGCGCCATGGATTCCCAAAGGAAGGCCATGTTCCTGTCAAGGGTATGACCATGACTATTCTGCACAAAGTGAGCTTCATCTTGGAAAAGAGGAGGAGCCATCAGGTGACCCAGGTATGGAAAGCCATCTAGCACAGGAGAAGAACACGTGCAAAGAGGAGGATGCATCAAAGAGCTAGAAAATGGGGTTTACCAGGTGCTGGGACCAAAGAATTCAGATGGGCCAGATAGAGACCAGATTGTACCTTATATTTAGAAGTTTAGAATTGCTGTCTCATTGACAATGGCCATCTTCTAAATTTCATAACGAAAAGCTAGGTTTTAGAAAGATCTTCCTGAAGCTATGGTTGTTAGTTTTTATTGTTAGACTGACATAACTTAGAGTCACTGGTATAAAGTGAACATCAGTTGAGGAATTGTCCAGAGCAGACTGTGGTCATCTCTGTGACAGATTGTCTTGACTGATGATTGGTGTGGGAGGGCCCAGCCCACTATGGGCGACACCATCCCTAGGCAGGTAGGCCTAGGCTGTATAGGACAACTAGCTGAGCATGGGCCAATGAGCAAGCCAGAGAGTGAGCCAGTAAGCACTGTGCTGCTCTAGCTCCTGCTTGAACTCCTGCTCCGACTTCCCTCGCTGATGGACCGTAATATGAGAGTGTAATCTAAATAAACCCTTTCCTCCATAAGTGGCTTTTAGTCAAAATGTTTTATCACAGCAGCAAAGAAGCCAACTGAAAAAGTAGCATTTTGGTGAACTCAGCCAAGCCTCTGAAGAGACTGCTCAGAGGGGAGACGGGTGTAACTAAGGAGACATTGCAGGGGAGAATCAAGAGAACCAGGTAATTGATTAGACAGTGGAGCTAAAGAAAAGCTATGATGACGACATCCATTTTGCCCGCTTTGTTTGGGAGATTAAGTTTGTTGTGATGCTTTGTGTTTAGAAGTCCTTCTTTTAGGTGGGTGATGAGAACTCAGGTTAGCTTAAGAAAAACGAGTATCTGAAGACACCTGCAGCTGGAGCAAACTGAATCCTACGAAATCTGCTGACAGAGATGGAGGAGAGCTGAAGGTTCAGCACACTGGGCCAGGGCAATGTCTCTCCTGTCCTTGCTTGCCTCTGCTCGGCTTTATCTATGTTCCAACAGATGAGCACGGCAGCTCTAAATATGTATCCTCAGTGTTTGTAGTAGAAAGATAACGTCTCTTATACATGGGCCTTCTTGAGCTGTGGGCCCATCCCTGATCAATGCCTACATATGGAGAAATGGAGATGTGGTAGCATGCCAGGATCAAATAAGAAAGGAGATAATGCCCACCAGGGTTCACAGTAGATGCTGTTGACCAAGAGAGAAGGGGAACAACATGAAAGGGCTTTCAACCAAGACCTGATTTGGATATATGAGATGCACAGCGTCAAACTCCTCAGCAGACTCCAAGCCTCATCATATGTTATTGACATCAGCATTCTAGAGAGATAAGGTGCTTGACAAACAGCAGATGGCTTCCATACAGAAAGGCTAATCAATTCAAACAACAGCCAGCATAAGAAAGTGAAATATGCACAGACGTGAGGACAGCTCAGAGACGAAGGCTCTCTTTGGCTCTCATGGGGAGAGAGAGGCAGCGTGAGGAGAGGGGCTGGGTATCTGGATGATCTGCCACCCCATAGCTCAGCTCGTGGGTTTCTATCCCACTCTGCTGAACTCACAGGAGTTCAGACTGCTGTGGGCTTTGCCATCATAGGACCCTTGCCTGCTTCTTTTACTATCTGGGAAACTCTGACCCCACCCTTTTTGAGTCTCTTAAGTGCTGGGCCAGTTCTCAAGATCATATTCAAGCCCATTTTCTTCCTAAAGGCTTGATTAATTCTCCATGCATGTGTTTGAGACCTAATTAGCCTAACTGGATTACAGGCTCCTTGAGGATGGGTGGCAGGCCTTATTCACTCCTGAATACTCAAGAGCACTCCATGTAGAAGCTCAAATTAAGTTCTTCATAGTTTCATTCATCTACGTCTAATCCTGGGGTGAGCGGAGTAATGTTTCTTGTGAGACAGAAAAAGCATTTGCCATTAACACATTAGAGTACCTTTACAAATCAACAATACAGGTTGAGAAAACCAACAGGGAGGCAGGCAAAGAAAAGTAACCTGGCGTGCATAGAACCACCCAGACTTTGACCAAGGTCAACATCACTGTATTGAATGCAAATTTTAGCTATATAACTCCAGTTTTGTTTACACGTTTAAAGATTAGATTGTGTAGTGTTAGTGAGCACACAGCGACATGACACTCACATAACAAAGATAGGCCAGCACCTTTTCTAAGATGAATTTTGTTAAAATTCTTAGAAATGTCCACATTTTTGAAATCTATACTTACGCTTCTAGACTGTTATCTGGAGAGTGTATGAGCTGAACACATAGGTTTTGTATAAGGCTTATGACCTTGCCGACTCTGACTTATTGCCTAGAAGAACCCCTAGAGGGAGAGAAGCAGGGTTCATATGTAGTTCCTTCCTATCTGACTTAGAAGTAAGAAAAGACTTGACCAGTGGACTGATGCCTGCAGCAATGTTAAGCATCTTCCTTTCTAGGATGCTGGTGGACCTTCATCTGGATCTTCTGCTGTGAACTCCTGTTTCTTGTGCAGTATGATAGCTCTTAGCAGTTTCTGGTCACCTTTGAGGTCCTGAAGATCTTTAGAAGAGCTGATACATTGTGCCAAACGAGGTAGTCGATGGGGCACAGACAAGAAGAAACCTTGTTTTATTATTTATCAGATTACTTATGCAATGTCAACACACTCACCTAGCCATTTATCCACTTACTCATTCAAATATCCATCCTTTCTATCCACCAGTTCATCCAAATACTCACTGTGTTAGTTAGGCTTTTTGTAACTGTGATAGGTGCTTGAGAAAAACAGTTTAAAAGAGCAAGGACTTACTTTGTTCACAGTTTCAGAGGTTTTGGCCCATGGTTGGCTGGCTCCACTGTTTCTGAGCTGATAAGGCAGAACATCATGGCAGATGCCATTGTGGAGCAAGTAACTCACATTGTGGTAGATGAGAAGCAAGGAGAAGAACAAGCAGGGCCAGGGCCAAAGTCACATCTATAGTAATGTCCTCCAACTGACTCTCTTTTTCACAGTTCCAGCAATTCCAATAATGTAGTCAAAGTTTTAATCCATCAGTGGATTCAATAGTTTTTTTTTTAATTTGTGGAACCCATCAAAGGATTAAACCAATAATGAATTCAGAGCCCTTATGACCTGGAGACATCCATGTAGACATATGAACTATACTTTACTGTATGTCTAGACACAATCAAACAGACAATTAGTGTTATCCATCTCATCTGTCTAGTGAAGGAGCCAGCATCCATCCATCCATCCATCCATCCATCCATCCATCCATCCACCCAGCTTTTCATTCATCCATGCATCTATTTAAATTCCCTTCAAGCTTTGTGCCACATGCTGGGCTGGGTGCTGAGTGTTAGGTTTATACAAGTAATAATATGGTTTCTGTCACTAAGTTACTTATAACTCAGGTCTATAATGGACTAGAAAGTGGACAGTTAAGTGGCTCTTTCAGAGATCAACACACATGAAGAGCTCTGAAGCCTTGGATGAAGAGGAATGTATCTCTACCAGAGATAGGATCTAAATGGAAAAGCCTAAGTGTGATTTCCACACTGCCTTGCACATTAACCTAACAATAAGAGTTTTGGGGGATTGGGGTGGGTATTGAACAGAAGTGGGGAGCACTAGGGTAACTGTAAAGACAGTGTGTCTGGGGTTTGGCAGTTCAAGGAGGGGATAAGGACCCAGAAGGGAAGGGGGCAGCATATGATTTGTTGGTTATTCTGAGGCATCTGGGCTTTACTTGAGAGGTAAAGAGGGAGTACATTGGAAACGTTAAGGGAGAGAAATTTTAAATGGTTTTGAGGGGTTCTGTCTCCCCATTATTTGGCAATTTCATTTAGATCTCCTTCACACATGTAAGTATTTTTAGGAAGCTTCTACTGTCTTAGGTTTCCTCAAAACTGCAGAAATGGCCTTAGTTTTAGCTACACCTCCCCCAAATTCCCTTTGGGAAACCAGACTGGTAGCAAGAAGATAGGTAGATTAGAGGCTCAAGGCTGATAAAGGCATGACTATAGTGGTCTCATTATTGATATAAGGAGCTAAACTAAGAGATAGTAAGAGGAAGAAAGGAAAAAAGTCAAGCAATGCTACCGAGGCCATGTAGATAGAGCTCGGTGTCTACCAAGAGCATATAAGTAATATGGGCATTGCGTGGAGGAAGGAAAGGAAACATTGGAGAAACCGAAGGGTTTCTGGCTGTAGCAGGCTAGTCTATTCCTAGATGTTGCAATGAGTGCAATGGATCTATCCTTGCCACATTTCCTCCAGAAGCTCATTCAGCATTCGGCTCTCACCTATGGCCTACCCTTTCTTCCAGTTTGTCTCCTGGAGGGCTTCGCAAGTAGCTGGTATAGATGTGACAGACCCAGCATTGGCATAATTTCCTGGGGGCACAAATGGCTTTCCCAACATCAAGTTCTCAAGTCTGGCCTTAGGGATGGGAGACTGAGGACACATGTCCTTGCCGGGAAGTTTCCCAAGTGGAGTCTGTACTTTATCCAACAATATTTTATTGAGAGTCCCCATTTTGTGTTTTTTATTCAATGCTCATCTCTTATGCTCTGACTGCATTTTTTATTCACGTTCTAGGCCTAGCTTAAATGGCTGCCATTTGCTCTAAGGAGTCTTTCTTAAGTCCTCACATGCTCCAGGTGCCGTGGGTTAGAGCCCTCTTATGTCCCATGTCACATTGACTTTGGGTGGGCTGGGAATCCCTCAGTGGTGGGAGCCACATAGATTCCCCACCCAGTAGTGCAGGCTTGCTCAGTACCCGTATTTACACTCATTCATTTCCCAGCATTTTCAGTGGTTAGCACTCCTCATTGGGATAGCTAATTCCTTTGGTGGTATAAAACTGTTGTTCATTTCTTAGCCACAGATGGTTACTGTGACTGTTGGGGGTCACACATAGAAAATACTTTTAAGTTTTAAAAGCATATAGCCATGGCCTGAAGCTCTCAACACTCCTGTTTCCTTGGATGGATCTGGCTGCTGCAGGCTAGGCATTTGGGCCTGGAAATGTGATGCTTTGAAGGAGCTATAGGAAGCAAAGCCTCCTGCTTCCCACTTGGGAATGGGACTTGTGCCTTTAAGACCTGTCTTGGGAAATCAGCCTGAGCAATATAATTGAGATGAAATTACCCCATATCACACCCACACATTCATTATGAGATTCCTTATTGACACCTTGACAATTTGTTTCAGAAGACATTATTGCATATTCCTCCCTCTGGAATAGATACAGATGCATATAGACATACGAGCCCACACATAATGTATATGTATATCAGTGTGTTTTTATTATATAATTATACGAGGCTATCAATCAGTTTTCATTTGGAACTCTTTGCATTTATAGTTCAGGAAGTTATTTAAAATCAAGAGGTGGAGAAGAGAGCCTCCTAGAAGAACTAAAGAGGCAGGATTGGGTTGAGTGGCTTTGCTGTCTGAGGTCTGCCTCTCCCCAGCACACACGTGCGTGCGCGTGTACACACACACACACACACACACACACACACACACACACACACACGCACACACTTCCCCCTTCTTCATTACTATGGGTTTTGCTACCAGTGGGGATCCAGTTCTTGGAAGCACCTGCAGTGTGAGGACATGGGGAGTCTCCTTGGTATCATATGGAACCATCTTTGCCGCTGCAAACCCTTCTTCTGGGTTTAGGGAAGGTTTTGGCAGTGATAATCTCACAGAATAGTAAAGGGACAGCCAGTGCCAGCCAGACTCAAACCCATGGATAGATCCATGAACATCAAATGTGATGTGTTAGCATGAAAATGAGAATGTTTGTTCTGTGTGCTGTAGAACACTGTGGGGGGCTTGGAATATCCACAGGAATGGGGGGGGCCGCCCATTCTCTTTACATAAAGTACAAAGTGAAAAATAAAACACTGTATGTTAGACGTGTTAGTATTTTGTTTCCCTAACAAAAGAGAAGACATTAATAACTTAATGAGAAGGATTTCTTATTTTGCTGGTGGTTTCAGAGGTTTCAGTCCTTGGCTCCATTGGTTCTGGACCCATGGTGGGGCAGAATATTTGTTCGAGGGCGTGACAAGTTGCAGCCTCCACTGACCTTCTTCCAGTTAGGTCCTAACTCGTCTTAAAGTTCCTAGAACCTCTTCAGATCAAGCCCTATGCTGGGGAGGATGCCATCAATATATGAGACTGTTAGAGGGACACTCATATCCAAATGGTATGGAAAGCCAAGTATTAATTAACAGGAAACATGTGCCTGGTGTTAGTGAGAAACGCATGCCTTCTTCCTTCATGAAAGCAACTGCTTCTTAGCTGAGTCTGCTTGAGTGGCTCAGCACACTGCCTGGTCAGGACTTTCTAGATGGTGATCTCTACAAATCCTTGGGAGTCACCCTTGCACAAGAGAGTGATAAAAGATTTAAAGCCATTTTCATGACCATTAAAGATTCATGGTAGTCGAAATTATATTTAAAGGATTTAACAGCTCTTCCTTTGGCTTTCATTGACAAATGTAGTGTTGAAATTTTTTGTGATAATGCAGATGGGTCTCTAGTCCAATTGAACTTATTCACATCAAGGATTCAGAATGACAGCATCCTGATTTGTGGGATGCGATACATGTGTTGTTGGAGCATCTACTCTGCGGCAGGTTTGGATGGCACTTCAGGGATACAGCCGTAGCAAATAGATGAAAGCATATGGCATCTATGAAGTCTGATCCAGGCTTATTGTCCATCAGTGAGCTTCCCTAGACCTCTCTGCAGCTCTGCCTCTCAGATCACTGCTCTTGGGGTTGTACACAGCCCTGTGCTGGTTAGATTTTGCCAACTTGATGCAACTGGAGTGAGCTGGGAAGAGAGAGCCTCAACGGAGGAATTGCTGTCAACAGATTGGCATGCAGGCATGTCTGAGGGGGTGCGTTTTCTTGACTGACAATTGTTGTAGAAGGGCAGGACCTAGGAGGTATAGGAAACCAGGCTGAGCAAGACCTGAAGAGCAAGCCAGTAAGCAGCATTCTTCAATGATGCCTCCTTCTGCTTGAGTTCCTGCCCTGACTTGCCTCGGTAATTAACTGGGATCTGGACATGTAAGCCAAACAGACTCCTTCCTTCTCCAAGCTGCTTTCGGTCCTGGTGTTTGTCACAGCAACAGAAACCTGACCAGGACAGCCACTCTTGGTGTATCAGCTCCTTCAGCACCTCACCGGACTCTCTGCCTCTGTAACGGTGACAGTGACCACGGTGTTGCAGGACCATAGCACATGCAGTCAGACCCCATGCCACTTCATGCCCCTTCTTCGCCACTAAAGGCAAGGATACCTGTGGCCATAAGAGATCACCCCCAGGGGTTGTGTCTGCCCCAGTGTCCCAAAGCTAAAGGGTTAGATCCCACATCGCTCATTTGCTCATAGCACGTGGATGGAAATGGACAGGACTGGCGGCTTCCTTTTCTCCTCTGCACTTCATTTCCTCATCAGTGATTTTCCTAGTGGCGTTCACATGACAACTGCATCCACGAACCAGAAGGTCAGCCATGTCGAGCACAGTGAGGCAAATAAGGAATGTGGAGGACAAGTGCTCCTGACCCTTGCCTGGCAGATGCTAGGAGTGAGGCATCCATGTCGATCTGTGTTAAATGAGGATGGCTAAGGCCTATGTCCCTCGCTATCAGCCTCTGCTTGCTAGCCACAACGCCCAGCAAGTGGAGGATGGTGACTGAGCCGGCAAGAAGCAGGCTGAGTTGTTTTAGATTGGCAGGAAACAAACTCTTTGCAAGTCAGGGATGAAGTGGGAAGGCCTGTGCATCGCCACGGCTGTGTTTACCAACATTCACCAGGCTCCAGGTCTTGAGATGATGTATTTACCCGTATTTTCACTAGTGACATCCTATAACTCTTTACAAGCCGCCGCCAACTACTTCTCACTTTGTAAATGTAAATCATGAAACCCAGAGATGTAACTTGAACTACCCAAAGGTGACAGGGCTGTTAGGGGGCAAAGCTAGGACCCAGGCTATGGGCATGACAGCAAAGGGAAGTGTGAAAATAGCCCTGGCAATCACAGTCACAATGGCATTTTGGAGACTGTACCCTGCTCGGTGTACTGTGATCTTCATGGGTATTTGAGGAGAAGAGATGTCCCTGGGCATTGGCACTTTCAGACTGTTTAGAGCTGTAAGATCTAGAGAGCTTGTGAAGAGGACACAGTGGCCAGGACTTGCTAGCTCCTCACCTACGAGGCCATTCTCTGGTTCCCCGTCTCTGGCCCCTTTGTTACTACTTGGGTTTGCAAAACCTCAAACAAGGCTGAACTTCCAAGGTTACTCATTCTAAGCCAGCTCCAGACAGCCTGGAAGTACATGGGGTGGGCACTCAGCTGAGATCTACTGCATGAACGGATGGATGGCGTCTTTGCTTCTTTCTCCCTTCATCTGTCTCTCTGCCTAACTCTTACGTCACCAGCAACCCTTGGATTCTTCCTGAAATGCCTTTCCATTAAGTTTTCAGTATTATACTTTCTGTAAATGCTATAGTCAACCTTTCTCTACTTCACCATCTTGCTAATGCAGTCGCAGAGACCAGCCAGCCTTGGACTCCATTGGGTTGGGTCATTGGCAAACCTTGTCTTCACAGTGATTTGTTTAAAACTCAAATGTCCTCTCACCCTGGCTGGAGAACAAATGGCCAAATGAGGGCCATGTCTCCAGAAAAAGACGATTTTTGCTCATTTCTGCACAGTGTTTGCACACAGATCAGATTATTTGCTTTATCAATAGAGAACAATTCATAATTAATACGTTTTCTGCCTCTCTCCACCCCCATAATAGATTTCTCTGCCCATGCAGTAAGATGAATCAAGCCTAACTAAAAAAGTATAAGAACAGGTTTATTTGAGCAAAGCAACTCCTGGGCAGGATCACTAGCTTCAGAGATCGAGGCTGGAGAAGCCACACACCCAAACTAAAGCAGGGAGATTATATAGGTTGTAGGTAAGAGGAGATGATGTGTTCACCACAAGCTGGGTTTGTGCCCAAGTATGGTCAAAAACTGAATGCTTTAGGCAGAGACTAGGGCAGCTGGCAACTTCAGGGGAGGAAGCTGCCATAGCCACCAAAAATTCAGAACTGGGCTTTTGGTGCCTTTCCTTTGTTTGGAGATTCTCTGAGTGGGTAGGGTGTGGAGAGACAGGAATGGGGCTTCTCAGACAGTGCAGGAGGTTCCAACTGAACAGTAATGATACTGTTTAGCAGATTCTACCAAAAGCAAGAATACAAAGCACTCCTTTTTCTTTTTCTTTTTTTACATTCATGGGGGGTTTTGCCTGCATGTATATTTGTGTACCTCATATGTGCTTGGTACCTGTGGAGATCAGAAGATGGTGTTGGATCCCCTGGGACTGGAGTTACAGATGGCTATCAGCCATGGGTGGTGGGAATTGAACCTGGGTCCTCTAGAAGAGCAGCCAGTGCTCCTAACCACTGAACTGTCTTTCCACCTCAGTACTAACTTCTCATACAAGTCTCTGGGAATATTGATAATGTCTCAGAACACAAAATACTTGGATTTTGACTGACACAACATGCATGTATTCCTCTTCTTCCTTTATCAATGGAATGGGCCATAAATGCTCAATTAAACACTATTAAATAAAATACACTATTACATGCTTGTTAGCATCTAAAATGCTTGGCCAGCTAGTCTGGCATTTTTACTTTGTCCAGGGGCATTATCTGCTAAAAGAGAGAGAGAGAGAGTGATAAAAACACAGGACATTTTTGCATGGAATGTGCTCTGTCAACCTGTTTGCAGTTTGGGTATGAAATGTGCCCCCCCCCCAAAAAAAAAAGAATCCCTCATATTCTGAAAGTTGGTGCCAAGCTGGTGGCATTGTTGAGGGGTAACAGGATAATGGGGGTGTTAACTTCATCAATGGATGTCTTTGAAGGCTATGTCTGTCTGACCCCTCTGGTTCTTCTCTCTTCCTGACTACCACGGGATCAACAGTACTGCTCTACCTCACACTTCTGCCACGGTGGACCGAAACTGAGAAACCATGAGTGCAAATAAATCTTCTTTTCTGATAAGTTGCTTTCTCAGGTATTTCTCAGCAACAAGCAGCAACTAACACAGCACCTTCAGCCCCTGGAGAAGACCTTGGCAAGCGCAGGGTTGGCACAGCTGCAGGGTAAGGGAGGAATCTAACAGTCAAGGTACTACCCTCTAGTGGGTACCTCAGCAAAAGGTTCAGAGTCAGTCTGCTTCAATGCCTGATTGTTTTTTCTTAATTTAAGTTTGTGATTGACTTACGATGTGCACTGGTACTTTTAAGAGCTTCGAATCAAACACAGTGAGAGTTCAGAACAAATGTAAATGGCCTCCTAGAAAAGGGAGGGAGGGGGAGACACGACCATAATCTTTTTTAATGGCTGTAAAATGTGGGAAGGATAGATCATGAGCTCGCTGCATGGGGCCCTCGTCTGATCTCAATCCAGTATTGTAATTTAGACATGACTTTTTATTTAATTTCTGACTGAGAAAGGGAAATTAGAAAGCAGCATTATCTCCGCTGCTTCGTTATAATGAACGATATTTCACAGTGCCAGCCCTGGAGTTACCTTCAGAACTTCTTTTATGAGGCGGATGTTGACTCCGGTTGTAGGAGAGCATGAGTTTTCCCACACTTGGGTTGCTTGAGGAGCAGAAAACCTAAGCAAAGTTTTTAATTAGAAGCTGGTTTAGGGCTCGGGTGGCCCACAGGCTGGCAGGTAGGGGAGGCAAACAGAAGGAACATCGAGCCAGGCGGGCACCAGAAGACTCTTAAAACCTGGTGAGGTTGCTCTGTGCTTGCTCACATGTAAGTAACAGTGTCCTTCACTCTCCCAAGCTTGCTTGATGGTTTAACTTTTAAATCCGGGGGATTTATCCCATCTGTAATTAACCCTTGCATCTGGCCAGAGCCGTGTTGCCTCCTGCCTCTTTCCCTCCCCACTCCTGGACACTAAATACATAATGGTTTGATAAATATTTAAGCAGTGATGAGGGAGATAATGCAAGCAATCCATTAGAGCTGCCTGCCTGGGCTGGCGTGGGGGAAAACGGTGGTGTGAAAGTGGACGAAGTGCTAGAATAACGGGCAACTCAGCAGGCTCCTCGACCACAGAGGGCACAGAGCACAGGGCTCCAGTCCCGGAGGCCACGCACCGAAGCCCTGCAGCCCTGTCTCTCAGTGACCCTCCCTCCACTCACCACCATCCCCCTGGGTCAGCCTCACTGCTGAGCAAGATGGGATTGACATGCTCTGGATGGTAGATGGCATGCAATGAGCTCCCTCCGTGTGGGAAATTGGCACCACTGGGGCCACTGAGGACAGCTTGCTGCTGACTTCTATGCCAGGGTGACCCCAAGCTACAATTTGACCAGGATAATCCCAGGTCCTGTCAGTTGTCCAGCACAGTGGTCAATAGTGCCCGCTGTCACTTTTTTAAAAATTAGTCTGTTCTTTGACAATTGCACAGATGTGCACATAACACCACGTTCTGCTCACACTCATCCCTCCCTGTCTCTTATCATTCTCCTAGCCTCACCAGCCTTCCAGTGAGTCCTCATCCGTTCTGTTTGCTTTTGCGTATGACATGCTGGGTTTAACCAGGGCTGTTGATAAGGGCATGGGTATGAAGCTATCCATGGGACTGTAAGTAACTTGCCAGTGTCTGTATCAATTATGCCAATGACTTCCTCTTCTCCAGCAGCAACCTTTGGCTACCCCTTTTAAGCCCCTTAGTTTGAAGACCAAATTCTATGACAATCCCATCTATGAATTTCCAATAAAATGCTTCAGAATGAAGAAGAAATGAGTGGGTAGAAAATGATAGCAAGCAATGGCCATCGTGTGAGATACACTGGATAGGGCTGGAGGAATAGCTCAGCCATTAAAGGCTAGGCTCACAACCAAAAATATAAGAGATACACTGAATAAAGCCAATATATGGGCTCAAACATCCTGCTACCAAAGAACCTCTCCCCATACACATAGAGAGAGAGAGAGGGAGGGAGGGAAGGAGGGAGGGAGGGAGGGAGAGAGAGAGAGAGAGAGAGAGAGAGAGAGAGAGAGAGAGAGAGAGCAAGCCAGCTTTCTTTAACTTGATATAATCAAATTATAAAAAGTTTGTTTCAGCCCACAGTTTTAGATTTCAGCCATGATTGGCTAGCCCTGTTGCTATAAGCCCATGGCACCAGAGAATGGCTGAAGGATATGCTAGACTTAAAAAAAAAACAAAACAACCCACTCACCTTATGTCTAGGAATTGAACAAAGAAGAGGTAAGAATTGGGGTCCCATATACCCCTATGAGGCCATGGACCCAATGGCCTAAACACTTCCTCACCACGCTCTACTCTCAAGGCTCCACCCCTTTCTGTAGTATCAGGCTAGGGAGCAAGGCTCTCTATAACATGGGTCTTTGGGGGAATCCAGACCAAAGCACATGGAATATTGTCTCTGGGTTTTTCTAAATCCCTCTTGCTCTTCATCATACATCCCTCTTGGTCTCCTACAAGCTCACCATTGATTCTCATACCAGCAATCATGCTTAGCACCTCGGGCTCCTTCAGGGTACAGTCAGACCCATTCACTGTAGCTTTGCCACAGCTCCCAGCTCAGTGAAGATGGGTTTATGGATCCATGTATCAACCACAGTTATTTATAATTCCCTACATCTCTCCCTAGCTGAAAAGGTCTTTCACTGTAGCAATTTTTAAAAGATTTATTTGTTTTCATTTATGTGTAGGAGTGTTTTGCCTGAATGTATTTAAGCACACCGTGTCCATGTCTGGTGCCTGCAGAGGTCAAAAGAGGGCACCAGACTCCCTGCACCTAGAGTTACAGATGGGCAGTGAGCCACCATGTGGGTGCTGGGAACTGAACCTGGGTCCTCTGCAGGAGCAGCAAATGCTCTTGAACACTGAGCCATTACTCCAGGCCCGTCACTACAGCAATTTAAAAAAATGCATCTTTATCCAGAATACCATCAGCCATATCTTCAAATAATTGTCAGCAAAGGGCTTCCTTTACACACAAATATACCCAACATGAATCCTAGACGGCCTTCACACATACTCTCCTCCGATGCCTCATTTCTACTCTCTAAATATAGAAAGGCAAAGGTCCCTAATTTTTCATGATCTTATGTCTACTAGTTATTCTCTTTTGAGAAAATAAAGGATTAGACCATTAAAAATTCAAAATTGGGTGGAGGGGTTGGGGAGATTGGTCGATGGGTAAAGAGCTTGCTACACAAATGTGACCTGAGTTAGAATCCATAAACCCATGTAAAATAGGGCATAGTACTACCTATCTGGAAGCCTAGTGTTTTTACAATGATGTGTGCAGTGGAGACAGGAGAGTCTCCAGAAGTTCTTAAGGCAGCTAGCAAGCCACAGAGAAGAGCTTCTATCCCAAACAAGGCAGAAGGTGAGGACCACCACCCAGGGCCGTTCTCTGACCCCTGCCCATGCACTGAGGCAAGTATATACCGTCACTCACACACAGAAACACACACACACACACACACACACACACACACACACACACACACACACCCCAAAATGGTGCCTATTATGCATTCAATTCATCTTTTCTGTTTTTTCCTTCTCATTTCTATTTATTTATTTGTTTGTTTGTTTGTTTGCTCATTTATTTATTTATTCAATGATGCATTCAACAGATATTCCTGAATATGTTGTGCTGGGCTAATACTATTCCCAGTAGGACCTGGACAAACCCCACAGAAGTCTCCGTTTCCTCATGACCAGGGAGACTGAAGAGAACATCACATTGCTAGTTAGTTCCAGAAGCACCACTCAACGCCTCCCTGTTGGACGGGCTATAAATCTATGTGTCTGCCTCTCAAAGTCCCAGAGGATGAATCTGGAGGCTGAGGAGGGAAAGTGTCCTGAGGGGGTTCACACTCTCAAATCTGTTTGTGCATCGACCTTCACTCTGGCCTCAGCTTCCAGCTCAGACTGTGCCTAATGCTTGTGACCCTGCTTCTCTGGTGAGTCTCCTGAGCCCAGCCCAGTTGCCCCAGCCCAGCCCACCAGGCTTACAGGCCCCTGTGGCCTTGATGCCAGCCTCCTTCCTTACTACAGTGTCCTTGGGGCTTTAAAGGCATCTAGAGCTACAGTAATTATCAGATGTCTGCAGAACTCCGTGGGTAAAGCACTTGGCTCTATGAACCATGTGTTAGCCAGAGGGAGGGTGTGCCTGCTTGTATGTACAATGCACACTCTTATCTTATGGTTGCTTTCTACCTTTCCTCACTTTCTGTAATGCCCCCCTCTCTTATTTCACTCATGGCATTTTGAGTGGATGGTTATAGAAATTTAACTTTTTTTTGCATTTAGAGATTCCAATATCAGTTCACTTGAATTCATCACGGACCTTTATTTTCCAAAATAATTGCTAGATGTAACTAATACAGGCACACGACTTTTTCCTTTCTTTTTCCTTTCTTTCTTTCTTTCTTTCTTTCTTTCTTTCTTTCTTTCTTTCTTTCTTTCTTTCTTTCTTTCTTTCTTTCTTTCTTTCCTTCTTTCCTTCCTTCCTTCCTTCCTTCCTTCATTCCTTTCTTTCTTTCTTTTTTTTTTTTTTGAGACAGGGTTTCTCTGTGTAGCTTTGCGTCTTTCTTGGAACTCACTCTGTAGCCCAGGCTGGCCTCGCACCCACAGAGATCCACCTGGCTCTGCCTCCCAGTACTGGGATTAAAGGCGTGCGCCACCACTGCTGTGTGTGCCCAGCTGTTGTTTTGTTTTGTTTTTTACAGTTAAGACTTACGTAATAGAAAGCCATTGACTAGGTACTCTGTTCTTCTTATCTAAGAAATCAGCCTTGCAGTTATCCCTGTGATAGCCATCCCGGTCTTTGGGATGACCCCCTAGCTTGCACTGAGCTCAGCCAATGCAGTAGGATGCACAAGAAAGGGTAGCTGGTGACTGTGAGGTGACAAACACATCCAAGAGAGCAAACAGAAGCAGCATGGTGTGTAGCCTAGGATCAGACTGACTCAGACTCCGATGATGAGCAGGTTGACTTTGAGGATGTTCTTACCAACCGAAGTCCCAGTTCTTCACACTTGAACTGGGGCTAGTGGACACTCTCATCACGAGGTGGGGAGGGCTGAAGAGGGAGCACATAGCGGCAGCATAGTGTCTGTCTCAGTGAGAGTGGCCATGACTGGCAGGTATTCTTATCAGATGGAATCCAAGTCCAGAATACCCTACTGTACAAAAGTTAAGACCTCACAGGGCTGGGGAGTCCAGCAGATCCCGAGTTGCTCACCTTGAGCTGTCCCTGTCTTTGCACATGCTAAGCATGGGCTACTGGTTTCTGAAAGGGACCTCTTAAGCTAAGTCTGAATGTCCTTGTTCTACAAAACCCTCAGGTGTTTCCTCGGGCTAAGAGGCCTCAGGGAAGGGGGCAATATGGCTGATGATGACTGTGAAGTCTAGAACCTTCCTCAAAGCTCCGCTTCTTACACAGGTGAACAGTGAAATTGCTGGCCTAGTTAATTCCATGCATACTTGACTATCATTTATTCTCTTGGAGACTGTAATTGGTACCAGCTTTGGGTGAACCGTAGGATGTTGGTAAGAGCCAGGGGAATAATCCGTGATCTTGACTTGAAGTCGAACCTTAAACTAAACAGACAGCTAGCTACACAAACAGCCAAAAGGTAACATGGGAAGGTAGGAACACAGGCAGCCCTCAGAGCACAAGGTGAACTCCAGATAGTTCACAAAAGGTGGGACTTAGCCATGGTGGGGAAGGGACATCGGAGTCTCTAAGTTAACCCACACTGCAAAGCTCTCTGTTACCTTGACAAAAGAACCACTGGCAATGGCCTTGGAGAAGAAAAGAAGAGGAAAGAACCACTTGGAAGGATTGGGGAGGGAGGGAGGGAGGAAGGGAGGGAGGGAGGGAGGGAGGGAGAGACTCCTTCCCCAGCAACTTGTCTTGGTGATGGTAAGTGACAGCACAGTAACTGGAGACAGGCTTATGGCAGCTGATGGGTGGATTGTGGGCTGAACATTTGTACCCCCCAAGTTCATATGTTGACATCCTAAGCCCCATATGATGGGATTTGAAGGTGGAGACTTTAGAGGGTGGCTAAAGTTACATGAGGTCCTAAAAATGGAGCCCCAAAGTGGGATTAGTACCCTAATCGCCAAGACTTTTCTGCCCTGTGAACACAGCCAGGAGGCACTGTCCACAAGGCCCAAAGAGGGCCCTCTCTGAACCTATACACAGAGTACCCCAGTCTTGGCTTTCAGGCTTCCAAAACTGTGAACAACCATGACTGGGACTTATGCTCTTCCTCTGAGTGGTATTCCCTTAAGCAGCTGCTGGACTGAGCAAAACAGGTGTGCACACCTAGTAACCACCCTGAACATCAGCCACCATCTTCTCCACAGCATCTCAGCAACCACGAGTGTTCATAGGGGTGGGCCCAGCTCTTGCCACAAAGCTCTGTTATTTGCAGAGAGTCCCTCAGGGCTCCCAAGGGGTATGGACTGAATCTGAGGTAGAGTCCTCAGTCCTAGCACAGTTTCCTTCCGGGTGGCAGGAGAGAGGGCAGACCTTGCTGAACAAGAAAGAACCTGCCCAGAGCCATGGAAGCCTTTGCTTCCTGGCTAGAAATTGCCAGTATGACAGTGGGCTGAGCCCTTGCTTCTGCGCAGAGCCACACTTGTCCCTAGGTCTGAGGAGTCCTTTGTCACCCTGGTAAGTTTGGCTCCTTCTCTGTGCAGTTTCTCTGACACCAGTGACTGCTTGTTAAACAAGGTGACTGCCGTGCTGTGTTCGAGTTGGGAACCTAGGTTTGATCTGGAGAACAGGACAACTCATTTCTAGTTCTGAAGTAACAGAAAGCTTGTCTGGATTCCAAGCTTGTGGGTTTTCTTAGGAGCTTTCTGCTGGGCTGAAAATTTGACAAGTGAGCTCTACTGGGCCCTTTCCACTTCCTTGAGTGGCCTGTCAGGGCCCCTTCCTTTACTCTCTTGCTGACATCCATACTACCTGAAATTGCTTCTCCTGGCCACCGGCAGACTGGCCTTGGCTCTGTGCTATGAGTCATGCCTTTAGCCACAGTGTTCTACATGGGTAGAGTTTAACCTCTAGTGGAGACTTTCTCCCTAAAAGAATCTGATAACTGGGGTTCTATTAGGCTGTCAAATTTCATGAGGCTATAATGTACCATTCCTTTCTCAGTCAACTGTGTCTTGATCGGGGCAGTGTATTAACCCCAAATGGTAAACTTCGCAAGCCACAAAACTGTAGGCATTAAGAAGAGACAATCCAGAAGTCCTTTGGTAGACTTCCACCCTGGCAAGTTCTGGCTGGGGTCCCTCCACACTTCAGACACCAGCAGTTGGCTTCAGGGCATCCAAGAAAGTGCTTGCTACCTGCAGTGAAATTTCCCACTGTTCAGGGAGGAGGCAGGAGGCGGGAAGAGTGAGAACGGATGCATAACTTGGTGGGGTCAGGGGCGGGAGAAAGTTTTCTCTAGCTGCATGATGCACCTGGATCAATAAACAGGTTTTTTTTAATTGTTATTCATTTTACAAGTCAATAAAGCTTAATTATGAGAAAGCAGGAAGAGAAGCAGAAGCCATGCTCACATAATATTGTATTCCTTGCAGCAATTCCTGTGGGGCCCTCACACTTGTGTTGCGATGTAGAACAAACCAAATTACGGGGCCTATTCAAAATTCATTTAAAAACATCATTGAGGAGCATCATAATAAAAACACAATGAAGACAAGCTTGGGTTGTTAATTTGTAGTGCTGTGGGTGGGTGTTCAGGGGGTCTGGATGTGTACGGGTGAGTGTGAGAGCGTGTATGGCTTAATTGGTGTTTCCTGGAGCAATGGGTGAGAGTTAGCAGGTCTGAGGCAGAGGATCAGACTGACTCAAAGGGGACACAGGAGGAGTTAGGGACTATTGGGAAATGCCTGCTGTCTTATTTCCTGTTCAGGCTCGAATCCTGGTGCAGTTTTGGGGGAGGGACCAGGATGCATGCAAGAGGCTGGGAATCCCAGAGCTTAGACTCAGAGAGAGAATTCAAGAAGCACCCTATTCCCTGCCTCTATTTCCTATCTAGTTAGGTGAACCCCTTCATCTCGCTGCAGACAAAGGGCCTTATACTCCGCTGAGCTCTTATCTCAATGGAGTATAAGGGACAGTGCTCAGGGCTCCAAGGCCCTTTGATTGTGTGCTGCCCAGGATTCCTGGGGAGCTTTGTATGTCAAAGCAGCCTAATGTGGTACAAATGGGTGGCCTGCAGGGGGTTCAGAGCCTTTCTTGGGAGGTCCCCATTCTGGGTTGGGGTCTAAGGCCCTGACTTCTTGTTGCTGGCTCCTCATAAAGACTTTCCTTGGCCCCATGACCCAAGCTGAGATGGGGCTTCTTGGCCTCATTGCCTGTGACTTCAGCTTCGCCCTCACCAATCCAGCTTCCTTCCTCCCAGGGCTTGCCCCAGCTGCTCTGCTTCTCATTGTCCATCTCCACATTGTGGGATGAGTTCGTTTTTACTACCATATCCTGACCCCATTTGGCCACTGTCCTGTTAGGATCTTGAGCCCATTGCTTTGGGCCTCAGATTTACTGTATCTGGAAAGCAGGTGTTGTAAGTTTTCCTTCCCTTCCTACAGGAGTTTTTTTCCTCCCGAATTAATTAATTCTCTTAATTAATTAATTAAGTAGATCGCTTTGAGATACTTAGACAAAAGGTGCAATTCGAAGTGCAAATTAATTATTTATTCTTAATGAACCCTTCTTTGGAGATAATTTACTCTGATTCTTCAGGGAAACACAGTAGACCCTAGGGAAGAAGAAAATGACAAGGCTGGCTTTTTGTTTGTTTGGGGGGGAGCAGGAAGGGAGGGGAGGTGGTTTATATGTAGTGATTCTCTCCATGGGCTAATAGAGAATTAACCAACTACACTTTCCGTGTTCCACCACGCCTCCTCAGCCCCCCCCCCCCCCGCCACGCCTCCCAGCTCACCGCCACGCCTCCTCAGCCCTCCGCCACGCCTCCTCAGGCTTCTGCCACGCCTCCTCAGCCCAACACCACGCCTCCTCAGCCCCCCTTTCGCCACGCCTCCTCAGCCCCCCCCCCCCCCCCCCCCGCCACGCCTCCCAGCTCACCGCCACTCCTCCTCAGCCCAGGGTGTTAACCCATGATAGTGCACAGGTGGGCAGCTCAGCCGTGGAATGGCTTTTAGATTTAAAGGCCATCTGCTTCTTAATAAGGAATTGCCAGTATTAGAGACAAGGAAGGAAGGGAGAGAGGAGAATGAAAAGAGAAGAGAGAGAGAGAGAGAGAGAGGGAGGGAGGGAGAGAGAGAGAGATGAGAGAGAGAGAGAGAGAGAGATGAGAGAGAGAGAGAGAGAGAGAGAGAGAGAGAGAGAGAGAGAGAGAAAGAGAGAGAGAGAAGGAACAGACACAGAGCAAAGGTAAAGAGGGAAGCATGGAGAAAGCTTTGCAGAGTGTGTTGCTACCCTTTGCGGGCACTCCTGGGACATGTGGAGACTGTCAGCTGCCAGATTCCAGCCCCCTTGGATCCCTCTAAGTTTCTTGCCATCTTTGATCATATCCAGACTTCCAGCGGGTTTCCTTCCTTCCGTCCTCTCTCCCTCCAGTGTCCAGACCTCAAAGTGGGAAGCTGGCACATTTCACCTTCGGCTGAGCTCTACTGAGCCTCTGGAACCACTTAACACTACCCCACCCCTGCCCTCACCTGGGCACATAGCCTCTGGTTATCTCCTGTTCCCTCAGTACCTCTTCCCAGGATGGCTCCTCTCTCTCTCTCTCTCTCTCTCTCTCTCTCTCTCTCTCTCTCTCTCTCTCTCTCTCATTAATATTCTAACAGAAATTGACCACACACAGCCACAGGCTTTACTTCTCAGGCCCAGCACAGGGATGAATAAGGATAGAAAGTGTGGGAAGGTTGCTTTTAAAACTGATTTAGATTATGACAACATCTCGTTTAAAATTCCATGAATAAACTTTTTAAATTTTTATTTATTTACTTGGGTGGATATTCCGTGTATGTGGGCATGTGGGCATGCATCTCACACCTGCAGAGGTCAGAGGGCAACTGATGGGAGTCAATGCTCTTCTTCCACCATGTGGATCCTGGGGACAGAAGTGATTGTCAGACTAGGCATCGGGTAAACACCTTTACATCCTAGCCATCTCACCGGCCCTGGGTAGAGGTTTTAATTATTTCCTTCCTATGCTTCTGTAGAGTTTGGCATTCTTTCCTGTGAAGATAGACAGTTTTTATTCCCACCTTAAACAGATGAATAACAGCCTAAAGAGGACATTGATGGCATCAGCCAGAGGAAGCAGCATTCTCTTTGACACTTTTGATGCTCTGAGGTCACCTGCCTGTGGTGGGAACTGCCTGACCCAGAGGTGAGGAGTTTGGTCACTGGGGCCCAGGAAAAGACAAAAGAGCTGAGTGGGTCAAAGGTCAAGACTCAAGAAATGCCTGTGAAACTCCATCCAGTCTCCCTTGGAGAATCTGAAGTTTTATAAAACATCAAAAGTCTCCCCAAGGAGAAGGGCTTTGGTAATTGGTGAGACACAGACCACAGGATCACAGTGGCTAACCTGGGGTAACTGTTAAAGTTCCTTGTAACTCAGTTTTCTCATCAGTAAGAGGAGGGTAATAATAGCACCTACCCAGGACATCACAAGGGTCAGACGAGTTAAAATGTATGCACAGTTGGCCCATTGGCTGCCTATGATGCCTACCGTATTTACAGCTTATGTTCATATCTGTTTACGTACTAAGACCTTGTGCCTGTTGTTACACAGTGTAATTTAAATGTGAGATATCCGTGTAGCACACTCTGAACACTAGTTGCCTACCCCATGACATCATTTTTGTATGACTTTGGAGCCTTGGTGAGATGGGTCCTGGATGCTGAAAGAAAATTACTAGTAGTGGGTGTCTTAGTAAATGTCCTATTGCTGTGAAAGAGACACCACGACCACAGCGAGCCTTATAAAGGAAAACATTTAATTGGGGCTGGCTTATAGTTTCAGAGGTTTAGTCCATTATCATCATGAGGATAAGCATGGTGGTATACAGGCAGACATGGTGCTGGAGAAGGAGCTGAGAGTTCTACATCTGGATCTGCAGGCAGCAGGAAGAGAGAGACATTAGGCCTGACTTTAGCCTTTGAAACCTCAAAGCCCACCCTTAGTGACACCTTTCCTCCAACAAGGCCAAATCTACTCCAGCAAGGTCACACCTCCTGATGGTGCCACTCCCTGGTCATGAAGCATGCAAATCTAGGAGACTACAGGGGCCATTCCTAGTCAAATCACCACAGAGGGTCTTTGAAGGTCACAGCCCAGCATGACCCAGGTCCTGCTGTCTTTGCTTCCTGGACAACAATGGCCTGAGAAGCTACTCACAGGGGCAGTATTGCCATGTCCCAAGCAGAGTATTATTAACTCTTAATGGTCAGAGTGCCCAAGAAAAATCCTTAGGCCAAAGCTGCTGCAGCTATTATTCAAATTCTGGCATAGTAAAATGTTTACATTTTATATCTTTATAGAATTTGTTTATATGTCTAATCCTGGCACTTTGTTGCTCCTAGGTCATATGACACCACATTGACTCTGCATGTGCTAACTTTTCTAAGAAAGGGAGATCCTGTCTCCCCATTCTTTTATCATCTTTCCACACCATTCTTTGTCCATTAATATAAGTCTCTGTGTAGGGCAGAGGTAACTTCAGCTAATCTAACTTTGTTGCTGTATGTGCCACATAATTACCTAAGTATATAGTGGGAAGAGGTTTGCAATCTGATCTGTGACCAACTCCTCTAGTCCACCAAAACTTGTTGACCTTTTAAAGTTTACTTTGTTTTGAATATCTTGTTCCTGAGTAAACACAGGGACAGATGTTTCATGAATGTCTCATAGCCTCATGAAGAGACCTCTGTCTTCTTTATGTGTGTCACAACATCTAAGGCATAAGGAAGACCTTCAAGTAGATAAGAATATCTCTCTAAAAACAGGAGGGGTAGTATGTTCAGGACTTTCCTGGGGAAGCTTAGAAGCAGTACTCCTGGGAGAAGGCATAAATGATTCATAGGAAAATTTCCATCAGTCCCATATCCCCCAAATGTGCAAATATTAAAAGTCCCCCAGGTATGCAACAGGTTGGGATAAAAACCAAAGGTGGCATAGCAGCCATCAGGTGACTCAGCTTTGCTGGATCTTTGTCAAGTAGCTGTGCTGGCCTTATGACTTTTGCTGTCCCCATCAGATATGGCTGTGCTACTTTCTGTGTGCCAAACCTGTTTAGGGTGAATTATATATCTAAAATAATATCAAAATGTCTTTGCATGATTAACATATGGTTAATTACTTAAGCCAATCTAGTCAGCATTTATTGGGCACCAATTATTGGTAAGGTGGTGGGGGAGACATTCAAGCATGTGAATGGGAAGGCTCATGCACTTTGGATAGGAAGTTACTATGGGTGTTTCTTGAGATGTCAGCCTTTAAGGGAAGAGTTGCCGTAGTTGAATCCTGATGAGGAGGTGTGACTAACTGACCTCTTCTGTAGGACAGCAGCAGGAGAACAAGACAAACTCTTTTGATAAAGTGAAGCTTTGCCATCCATGCTCGTCTGTGCCTATTTCAATGACACAGAATACTAATTTGGACTCTTAAGCCACTTCCCTCATTCCACCAAAGAAGTAAATAAATAGAAATTTCTTTTAATTCATTTTGGAAAACATCTTGCTTTATTTCATCCCTTTGGTGATTTATAACAAAGGAAAAAAACTATGATGAGCTATAACTGAACTGGATTCCTAATATGTAACCCATAACATTGCTTAATTTGGTTTGCTATTAAAGTTTTAATAGAAAATATCATTTGATTGCAATTTAGAAATAAGATGTGATTTTCATATTATAACTAATATGAATAATAAGCCCTAAAATGTCTTAATATAGCAGATATTTCTATTAACACAATGAATATGCTTCAGATGTTGCTGGCATACTAATTCAGTGTACCATTGTCTCCTTGTGCTAACAGGTTAGCTTCCAGAGCCTTCACTGGCCTCATCCAGGCAGCCTAACCAGTGATTAGTTCTCACATCAATTAGTCCTTCAGAGTGCCATGATAATTAAAGTGTTATGCCTGTTTAAATGCAGTTGGCTTCCATGCCAGGCTAAATAGCTCTCAGAAGAGTGTCCCCTTCCTCTTTTTAGTCTGGGCTTGTGGGTAGTTATGCCACCTTGGGATCTGGACTGGGACCTGGGACTCTTTTACTCATAAGAGTTGGCATTTCCAGGTCCCCAGACTGGTGGGTATCACATAAATAAAGAGGCTATGTGCTTTCTTTTCTGTATAAGCAACTCCTATTATTTGTTTACTCATTCATCCAATGATTATGATGAACCAAAACCATACTTTATGCCAGTTTCCTGTAGTATTCTAGAGTTACCATGGTGATTAGAAACAGACACAGGGCTTCTGCTCTTTGCATCAAATAAATCTGACACAGGGTGCATAAACGGATGCTATGGGGAAAATGTGGGTCTAAACATGTAGTAACAGGAAACTGCTCATGCTGGGTTCCAGGGGAAGGCTTTCTCATAAGGTAGAAGTGTAAAGATTGAACAAGAGTATAAGGACAAAGCTGAGGGGTGTTCTGGGCATGTGCAAGTATGCTGTGTGTGCAAGAAGGCCACATGGTGCCTGGGGCCAGAAGAGAATGAGAATGAGTTGTGTTAGATGAGGCTGGCATAGGCAGACTATCCTGAGCCATGCTGGCTAAGGGAAAGAGTCTACCCTGAACCCTAACAATGGGGAAGTTCTGAATGGTGGGCCACGTGGCCAGATAGGCATCATGTGAAAGTCACTCTGGCCATGACTTGGAGAATAGGCTAGACCTGTGTTACCAAGGCAATTTCAAATTAATGGCTTCTCTCTTCTTTCCCCAGGAGTACTAGGGGTTGAACCTCAGGCTTCATGTATGCTTGATGAGCACTCTGCCACTGAGCTACAGCCCCAGCTCTGGACAGAAGGGTATAAAAGAGGAAAGGAAGCTTATATAGAATCCAAGCAGGGGATCCCAGGGACCAAAAGTAACTGAGTAGCAAATGAGTATAAAAGAGAAACGTAATGGAGGAGGAAGTAAATATGAAGGGTATCAATGGGAAAAAGAAAGGAGAGACATTCCCCGGAGTCACCGCTACCCAGCTCACCCCCACCAGTCCAAGCCTGGTAGTGTTTCTTTAGTTCAGCCCACTCTTGAACTGACTTGGGTTCTGCTCAAACACTGGCCCCATCAACTTATCTGACCTGTTCCAGTTATCTGTAGAGTATAGTTGAAGATACTGTGTTGTACATCTGTTGCTTGATAATAATAAACCTATAATAATAAAAAGCCTATCTTTGAAGGGAGAACCCGAACTTCATTGGAGTTAAGGAATCTGTGTTCTCAGGGTGTACCCTAGCACAGCACTGACTCTTAAATAATACATTTTGAATGAATGAATGAATGAATGAATGAGTACATTTGTGTCTCATACAACCAAGCAGATGGTGGCATCGCCTGAGAAAAGGATGGCTGTAATGAGTCTGGGGCTGGATTCATCAAGTAGGAGGCTTGTTAAGACTTCATGTGGGTTTGGCAATACTGAGTTACATAAAGAGTTATGGGTGCTCCTGGTCCCTTTCATTGAGTACCTGCTTTATGCTAGTCTTGGGGTTCTGGAAGCAAATGGAACACAGTCCCTACCCATTGGGAGCTTAGAATTTTCTTTGTTTCTTTCTTTTTAATTTTAGATTTTTATTTATTTGTGTGTGTGTGTGTGTGTGTGTGTGTGTGTGTGTGTGTGTGAGAGAGAGAGAGAGAGAGAGAGAGAGAGAGAGAGAGAGAGAGAGAGAGAGAGAGAGAGAGAGAGAGAGAGCACCCATAGAGTCCAGAAGAGGGCATTAGATCCCTTGGAGCTGGAGTTATAGGTAGTTGTGGGTCATCCAATGTGAATGCTGGGAATGAAACCCCGGTCTTCTGCAAGAGCAAGAAGCATTCTTACCTCTGAGCTATCTCTATATCCTGAGCTTAGTGTTCTCAGGGATAACCTCTGCTAACTTTGCCTGAAGTGCCCGCAGCATCCAGAGTTGGGAAGGCCAGTATTGTTTGTCTCTTGGAAAGGTGTCTGTCAGCATGCCAGAGCTGTAGGTAGCAATTCTGCCTCTCTTCATAGCTCTTGGATAGAGCAGTGATCTCCAAGGGACCAGAGCCTTTATTAGATGTCCTGTGGGCATTTGATCTTTGTAGCATTTTGAGAGGGTGGGCAGACAATAAGAGTGTGGTCAGCATCAATGCTGAGGTCTTCTTCTTCTTAGTGATGGGGTGTGGCATGTTTTACTCCTAAACATGTTCCACAGTAAGATCGCTGAAATATGCCTCATCTGAGGGACTCATTGACAGCCTCAGTTAGCAGATTGATTGATGTATCAGTTACTTTCTCATTACTGTGACTAAATCCCTGACAAGGAGTAGCTTAAGCTGGAAGGGAAGATTGATCTGGGCTTCTGGTTTGAGGGAATACATTCCTGCATGGTGGAGAAGGGATGGCATGGAGGTGTGCCGCTCCATGGTAACAGGAGTATGCAGGGGCTCACTTACATATCAGAGGAGCAGAGGCAGGAAGCAAAGAGAGAGACTGGGGCCAGAAACAAGGCTTAAATAGCCTTCCATCTGGGAGCCTACATCCTCCACCTAGACCTCACCTTTTAAAGGTCTTCAAGTCTCTGGAGTGCAGGTATATCACTGTATATATAACAAATAAATAATTTTTTTAAAAAAAAAGGTCTTCAAGTCTCCCAAATCAGAGACACTAGTTGGAGACCATTTTCAAATACACACAAGCCCACATACAAGCCATACCAGTTGATAAAACTAACTCCAGACAGAATAGCAACTTGCCATCTATTTGTCTTCAAGATGTCACACAAGTGTATCAACCCAAATTGTGCAAGCAGATCACATGTTTTCCCTGAAGTCTGCCTGACCATTGCCTAGCTCAATGACAAGCACCACTGAGCCAGGAACACAAACCACCCATCCCCGGACTCTGCCTTCTTGCTCACCTTGCTAGGCAACCAGACAAGCTCGCCACCTCTTACTCATCTGCGGCCACTGCCTCACTTTGGGCTCAGGCAGGGTCTGATTGTGGAAACAGTGCCCCAAGTGACAGTTGCTGTGTCACCATCCCTCCCCTCAAATGCATATTTCCACCCCAGCAAAGACAGTCACTTAAAGACCCACAGTAGCCCTCACCAGGCTTCTACCTAAAAACCTCCCTTTGCCAATTCTTCAGCACTTTCGACTGGAGGTCTTTTCCGAGCTCATGCCTAGGAGGCTTCTCATAACCTGCACGTTGCTTAGATCGACCACTCATTTCTTTCCTTTTCCATATCTTGTTCGAGCCAAACTGGAGCCTTTGAACATGCCATGATGTTTCAGACCTCTGAATATCTTTGTCCTCACTGTCCCTCGGCCCGGTGTCTCACCATCCATCAGTTCCCAAGTTTACATGCCATCTCTCCACAGTCCGGCTCCACATGTGTTCTCTTTTGTTTTCTATTGCTGTGATAAAACACCATGGCCCGAGGAAACCTGGGGAGGAAAGGGTATATGTAGCTCACACAATCCATCATGAAGGAAAGTCACGGCAGTAATTCAAGGCAGGAACCTGGAAGCAGGGACTGAAGCAGATGCCATGGAGAAATGATGCTTATTGGCTTGACCCCCATGGCTCTCTCAGTTTGCTTTTTTTTTTAATACCATCCAGGCCCACCTGCTCAGGGGTGATACCACCCACAATGGGCTGGGCCCTCCCTGTCAATCATTAATTAAAACAATGCCCTACAGATTTGTCAATGGGACATATGACAAAAACCAGGACATTTTCTGAATAGCCTTTGCCTCTTTCCAAATGATTTTAGCTTGTGTCAAGTTGACAAAAACCAACCAACATGGAGTGACCTCTTCCTAATTTTCTAAAATAGAACTTTCCACCCAGGGTCCTAAAAGTTGGTTCATTGGCCCTCCAGAGCCTCTTGAAATCAAGGACTTTATCTTACATGACTTTCTCCATACTTAGCCCATTGTCCAACACCCAGCAGATGCTCAACACTGAGCAAATGAATGCAAGACTCCACTCCCATCTGTTGCCTCTCGAACAGGGGCTGGAGAGAGCATTTCCTTGGTTCCTGCAGTCAGTCTTGTTTCTAAGAATGACCCTTCAGTTTGTAGATCTGAAGCTTGGTTACAGCTTGTAGATCTGTAGCTTGGTTACTCATTTCTAATTTTGACCTTCCAGGTTTCCTTAGGTGGATATCACCACGATGCTCCTCTACCCTGATCCATTTCATTCCTATACAGCCCTTGGACTAGGGCAGGCTCCACCTTCGCTAACTGCCTGCCTTCTGGTCTGATGTCTCTCACATTCCCTCTGTGCCAACAGGGAGCCAGCCTTCCCTTAGCACAGCTCTCATATTTTAGCTTTTAATCTTTCCTCATAAATTAATCTCTCCTGCTCCCTAATCATGTCTGCTGCCCTTCTCTGCACCCTTTCCACCTTGCCTACCTCTTTTAGGTAATGAGATGCCCATCACTAGGCTGGCTGCAATATCCCAGTCTCCATCTTATCCTCAGAGACTATTTCCTTTTGGCTTTATGTCCTGGGCCCTGCATACGCATACCTAAATCACCCAGCCTTTCTTATTTATTTCTCTGTTGGCTTCCCATTGCGGACACATCTAATCTGTGCTCTTCTCTGGGGCTGCATCTTTCTCAGTGGACCCCCACATTTGTGCCCTCCCTTCACTTTCTAGATCTATCTCTGTTTTAATGAATATCCCCCCCCCTTGTGCTAATGCTCATGCCTCTTAAGTTGACTCTCATCTGGGACCCTCTTACCTTAATACTTCTCTTTTTCCCCAAGTGCAGATCATGTTTCCTCACCCCTTCCCAGTCTAAATGGCTGGCCTTTGGCTTCACAGGACATTCTCATAACATGCAAAGGGGATATTGGCTGTACTAAAAAGTGGTTCACCTTTATTGGAAAATGTCATCTTGCTGTTTTTTTTTTTCCCTCAGCTCTTAAAAATCCTAAAGCTAAGTTTGTGTTTGGTAGGAGTGAAATTCCCCTGAGAAATCCTGTTTTCTATTTTTAGAAAACTAAACTTTAGTTTTAACAATTTGTTAAACTATTATACAGAGATTTTTTTGTTTAACTATTATACAGAGTTTAATATAGATGGGATTTATCCTCACAGTTTACATCTGATGATTTTGACATAAGTAGGTTGGAAGACAATGTTTAATCTGTAGGCCCTTGAGAGACTCCTCTCCTCTTTTTACCCCTGACTCCTCTGCACTGACCCACTGACCCAGGAGAAGTTGGTTTGGCGATGTCTTCAGGCTCTGTAGCCTGGCCACTGTTCACAGTCACCCCAGTGGAGTAGCCTGGCCGCTGTTCACAGTCACCCTAGTGGAATAGCCTGGCCGCTGTTCACAGTCACCCCAGTGGAGTAAACAAGGTGAAAGTAGACAGAGTGGTTCATGGAGGAGAGGCAGCGTATGAGGGAGGCTCCTGCCTACAGAGGGCAGCCTCACTTTGTCCCTTCTGGTCGTCTGGGACCAGTTAACCATCCTAGTTTCTGATTTCTTACTTATAAAAGGGAGAATAATGAAACTTTTCAGGATTGGCAGAAAAGGACAGGAGTTGGGGGTGTGGCTCAGTGGCAGACAGATTGCCTAGCATTTGTAGGATCTAGGTTCAATTCTAAACATTGAAGGAAACAAAAACACCAACAAAAAATAAACACTAAGTGTGGACGTAGGTCCAGGCTAGCACCCGATCCAAGTTCTCATCCTTGACTTCTCAGAGGGGATACCTAACCATAGATGTGTTTCCCCTGGATGTTTTATCCCCTAAAGTCCACCATTAGTCTTAAGAGTTGGTTCTTACCTTAAAAAAGTCAATATCCCCATGGTGTGTATGCCTCAGTCTGGCCAATATCGTCTGGGAGAGTTAGCTCTCTATAAGCCAATGATGTGATAGTTTGGTGGTGGGAAAAGTGACTTTTGTGGGAGAATGTCTGGAGGACCACAACACCCTCTGGGTGAGAGCACTGTTAGGGAGCAGGGTGAGGGCAGAGGATGGAGGATCTCAGTGCCCTCTGGATGAGAACACCCCTGGGGAGCAGGGTGAGGGCAGAGGATGGAGGATCTCAGTGCCCTCTGGGTGAGAACATCCCTGGGGAGCAGGGTGAGGGCAGAAGATGGAGGATCTCAGTGCCCTCTGGGTGAGAGCACTGTTAGGGAGTAGGGTGAGGGCAGAGGATGGAGTATGCAACAATTTTCCCAAAGTTTTGTCTCATGCAGCTGCTCAGGCAGGGTGTCTGGGGTGGGCCTCAGAAATGATATTTCTGGTAAGTTCCCAGTGTTGCCCATGCTCCAGACCACTCCACATGGGAAGGTTCCCACAGAATTTGACAAAGACCTCAGTAAGACCTTAGGCTCTGGGCAATGTGTGGGACCCCTGCAACATGTTGTCTCAGGTCAGGGATGCTCCATCCCCAGCTCCAAGCCAGGAGCCTCTACCAGGCTGATTTAAATTGTCATTGTTTATTTTGACTCAGACCATTGCCCAAGTTCTTTTCCTCATGCATTCTCCTAACAAAGCATCTCACATTCACCCCGTGCCTTTTGTCTCCTCATCCGGCATCGCCAGGTTTTTTAAGGCAATTAAACTCATCTGGCATGATTTGCGCAGCATCACTTCCTGCTATTTACTACTCATGACTTCCCCCCAAAGGTTTCAGAGTTCCCCTCCCTTTGGCTTGCTTGGAAAGTGACTTTTATTTTATGTTTCTCACAAGGGTTGTGCTAGGTTTCAGTTTACACAACCCAAAGCACCCATGCCTTTAGACATACACAGACACACAGGCACAGACATACACACAGACATACATACAGACATACACACAGACACAGACACAGATACACACACACACACACACACACACACACACACACACACACACACACACACATGTTCACACAATGGTTAGGGTCCAGGGTTCCAAGGCCTGGTTCCACCCACAATGGACATGCAATGTCAAAGACAAGGCACACATTCATCCAGCCACCTCCTTTTGCATCTGTTTAGGTGGAAGTAGTCAGCCATAACCGACTCATGGCCATGTGGAAGGGCTGCCTGGAGAACTTGTTATAGATTGGGCTCTCAATCAGTGTCTTTGTAAAACAGTTATGGCTAGACCAGGCCTAATTATATCCCAGTTGGTGCTGACTTAAACTTATACTTCTTCCCAGGCTCTTTAGTGTCTAGAAAACAACTATGGGATACTCTTTGGCCAGTTAGATTTGAGCCTTTGGAGTGGACAGGGTACATGAAATTTTATGTTTATATATATAATATATATATGTAAATATATATTGTATTTGTTTATATATAATATCATATGTTATAATACACACACACACACACACACACACACACACACACACACACACAGACACACATCTCCATGCCCTATTCATACCCTACTTTCAACTTTAGAGAAATGGAAATTACTAGCCTACTATGGGACTGTTACAAAGTGGATCTTTTTTAAAAAATTTTTTTATTTATGTGCATTGTTGTTTTTACCTGTGTGTATGACTGTATGAGGGTGTCAGATACCCTGAAACTGGAGTTACAGACAGTTGTGAGCTTCCATGTAGGTGCTGGGAATTGAACCCAGGTTGTCTGGAAGAGCAGCCAGTGCTCTTAACTGCTAAGCCATCTCTCCGGCCACACAAAGTGGATCTTAATATTTGTTATTATATGCTTGTTTGCCTATATGTGACAGCTCTCTTATTGGGCTACAAATATGCAGTGGGCAAAGACTGTGTCTTATTACAGCATTTTGCAGAAAGCTCCTGTAACAGCAAGTGCCTGATAATTACATTAATTATTTCAATATATTTTACTTAGCAGAGCAATCAAAGCTAGTGTTTTAGTTGGGGTTTGTATTGCTGTAACTATACACTGTGTTCAAAAGTAACTTGGAAAGGATAAGGCTTGCTTCACCTTACAGCTTAGAAGTCCATTACTGAGGGAAGCCGAGGCAGGAACTCAGGGCAGGAACCTGGAGGCAGGAGCTGATGCAGAGGCCATAGAGGGATGCTACTTACTGGCTTGCTCCTCATGGCTTGTTCATCCTGCTTTCTTAGAGAACATAGGACCAACTGCCCAGGGACAACCACCTTCAGTGGGCTGAGCACCCCTGGATCAATCACTAATTAAGAATATGTCCTACAGGCTTGCCCACAGATCAGTCTAGTGGGGACCTTTTCTCAGTTGAGGTTCCCTCCTCTCAGATGACTCCCGCTTGTGTCCAGCTGGCATAAAGCTAGCCAGCACAACCATTTTTCTGGCAAACCCCGTATACTCTTACACCCCTGCCCTGTTTTCTGGGCGCTCAGGAGGCCTGGGTTAGCTCTGAACAGCGGCTCTTTCTGGGCGCTCAGGAGGCCTGGGTTAGCACTGAACAGCGGCTCTTTCTGAGCACTCAGGAGGCCTGGGTTAGCTCTGAACAGCAGCACTTTCTTTGCATATACATATTCACTGTACTAGCTATACATCAAAAG
The DNA here is from genome assembly GCF_007827085.1 of Peromyscus californicus insignis. Lineage (NCBI taxonomy): Eukaryota > Metazoa > Chordata > Mammalia > Rodentia > Cricetidae > Peromyscus > Peromyscus californicus. The sequence continues at coordinate 65,305,262 of NW_026294469.1, read as the reverse complement.
GACATTCTCTCTTCCCTTTGGTTTCTCCTTGGAAGCTCACAGACAGCTAAATGTAGTTCAAAGCCAAAGCTAACTTTGCCTTGGCCCTTCCTTATTTCTCCCAATGGAGCTGAGCTCTCTAGGGCCTCTGGATTTGCCATTTCTATTTTAATGGTTTTAATTTATTTCTGACTTTTATTTTCTGTTCTTTAGGTTTGTTTGAAACGGCAAAGTATAAACTATTCATAAAGTCAAATACAGGAAGACTAGTTGGTTGGCAGAAGTGGACGAGTTTTGCTCGGTGGTGAAAATGTGACCCCTTTCTTCCTTCATGAGCGGAGCTAGGGGGCTTTTTGCCCACAATGCACTGTGGAGATACTCAGGACCACGGCTGCCAAAAGGAGGAAAAAAGGAAGCAGACACAGTCTCAGAAACATGCGAGGGTGGGAATTGCTCCTCACCCGGTCCCGTGTCCCTTTAGTATCTATCATGGAGCTGTAACTGTTCACCAGGCTATGCTATGCTTTGCATAGGGCTGAGGCCTCCATCTGCGGCATGGAAGGCAGAAGTGCCACCCAACTCCTGCTCACCGAGCATGATTTCTCCACCTTCTGGAAACTTCACCTAGGCTGTGGGACCAAAGTGCAGCTCCCTCCAATGTGGTGATATATTGTGTACCCTAATAAAATTTGCCTGAAGATCAGAGAACAGAGCAAGTCACTAGATTAAACATAGAGGCCAGGCAGTGGTGGCACACACCTTTAATCCTAGCACTTAAGAGGCAGAGATAGGTCTAGATCTCTGAGTTCAAAGCCACCCTGGACTACCTGAGATTGACTCAGTCTAGGAAAGAAACAGAGCCAGGCAGTGGTGGCACACACCTTTAATCTCAGTACTTGGGAATCACATGCCTTTAATCCCAGCACTAGGAAGGAAAGGTATATAAGGCACGAGGAAACATGAACTAAGTCTTCTTTCAGCCAGAAGCCCCTTTCGGCTAGAGGCCTTTTGGCTAAGGCTTTTTTGGCTAGAGCCTTTTGGGTGAGGACTCAGAGGATTTCAGTCAGAGGATTCGTGGAGTTGGCGAGATGAGATGTGGCAGTGGCTTGTTCCTTTGTTCCTCTAATATTTCAGCATTTACCCCAATATCCAGCTGTGGGATTTTTATTATAAGACCTTTAGGAAATTCTAGCAACACTCCACTCAGATTATAGGGCAGCAAATTCAAAACATGCCTTAACTGGTATACTTGAAGCAATGGCATTCATTGTTCACCTAAAGTCACCCTGGCCATTGTCTTATTACCAGTTCTAGTAAGTGGATGATTAACATATTAATATTAAAAGTATATGGCTAATTTCATCACTTTCACCTACAGACCTAATATGATGTATTTAAATTTTATTTTATTTTTAAGTTAGGTGTATTTGTGTGTGTGTGTGTGTGTGTGTGTGTGTGTGTGTGTGTGTGTGTGTGTGTGCATGTGTGCACATGAGTGTAAGTGCTTACAGAGGCCAGGACAGGGCATTAGATCCCCTGGAGCTGGAGTTATAGGTGGTTGTCAGCACCCTATATTGGTGCTGGGATTCGAACCGTGGTCTTCTGCTAGAGCAGCAAGTGCTCTTAACTGCTGAGTCATCTCCTCAGCTCCTAATATGAAATATTTTAACATTTAACATCAGGACCTGATCTATAGAGGAAGTGTGTGCTGGTTAGTTTTATGTCAGCTTGACACAAGCTAGAGTCGTTTTGGAAAGGGAAGCTCAATTGAGGAAATCCTCCTATTAGGCTGGCTTGTGGACAAACCCGTGATACATTTTACTGATTGGTGTGGGAGGGCCCAGCTCATTACAGATGATGCCAGCCCCCAGCAGGTGGTCCTGGGTGCTATAAGAAAGCAAGTTGAGCAAGCCAGTAAGTAGCACCCCTCCACAGCCTCTGCATCAGCTCCTGCCCCCAGGTTCCTGCCTTGAGTTCCCACCCTGAGTTCCCTCAGTGATGGAGCATGACCTGAGAGTTAAAAGCTGCAATGAACCTTTCCTTTCCAGGTTTATTTTGGTCCTGGTGTCTTATCACAGCGATGCAAACCCTAACTAAGACGGGAGTCAATCAGGCTTTCATGTCCAATAAGCCCGGCTCATTTGCATTTATTCTTTCTGACAGAATACACTAAAATCATCTGAATGTCTACAATCCTTTCCCGTCATGATCCCCATGTAGTAGAAATTCCTATAATTAATTTTGTTGTTGAAGCCCTTCTATCTTATTCTTAAGAATGTATGCATCACACTCAAGGCTTGTGTCCTTGACCAACTTATGCATCTCCTGTGACAAAAACTTTGTGCTAGTTTTGTCAACTTGATACGAACCTAGACATGTCTTGGAAGAGAGAATCCCAGCTGAGGAATTACCTCCATTCAGCGGGTCTGTGGGTAAATCTGTGGGGGCATTTTCTTGACTAATGATTGGTTTGAGAGTGCCCACTAAAGTATGCTCCTAATTAGTCTTAACAATAAAAACCCGGAGTCAGATATTGAGGGTGAAAGCTGAAAGATCGGAGAAAGCAGAGCAACAGCCACCAGAAATTTCTTACCTCTACAAATCCTCAGCCGGAATCAGGGGCCGAGATCCTGTCTCCACCCACCTTATATTCTTGTCTCTCCCCCCCCCAATTGTGCTGGGATTAAAAGTGTACACCATCACCGCCTGACTTTGTTTCTCTTTAGACTGATTCAATCTCCTGTAGCCCAGGGTGGCCTTGAACTCCTGATCTTCCTGCTTCCTCCCCCGCAAGTGCTGGGATTAAAGGTGTGTGCCACCACTGCCTGGCCTCTATGGTTATCTAGTGACTAGCTCTGCCCTCTGATCTCCAGGCAAGCTTTATTTGTCAGAACACAAACAAAATATCATACAACAACCCACTCACTGTGGGTGATGCCATCTCTGGGCAGGCGGTCCTTGGTGGTATAAGAAAGCAAAGCCCAGGAAGCAAGTCAACAAGCACTGTTCCTCTGTAGTATCTGCTTCAGGTTTTTGCCCTGACTTCCTTGGTGACGTATTGTTACCTGGAAGAACAAGCCAAATGAACCCTTTCCTCCCCAAATTGCCTTTGGTCATGGTGTCTGTTTTAGTTAGGATTTCTATTGCTGTGAAGAGACCACGGCATGACCACGGCAACAGGGTGGCTCACTTACAGTTCAGAGGTTGAGTCTATTAGCATTATGGTGGAACATGGTGGCATGCAGGCAGATAAGGTGTTGAAGAAGCAGCTGAGAGTCCTACATCTTGCAGGCAACAGGAATTAGTCTGAGTATCACACTGAGTGATGCTTGAGCACATATGAGACCTCAAAGTCTGCCTCCACTGTGACATACTTCCTCTAAAAAGGCCATATCTACTCCAACAAAGCCACACCTCCCAATAGTGCCACTCCCTTTGGGGGCCATTTTCTTTCAGTCCACCACAGTGTTCATCACAGTAATAGAAAGCAAACCAAGACATGCTTTCTTACCTCAGCCTTAGGCACGTTACATATCTGAATGCTTCTTTTATTAATGCCAAAAGCATAACAACAACAACAACAATAATAATAATAATAATAAATGCCAGACAAGAGAGTTACTCTGATAGAGTAAATGGAAGAAAATTACAGGATGAGCATTGTGTTTTGGTTGTTGTTTGTTGAGATATTGTCTCACTATGCAGCCCAAACTGGCCTTGAATTTGCTATATAGCCAGAGCTAGCCTAAAACTGATGGTTCTCCTCCTGCCTCAGCTTCCCAAGGACTGGGATCACAGGGTCTTCACACTGCCTAACTGTGTGAATTTTTCTTCTCAGTGACAGATACCCAAGAGAAACATTTATTTTAACTCCCAGTCTCGAGGGTTTCAGTTTTAGGTCAGCTGGATCTATGACTCTGGGCCTGAGACAAAGCAGAATGTCATGGCAGCAGAATCACATGGTAGAATAGAGACTGATCACCTCATGGTGTCCAGGAAGAAGAGAGAAATACACAGAGAGGGGCCAGAGCAAGGTATACCATTCAAAGACACACCCTAGTGTACCTCCTAATAGCCCACTGATGGTTAGGACCCGCATGACTCAGTCTCCCTTCAATGGTGCCACTAGTTGTAGTCTTTAACACATAAGCATTATGCTGGAGGCAAGGAGGACCCCAACTGAATCACACAGAGAACCTACTGTTTTCTGTAGTAAGATCACCTAAGAAACCACTACTGGGCCTGCACCTCTCAAGTATTGATCTCAATCCACCCCATACTAATCAACCTCCTATTTTTTCTGTTGTTTTTTTTTTTTTTACCCTCTTTACAGGAGCCACAATTACAATTTTTAGCTCTGCTTCTCCTGGACCCATAGTCAGGTGACTCTGTAAATGTTGATTGGTTCTCTTTTTGATTTGTTTAAGGAATTCTGTCTTCCCAGAGCAGGAAGGTGGAGCAGGATTCATTATGAATAGCAGGTATATGGTATACAGTGGGCAGTAAATAGTTCCTTATGAGGAGGGTTTAAGATGTCACCATAGTCCTAGCCATGGTTACGTTGTGGTGCCTCTAAGGCAGTGGTTCTCAGCCTATGAGTTCTAACACCCATGGGGGTCACATATCAGATGCCCTGCATATCAAATGTTTACTTTATGGTTCATAATAGTAGCAAAATTATAGTTATGAAGTAGCAACAAAAGAATTTTATGGTTGGGGTCATCACAATATGAGGGACTATATTAAAGGGTCTCAGCATTAGGAAGGTTGAGGATCACTACTCTAAGGTCTATATTCTTATCTACAAGAACAGAAGTAGGGCAGTTTGTAACCCAAGCCCTGGGGTTCGTGTTTGAAGACCCCACAGAGCTGCAAGAGGCTGGTTATTCCTTTCTGGAAGCCAAGAGGAGGAAGGTCCCACAGCACTTTTGCAGTACAGTAGAGGTTACAACTCAAGACACTTGACTGTGTCCAGTGTCAGCAAGTCCATCTGTCAATCTGTGTCAACGCATCCTCTCTTCTTCATGGACTGGCATGAGACCAGCCAGATCAAGCCTGGATTAGAGTAAACCAGTGAAAGCTTCTTCAGCAATATACTGATAGCTGCCTAGAAAGACGAGCCTCACAAAATTCAATATGACTTCAACCACTTTAAAGATGTCTGGCCAAACAAGGGACTTTAGAGGTAATATGTTTTATAAATGTAGAGTCATTTTATAAAGCGAGTGCTCGCCTCTCTCACTCACTGAGTCTCAGTCATGATTTATTTCATCAATGGTGGCTGTATGCAAAAGTGAAGAAAAGTAATTTATGACCTCTGCAAGAGATATGAGTTGTTTGTACATCATATGCTTAGATGCATCAAACTGACTTTCAGTGTTTCTGTATAACAGAATTTATCTTAGTGTACCACCTTTCATTTCCTCCAGAGGTAGGAAACAAATGTAACCAACTCCTGAGAATGCCTATCTTCTCCTCCAAAGGGTCTTTACCTTTTGGGTTAAACTTCTGTCTTCTTCCTGGAGTGATATAATACCTTCCAACCATAAGGAGGTGTGTACCTTGCAGACTATTGAAGTGTACATCATCCTGTGAGTTCTGGGTATGAATTCCACCTTGTTGCTCTTGCAGCACATGACCTTGGTCCTTACAGTTCCCAGTTTCCAGGCCAACGCACTCAACTGTCTCCTTGTGATGCTTGTGAAGCTTTGCTTCTTTTGCAGATGTTCACTGGGCCACTTTATGATGGCTCATCTTGGCTGTCAAATTGGGAAGAAGAAACCTTAACTGAAGAATTGCCTCCATTAGATTGTCTTGTGAGCATGCCTATTGGGGGGGGCGGGGTGTATTTTCTTGATTGTTAATTAGTGTTGAAGGCCCAACCTACTGTGGGTGGTGCCATCCCCAGGCAGGTGAGCAAGCTTGGGCTGTGTAAAACGGTAGCTAAACATAAGCCAAGAGCAAGCTAGTAATCAACATTCTTCCACGGTCTTTGTTTCAGTTCCTGCCTCCAGGTTCCTGTCTTTGAATTGTTGCCTTCACTTCCCTCAGTGACGGGCCTGTAACCTGTAAGCCAAGCAAACCTCTTATCTTCCAAGTTACTTTAATCAGTGTTTTATCACTGTTACAGAAAAACAAACTAGAACATAGTTCTATGTCTGTTTGGGGAGCTTGTTGCCGTGCTGGACTTCTCCTGTGACCACCAGGCCAAACAGCTCTCGGTGCTGATGTACGCTTGACTGTGCACTCTCAACAACCACTGCTCTTCCGCGCAGGCGTCTTGTTGAGTAGGAGAACCTGCTTCCCTGACTGCCCTTCTAAAGGCTGCTCCCCCCTTTGGCTCTCACATTTCCCTGTGCCCACCTGAGGTCTGTAATCAGGACTCCAGTCATTCTGCAGCCCTCCCCTTTCTTTTCTGTCCCCTACATCCTTCCCAGATCCCAGTGTTAAACCTGAAATTCACCAGAGGAAAACCAGTCCACTGTTTTTTATTAAAATATTAGATACTGACCAAGATGGAATTTGATCAGAACCACTCCATGGGAGCTTTCCAGGTGAGTGGCCCCAAAGCACATGCTGTTGGGGCTTATACAGACAAAACCCATAAGTCACCATACTTTCCCATATGGCTTTGTTGTTATTTTTCAAGAACCACAAATCCCAGCATTCCAGGAAGTTACTTGGTCTTTGGGCAGGTAGGGTTTACAGGTTAACTTAGGGTTCAGGTCAGTGCTATGGGCTCCATGGAGGGACTTGCTCATTAGATCTTCAGTCTTACTTGCCCTGATTTTCTCACTACCTGGGTGATCTCCACTTCTGGACCTGGGTGTAGAGAAGACAGGTAGTTAATAAAATGACTCTCATCTTGTATTATTCTCTTGTCCATATTTAAAGCTTATGCTTAGCTCATGACACACCTTTGAAATGCTGTAAAAATTTCTTCCATAAAACACCTTGCTTTCACATCTCCATTCTGCTAAGGTTTTTCTTAAGGCTTCAAGTTTCTGAACAATACAATATTTGTGCATATTTTAAGGTTATAATGTGATGCTTTGATTCCTATAGACATTAGGCATTGATCTTCTCAGGGTAATTACCATATCTGTCACCTTAAACATTGCTTTGTGGTGACTACATTCAATTTCCTGTCTTCTAACTATTTTGAAATATATAATGCATTACTGTTCTGCTAAAGAATTCCAAAAACATTACCTAGAATTTTAAGCTAAAAAGTGGCACCATGTTCCCAGGTCTCTCCAGTCAGCCTCCCTGGAGACGTACCTATTCAGCAAAGAAAAGAAATGTGATAAAGTCACTGAGACTGGGGAATAGCTTGCAGAGAGTCCTACTGTGCTCCTTACCTGTGGTATGAACAGAAGTACAGCACCCATGCTGCTGACACTGTCACCCCAGGACACGCTGCATTTGTCGTGAAGTGTTCTCCTATTTGCCTGTCTAATCTGCAGGCAGTCCCCCCACTGTACACAAAGGCCTGCTGGGGGACTTTTACAGGTACCCAGCAAGCACGGCACAGAGGCCCAGGGGTGTGTGGGACTCTGCCTTACATTTTTTGGGCACTCTATTTCCTCTGCTATTACATCCTCTTGGGGAGTCTGAGCTAACTTCTAAGTGGTTGACTGCTCAGTATTGTACATGCAACCTCCGTCAGCTCTCATCATTATGTTGAAACATTCACTCGGCAAAGCCAGTTCAATTAGAAATTCAAATGTAACATCACGAGAAATGTCAACAATAAAATTATCAATGAAACAACTGGAAGAGTTGTTGGATTGTTAAACTACCATTTCAACTCTTATAAAATTTTTAACTGTCTATAAGAAATGATTTCAAAAATTTAATGCCTACTTGTGTAGCCACGTTTCTTAGGCATGGTGCTTATGGAGAATTTGAAGATAGCCATCATTAGATGGTATTGATCAAGAATCGGTGAACGGTCATTTCAAACATGAAGCAATATGGAAGCATGGAGGCGAGGTCAGCCTTCTCCTGGCAAACTTGAAAGGATTTTATTTGAAAATTTTATACATCTTCAATATTTAATGTTTTCTCCAATACTTATCCTTCTTACTACAATTATACAATATGAGGAAAAGGTAATAAAAATGTCCTATCAAGCCCCATAGAAAGATTTTCAAATAATTTCCAGTCTACTCCAGTATTCAGCATAAATACTGCAACCGTGTTTGTGTACCATTCGGAAGCATGCTTGGGGAGCTTTGCAGCGGGAGCGAGGGTTCCAGATGCAGTCAGTCTATTTGGAGTCCAGTCCCATCTCCTCCACATGCTAGCTGTGAGTGTCAGAAAGCTGCCTAACTGACTGGAACTCAGTCTCCTCGTGAGAGGGAAACACCCTTGACTTCAAGACTGTGCTGAGACCCAAGGACCCTACAGTACTATCAACTCTTCCTTCCACCTCTGTGTGACCTTGGTTTTCTGAACCACATTTCCTGTGAGTTAGGGATTCAAAGGCTGCTGTCACGGACTGATGTGATGCCATGTGACCCTGTTGCCTATTCACAGGTACTATCAGGGGCTAGATCACAAGAAGGGCAAGGCTAGATCACAGAGTCCCCATAAAACAGTGACTTCAAAAAGAGGGGGGACCGGCACCCAGCGCTCTGCTGCCAGCTCGCTGATTTAGTATTCAGAACCAGGATTTATGGAGCCGCCTTCTTCTGTCACATCATCCATCAGAGACAGACACTCAAGAGACGGAAGGGGAAAAAATTAAAAACCTGTTTATTGCTTGACTTGCTCTAGGCATGTTTTAGCTTATTGTTCAGCTCTGCTCATTCCAGTCTGAACAGCTTTCTTCCTTGCCGTGGCTAACGTATAAATTCCGTGAATGGGTGGGTGGTTGGATGTATGCCCACAGATATCGATAGCTCAGGCAAAATAGCATGCACCAGAAATGGCCTCACAAGTCAACTTTTTAATGCTATGGGTAGGTTGGGGACTTCAGGGTCCGTCTGGGTCTAGCTCTAGCTGCCTGGCATCCTTGAGCTGGGCCAACCTTGGCTGGCGCAGGGTGCTGCACTGCGGTGCTGATTGGGCATGCTGCACTTGTTCCTGGCAATGTCAAGGAGAGTTTGTGGGCAGGATGAGCCCAGAATGCACAACTATGCAATGGCAACAAACAGCAAAGCAGGCAGAGGGGTGTGCAGGGGAGGACGGGGAGCCAGCGGGGGTGACTTGATGACATCTAGTAGTTCAAAAACAGAAGAGGTGAATGCTAAAATGTGTGTCCCAAAAGAAGAATATGTTATGAACAATACACACCAAGGACTCTGGGATCCTGGTGGAAAGGCACTTGCTACTGTGAGCTGAACATGGGCTCTGGAGTCAGGTCACCTGGATGGGATTCTCTGCTTCACCATCTCCAGCTGTCAACCTTGAGCGGTTACTTAAACATTTTGGTCCTCAGTTTTCCTCACGTCTTCATCCTTGAAATGGGGGCTAATAATGTTTCTGTTCTCCTCAGGATGGCTTGTTAGTGCTTGAAAGTTGGTTCATGCACATTAATTGCTACCATGTACTTGCAGTGTGTTGCTGGCAGGATTTGCTTCTGCTTCCTAGCTGTGACCCTTCATCAGTTCAGTTGATGCTGCATCCTGGTTACCTCCCCAAAGCTAGTATAGTAAACCTTCAGTGGTAGGATACCCTGTCATCCCACACACCGTGAGGATGGTTAATACTGCTCCCTATAGGAGGTGGTTAACACTGCCTTCTCCCCTGCCCCGCCAGGAGTCAGCTTCTCTGGATCCCTAACATTGAAGGCTTTTGTCTTGTTTTTCACATCTCCATGCTCTATCCCCATTTTGTGTCTTGAGAAAGTCTAAAAGACATGTCCCCACAACCATTTCTGGGGGAATTTTGTAACAGGCCAGGTCTTGAGATGGTCTGAAACAGAGGAATCAGACTCAGGTTCTGCCCATGTGGGGAAATAGGTGACCCAGGCAAGGATGATTTATATTTTTACAGATTAAGAGGAGATGAGGTGCAGTGGGGGACAGGTAGGACCTTCGAGGTGTTGAAAAGATCACAGACTGTCCATGCATCTGACCTGCCTTTTGAAGGAGGCACAACACCACCCTCCACACACACACACCCTTCAAAGGGACAACGTTTGCCCAAGACTAATTCAGACTCAGACTCAGAAAGCGGATGCGCCACTCATCACCTACATCCACAGAGACTTTTTCAGAAAGAGGGTGTTCATGAACACAGCAAGCACTGTCCACTGCATACAGAAGGTCAACAAGAATGATGTAACTGGGAACTACACCACACAGGGACCGGGAAAGCTCCTGCATCATGTGAGGGCAGAATGAATTACACGGCCTGTGGAATCCGGGCTTCCGAGATCCATCTGACACAGTCATGGTTTCTGGGGTCGCCAATGCTCGCCAGCCAAAGCTGTGGGCACAGGAGGTCAGAGGGAAACCAGTAGTGCTGAGGCCTGTGGCTGAACTCTGTTTTGTGACAAGAAAAGTTAAATGAGAGAACTGGGCTTCTGACACAGACAGGTTCAAGCCCCTCTGCTGCTTTCGGCTTTGTGACATTTGTTAACCCCTTGGACCTCATCTTCTTAGCTGTGAAATCAGCATAAGATGACACAACCCACGGGTTGTTTTGAGAATTGTGTTCAGTGCCCAGTTTGTGTCAGGACTCAGAGTGGCAGGAAGTGTCTAAAACCAAGCGAACCCTATGTACTTTACGTGACTGAACTCATTTCGTTCTTCCAGCAACCCTTTGAGAAAGGTACTATTATTATCCCCGCTTTTAGGTGAGGAAATTGAGGTGCAGAAAGGTTAACTAACTTGCCCAAGGCCCCCCACTCATCAGTGGGACAGCAAGCAGTGGGAAACAGGCAGCTCCGCTCGGTGCGGATGGGCGGCACTGAGCTGCCCCTGTGGTGACTGCATCCAGCCCTGTGCGCTGATCAGCTTAATGTGGAAACAGTTCAGAATGGCTGCCGTCAAGTCTTGCTAAATAACGCGAATACGCTATGTATCAAAGAGCACACACACATGGTTGAGCAAGTAGATTCTATGTATGAGTTGCCCACCTAACAGCTGTTTCTCTCTTCCCTCCTCCTGCTCCTCCTCTTGTGTGAGCCCGTTCACAGGTCAGAGGTCACCTTTAGGTGGTGTTCCTCAGGAGCTTTCCACCTTGGCTTTTGAGACAGCATCTCTTACTTACCAATTAGGCTAGGCTGGCCGGCCAGTGAGCCCCATTGATCTTCCTGTCTCTGCTTCTTCATCACTGGGATTACAAGCATGTGCCCATCATGTCTGGCTTTTTGTTCAGGTGCTGGGGGAGCAAACTCAGATCCTGGTGCTTGCACAGCAGATACTTTACCTATTAAGCTAACACACCAGGCCCCAACTAGCCATTTTTTCCCTTCTTTGATGAGCAAAACCCCGGTTCTATTTGGGGGAGCAATGTAGTGAAACCTGGTTGGTCTAAAGCAACCACGGAAGACCTTCTGCATCCCCCTGCTGCCTTATGCTAGGTACCACTAGATGATCAAGGTAGGAGTCTGAAGGACTACTCCTGGGGAAAACATCGCTCTCTAAAAAAGAAGCAGTCAGATTCTCCTTTGCCCGAGGCATTTCCGCTCACAAAGTTAGTCTTCAAGGACCCTGCAGAGTAAGTTGTCATCTCTGCTTGTCCCCTTACTGTGCTTGTTTGTGCCGAGAATGGAGAGCATTTGGGCAGGGAAGGACTGGAGCCTTGTAGACACACTCACTTCGGCAGACAGGCCAGAGGCACCACTGTAAAATGAATATGTAGCTGGATGTATTCGTTCTTCTTCACAGACGATGCAGGTCTGTGTCAGGGCCCATGCGAAGCAGGGAAGACAAACGTGTCTGATGCCACCTGTGCCCTGTTTCTTCCCTATCCACAACATAAAGGGGCCAATCTCTTAAAAAAAAAAAAAGTCATGAAAACCTCCTGTTGACCCCATGGTTCTCCTCTGTGTCTTCATCTCGTCTCTCTCCTGTCGATCACGATACTTCCTTCTCCTGCTCCTCTGAAGGCCAGGCAGACTAGACCCTGCGCACCTGCCTGCCTCTTTAGGCTCAGCGCTTCCTCTGCATGCCACCTTGTGGGCTCCAGCCTTCCCAACATACTGAAGTTCCCGGCTGGAATCAGTGCAGGGTGGCCCCTGCCTCTAATGCTCTCTCAGGTAGAATCATCATGTCCTGAAATTCCTAGTTAGGAATTTCCTTTCCCGCCATCTTGCTTCTTCATTCCCCGTTGTTGAGGACTGAAGACTCCACAAGACTGAATGACGGCTACTGCTAGGCATCTTATTTGGGGGTCTCCCTTGCCTCGCTTAGTGTCTGGCTCCTGGGAAGTACAGAGAATGTCTGACTCATTAAGAAGACACACGTGGCTTCCAGGAGACTCGGAATGAATGCTGACGGAGCACGACAAACCAGCAGGAAGAATTCAAGCCGGGGTCAGGTGACTGGGTTCAGGACTCTGTAAAGAGAACCCTACTGTGAGATTTCTGCCGTTATCCAGAAGAGATGCTGATGGCTAGTGGGAAAGTGGGAGAACACTCATCTAGTCATTTAGGCGGCATTTATGGAGCACTGACTGTGTGCCAGGCTCTGGAGATACAGCAGTGCACAAAAGCAGCCACAGATCTCTGCCCCATCCGTGGAACTTGTAATTTTAACTGAGAAACAAAACAAGACAGATGAACGAGACATGGATATGTCAGGGGAGATGACAAGGCGGCAAGGGAACAGCACACTTCACAGACCCTAAATGAACTGCCAGAGAGCTGCCACGGAGCCCCTTTCATCCCCCACTCGGCTTTCCTGGCAGCCTGCTCTGACCCCCTTCACCTACTGTAACCTTGTCTCATTCAAAGGCACCAAGGGCTGCTTCCCCTGGGCTCGGCATCGGCACAGGCACGTGCCGTGCCCAGCATGAGGTTCCTCATGTGTGTGGCAGTCTTCTGCTCTCTGTCAGGAGCTCCTTGTGGATGGACCAGCAGCCTAGGCTTCTGCTTCCCACTCTTGCAACATCACACTCAGCTCTTGTTAGATCTTCAATAAATACTTGTTAATTTGATGGATTGCATGATTCATAAATAAAATTGCAAGTGAAACCTCTAGTTAAAGTCTCTTAAGGAGTTTTTCCAAGGCTCTGATTACTAAACACTCTACAAAGGGGAAAACATCTTTAGAAGCAGAATTAGGGCACTACTCACTCTGCTTCTAGGATATGAATGCCAAGTGTGAACGCACCACATTTCCCAGGACACAGGGATCCAGGGAGGAAGACTCTATCCCCAAGTCTACAGATAGACTTTTCCTGGACTCAGTTTTTATTATCCATAAAATGGGATGGGTATCTCCAAAATCACTTATGGATGTGAGGATCAAGAGGGACATTTAGGAAAGACGGACTTTTTAAGAGATGGACTTCCATGTACCGTAATGGCTCATTTCAGTTGCACGTCCCTGAGTTTCCAGGGAAGGCAGAGGGATCCCTGGCCATGGGGCACATTCCCTCATGCTCACCCACTCTTCTTGTTTGAAAATGAATCCTTGTGTCACCTGCTGGGCCAGGAAGCACCTACCACCAGTGAAAGGAAGAAAGGGTGGCAGGCATGCACCCTGTGAATCGCAGATAGATAGGCCTGCCTGACAGCTTGCCTATTTTTAATTTAATCTCATGCTGCCCTCGTTAGCATCTGGTTATTATTAGACCATAACCACAATAATAAGTACTGCAGTTGTATCTTTTATTCGCGGAGTGCTTTGCAATCGTTTTTATTAGTTTGTTGCAGCTCAGTTGTCCTGGAAACCAATATGCACGCAAACAGGAAGAAAAATGGGGCTGGGGCCAGGGTAACGTGTCTACCAGGCAGTTCCATTTGTCTTTGACCAGCAGGATGCCAGTGTTCCCTTGGGGGCACTTGAAGAAGTTACATGAAAGTAACCCTTCCTTGAGAAGAAAGCATGGCCTCCACCAAGGGACTGCTATTCAGTGGGAACCCCCATCACACCCACAGGTGAGCTGCTATTAAACAGCTGGTCAGTGGGAGAGCTATAGTTTGGGGCACCAAGAGAGCCTGCTCTTTGTCTTGCATCTGGGATGACATCTGAAGAAATCGCCTTGTACATAAGCGAATGTACGACTCTCTCTCTGGGAGATCAGTCAATTACAGCAAATTGAGCTATTTCATTTCGGCTTGCAAATGGCTTTCAGTTACACAAGTAGACACATTAATCTAATAACTAATGATCATATATTTCACTAATCATACAGCCCTGCATGTGGTATAATATCTAATTATATTTAATATTAAGACATCTTCACATGTGTGGTTTTACCAACTGTCTAGCTCAGGGAGCCTCGCAGGAACAGAGTGGCAAAGAGCAGGAACCAGCTCCTAATGGAGGGCAGGAAGGCAGGAAAGCAGGGTGGCAGGCAGGTAGCAGTGTTTAGGAGGCTGGGCTGTCCCTTGGAGAAGGATTCTGCTTGAAGGGTGTGTGGGGGGGGGGGGCGCGTGGATCAGTGTTCCTTCAGGACCACAGCTACCTTGCAGGATGCTTTTGTGAGACCTGCACTTCCCCAAGTGTCGGGGACGAGCCGATTGGAAGAGGGACCTCTTCCTAACAGCTGATGCGTCTGACAGAGAGTTTAGTTGGAACTGTGAGAGCAGAGCACAGCCTAATTTCAGGCTTTCCACATTTTCCCTCAGCCAGCTACTGTCTCTGAAACCCTGGCCACCTCCCTGGTTGAGCTGGCTCTCCTAGCGTCCATGTTTTCTGGTGTGATTGTAGGCAGCTGCCTGATGATGCCTTTGAACCTCACTTTTCTCTACTTTAAAATGAGAGGTCTGGCAGGTCGTAGGTCAAAAATAACAGTGAAGAAAAAACAGATGAAAAACTAAATATGCTTTGTGAGATTTCTCAAGAGACAGTGGTCAAGATCTTCTGGAATCTTGGGGTTGAGTTTCGAGAGATGCCCTGGAATGTCTCGTCCATCAAATGGGAGTCACCATTCCACGAGACGATGGAAGAGATGAATTTTGGATGTCGCCATCGTCGCTGTGGCTGTCTTTGCCATTTACTCCAACCACAGTAGACAGACCTCGGCAGGTTCAATGTCAGCGGCAAGGGTAGAAATCAGAGGTTTCCCATCAGTGCCCTGCAGCCTGGAGACAGCCGATAAACATGTTTTTTCCTGATTCCAAAGATATCTTCAGGGACAGTTTGGGTCACCATTTAAGAAAGGGGGTCTTTGTGAAAAAGTACAGATCTCCCATGGGAAGGGTTACCTGAAGAACCATTGGTGGCTGATGGCTTCTGAGGGAAGTAGAGTCAGTTTTTTCCAAGGGTATGGCCCCCTGGTAGGATGCTCATACACCAGTGTATGACCCTACATACATGCACCTATGGATGGCACTAATTGGGCCCAATGAATTGTAAAAGTTAATAGTCATAAAGAAGAGGACATGGGAATGTAGGAGGGGATACTGGAGAAGATGGAGGGAGTGGGGATGGCTATGAGCCAAGAGCATTGTATACATGTATAACGATAGCAGAGAATAGAATATTACAGACCTCCGCTTCTTCTGGGAAGATTTAAGATATCTGATCAGGTGGCAATGGACCGGTACCATGTAGTGAGAACTGGTCTGGCTCAGGAGGAGCTGCCCCCGTGAAAGCTGCCCCCTCTTTCTCATACTCCGTAGTCCTTTGCCCTAGACCTGTCTTCCTCACCTTTGTGTAGCTCTGCTGGTCCCTGGAGTCCCATGGTTTGTCGTTTCTGTAATCAATGCCTTAAGAGTTCATGAGTCGGAGAGAAAGGGAGACAGCCAGGGAGACAGTGAGCACTTCAGGCCATCGAAGGCCTGTGCTGGCCTGATTCCCAAAGGCGCCCAAGGGAAAACAACTCAGAGGGATGAGAAATCCAGTGTAGAATTCACAGAAGCAGAAGGAGGAAGAGGAGGAATCTGAGCTCTGTCTGGTGTAGGAAGTCCTTGAAATGTTTTAAGCAAGGAGATGTGTCAGATTTGGAATGGAAATGGAGATTAAGATCAACGTAATGACCATGTGACCTGGGACTCTCCTGAAACACCTCCAAAATGTACCTGGAACCAACCTTTTCCTGTTTCTGACTCCACCTCTTCACACACACACACACACACACACACACACACACACACACACACACACACACTCTGCCTCCATGGGGAGGGCATGAGATGCATCGGAGTTCAGAGAAAGGTAGAGCTGACAGGTAAACAAGGAGCCTGCATCCCTCTGCAGGCTTTGGTCTCTTTAATGACACCCCTCCCTAGGGCTTCCTGCAGTGAGGACAAGAAAGCTACCCCTGGGGGGCTTCCCTCCTTTGCCAATCAATTCTCCTCAATTACCAACAAATCTAAATGTGATTTATCTGTGCAAGAATCATTCCAATATCAGGCGAGAATCTATCAATAAAACCCCCCAAGGCAATCTTGCTCAGAGTTGTCAATAGATGCTCTAAAGCACAAAGGCAGAACAGCCAGCAATCAGAGTATTTTTGACCCCCACCCCCCTTTTTGGGGAGCACTTAATTAAGTCCACCAGAAGCTGTCAAAGATAATTTTCAAAGCACATGACCTCAGCAGCTGACATTTGATAATATTACATTCCACGCTGATTGAAATTGATTTTCCCCTCTTTTCGAAGGGATGGAGTAAAGGTGGGTGGGTAAGGCTTCAAAAGAGGGGAAACCTGGATCCCCTTGGCTGTGGAAATCAGCTAAGGCTTGCAGCCTAAGGGGCCAAAGTGATAGACCACTAGGCTTTCCTGCCTTCAGTGAGATCAGGTAGCCATTTCCAGCTGAACATCATCTGTAAGTTGTGTGTGAACCTGAAGAGAAAAGGTGCAGGAAACTGGCTTGTAAAGACAGAAGAGAAGCATGAGTAGTGCCCAGTGAAGAAGTGTATGGCAGTCAATGGTCTGTGTGTTGGTGGAAATGGTAGCACTGAGTGAGGAAATCCCAAGGAAGGTGCTCATTGGCCGCACTCAGTTGGTGTGAGCTTCACATTTGGCCACACCATCTGTGACAAGTGGGCAAGGTGGCTCTACGTGTATTCTCCTCTGCCTTAGTGCCCTTAGAGAAGCAATTCCAGTGTCTTCCAGCCCTGTCCTTTCCACTCTCCTGGGCAGAACAAGCTAGACGTTTTCTCATTGGCAAAGTCTCACCTCTGAAGCCTCCAGCAGCCCCAGAGTATTTCCCAGGCCCAGACTCCACCCAACACAGAGAATTTCCCTTTGAGTTTAGGCTCCAACTAAGGCTTGATTTTGGATCCTTCGTGGATGTGAGGTGCTGACCACATGGTCCTTGTTTCTGGATTTTCTGGCATTGTTTCTTCCTGTTGGTTCATCCCTTAGTTGACCAGCTTTGCTATACGTTTAGATTCAAGGTTAAAGGCAGGGTTCTCTAACCTGTGTTCAAAATCATTGGCTTAACTAAGGACAGATGTTGACCTCCAAGGAAAGAATTTTCTTTTCTTTTTTAAATCTGCTTCTTAGTTTCTGTCCAATTTCTTTTCATTTTGCTTCAATGTCTGCAGAGAACAGCGTAAGCTCACTCAGTGGTTGTTCTCATCCATCCGTTGGCCTGGGACATAGAAGCTGAAGCCTAGGCTTTGGTGGGGGGCTGGGTCCTCTGACTTGGGAGCCACTGAGTAGGTACAGTGAGCATTTTCTCACCTGAAGACCAGTCTTCCACCTTAGGCTGTGCCAAGTACCCTCAGGAACTCATGCGGTCCACTTGCCCTGAAATTCCTCCTTGGTCATGGCAAACATCTCAGCAGCAGTATACCATTTTAAATCTCTTCATTATCTCCATAGACATGTGTGTGTGTGTGTGTGTGTGTGTGTGTGTGTGTGTGTGTGTGTGTGTGTGTGTATGCAGAACTTCTCAGATCAGCATCCACCACATCAGAGTCACACAGTGAGATCTCTTGCTTGTGTGGTGTGGTGTTACTCAGAGCAGTGGCAAGCAGATTGATACAGAAGCCTCTGGGAGAAGCAGGTGTCAGTCCTGGTGCTGGTGCCTGCAGGAAGGTGTAGCTCCAGAAGACCACCTGTGTTATTGGGGAGGCTCCGGGAGTGAATCGACCAGCAATTAGAGTGACTTCAGTAGCAGTGACAAATTTCAGCGTGGTCCACTGCCAGAATTCCTGGAAGGTGTGACACTGACCTCAGCAGGTTCTTAATTACGGTGTCTTAGGCTGGCAACAAAAGCTTCTTCCAGGTCCTCCCCAGATATATGATGGAAATGCTGTCACTTTTCCTTCTTTCCATGGACTTTTCCACCTGGAAGCCAAGGTTGGTGTCACCTACGGTGGCTGCAGCAGCAAGGAATTTGAGAACATCTTCCTGCTTCACTAATAGAGCTTCTGCACAAACGTCAACATCTCCCTTTAAGTTAGGATGTCAACAGGGAAGGGAAGTACCCCTACCATGTTTTTCTCCCAGCTTCCTGTGCTCTGTCTTTTCAAACCCACTGAGTCCACACTGGGTGGCCAATATGTGCGTGGGTTTAGGACCACCTCCTGGAGGCTGAGTAGCTTCTCATGTCCCATGTGTTTGAAGAAAGCTGACTCTCCCTCTCCTAGTAGTCACCTGGGACTTTGTGACCCTCTCCCCAGCTCCATGCTAGGGTTTTGTCTGCCTTGCTCTTGCACACGTTTTGTGCATGCTGTCACAACTGCTGTGAGTTCATGGGTAACACTGCCAGGTTGTGTCCAGAAAACACAGTTGCATTGTCGTAATCCACTGCCTTTGACTTGCTATCTCCTCCCCTGCTTCCGTGATGCTCGCTAAGCCTGAAGAGGAAGGGACATCCCATTTAAGGCTGGTCACTCCAAGTCTTATTCTTTATATATAGGTTTCTGCCAAAAGAAGCTCCCCTGATAAGGGTTGAGAGATGCACTAGTCTATGAGCACAGTGATAAGTCATTAGCAGTCAATTTAATGCTATGTCTACTTAACAGAGGAATAGCAGTAGGTTCTCCCTTCAGGCCTGAGACCTATTGAGCGATGGGTTCTTTTACGTGTGACATGGCTTTCTTTTTGGTGCCACTTTTCTCTGAATGGACATGGAGGCAATGAAACAAAATTGTGGTGCAGATGATCCAAAGCAGCAAGGCAAGTGACTTAGGTGACCTCCAGCAGCGTCATGTGCTTTTAGTTTTACTGAGATGGGTTTACTTTTCTAAACACACTTAGTTTTCTTTGAAACAACCCTACTCCATCTAAAAGCACTTTATACCCTTAAACTATAGAAGGGGAATTCCATACATGTTGTGTCCAGAGGGATATCAGTTAGGGTAGGGCTGGTGATGCTACAGTGAGAAACAGTCACCTCAGCTCAGTGTGCTTTCCTGAACTCTCAGCAAAATGCCTGCCAGTGTCAGCAAGGGACTCCATGCTTCATATTACACAGGGACCTAGGTCTATGCGATCTCTGTCTCAATGTGTGTTTCCATGACTGCAGAAGCAGGAACAGAGATGGTGAGTCACACATTGGATTTTAAAGTGGTTGTCCAGAAGTGCCCCTACCTCTTGCATTAAGTCCTATGACCTTGTGCTCTCTACCACATGACTAAGACAAGAGGACCAAACATTTGAGCAAAGGCTGAGTGATAGCTACAGGAATACAGACTATGCAATAGTTACCCTTGAAAGCAGGATTTCAACATTGTAGAGGTTCCGACATGGGCAGGTCTGAAGAGGGGTGAGCCATGACTAGGCCTCTTTCTTGTCTGGCAAGTGCAGTAGGAGAGCCTGGTGCCCCACATCAGATCCTGTTGGCTCACCTCTAACTCAACTGCAGCTCGAGTGGGCAGCTCCACCTGAGCTAGGACACACATTGTCCTCACACCATCTCAAGTGTACACCGAATTGCAGCCCATGCCTTCCCCAGAAGGGATTTGTTCAACCAGTTAGCCAGGTGCAGGCCAACAACACAAGGCTTCACTGTCCCTGGGTCGGTGCTCCTCCAGTGGGGAGGGGAGCCAGCAGACAGCCTAGCCTCTCACTCTGCAGATGGTTCCCCAAATTCCCGGAGGCACAGCAGACCAGCACCTCCTCCTCCGTCTTCATGATGAACCCTTCCACTGGCCTTTTCTCCTTCCTCCTTCCCTGCCCCCCTTCCTTATGGCTATTTTCTTTGGGATCATTTCCCAAATAAATGACCTGCATTTGAGTTTTTGTTTCAATCTCTAAATCACGGAGAATCTGCTCAAAGGCATGTAGTATTCAGAGAAAAGGGATTCAGAGAAAAGGGATTGCAGAGATCTGATCAACAATGTAGGGAATGGGCCTAAGGTGTCCTTGGAGGCAGAGTGTTTGCCTAGAATGTGTGAGGTCCTGGATTCAATCCTCAACTGAAGAAGCACTGCAAAAACAACAATAATAACATGAACAAAACAACACATACACACACACACACACAAGAAAGAAAAGACAGCAGGTTAACAGGACCGTTTACATTCTCTGATACTGTATAGACCTCTGGAGAGTGTGTTGGCACACACCTTTAATCCCAGGATTCAACAGGCAGGGACAGGAGGACCTCTGTAAGTCTGAGACCATCCTGGTTTACATTGCAAGTTCCAGGACTACAGAGAGAGAAAGAGAGAGAGAGAGAGAGAGAGAGAGAGAGAGAGAGAGAGAGAGAGAGAGAGAGAGAGAGCCTGTCTCAACAACAAATCCTTGACTGTGCAAAAGGGGTCTGGGTCAGAATTTGGGTAAGGAAAGAGCAGGATAGCTCTGTAGGAGGAGCTGGAGAAAGTGACTTTTTGCTCTAAAAAGAGAAGGCCAAGAGAGAGAGCTTGGAGGAGCCTGTACTGTGGGAATGAGCTAGGCCCTTTAATAGTCATCCTCACTCTTCCTACTCCTCCTCCTCCTCCTCTTCTTCTAAGTCATTCTTTCATAATTTCATAATATAAAGTTTTTTGGTCATATTCATTCCTCATTACTCTTTACCTTCTTTCTGTTCCCAGGAACCCCTTTTCCCAACATGTTTGCCTCTTATGTTCATTCACATCTTTTTTGTGACCCACTGCATGGAATTAAGCTTAATGTTGATTTGAGTTGCTCATCATGGCAGGAATCTCTATCTCCCCTCCAAATACCAGGAAAGGCTCTACCCAGACAAACACCTTGTGTGCATGCTAGGTCTGAAACTGCTGCAAACCTCAGCCTGAGTCTTAAGCTCAGTAAACTGCTGTGGAGATGGTAGGCTTGGGACTGTGTGGGTTCTCCAAACAGAACCACTTCAGAGGACTTGGGGTTCAGGGACGAGGAGTGGCAGAAATTTTAGGAATCTTAAGCCTTGCTCAAATCTACAGAGAAAGAGCTCCAATCAACTTAACCCATAAGGTAAGGGAAGGAGGAACCCCACACTGATGTCTCAGTCACCAAACATACACCGCAAAGAACTGTGAGCCTGTTTTAGTGGCTAAATAAATGAAGCTTAGAGCTGTCGCATGAACATGATGCTTGTTTGTTTCACCTTATTTTGCCAAGGAGGGTGGGTTTGTAGCTCAGCCGTAGAACACTTGATCTAGCCTGTGCAGAGCCTTGGGTTCCTCAGCATCACTTAACTAATGCAGTTTTGCTGAGTGCTAGGTTAAGACTATAAAAACATTTGCTTCCTGACCCCTGCCCTCAAAGAAAATCCAACGGGCCAGAGCAAAGCTAAAGGCACACTCTGGTTTGCTTACATCATTCAGGGAGGTGGCAACCTCACAGTCTGCTGCCTCTAGCTTTCCCTGCATTTGAGAATCAGATGCCGAGGCATACGTTTTTTTCAAAGCCCAGCATGGGTTCCTGCAACTCCCACGTGACTGAAGAAGTTGGTAGTTTTTAATCACTGCAGTGGATTCAACTACTTGCTGATGTGGCCATTCTTGGCTTAATGTGATTCATCAGCCGGCAATTACAGATATTCCAGAAGTTGGGAGGGATGGGAGCTGCTTCTGGGATGCTGGTGGATCCCGGGCAGCTGTGTTAACTATTTCAACAGCAGCTTCTTTCTAGTCTGTCTGTCAGTATGTTGCATATCTGCCTGTTGGCCACTGGAACCAGGTGAGGAGGCTGCAGGAACAGCTATGATTCCAACAAGATATTTGAATGGAAAGGAGAGAAACCATTTCTTCCAGCTGAGCTGCCATTCCAAGTCTCTCTCTTCCTCACATTTAAGAGATTTTGGTCACTGCTGCTTCTCCAAGCTTCTAGTTCCTTCTGTCAAATATAATGTTCATTCTTCAAGGCCCCAAACAAGTTCTCTCTTAGGAGTCCCCCTTCTCTTGCCCTCTGGCTCTTATAACTTGCTGTGTGTATAAAGGATGTTACTTCCATCCATGTCAATGTTCTTTAGAACATTTATCCTAAAAGGAGTTAAGAAATGCCAATGAAAAAGCCATCCCATTGTCACATAGCTGCATCCTGGAAGTACCAGGCTTAACCAAGTTAAATGGGTTTCTTTGAGACAAGATGACTCAGAGCCTTTACTGCACTCATATAATTATATTCAGACTGGCCATATGATTTATGAACCAACTGATGATGTTTAGAGATGAAAGAGTGCTATTAGTGATGAGGCAGAAAGATAATGGGTGCAAACTGGGCCCATCCCACCATCTAGGGCATATATGATCAACTGAATTCAAATCTCTACAAGCCTGTTTCCCAGACTTCTCAGACCAAGGGACTCTTTGTCAAGGCACATGTTCCAGGTGTGGCCCACACTTTAGGAAGTGCTAGTTGTTTTGTGAGCCAATCCATAGACAAGCACCTCATGAGCAGAGTCTGGGCTGTCTTCATGACTGTTTCCCTGACACCTAAGGCAGTTCACTGCAATAGAAAAATAAAGGGAGGCAGAAAAAATTATTCTCTTTTGATTAGGCATTTCAGGAAAGAAGTTGAAGAATCTTGATACATATTTTAGATGGAGTTCTACAGAGAAACAGAACCATCATTGTGTGTGTGTGTGTGTGTGTGTGTGTGTGTGTGTGTGTGTACATCTATGATCAAAAATATTTTTTAACATTTCATCTTGGGTTGGGGAGATGACTCAGGATGTAAACTGAATGTGTGCAAGCATGAGAACCCAAATTCAGATCCCCATTATGTATATATGTAAAAGCTAGGCATAGTCACATGGAACTGTAACCTTAGTGTTACAGGTGGGGTGGGCAAGGACACACAGATCCCCTGAGCTCAGTGACTAGCTAGTGTAGGCAGCTGGTAAACTTCACATTCAGTGAGAGAAAGATAAGTTGGAATATATTAGTATAATATTCAGACCTCATGAGAGAAGTTTCTTTATGTAGTAGATAGTAGTTAATGTAGAAATTCACAACTGGTCCAAGTACGGAAAATGCATCTGTGGTGTGCTTATCCAGAGATGGGACATCCACATCATAAGCCCTCCTCCCAAGACTTGAGAACTGTTGTGGAAGATGGGGCAGAAGGGTTATAAGAACCAGAGGACTGGAGTGAAACTGGCAGTGCCTCCTGAACATGACAGGGCCACTGTGCTCCTGAACTCACGGCAGCTGTGTTTGCCTGCACAAGGTCAAGTCAGTCAACATTCTAGAGTGGAAGGGGAGGGGTTCATGAACCTTCACTTACAGCTGAAAAGCTATTGATGGCTGACATCTTCTGGTGGGAAAGAGGGGGTCAGCTTTCTTTAAGGGTACGGTCCCTGGTAGGTTGACCAAGCTCCAGTGAAGGCCCCCTCAACCGTGAATATATAGGCAGCACAAACCAAACTCCTCTGTGGGTTAAAACAAAAGGAAGACATGAAGTAGAGATGGGCAAGGAAGTGGAAGACAGACCTGGAGGAGTTAGGGGGAGGAGTAAGGCATGAATCAAACATATTTTATGATCAAAACATATTTTATGCATGTAAGAAATTCTCAAAGAATTCATAAAATACTATATTTAAGAAGGTAAGGTGGAGAGTGATAGTGGAAGGCACCCAGCTCAACCTCCAGCACACACATGCACTTGCATACACGTATCCACATGCATGCAAACACAAATCTTTACTGAATATTCAGGAATTTTTTTGTCATCACACCCCCGAAGTACAGTATAGCAGCTATCTACACTGCCTTGACATTGCATTAGGCATCATAAGGCATCTAGAAAAGAAACCAGAATGGCTTAAAGCATATAAGAAGGTACATGTTGGTTATGTGCAAATAATATGATTTGTGCTTAAAGAACATGAACATCTGTAGATCTGGGTATCCATAGGGTTTCTAGAGGCAATTTCTTATAGATATAATTAAGGAAGAGGGAGAGAGGGAGAGAGGAAGAGGAGAGACGGAGTTGTTTGAGTGCTATTTTAAGAACTGGCTCATGGATTAGCAAGGTTTGACAAGTATAGTAAGCAGGTGGGCCAGCAGGCTGGAGATGTGGGGAGAGCTACAGTCTCAGTCTAGAGACTGGTTCTGCTGGCAGATTCCTGCTTGCTTGCAGGAAAGCCAGGCCCATCTTCCACTCAGACTTTCAAAACTGACTGGATGAGACTCATCCACTTTATGGAAAAGTCAAGTGCTTTCAAGTCAACCAATTTGCATGTTAATCTCGTGTAAAAACACCCTCCCAGAAACGTCCAGAATGTGTGACATGTTTCTGGCCACTATGGCCCATCCAAGTTGACATACCAAATCGAATACCACAATACATACCAAAGGCTTTCTTACTTTTGATTGGGGGTATGTTTGTAACAGGAAACTCCGCTGTTGCCTCCAGAGAGTCAAACAGGGTTGAGCACATGTGATGGGCTAGGCTGAGGCCAAAGGATTCAAACTGAGTGAGATCTTTTGACTAAAGTGGAGATACATGACTGACAGGAATGGGAGGTGTTGTGGTCTGACATTCAGTGGAGTCAAGGTGTTGACCTGAGAGTTGGCGCTCACATTCTGCTGGTCAGAATGGATCATAGAGTTCCCCAGTGAACTTGAGAAAGAGAGGCGCTGGAGAAGAGTAGGTGGGCCAGAAGGATGTGAGGCCCTTTCCAGCAGGGAAGCCAATGGCTGCGATGTGAGTTTTGTGGTTGTTTGTGATTGTCTCAGGTTTTTGTCTTTAATATTTGTCTATGAGTTTTATTACTTAATAAGTTGTAAAAAGTAATCACATTATCTGGCACCTAATATGAGGCACCATTTGTAGGCTGAGTTTTTTGTAGGAATTGCTAGCCAGCTCTCCAAATAACCACACAAAGAAATTAATTATAAATGCTTGGCTGATAGCCTAGGCTTGTTACTAACTAGCTTTTACATCTTAAATTAACCCATATTTTGTCTATGTTCTACCATTCAAACCTTATCTCAGCACATGTTCATTTCCTGCTTCATCTGCATCTCCTCGAACTCTTGAGACTCTGAGCTCTCTCTGCCCCCCAAATCCTGCCTAGCCATCAGCCAGTTGGCTCTTTATGAACCAATGAGAGTAATACATATTTACAGTGTACAAAAAGATTATTGTACAGCAGGAAGGAGCTGCCTTTTGCCCTAACACATATCTGAATTTTGGCTCATTGCTAGTGGCACTAAAAGGATGCATTGGAAATAAAATGTATGCTAAAGCAAAGGAAAACAGACCACTGCAGCCCATAAATATTGCACCTCTGTAGAAAGGTTGGAAGTAATGACTAAGCAACTGGGCAAAGCAATGATGGCCAGTGCCTAGAACCGAGTGCTGATTTTGTGCTAGGCATTGTACCTGCAGCTCAGATAATTTCACTAGAGTCCTGTAAGTTACCTGTTCTCCCCATAAACACCTGTACACACACTATTGCACACTTCCTCTGATTCCTGCAAAGAGGAGTTTCAGTGTGTCACATTTCTAGGCAAAGAGATACAAGATTAATTCCTGGTGCCAATTTTAGGAAGCTTGTAAAACAGCACAGATTCAGCCAACACAGGATCCTTCACTTTTATTTATTCTTTAAACTTCCCATGTCTGAAACCTAATGCTGGTAGACGGAGCACTCATCTACTGTCTTCAGAACTATAGCAGGGGTAGAGAGAGCCCCACTGCCATGCAGTCCTACTCGCCATCACACCCTGGAGAGGAGCAGCAGCAGTAGCCACCAACCCCAGTCACTGCCACCACCACAACCATGAACCTAGAGGCTGAAAACCACCAAGCAGGCAAGTGGTGACTGGGTGGCCTCACATCAGCACCCTCCCACAGGGACAAGAAGGTTATTGCAAGGAAGGTTTTGGGAACAATAAAATTGTTCAATGTAAGAAACTGATATGGTTTCATCAACAGAAAGCTTACCAAGGAAGATGCACTTGTACACCAGACTGCTGTAAAGAATAACCCAGGAACTACCTTCGCAGCATAGGGGTTGGAGGGACAGTGGGGGTTGATGTTGTTGAAGGAGAAAAGGGTGTGGAGGCCTCCAATGTTGCAGGCCTAGTGGGGTTCCAGTTCAATGCAGTAAATATGCAGCAGACCGTGACCATTATAGGCACCATCCATGTCCATGCAATTACCAGCAAAATTACCAGGATATTGAAAGTGGGGAAAAGAACAAGGGATTGAAGAGTGCTTCTGAAGGCCAAAGCCAACAATGCCTGCCCTACCGGCCCCACTTCAGGTGAAGGTTCCCTCCTGAAATGCTGAGACCCTGTGGGCAATGGCCACAGCATTCCAACTGTCCTGTGCAAGGAGTGATGGAGGGGCTGATAACCGGGGAGCAGGAAAGCAAGGTAGACCAGTGACACAGATCACAGGGATTACAGACCATGAGTTTTGCAGGGCCCCTCCTTGCCGAAGTCAGCCTAGAGAAGACAGCAATGAAGAGGAGATGGGAACTCAAGGAGATGAGACTCGGGGTCAGCAGCCACCTCAATGTCGGTGTCGCTGCAAATCCAATTGCTGATGTAGATGCCCAGAAAAACCCAAACCACAAGATGGTGAAGAGACAAAAGCAGCTGATCCACCAGTGGGCTCCAGAGGCTGAGCAGGGCGGGGCTGAGGAAATGTCGGGTTACCGTCTCTACCCTCATGCAGGTTAGTCATCCAACAAGAAGAAACGAATATGAATTTCCAGCAATAAGAACAAAGATTGGAGCTGAACACCCTAAGTGCTTGCTGTTTTTCTGTTGACCGGATACAGGAGAACTAATTATCTGCATTATCTATGCAGCATGAGGGTTTTTATTATTTTTACCTAAAGATGTCTCTTTCTGGTAATGACAAACATGTTTTTTGTTTGTTTGTTTGTGTTTGTTTTGCCTACCTTTTCTCAACACACCTTTATGGGTTTTTGAATTATTTCATATCTGGTCAAGTTGAGATTTTTTTTTAAGAACTTCCTTTTTAATTTGTCATAAAAGTTTACAACTTAGTTTTTTCAAAAAAGTCAGCAAGCTGCAAGCACCTGTTAATAAAGGTCTGAAATAAAACCAGAACTGTGATGGTTTAAACAAGAATGTCCTCCAGAGGCCCAAATCCGTGACTACGTGGTCCCCAGCTGGTGATGCTGTTCGGGTAGGTCAGGGGTCACGGCCTTGCTGAGGGACATGCTTCGGAAGGGTGGTTTGAGTTCAAAGCCTCGGGCATTCCTAGTGTGTTCTGTTTCATGCTCGCAGTTTAAGATGTGAGCCTCAGCTCCCTGCGAATGCCTTCGTTTCCCCATCACGGACTCCCACCCTCTGCAACTATGAGCCCAATGAACTCATTCTTCTACACCATGGTCATGGTGTTTCATCGCAGCAGCAGAAAAGTAACTGAGACAAACAGCAAAGTCACATGATAGGGATGGCGGAAGAGGAAGGAAGAAGCCTGCTCAATGGTTATAGCGCACTGGACTCTGTCACGTGAGGAAACAGCGTCTTGTTTGGTAGACTAATTACAAACCACCTCATAACTTCTTGACTTACAGCAGCGGTAACCACCGCTATTTTGCTCACAGTCTTGCAGCCTGGGCAGATGCAGACAGCCTGCCTCTGCCTCGCTGCCTGCAGCATCAGCTGAGGAACTGGGAGGGCAGAGAGTGGGAGCTGTCTGAAGGTTGGTTCCCTCCTAGGTCCGGGGATTGATGCTGCTGAAAACTGAGCTCTAGCTAGAGTCATCTGCAGAATTCCCGCACGTGACTCTTCTGTGTGTGGCTCTGGCTCCTGAAGACATGGTGTCTAGATCCAAAGGTCCAACCTGTCATGAGAGGGCTATGCAGGCAGAAGCCAGAATATCAGCCATGCCCTAACTTTGGCTAGCAGGCACTGCTGACTAGTTGCAGTCTGTCCATTGAAGCTGCCACAGAGGTTATCCTAACTGCAGGGTGGGAGTAGCCTATGTCTGCAGACTTCGAAGGTGTGGGATCAGAAAGGTGGTTGCAGCCATTTCTATAGACTACAGTCTGCTGCAGCACTCTTGCCGGGTTTCTGGGACAGCACTAACTGTGCAGGAATCATTTCCTCTGGGCTGTCGTAGATCCGCAGTGCTAATAGATTGCCCAGCCCCAGCAGTGGATTACCAGGGAGAACCTCTTCTGGTGTGAGATATTTCCTACATCCCAGTTATTCAATGAACGCCCTCCCACTTTAGCTGATCTGTTTATATGGAAGATGCTTTGTAATAGATATAAGGGAACCTGCCTGTCATATCCTGAAGCATGCCCATGCTTACTAGTATATCAAAATCACACACATAACAAGGGCAAATAGCATGCGATGGTTAGTAATATAATCCTAGAGAGTGGTATAGGCCAAGTGCTGCACAAACAGGAGAGTGGGAGTAGCTGGAAGTCTGTGTGTGTGTGGGGGGGGGGTGTACATCCATGGAATGTGTGGGAAAGAAAGGAAGCTATTCAGGTAGAGAACTCAGAAGGGTCCCAGAAAGGGGGCTAGAAGTTAATGTCTTGAGGAACTTCGTCCGAGCCTTTTCTTTAGCTCATTGATACAAAATGACCTGTCCAAGGAACAGGCAGGGTGATGGGATAGTCCTGCTGGTTTGTGAGCTAGGAGACCTGAGTGCTAACTATATCTTGGTGTCTGTGAGCTAGGTGACCTTAAAAAATGAGTTTTCTTCTCTGGGCCTCAAATGACCTCATGCAGGAAATGAGGAGACTGACCAAATGACCTCTAAGGTCTTACCAGCCTCCCAATTCCTTATTTAGGATTTATGAAAGAGATTTATGTAGAGGTGTTTAAGGCATGCATATGTTTAGTTAATTCAGTAACTCAGCTTCATATGTACAAATTATGGCTACCCCAAGAGAGATGGCGTTCTATTAAAAGCCTGGCATTTGTTTTGATCCCAAGTAGAAATACTGCAGGAAACCATGAGTGTTGCACCCAGATCCGCTCCTATTGCTCACTCCTACCCCAGACAGATGACAACATGATAAGAGGCCGAATTCCCCAGGGCAATATTTCTTCCCAAAGCATAGATATGAGTGAATTATTGCCATTCTTAATTGCCTAATGATTTTTCCCCCTTTCATATAATCTTTTCAGGGGCTTGTATTTTTACCATCTTGCAAATTCATATTGGCAGAGTGATATACATTGTCGAATAAAACATAGTGGCCAATCCATCACAAATCAGCTGCAGCTGCCTTGAGATTTTTTGGAAAGAGACCGGAAAGGGGAGGGTTGGGGAGGCACAGAGTGAATGTGTTCAGTGACTTAGGCAGCACGTCCTTGTTGGGCCAGCAGAACATCTGGCTCACCCCTGTGACTAGATGAACATTCAGACCTACTCCAGACTCTTCCTTCGAAGTTGAAGTTTTGGCTCTTTGGGGCACTCGCCTTATTAGCCATGGCTGTCTGGGGAACCCAGAAGGCAATTAGGCCAGGGAGCGAGTCGTTTCGGGGGTTTATAATGGAATGTGGATTCTTTTTTCCCTAACTTAATTGTTTGCGTCTGACCAGAAATCATTACCAGTTGATGGCTGCTTGGTGGCATCTGCAAACCACATCAGTGTCCCAGTGGAGTTCTTAAGATGTGACAGGAGGGGGTTCTTTAGAGAGGCCTGATAGGGAGAAGGGTTCCTCATCTCTTTTGATGGTAGGGGTGCTGATGTGACCTTGGAGAGGATATTTGCTACTCTCCAGCCTCCCTTCCATTTTCTGTAACGTGAGGGTTAAGCAGCAGCCGGAAGGCTTGGCACGGTGGTGCCTTCTGGTCCCTATGGCAAATTAGAGCCAGCTGGGGATCTTATCAACCTCGCTTTGGTCAAGGTTCCACCCAAGGCCAATTAAATCAAAACCTCTGGGGGTGGGACCTGAGTGCCAGTCATTTCAAAGCTTTCCAAAGGCTTCCAAAGTGCACCTAAGGTTGAGAGTCACCACCATAGGAAAGAGTCTCAGCACTGGTTTTCTGGAAACAGTTATCCTAAATTTCTTCATGAGCAGGAGCAGGGGAAGTGAATGGGAAGAGAAATCGGGAGAATCATTGCTCTCACAAGGCACTTTTCTCAGCAGTCATTTATTGAGGCCCACCACATTCTGGGCATAGACCTAGGAGCTGCTCCTAGCTGCAGCTGGAAGGAGGTAGTCATTGGTTCATGGTGTCCTGCAGATGTAAACCACTGGTCTCATGGGTGTTGAGCAGGCCTGGAAGGGATGACAGAAAGATCCCTGGCTGTTCATGAGAGGAAGCCAAAATCTAAAGGATGGGAGGGGAGTAGATTACTTTTATGTCACTCTGACTAAACACCTGACTGAAAGAAGAGAGGCCCCTAGTTTCAGCCTGTCCTGGTAGAGTTGGTGGTGGCTGGAGCATGTGGCAGACTCCTCATACTCCTCATAGACCAGGAACCTGGGTAGGACCAGGGGCAGGGGTAGACTTCAAATAACTGTTCCTACTGATCTGTAGCTAGAGTTTTCTCTCCAGGTCCGGCCAAGCCCTGGCAGTCCAACAGCCCACTTATAAAATAAACACACAGACTCTTATATTATTTAAACTGTTTGGCCTAATGGCTCAGGCTTCTAGCTAGCTGTTCTTATATCTTAAATTAACCCATTTCTATTAGTCTATAAGTTGCCATGTGGCTTATGGCTTACCAGTACCTTACATATCACTTGTCATGGTGGCAGCTGGCAGCGTCTCTCTGCCTCAGCCTTCCGCTTCCCAGAATTCTCTTCTCTGCTTGTCCCGTCTATACTTCCTGCCTGGCTACTGGCCAATCAGCATTTTTTATACAGAGTGATATCCACAGCACTGATCTGTTTCTACCAGTCAGGCCAGAACTCCCAAAGACTCCATAGCTTTCACTATAGTGCCACAAATTGGGGACCAAGTTCAAAACACGAGACTGGTAGGCATTTCAGATTCAAGCCACAGCAGGCAGGTTAGGAAGGGGACTATTCTAGGCCACAGCTATCCAATAAAAATTTTAATAGAAAAACATGTGATTTTAAAATTTTCTAGTAACTCCATCAAAAAAGTAGAAAGAAGACAGTGAAGCTTATTTTAATAGTGTTTTGTTGAGCTGGGTCTCTCCAAAATCTAATGCCAACAGGTAGTCATTATAGAAATTAATAGGCTATTTTACATTCTTTGTACTGTTTTCAAAATGAGCATTTATACACTGTGGTAGTTCGAATGTGATTGGCCCCCATAAGATCATAGGGAGTGGCACTATTAGGAGGTGTGGCCTTGTTGGAGGAAGTGTGTCACTGTGGGGGCAGGCTTTGAGGTTTCCTAGGCTCAGGATACGACCCAGTGTCTCAGTTCACTTCCTGTTGCCTGCAAGATGTAGGACTCTCAGCTACTTCTCCAGCACCACGTCTGCCTGCACGCACCATGTTCCCCATTATGATGATAATGGACTGAATTAAACGGTTTCCTTATAAGAGTTGCCATGTCATGGTGTCTCTTCACAACAATAGAAACCCTAACTGAGACATACACACATCTCAGTTGGAGGAGCTAGACTTCCACTGTCCCATTGCTAGTGGTTGCCACATTATCAGTGTCAGAGGGATCAGCACTAATATAGATGGAATAAACAGAGTGTTTGCTATGATGTATTGAGGAAGATAAAAGTCAACTGTGGCCAAGCAGAGAGTGAGGGACAGGTGTATGTGTCCTGAATTGACTGAATAATTTACTGGTCAAAATACAAAACAAAAACACGGGGATCTTTATTCAAAAGTGATGACTCATTAAATCAAGCAGAAGGCAGAGCTCAAGAAGTTGAGTTCTTCCACTTTTAAGTTGGCCCTGTATGTTTCAGGCCCTGAAACAACTCATCAACTTGAGTCTTCTCCCTTCCCTGGAGGCAGAAACTCCTGGGTGTAGCTCGAGTTTTCCTGCCTGGCCCACAGTCAGGACAAATCTCTCTCACCTGCCAGTCCCACAGCCACTCAGACCCAACCAAGTAAACACAGAGACTTATATTGGTTACAAACTGTATGGCCATGGCAGGCTTCTTGCTAACTGTTCTTATAGCTTAAATTAATCCATTTCTATAAATCTATACCTTGCCACGTGACTCGTGGCTTACCAGCATCTTCACATGCTGTTTCTCATCGTGGCAGCTGGCAGAGTCTCTCTGACTCAGCCTTCCACTTCCCAGCTTTATTCTCCTCCTTGTCCTGCCTACACTTCCTGCCTAGCCAATGGCCAATCAGTGTTTTATTTATTGACTAATCAGCAACACATTTGCCATACAGAACATCCCACAGCACTTCCCCCCGCTTTTTTTTTCAAAAAGGAAGGTTTTAACCTTAACAAAGTAAAATTACATACAATTTGGGAATTTGGGCGTAGCTTCTCTTACTACTTCCTGCTGGAGGGGGGCGCTGTATCTTATGGGGATACAAAGAAAATTTTAGGATCATGGAAAAGTCCATGAGGGTGTATCATCTGAGCCAGTTGCCTTCAAATCGTTCTGGATGTTGGATCATCTGGGCCATGGTGTCATCAGAGACCTTTCAGGGGGTCTTGGCTGGTCAAACCTGATATATCTTAATCTGGAACAAATCCATAGCCTTTGGCTTTCTGTGGGAACAAAAGCAGAGTCTCCTTTCCAAAGCAACACATCCTTACATCTAAATTTTGAAGTCAAGGTATCTTTAAAATATACATTTTGGCATAACTCAACAGCTTTTACAATCAAATGTTTTTCTGCAGTTAAAAATCCCAAAGACGCCGGGCGGTGGTGGCGCACGCCTTTAATCCCAGCACTCGGGAGGCAGAGCCAGGCGGATCTCTGTGAGTTCGAGGCCAGCCTGGACTACCAAGTGAGTTCCAGGAAAGGCGCAAAGCTACACAGAGAAACCCTGTCTCGAAAAACCAAAAAAAAAAAAAAAAAAAATCCCAAAGACAACACAATCCAGATTCTCTGTGTAATATTCATCTTTACGTGGCTTATTTTTTATATTAATTTTACTGTCTCTTTAAAGACTTTATTTTTTAAAACTGTGTATTTGTTTATATAACTGTATATATCACCTTTTTTGTCTCTTTCAAGCCTACGTATATTTTACACACATTGTAAACTATTACATCTGAATCTGTCTTATTGTGAATCTGTTGCTTTAAACTGCAGCAGCTGTGGCTGCTGGCTCCGCCCACCTCAGCTTCCCAACATAGCGGTGTTACGTTTTCCACCAGGTCTGGGAGCTATCATGGTTCTATGCTTTTAGCCAAGCAGCATGTAGCCCAGAAACCTCTTTTTTTTTTTTTGTACTAGCAAAGTCTAAATCCACCACACAGCTTAATATGCCACTTGCAGAGGCCTCATTCCCACCATACTGCAGGTCGAGCATGCACGCACGCTAGGAACCCGCCAGTAGCTCAAACCGGCAGCTGTCGCTCATTTGAGAGAGACAATTAGGAACTGTTTTTAGCTCCATTTTAGAATCTTTTTTCTCAGTTTTTAGGTGGAAACTCTTGCCACCACGTTGGACGCCATTTGTAGCTCGAGTTTTCCTGCCTGGCCCACAGTCAGGACAAATCTCTCTCACCTGCCAGTCCCACAGCCACTCAGACCCGACCAAGTAAACACAGAGACTTATATTGGTTACAAACTGTATGGCCATGGCAGGCTTCTTGCTAACTGTTCTTATAGCTTAAATTAATTCATTTCTATAAATCTATACCTTGCCACGTGGCTCGTGGTTTACCAGCATCTTCTCATGCTGTTTCTCATCGTGGCAGCTGGCAGAGTCTCTCTGACTCAGCCTTCCACTTCCCAGCTTTATTCTCCTCCTTGTCCCGCCGACACTTCCTGCCTAGCCAATGGCCAATCAGTGTTTTATTTATTGACTAATCAGCAACACATTTGCCATACAAAACATCCCACAGCACCTGGGTAATACAGAATTATTCCACCCAAGTGCCTGTGAGCACCACCTATCCTTAGCCTCAGTGAATAGAAGGGAGCATCTTAGTCTTTCTAGGTGTGATGGCTAATGCTGGTTGTCAACTTGACACACCTGGGAAGAAGGACCCTTGGTTGAGGCATTGCCCTCATCAGATTGGTCTGTGGACATGTCTTTGGGTCATTTCCTTAACTTCTAACTGTTGTAGGAGGGCCCAATAAGCAGATGAAGAGTTAGGAAGCAGAGAGATGCCAGTCAAACTGCAAAGATTCTTGGGTTTGAGGGATCCTGAATCTGAGAACATGAGTGTGATTGTGGAGTGCAGAGCAAGGCTGGGTCACCTTAGGAAGTCCTACAAATGAGAGGAAGAAGATCAAATTGAGCCCCTGAAAAATGTCAAGAGTCAGTTGAGAAAACTGGACCTATCTGAGTACTGATGGAGCAGGACAATGTGATGGGAAGAGGAATCATAGCTACCATGAACTAAGGGAGCAAGATCTTAGGCAAAAGCCAAGATCCTCAACATCTTACAGAGCTGGTCCTAAAGTGGTTGGCTGTCAGTAAACATGGACCATCCACTCCATGGGTAGCAAAAAGTCCCAAATCCACTGAAATTGCTGTGACTCTCAGGAGGCTCATCCCCCGGGAGGCCACTTCTGCTCTGGAGCTCACTGGGGCTGCTTTGGTGTGGTTTGTGGATCATTTTCATGCCCTCTGTCCTTGTTTCATGCCACATCAATCTGGATGTGAAAGTTAGTCCTTGTCCTTAGTCTACAGAGCACAAGTAGGAAAAGGGGCATGGGGAGAAAGTAAAGCATTGGTGTGTTTGTGTCAAGTTCATCAAGAGGGGCAAAGGCAGTGTGCTGCCGTACAATCAGCTAGTTGAAAAAGAAGAGCAAGGGCTGAGGATATGACTCAGTAGGAGAGGAGTCCTTGCACACACACGCGCACGCGCATGCACACCCCAGAAGAGTAAACATCCTTCCTGTGCAGTTCCCCCAATCACTTCAGCACTGAGGCCCCTCCCACCCTTCCCTCCTGTTTCCCCATTGGCACCTTTCCCAACTTCACCTTTCTCCAGGGCAACAGGCAAACTCCTCCCTTTTCCTCATAGTTTCTGGCAAATAACCTCCACACATTCTTTGTCTCTGCTCTGGCTAGATACAAACCATCCTGTATATCCAGGACATGGACTTCAATTTAAAACTAGGCCAGTCCCAGGTTATCCAGGACATGTTGGTCACTTTGAATTTGGCTAACCCCCTAAAACAACCAAGGACTTGATAGACATGGAGGCTAGTGTCCGCCTTGGTCTCAGATTTCTTTTTCCTTTCTCCCCTTCATTTTAAATAAAAGAATGAAGCTTGTGAAGGTTGTCTTGAGCTGGATGTGGAGAAAGAGGAAAGGGTGGGAAGCATGCTGATAGAGTCTTTCTGAGGAATGGAGTGTGTCCTCAGCTCAAGGATTCTGGAAGGACTGAAGCTTCGACACACAAAAGTTTCTCTTCAAGTTCATATTTTAAGGCTCTAAGTTCTTTGTAGTTCTTTTAGATGAGGATGGACCTGGTTTACATTTCAGAAGGTTAGCCCAACTACAGAGCTAAATAGATAATGAGTTCTATTTCATGATCATTGGTTGTTAGAGCAAACTAGAACACGGGGGGTGGGGAGGCACTATGCCATGCTCTGGGAAACATAAAAGATGTAAACTAAGAGTCCTTAAAGTCTGTGGCTTAGCTAAAAAGCTATGTGTTAACTACACACAAGAAAGGGGAAAGAAATAAGATGATCTGAGAGCCCTATTTCTGCAGCAGGGTGATGCTGGGAAGAAGGGGGAGTACAGGTTTGCCTGGGCTGTCAATACGTCACCAAGCTTGTTCCCTCGAAAGACAGTGCTGTGGGTAAATGGTGATGAGGACTTTCAGGAGGAAGGTGGGCAATGCCGTGGAGCTGGTGTGTTCTGAATGGTTGTATTTGTGAAAAGGCTATATTTGTGACCTTGGGTTGTCCCTACTCAAGAAGGACATGGACCCATCGACCACAGAGGCACACTGTTGCAAGCTAAATAATCCCCCTAGAGGACAATGACTCACCCACATAGTGGACTCATACATTTTCACCCTTCTTCTTCGTTAACTTAACGGCTCTTAGAGATGCCTCTTTGGCACTGAGCCACTTCACTCTCATGAGGATCCTCAATGGATGGTGGGGACTGCACAGGCCTTTTCAAAATGCAGACTTTGTTGCTATTCATATCTGGTTAGCCAACAGATGAGATGATTCTCATTAGATGCCCATTGGTTGCAGCTCCCTTATGTAGAGATACCTAGGGAAGCCCCAGAGTCCTCCACGGCTGGTAAAGTGTGGAGAAAATAAAGACAGAAACTTGGTGGTGGTTGATGTGGGCAGAGTAACACAAGCAGGTGCAGATGAGCAAATTTGAATAATGTCAGTGGATTTAAATATAAGGGGCTGCCTGTTGATGGATGACTGGATCTGGGGTGGGATAGTAGTCCAGACTATAAGAGCCAAAACTAAGAAAGGCAGGTAAGATCACAGGCTCTCCATTAATTGGGGGGTTTGCTTATGCAAAATGCACTCACAGGGAGTCCTGTATTGTCCCTAAGAACTGTTCACACTAGAAGAGACAAGTCTCTAGATGTCAAAGCTTCAAAACCACAGAAAATAATCAGACAAAGTGATGCATGCCTGTAGTATCTGCTCTTGGAAGGATAAGGAAGATCACAAGTTCAAGGTCAGCCTGGGCTATGTAGACAAACTCTATCTCAGAAAACCAAGAGTGAAGGATGTAGTTCAATAGTAGAATACTTGTCTAGCATGCACCCAAGGCCATCTTCAGCAGTGCACATGCACACGCACGTGCGTGTACACACACACACACACACACAAACACACACACACACACACACACACTCATGCACACACACTCATGCGCACTCTCACAAAGGCAGCATGATGTTAGTGGGTACTGGATATAATGACCAGATCCTCTGTAAAATATTTGCTCTGTTGTAGCCTTCCTCCCCAGGGTCATCTTAGCACTGGCCGTCCTCTGCACTCTTCATGGTTTCTTCCCATCTCTTGCCTTGCACCTTTGTTCTTGGTTTCACAGAAGAGCTGCTACACCAGGCCTGAGTCCTTGTCAAGGCCTGCTTCATCCCAGGAGAGTTTCTACTGTTCCCAAACCCTTCTCAAGCAGACGTTACAAACTATATGCTTATTGGGCCACTGCTCTCCTTATTGGACTCTGGCATGTGGTGGGCAAAAGGTATCCATGCTACCCAGCTCCCAATGAAGCCCCTGAGCACTGGGTCTCTAAGTCACTTTCCTGATAGACAACTTTGCACACATGTCAAAACTCATTTCTGGAAGAATTAAGCCTGTTTTGTCTGACTCTGCCTGGTTAGGCCTCTTGCAAGCTTCTGCCCAGCTTCCCCATGCTATTTGCTGCCCTTCCTGACTGTGCCCTTAGCTTTTGGGATCCTCCTTGTCAGTCAGTGATCCTGGTGGGTACGGAGATGATTGACAGATGGGTACGTCAGTCTGACTTATCTCAACTTATCTGTAAATTGCTGGGTGCAGGCATCGGGCATCTTTGCTTCTCTATATCTGCTGTGTATGACTTCAAAAGAGCCAATTACTTTTTGCTAAACCTTAGTTTTCTCATCAAAAACGTGCATATTGACTCCTATACATGCTTACTTCATGGCATGTTGGGAGGTTCAACTTAAAGATGGACAGACAAACATCAGCAACTCTTAAAGCAAGCTATCAGTGAGAGCAACCACAAGTTTGCACACTCCCACTCTGCCCAGGATAGGGTAAATGTCTGATTCATTTCTGTTGGATGCATGAAAACTGTGTAAGTCCTATCATTCTTCTCTCTCTACTGTGAACCTAGTGTTTACATCCCATTCCAAACTTATATGTTGAAACCCAGTGACCAATGGGATAGTGTTGAAGCCAGGGCTTCAGGGTCATAAGGTCACAAGAGATTAATGGCTCACCAGAGAGGCCCAAGACGGCAGCCTTCCCCTCCTGCCATGTGAGACCAGTAAAAGGCCTCTTGCCATGAAACAGACATGGAATCTACCTTGATCTTGGACGTCAGCCTCCAGAGCTGGGAAATAAGTGTCTGTACGTTTGCTGACCTGCTTGGGGTTAGAGCAGCCTTAAAGAACTCAGACAGTCTCGACGAGTCTGTGGCATGTGGCGTATCTGGAGGTGGGAGGGAAAAATAACCGCTCAACCGTCGGTCCTTAGTGTGGGAAGGCGGGGACACAGCAAAGCAGAGCCACATCTGGTATTGGTGAAATTATTAAGGCCACTCCACGTAGTTAAAAGGAGATTTATTTAATGGCGTAACTTACAAATTAAGGGATAGGTAGGTCGCAGGGTCTGGGGAAGGTGTATCGCAGTCCAGCGGTGTTCTCTGGAGCTCTGCTTGGGCCACCTCCACCATCCAGGGCCCCCACACCCCCACCCCCACCCCCACCCCCACCCCCACCCCCACCCCCGAGCGAGCGCTCCCCGATCCAGATCTCGGGTCCCCAGGCGCCTTCCTTGGCCCCGCCTTGTAGGCGTGACAGTTGCCGAAGCCTCAATGGGGGTTGGAACTTCCAGATCAAAGCTGGAATGGCTACCCACTACATCTGGCAGTGGCTTTGTGTCGCTGCCACCCACGCGCGTCTCACCTGACGGCAGCCTCCTTCATTTCCAATCCCTGACCACGGGTGGTGTTTCCAGAGCCCGCTGACCTCCTTCACTCATCAGCCTCTTGTCAACCAGCACCAGGAGGAAGGCGAAGGACTTAATTGATCAGGCCCGGCAGTAGCCTTGAGAACCTGATTCGGGTATTGACTTCTGAGGAGTCTGCCTCCATTGCTAGGAGCGGCTGAACATCAAAACTATTAACCTCTGGCCTTAGCAGTTGGGGAGGCAGGCCAGCAGCAGTAATTAGGAAGTCAATCGGAATCGCCTGTCTCACTTACACTGGCATGTCAATCAATAGTGACGGTGACAGGTTCATTAGGCCCTGGCCATGCAAGCCCAGACTGTAACAACCTCATAAAATACACCGACGACTCGGGGCACAGAGAAATCCGCCTGAAGGACTAGAGTGGATGACAATATGTATTGATTAGGGCTCCAGCAATTTATGAAGTACTACTTGTTGGCCAGCTTTTCTGACTCAGTCCTAAATTTTCCCAAGTAGTTGCAAGATGAAACTAAATATTACCCTTTTAAAAAATGAGAGAAAGGAAGCTGTTGTCTGGCAGGGCATTTCCTTTTTTTTATGTTAGTTACTCCTAGCAAATAATCTATCGGGGTAAAACTTCAATGGTTACTTAAGGCTGAAGCCATACCTTTGTCTCTGTGACCATCAGACTTTGAAAGCAGACATCAATCTGGAGAAGAAGAAAAAATATGATAAGGCATGTGATTAGGGAAGTCTCTACCTTTGGAGAGACAGGGTGATTTAGCTATTCATTTCTTCCTGGCATTTTTAATGGCTCATATGGCTTGTACCAGGGGGACAGCCGACACCTGGGTTTTCACAGCTAATTTAAGAGCTCAGTAGAAGGAGGGAGGGGAGGGGTGGCAGAAGATCCCTTTTGGCTTCTGTCCCATGTAGGGTACTGCTTGGCCATATTTGCTGGAGTCCTTGCCTGCCTCTAATCCCAGTGAATTACAGGGCAGTTATCCAACAGTCTCCTTCAGAGCTGGATCCTTGCAAACGCCACAAGGACAGGTGACATGTTGGTGGCTTAACTGACCTTACATGCTACATTTCCATTAGCCATGGGAAATAGCCAGAGGAGTAGGGAATGGTGAATGACTCCAGGGCTCAAGGGCTCATGCTCCTAAACGTAGGAATTCATTAGTAGGTAGAGGCTTGAAGTTGGTTTGAATTTAATAAGACTTCCAAAACTAACATCCCCAGCACCGATCCCCATTTGGATCACCCTCGGAGGGGATGGCCCTGCCCCAGGAGCATGCACACTAAAACAGACAGATAGTGGTCAGAGGCAGGTCAGAAGAGCCGAATCCACTCCCTGCTGTATGGCAAATGAGCTGTCACCATGAAAGAGACCACGACTCCCTTCATGTCAGTTTCTTCATCTATAAAATGGGATAAAAATGTCACTGTTTCTATTCAATGTGGTTACTGTGGGTTGCTGATAAAACAATGGGGCAGAAGCTTTTTTTTTTTTCTAATTTTGCAGAATATTGTGTCTATGCAAAAGTAGAGGTCTAAGGAGACCATCAGCTAGACTCATTCCTTCTCCTAGGGAGATGTGAACCTTCCACAAGCTTCTGTGGAAGTTGAGATTTTCTCTCCCTGTGTCTGATGGACATGTCCAGATAAATCACTGAACTTTGCAAAATGTTCCAGGTGACCTTTGGTTACCCTACTGTGGCTTCTGGTGTAGGAACCCAGTAACAAAATGAAGTGTCCCCAGCCATGTTCCAAAATACTTGATTATTTATTACGTTTATTTACTTTCTAAGGGGAGAGTGGCATGCTAGTGCTATGATGCAGGTGTGGAGGTCAGAAAACAACTTGCCAGAACTGGTTGGTTCTCTTCTTCCTCCATGGGGTCCTGGGGATTGAACTCAGGTCTTCACGCTTGGCAGTAAGTGCCTTTACCTTCTGAACCAACTCCCTAGCCCAAAGTACACCTCTTCAGGCAAAGCAATTCCTCAAGCAGAATTTTCTTCTGTCCTGGAGGTTCAGGGAATCTGGTTTATTTGTTCCTAAGCCCTACATTACCCTACTGTGGGCCTCACCTAGCTTCTGGGGTTCTTTTTAAGAAACAGTTGCCATTCTCCTGGTCACATACTTATATCACCTTTAACAAACATAGAAACAGGATTTTTTTTTTCAGTCACCAAGGAAACAAGACAACATCATAAACAAACACCCAAGACCGAACAAATAAAACAACACCAAAGTTCAGACACCACATTCTAGATGTTGTCCCTCACCTGTGGTCTGTTCGGTGGCTGGGTCAGCCCTCTGTTGTCCCCTTCCAGACCACTGTGGTCTCTGGTTCTTACCTTCAGGTCTGCCCTCTGTGTTCTGCATAGCTTGAATGCACCAATGAGACCTGTGATGAGAACAGGCCAGAATAGCTACTCTGGAGGGGGGATTCTTGGTTCTTTCTAAACACTGATGTCTCAAGTTCCATCTGAAGAGAAGGCAAAGCCAGTCCCCAAGACTTCCCTTGAACCCACAATTGTGGGCCTTGACGAAGAGTGGCCCATACACACCTTTACTGCCATTGGTTGGTTGGTTTTGTTGTTTTTATATCTTATCAAGCTTATGTTAGGACTGGTTCCGACAACTGGTGAGGCTGGGATTCACGGATGTCTGGTTGTTTATAGGTCTCTGGACTTGTTCTCACTAAGGACAATGTGGTCTTTATAGGGATTTCAGGTGAGGTACCATATACTCAGGTTTGACCATGTGACCAGGGACCTCTTCATCAACTGTGACACTTAGCTGCCTATGCTTGTGTCCAAATCCACACTAAGTTCTTATTTCTGCTCTGAATCGCTTGTGACTTGCCGTTCCCTGGAGAAGTTTTAAAACTACCTCTCCCAGTTCAGTGCTTCCCATCCACTCCTCTTCCAAGCTCATCCTCTTCTGTGCCATGTAAAGTAAGTCCTGCCTTCTTTTCTCAGGGGACCCCTCCCTGAGTCCCACACTGAGGTAGGCCTTTGCAATCTGGAAACATCCAAAGTAATAAAAGACCATTTCACCAGAAGAAGAGCAGCTGCAGTGGACTTGGAAAGCCTCCTTTCAACTTAGCAAGCCCTCCACACATGACTTCACATCTTATGACATGAGAGTAGTGTGCAAGCTGTCCACACACTTGACTTTACACATGTCTTATGACATGAGGGTGGTGTGCAAGCCCTCCACACACTTGACTTCACATCTTATGACATGAGGGTGGTCTGCAAGCCCTCCACACACTTGACTTCACACACGTCTTATGATGTGAGGGTGGTGTGCAATGCTAGTCCAGGGGAAGGACAGTGAGAACTTATTCCCCTCACTATGAGAGTAGCAGACGAGCCCATCTTCAGACTCAAAAGAGACTTATTCTGATTTCTGCTTCCAACTCTACAACCATGTCTGGATGACCTCAGTTTTGACTTCTGTGAAATGGATTAGTGCCTTCATTTTAAAAATTTACAAAGCCTCAAAAAATAAAAGTCAGTCAAGCCATAAAAACCGCACCAGTGTTAGGTCAAGCCGTGACATTTAAATGACTGGGCTGTTTGTATCCTTGCATTGAATCAGCAACACTTTAAGCAGTCTATTTTGTGATCATCTCATCAGTGTGTATATTCCAGTCTGCATCACTAACCTGGAACACAGGTGAACCTGTTAGTATGAACCAGTTTTTTATGTATAAGGGAAGAGGGCAGAAGTGGAGGGGCTAGTTTTTATATCTTAACGGTTATGGTATAAATAGTCTCTGTTGGTCTAGTTGCTCACAATGGTATCATTTGCCCTGTGGCTCAGATTTCATCTGGAAGTTAAGATGGGCCGCATTTGAGGTGTGGGAGTGCCTCTCTCCCACTGGAGCCCAAAGATCAGTCGCCGAGACCACGTGTTTCTCCCAGCTCATTCCAAAGTAGAGTTGAACATCTGCAAGGCACCAGGAGTGTGTGCTTTGGGGGATTTGAGAGAGACATATCATTGAGGTCTCCTCTTCCTGGCACCATGATTGTCCCTACTTCATAATTTTTCCCATGGACACTGGCAGAGGCAGAGGAGAGTCTGTGGGACCACCAGCTCACAGCAAATTCTGCACAAGAAACACTTGGGCTCCACGACAGAGCAGCCATCCAATTACCACTTCCTTTGCACCTGTGCCTGTTTTGGCCATTTTTATCATTTTGCTATGCTTCATTGACCAACGGATTTTTTTTTCCAGCTTTGCACTTTTTTTTTACGACTATTATTTTTATCTTCATCATTACCTCCATGCCTCTGATGGCATTTAGATATGAACAGTCTATGAACCTTCGAGCCCGATTGTGCCGTGACAAAAATATTGTCGTTTACATTCTGTGCCAAAGTATTATATAAAACACATCAACGAAAAGGAAATTCAGGAAGCTGGGAGTAAAGATATATAGTCAGCAAAGTATATAACTTCTGGCATATTACTGCTTAATCCTAACATAATTATTCTCATCCTTTTATTTGATTAACTTCTAATGGTTCCTCTTGGTGTTAAAGGTCCCACTCTGATCATTTGATTTTAGTGTCTGCTATAATTACCGATAATGTTCTTTGCAAGACAATTTAATGATAACCGCATAATGGCCTATATGAAGAAAGCTGCAGGGTTTCAAAGCTTTTGAGTAATATAAAATACATTAGACTAACACAAGCTATCAACATGACAGGGAATGTTTGATTTACACTCAGGACTATGTTATAGCGTCGTGGAATTTTTTCTTTTTCTTTTCCTTTTTTTTTTTCTTTTTGCAGCCATTTACAATAAATGACAGAACAGTTGGACAATCTGCAACTTGCTGATTGCAAAAAAAGAAAAAAAATGTATTGCCAAGTTTGGAATGGTGCAGAGGCAGCCAGGAGATCGCTGAGAGAGCAGTATCCTTGGGGCAGAGCTAGGGCAGGGGCAAGAGCCCGATTCCGGCTTCCCTGGGGACGGATACCAAATAGCTTTTCCCTGGGTAGCTCCGCTAAAAATCGACAAACCTGTTCTCTTGGCTTGTCTCCTTGCACTTCAGATTCCAGCAGTTCTAATCTTCCACACTAACCCTGCTTCTCAGGGTAATTGTCAGGGGCAGGCGCCTCTCCGGGTGGCATGCCTCAGTCAACTACTTTTAGGATCAAAATGGTAATATTTTGTTTTCAGTTACTTACGTCACCTCCCCAAACAAGCAAATGAGAGTGCAGACAGAGAACAATCAACAGTTTGGTCCAAACCTGATGGCCAGCAGAACAGACCCTCTCTTCTTGCTGGCCCCTGGCTGATGCCCTCTTGGCCTTAGGCGTTTCGCACTTGGGAGCCTGGCACACGTGTCTTTTTCACTGGAAATAAAGTGATCACTCACCACTCTGACCAAATGCAGCATAAT
This sequence comes from Peromyscus californicus insignis, assembly GCF_007827085.1. NCBI lineage: Eukaryota > Metazoa > Chordata > Mammalia > Rodentia > Cricetidae > Peromyscus > Peromyscus californicus. The sequence goes on along the minus strand of NW_026294469.1, from coordinate 65,260,766 downwards.
TGATGGTGTGAGTAGATGGAGAAAATTTCCTGTCAGAAAAAAAGGTTAACTGCGGACATATTACACCCAGGGTCTCTGATTCCAGGATAATGGCATTTGGACAAAAGTAGGTCCCCATCCTTTTTATAGCACTTTATGCCCCATTAGTACTACTGCAAGTCTCAGGACCTGCCTGCTCGGGCACTTAATCAAAAGCAATGGGTTGAAAATCATGTTCCAGCTCTCCTCATATTTGATTCATTCCTCCTAGATAGGAAGAAGTAAAAAACACATTACTACCATCAAAACAGCACATGCATTATGTGCTAAGCAGTTGAGAAGGCTATCATTGGACTTTATCCCTTTGGGTACTTGGCTGGACAAGCACCTTCCTATTCATCCACTCGGTGGGCCAAGGCAGCCATATTTCATTTTTTTCTCCCCCCTGACAGACAATCTGTTAGTTTTCCACAGATCTCTCTTTTAAAGACACATTGATGTCACTTATTTTAATTGTAGGCTTCAGGCAGCAAAGCCCAGAATATGTTTCTCTCTCTCTCTCTCTCTCTCTCTCTCTCTCTCTCTCTCTCTCTCTCTCTCTCTCTCTCTCTCAGAAACCCACTCCTTGGATGTCGCTCCTTCGAGAGCAGAATCTAATAATAGAAGAGGCACATTTCTTGGGGGAAGAATTAATTTATACACTTAATTACTCGGGATCCACTTCAAGCTCTCCGCCTTACTGCTCTCTCTTTCTTTTGGAGCGTTTTTAACTAAACACTGAGTGCTCTGACAGCCCCTTAGGAGAGCCTGCCTCATTTAGATGGAGAGGCCTGGCTCCTTCCTACCTCTGCCCTCCTGGCCCGCTTCTGCACCCTCTAGGAGGAGACGGGGTCTCAGCCATGGATCTGCGGCCCCATGCCTCTTAATATTGATTGGGTTGGGGTGAGGGGCTTTGGTTCAGTGAACTGCCGTCTGTCACTCTGCGGTTTCCCAGTGGGTTTTCGGTTGGATGCTCAGTCCCAGCTAACTCTGGAAAATGAAATCATTTCTTCTATCTGTTCAAAATGGGGGCAATGGCCAGGTCCCTGCTCATTCAGAAGGCCTTAGTCTAAGGAACAGGCTTTTTCTATGTGAGAGAATTTGTTCCACATCTTGTCCAAAGAGCCAAGAGAGGACCTAGTCAACTGTAAACTGCAGTATGGGGAAGGCTTGCCTGTGAGGGATCGAGGCAAGGTTAGTTATCGCTTGCTTCAAACATCAGCAGACACAATGGAGCACAGTGGAGCCCAAAAGGCCAGGAACGCTGTTCCCAATGACCCAGGGGTTCATTCTAGAGACTGGGAATCCTAGACACCAGAGTGCCAGAGTGAGTCCGGTTGTGTGCAGGGAAGGCAGTCCCTTGTTGCAGACTGGCACGTGTTTATCTCTGGGAGTGCATGGGGGTTAAAAAATACGGGAAGCAGTATGTGACCCACAGAAACCATCTGATTCCAAAAGGGGACTGGTCAGTCTCCCAAACATTGCTCCACTCTGTCAACATTTGGGGATTTAGCCACTGTTTATAGATCAGCCATATTAAATGTACATGATGTCTGAGACTGGCAAAATGGTACAGGACATCAACATCACATTGAGATTCACTGAGGTTCAACCTTGTGCTGCTTTCATAGACTATTTCATTTAAATGATAGTATCAAGTTAAAAAATATCTTTTTAGGATTGTATATCCCACTACACAGCAATATAAATTCTATGTGTTACTATGATAATTATTTTTAAACCTTGTGAAAATTCTAGAAGAAAACTCAATCAACCACTTATCAAGCCTCAAGAGGGAGGTCTGTAAATTCTTTTCCTATATATACTTGGAAGCAATGTAGAAACCATCAGAGGAAGAGGGGCAGATTTGGTTATATAGAACAACAAACATGTTTTAAAAAAAAAGTACTGTAGCCACTATGACAAAGGGTTAATCTCTTCATTATTTATAAGTATAATGTTACTTAAGAAGAAGGTATGAGGTTTCCACAAACTACAAATGTATATATATTTGTCTATACATTGTACCTCAAGTACAAATATATATATATACATATATATATATATACACATGTATATATTTCATAGAACAGAAGATACAATCAGTAAACAGAATAAAGAGAAATATTCAACTTCATTAGAAATCAAAAATGTACATTAAACAACATGTAATTTCCTCAAGCACCATCAGTTAGCCCAGACCTTCCGGTGTATTCTGTTTTACCATCCCATCACTTTTCTACTTGATTTGACTTACCAAACTGTCAACCATACTAACATTTGGTTAATGTTTTTAGTATTACAGTCCTGGGGCAAGTGTGTGTGTGTGTGTGTGTGTGTGTGTGTGTGTGTGTGTGTTCATGTACACAGTAGTCTAGCTGTCTTAGAACTCACTATTTTAGAACAGGTTGACCTTGAACTTGAGTCAATACTCTTGCCTCTGACTCCCCAGGGCTGGAATTACAAGGTGTGTCATCATGTCGATAAATAACTATTCTAAAATAATTTTGGTGGGGGGTCAGGGAGAGACAGCACAGTTATTGAGAGCTCTTGTTGTGTGATTATGGGGACCCCAGATCCCAGGACCCATGTAACAAGCCAGATACCCCAGAAACACTCCAGCTCCAAGAGATCCGATGCCCTCTTCCAGCCTCCATGTGTGCACACGTGAGTATACGTACATGCACACACATAAATAAACAAAATAAATCTTTAGAAGTTGTTTTCATTCCAATATCTCAAACTGTTACTGTTGCATATCCCTGGTGGTCTGGTAAGTAGAAGAAACCTTTCAGAAAGCAATCCAAAGACATAAAAATGTTTATACTTTTGACCCAGGAACCCCACTTCTGGGACTCTACCCTTAAAAACTGTCCCAGAAGATGACAAAACTAATCTGGGGAGGTCTTTCTTTGTTGCGGTGTGGCTACGGATGACAAAAATCGAGACGGAGGCAGCCCCGTGAGAGGCGCTTGCATCGTGTCCCCCCTGTGAACATTCTCTAGTCTTACAAAGGCCACCATGTGGGAAAGGCTCTTCTTACTGCTACAGGAAAAGCTGGGCCATGAAATTGAAGGCCCGCTAGGATTTCCCTTACATACGGAACAAACACACGTGCAAAATGACAGAAACACACCAAATGATGCCAGTCACTGAGATCACTACGCTCCTAGAGGGGACAAAAACCAAGACCGAAGCAAAGCAAAGCCAACCGACCACACCAAGTTTTAACAAGTCTGTGAGCATTTGGACGTCCCTCCCGCAAGTTAACAGTGTGGCAATGGCAACTCTGAAAAACCGTATAGTCACTCTAGGAAAACAATTGGGCAATTCTTATTGGGCTAAACGTGCCACTATATGACCCAGCAACCCAACTTCTAAATATTTACCTAAGAGAAATAAAATAATATTCTCACCAAAGCATGGATAGGAACATTTATAGCAGCTTTAATATCCATAACTGCCCCCCCCCACAAAAAAAAACACCTCAAGTGTCTATCAACTGTCAAATGAGTAACAAATGTCAATACATCCATACAGTGGGTTTAAATACTCAGCAGCAACAAAAGCAAGATACAGATGCACACAACACATATTAATTCCAGATGCGGCATTACTAAGTGGAAGAAGTGAAACTTCAAAGACTCTGTGTCACATTATTGTATTTGTATGACATTCTGGAAGAGGCGACACTGTAGACAAGAACAGATCAGCGGTTTGCAGGGCCTCCACGTGGAGGAGGAGACTGACACCAAGGAGCTTGGGGGATACTTTCGATGGCACGTACGACTGGGGTTTCTTGTTCCATGACTGTGAGCATTTGTCAAACTTTGCAGAATTGTTTTCCCCACAAAAGATGATTTTTTTTTTCTGTATGTCTCAACTAACTTCGTCCTTGTCTTCCCAAGTGCTATCCATAGTCTTGACAAAGCATTAAGATTATGGATAGTTTTTCTCTTTTCCCCATTTCTCAAATCCTCTGGCATAACTTTGAAGAAAAAGAATGTATCTCTATGTTTATTATGTTCTCTAGGGAGGGTCATGAGTATATGAATAGACATTAGTCTAATCTTATTCAAAGATACACTGGTAGGGATGATGTGAAATTCTAAACTTCGAAACTCCCTGAGCCAGGAGACTTCCCCTAACTGACTCAGACATTTTGGATTTTTAAACAAAATACTTTTTACCTGTCTTGACTTCAGCTATTAAATAAGGTAACAGAGAGGGGTTTTTTGTTTGTTTATTTGTTTGCTTTTTGTTTTTTAATTGCTTTTTGTTGTTGTTTTGTTTGTTTGTTTTAGTATATGTTTAGTTTAGAAAATGAAAGTCTTAGAAGTAGAGTGCATTGCAAGAATGCAAGGTTGGTTCAAAACAAGAAAGTCTATTGATGTAAAATACCATATTAATAGACTAAGAAACATGACCCCTATGATCATCTCAATAGGTACGGAAAACTGAAAATAGGTACAGGTTGGGTTTGATAAAAACCCAACATCCTTTCAGGATTACATTCAACCACTGAAAATAGAAGAGAATGTCTTACCCTGAGAAACTTATACTTAGCATCGCGCCTACTGGTGGGAGGCTGATAAACATCATTGAGGTCAGGAATACGACTAAAATGTCCACTCTTGACAATTCTATTTAATGTATAATGTTCCAGTCAGGGTAAGTAAGGAAAAGAAAATAAAACCATATAAAACATGATCTTCCATGTACATAATCCTGAAGAATCTAAAAAACAATTATGAAAACTAAGCACTAAGTTAAGCAAAGTTGTAGGAGACAAAAATCAAGAGACAAATATCAATTGTTTTACGAATCATGAGCAATGAATACTCCAGAATTATATTAGAAAGAGATTTCCATTTACAATAGTATTAGAAAGAAGTAAATATTCAGGAAAAACTTTAACAAAAAAAGGCAAAACACTAAAAAGGACCACACTCCACAAGCTGTGGGAACCAAGGCTGCAGTATTAGCATAAGGATACACAAACAGCCGTGGAATGAAACTGATGATCCAGAAATACAGCCTTTCATTCACGGCCAATTGATTTTCAATAAGGGCAAAAAGACAATTCAATAAGAAAGCCTGAGTGCTTGCGACAAATGATGCTGGGACCAGAAGGATAACTACATGCAAAAGATGAAGTTGGACTCCTTTCTGCAAATCATGTGCAGAACTTAACTCAAAGTAGATTATCGGCTTGAAAAAAGTGTAGGTATAAATCTCCAGGAGTTCAGATCATTGGAAGATATCTTAAATGAAACAAAAGGAGGAAACTTAGACTTCATTAGAATGAAAAGCTTTTGTGCATCAAAGGGAAGTGTTCACCTGGAAAGTGAAAAGACAGTGTATAGGATGGGAGGAAATATCTCCAGATTATGTGTCTGAGAACAAATTTGGCTCCACAATGTAAAATTCCCAATAACTCAACATTAAGAGTGTAAGTTATACAATTTAAAGATGAGCAACCCAAGGTTGATCTCAAGTCTCTACATGCACATGGACAAACCACACACACACACACACACACACACACACACACACACACACACACCCCACAGATTGCATGACTGCATTTATCTGAAATGTCTAGGACAACTACTTCTGTAACCAGAGGGGACACAAGTGGTTGCATGGGGCTGAGGAGAGTGAGGGCTGAGGAGTAAGTCTCAGGAGCAATGAAAATGCTCTGGAGTTAGACAGAGGCCACAGCTCCAAGACTCTGAGGTGATACCAAACATCATTTTATTACACTCTTTAAATGGTGAGCTCTAGGATGCTTGAACTATTAGTATTTCAATTAAAAATGAAAATGAAAGGCTAGAGAAAGATACTGGAGCAGTTTGGGGGTAAATGTATGTAAATACCAGCCAGTCTGTGTTAGCACTACAGAGGGTTTCCTGGTTATTAGATTGTCCGAAAGCCACAGGGTGTCATGAAGTGGGAAGTGTTCCAGGCATATCTGTTTGCCTAGCTCTGGCTCACTATCCCCAAAGATGCCCATATTGCAAACATCTGGACTTACAGTTCTAGACCACTTTAGAGGTGTCAGCACACATGGACATGATGGATATGTCTGGATGCTAAAGGATGAAAATAATAAAGTAGATTTTATTCATTCCCAAGGCATCCCTCCTGAATACCTCCTTCTCAGGGTGACCTGCTCCTCGGCATGTCTCTGGTGTCCTGAGGGTCCTGGTGTCACTGCAGGAGGCTTGGTTTTGAGTCACCGTGTCATTCTCTATAGCTCAGTGCCTTCTCACTTTGGATGACTCCATCCCACATCACAGTGAAGACGACACATGAATGTGTTTGTACAGAGTACGTGAAAATTCATTGATATTTAACTTCTGCTTAAAGCCATGGATGAACAGTTGGCAAAACACTGGACTTTGAGAACATTTGATTAGAGTTTAATTTTATTTTGAAGTTTCAGCTCATTTGCTCTCCCTCTCCCTCCCCCCCTCTCTGTTTGCAAGAATAATTTTGTAGTTGCCAAGCACTGAGGGCCAGAGCATTGTTGCCCCCGAGCTGCATAGTGGACAAGACTACTGTGTAGGGAGGCATGTGGAGAAACAAAGACTCCTCACAGCCCCAGAAAGTACTCTGAAGGGGGTTTGCCCTACACACCCACATTTTGAGTGGAAGGCAGTTCCCTGGCACGTCAGTGTCTCCCAGGAATTGCTCTGTTGCCACTCTTGGGGCCCAGAGTTGCCCAGCAGGGTGCAGAAGTGGGTCACACAGATGTTGACAAAGATGAGGAGAGATCGATGAACGTGGACGCGGATTCATTCCCTGCTGCGGGACTAATCAGTTGGTTTTCACAAACACTTTATTCCTCTGTCATATCAGCAGCAAATACCTGCTGGATGCTTAGGACCAGTGCCACACTGGCCCAGTTGATTATATTACTTGGCTTGCTTTAGGAATAGAAATGGAAAAGACTTTTGTCCTCTCCTGTGTGGGTTTTTTTTTTTTCAAGGCTGAAGCAAAAACAAGTAAAATAACAGCTGTTAGACAGTGTGCCTCTGGATTCAGATAAGAATTCCAAGAAATTAAATGACTATGTCTGCCATTCTTGGTCTGCAGCCCACTGGCTCCCATTATCAAGCATATCTAGAACCTCTGGAGTGCATGAAGTAGGAGGTGAACCCCTGCCCCAGGTGAAGGCTTTTGTTAGACCGGAAACACCAACAGGCTCATAACATGAGCATCGGAACATGAGTCACCAAGAGGACTCACCCAGCAATATGATAAAGGATTTCCCACGAGTAGGGGACTGGCCATGTGTCAGAACCGGCCTATCAAGAGATGTGGGCATGCATTAGCCAGGAATCAGATCCTGATAGGACCCTCCTCAGGCCCTTACAGGAAGGTGTCAAACTGTTTCTAAAGCCACCATGCTGAAAGACTCCAGCAGAAGCCCTCTCTGCCTGTCTGGGGACACCATAGCTCAGAGGAAGAAAGTAATTTAGCACATATGGCTGGAACTCGAATCCCTCCGGTCCTGGTTAGGCCTCTTGCTGGATTCAAGGCTGTCACTACACCCTAAGATTATGTCAGTGTATGAGAGACCATGGTGTCAGTCAGCTCTCTGCTGCTGACAAAATACACAAGCAGACAACACAGAGGAAGACTACCCCAACTAACAGTTTCAGTTCATGGCCCAGTCATTTGGGGCCTTAGGCAAGGCAGAAATTCACCAGTAGCAGCCAGGAAGTTGGGGCAGGGCAGTGTCCAATGTACTCTTCAAGAGCACACCCCTAGGACCCACTTCTTCCACCTAGGCTCGGAAGTTTTTCACCACCTTCTAGGAATTCCATTCAGGGGACCAAGTGTTCATCACAGAGTCCTCTGGGGCCATGCTAAACCACAACAGCCCATTTGTGCCACGGACGATTCTAAGTCCATTTATCTGTGTCTTCTCCCACGGAGTCATTGAGTGCAAGGCCCCCAAGAAAGGAAGGTGAGTGTGTAAACTACACAAAACAGTTAACACTAGGCCTGTCTGCTCAGAGACTGATTAGGTTCAGGACACCGTACCCTCACATGTGGTACATGTTGACATTTGAGAACACAGTGGGAGCAGAAGGCCCCTCTCACCTCCTGGTGCCCTTCTCCCCTGAAGCAGGCCATGAGGAATCTCTTACTAAAAAAAAAAAAAATGCTCATAAAAACATCACATGAGAGATAGCCTCCCAGAGGACAGCCATGTCTCTATCACTAGAGATTCGGGACCCAGAAGAGTCTAAACCAGTGGGCTTGCCCAAGTTCCCAGTGACTACAGTGAAATCACTCAGCATCTGGGTAATGGTTCTTCTGCATGCCTGTCTGCTCTACATTGAAGCTAAGCTTAGGAATACACATTTCCATGTTTTGTTGGATCTTCATTTTGAAGACTCTGCCGCCCTTTTAAACCTACATTAAATAACTTGGAGGCTAGGGGCATCACTCAGTGGTATATAGCTCTTGCCTACCATACACAAGGAGGCCCTGGCTTACATCTCCAGCACTGGGGCAAAGGGGAGTGGGAAGGAGAGACGTAGTGGGAAAATGCTCCATTTCTCTTGGTGATGGGCTATAGGAACCTCAGCCATGAACCTAGGGATGGGCAAGAAGATAATTACTTTTTCTCCCCTATAGAACATACCAAAAGCCTTTGAGAAAGAAACAGGTAGGAAGGCCACAGGGTAGGAAGGCAGAAGCTCAATCTGAAGCACAGATGTCTTGCTAGTTCCCCCACCCCCCAGAGTCTCCTGAGCTGGCTCACCTCCCATAGGCCCATTCACAGATGTCCTAGTTTTCTTTCTGATAGTGTGATAAAATGTTGACCAAACCAATGTGGTGGAGGAGAGGGTTTATTTGGCTTATCGGTTACAGGTAACCACTGACAAAAGTCAAAGCCAGAACTCAAACCAGGAATCCAGAGGCAGGAACTGATGCAGAGACCATAGAGGAATGCTTCATATTGACTTGCTCTCTATGGCTTGCTCGGCTGGCCTTCTTATTCAACCAGGACCATCTGCCCAGGGATGGCACAGCCCACAGTGGACCAGGCCCTCTCACATCAATCAACAGTCAAGAAAATGCCTCCACTGACCAATCTGATGAAGGCAATTCCCCAAGCGAGGTTTTCTCTTCCAAGATGACTCTGGTTTGTGTCAAGTTGGCAAGACCAGCCAGCACACTGGGGCAGGAACCCTATGGCCTCACCCTGGCTGGAGGTAGTCTGGGCCCTGAAGCAGCAGTTCACATCTCTGAGCCTCAGTTTCCCATTTTTGACATGAATGAATGTGAATGGATAAAAGAAGACAGCAACTCCTCTCTCTAGACCCACTTGGATGTCTGACTCTAAGGGTTTCTTGGCTTCAAAAAGGATTCTAAACTCTCCCCACCCCATTTCCTCATGCCTGCTCCTCTGTCTTCCTTTGTGCCACGGAAAACTCCTGGTAAGAGTTTGTGGAAGCCTCTGCCTCTCCTTTCTCACCTTGAATTCTCTCCGAAGCCACCCTGGTCCGTCTCCACCACACCACTGAGACTATGTGCCAAAGTCACCAGCTAGTTTCGCAGCCAAGTCTCAAATCATTTCCATGTTTGTTGTAGAATATTAGTTTAAGATGTGTTACATTTGTTTATGCTGTGGAATATTTGTTTAATGATGCAAAGATGTGTTGCTTTCTTTTATGTAGCATTTGTTTAACTCTGTGAAGCTATGTTACTTTGCCTGCCTAAAACGCCTGATTGGTTTAATAAAGAGCTGAATGGCCAATAGCAAGGCAGGAAAAAGGATAGTCTGGGCTGGCAGGCAGAGAGAATAGATAGGAGGAGAAATCTGGGGAGAAAAATCAAGGATCAAGAAAAGAAGGGGCCAGCCACCTAGCCATGCATCCAAACCTAGAATAAAAAGGAAAGAAAAGATATACAGAAATAGAGAAAGGTAAAATCCCAGAGGCAAAAAGAGAAATGGAATAATTTAAGTTAAGAGAAGCTGGCTAGAAACAAGTCAAGCTAAAGTCCCGGAAATTAATAAGTAAGAATAAGTGTATTTATTTGGGAGCTGGGTGGCAGGCTTCCCAAAAGAGCCAAAAGAGTAAGAGTAAAAAATAACCAACTCCACCTGTTCTTATCTTCCCTGAATCCCCTCTGGCATTTATAGAGTCAGCCACCTCTTCCTGGAATGTTCTCCTGGTTTCTTTACTTCTCACTCTCCAGATGTTCCTGCATCTAACCAAGCAGATCTTTATGCTGCTCCCCCTCCTAACTCTCATGCACTAGCTGTGGAGACTGGACCACTCCTGGACCTCATCTTTATCCACTTTCTGAGTGTTTCATCCAAGCGGATGCTTTAAATTCCTGCTGCTCTTCACAGCTGCCGTATTAGTCTCTCCAGCTACAGGGCTCGCTAAGACTTTGGTGCTGGGTTGCTTGGTGCTCATTGTTGCAGATGAAGAGAAAACCCGTTTCTAATTGCGAGTGGCCAGTGGAAGTCATTGCCTTGGTTTTCTCCTGGGAGCTTTCCCCTGTTCTCATCTCAGTAAACAAAATGAGAGTCCTTACCCGGAGTCACACTAAAGACAGAGGTGGCCCTTGGTCCTTCTTTCTCTCTCACTCTCCTGTCAACCTAAATAACACAAGAGGAGTCTACAAAGATTAAAAAATTTATTTGACTAGCAGAGTCCTTCAGTTGTTATGTTCTTATGCAAGGAGATGGGGCAAGAGCAAGTTTTTAAAGACACAACAAAGGCAAATGCATAAGATGTTTGATGCAATAATCACTGAGCATAGGGTTAATAGCAAAGAGATTAAGCCTCAATAACAAGGGGGCCCCAGTAAAAGTGTGAGCTGACAGTTGCTGGGTTAAGACCTTTGCAGAAGTATACCAAGGCTGTGGTACCTTCGTACAAGACTGTGGTTCTGGCACAGTCTCTTGAGAAAAACTCTCACACATGCATGAGATCCCTCCTTCACAACCACTTGGCTTTATTTGTTTAGTTTTAAAAATCTGGACTTGACACAAGTGGCTTCATTTTAATTCTGGCAATTTTTACACTCTCTCATCCACACCCGCAGATCATCAGCCAGGACTCCACATACTAACCCAGATCTCTTCCAGTCTTCCACCAGTCTGCCCAGCACCCTTGTAGGTAGGTCCCTGTTACCTCTCCCCAGGGACCACTACAAGGCCTTTCAGCTGAGCTTCCTGATTCTTCATCTGCCTCCTTCAATCCATCTTTCCTACTACTGAAAATCAAATTAGGGACCTGGGAGACACTTCAGTGAATAACAGCACTTTCTATGCAAGCATAAGTAACTGAGTTCAAATCCCCAGCACCCACATAACAGGACAGACATGGCTGAATGTGCCTGTGGCCCCAGTATTGAGGACAGAAGCAGGTAGACCCCATAAACTTGCTGGCCAGCCAGCCTACCCCAAATGGTGAGCTCATGGTTCAGTGAGAGGTCATGTCTGAAATGAGTAGGGTGATGAGTGGTAGAGGAAGACACCTGGAGTTCTCATCTGGCCTCTGAGTTCCCAAGTGTGGGTATGCAAACCCACATACACAACCCACCTCCACACAAACACACCAAAAAGCAAAATCAGATTAAACCACCTTTCTATTTAACAGCACGCTCACAACGTGGTGTCTCTTAGATCTGTGAATAAAATCCACATATCTGGAGCTGGAGAGATGAATCAGAGGTTAGGAGCACATGGTGCTTTTTTCATCTTAAAAACAACAACAACAAAAAAAAAACCCTATACATCTTAGCCTCATTTTCAACCAGCTGGCTACCTCAGTTAACTCTCATTTCCTGGCCACATTCTCTCGGGTGCCTTCCCTATGCCACTAAAGTGATTTCACATCACTTGTGGAACCATCTGGAATTTTTGATCCTTATCTGTTCATTTGCTGTCTCTTTTCCACCATCATCAAGATGCTAAGACCATCTCTACCTAATTCACTGCCACACTCAGCCTTTGTATCTAGATTAGCATCACTTATGTAAGGTGGTGCTCAGTGCATATTTGTTGGATGAATGAATAAATGAATGTATGATCATCTCAGGAGTGGAGCTTAAAAATCTTCACTTAAAATACATTCAGGGCCAGGCGGTGGTGGTGCACGCCTTTAATCCCAGCACTCCGGAGGCAGAGCCAGGCGGATCTCTGTGAGTTCGAGGCCAGCCTGGGCTACCGAGTGAGTTCCAGGAAAGGTGCAAAGCTACACAGAGAAACCCTGTCTCAAAAAAAAAACCAAAAAAGCAAAAACAAAAAACACCAAACAAACAAACAAACAAACAAAAGATACTTTGGGGTTGGGGATTTAGCTCAGTGGTAGAGTGCTTGCCTAGCAAGCGCAAGGCCCTGCTCGGTCCTCAGCTCCGGAAAAAAAAAAAAATACATTCAGGAACTGAGAAATACTGTATGTACAAGACCTAATGTATTTCCCAAGTAAGATCCAGGAGATGAGTTACTGTTTCCCAATATTAAGGAGGGCAATACTTACCTTAACGGAATATGTCTCTAATGGTAGAATGGCCAGTTCTGTGATGAGGTTTTAAAAGATGTGGGTCAGTGGAGTTTTTCCTCTGTGTGCTCCTATTCACATGAGATTGAGACTTTTGTCTTTGTTCCTCCATGGCACTGGCCCTGCCTCTAACTCAGCAGCTGGGAGATAAAGTACCTCCATCTTTCTTGAAAGGAATCAATAGGAAGAATGAGCACTTGCCTCTCTCCAAAAGGTCAGCTTGACACCTGATTTCTCAGGCTACTCTCTTGATCCCTCCTCCCCATTACTGGGGTAACCTTCTCTTTTCCGGCAGACAACTTTCAAAGAACAAATTTGTAATACGATATGGGGATTAAGATACTATCTTGGAGTTCATTTAGTTTGGCCCCTTGAAGGATGAAGCATGGGTCCAGAGCAAAGGCCAGTATGTGTCTGGGACATGCATCTGTGTGTGCAGGGGTGAGCGCAGGTCCAAGGAGATGCAGGCAGAGGTGAGTTTCATAAGTAAGAAACTCCACAAAGCACTGTCGGCATGTTCACACAGGGTGGAGAGCGTGCAGAGCCATGAGCAGATGTGTGTTGTGTAGGTGATCCCAGGCATGAAACACGCGTGCACTTTGCAGGTTTGGTAGAGGATGCCTTGCTGACAGACTGTGACAAAGTGACCATGTCACTTGCAGTCACTTAACTTTCCTCATCTAGGAACCGAGGCAGCTAACCAAGCCTTCTGCATCTAACTCAGTCAGGTCCCTGCTGGAACTGAATGAAGGCTTTAGAGTTCTTCTGACTGGAAAGCTCTGCACATCTGAGTTGCCTTGCAAACATTCTTGGATGGAACCGGCCCACACATGTTCCTGGAGATGCACAAGGTGGCCCCGAGCTGCCCCCAGCCTTTCAGCACAGTGATATCCCTTTTAAGAAGACCTAATGCACAAACCCCCAAGCCCCAAGTACAGAGAGACAAACAGCCTGCGGGGCAAGATTGCCAAGGCCTGGGATCCTAAAGGTCTGAAAAACATCTGGGCCCCCCAAGTCAGCACCCCACCCCCACCCAGTACCTCCCACCTCTCTCAAAGCTGCAGGGAGGATTATCTTTTTTTTTTTTTCAATGAATAGGACGGGCTGTGGACGCCTGGCAGGCCCCATCTGTCCGCTGCCCCAACTCAATTTGATTCCCATTCACCGGCCATTGTTTGCCTCTCTCTTCTGATCAGCAGTCTAGAGGGGGTGGGGTGCAGAGGCTTAACAGTTCTCCTTGGCTTAGTGGAGCCAGGACCCCTCCTTCATAGTCCCACGCCTGCCTTGCTCCTGGAGAGGAGTCTTCTGGACCGGCTCACCCCCAGCACACAGCCAAGTTGGCCAGGAGGCTGTGGCGGCTATATCAGACTCATGGATAGCTGCTATGGGACCGGAGTAGGGTTTGGGTTGGACAATTAAAATGCCCAACCAAATGGCCAGCCCTGAAAACATACAAGTTGCTTTATATAGACTGAGCAGGTCATATTTTGGGATATATATTTATATACGTATATGCATGCAACAGCAGTTAATGAAAAAAGAGGCCATGAATTTGAAAGAGAGTAAGGAGGGAGTATAAAAGAGAGTTTTGAGGGAGGAAAGGGAAGAGAGAAATGCTGGAACTGTAATCTCAAAAGGGAAAAAAAGTAATTCCAGTGTCAGATGCCTAGAGGGAGGAGGGGAGGCAGGCCAGGTGAGACCCGAGCCTTAAGGGATTCTGAGTGGGTGGGAATTACAGCCCAGAGTTGGTAGCTCAGCAACCCATTTTACTCCCATTTTCTTTTAAAAGATAACAGAGCAGCCACAGTGGAAAACTGTGCTTCTAATCCTGCAGCCAGAGCCCTTTAGAATCTGCCTGTGACCTTTGGCACAGTCTCGTCTCGGTCTTTTGTAAACTGACAAGCTGAGTGATAAGAGACACAGGGAACTTCACAGATAAAGGGGCTCGACTAGGTATCCAAGACCCATTTTACAGATGGTATGAGCAAAGAGGAGGGACCCCATGCCTTGGATCTACAACTGAGCACTGTGGTCAGAGTCAGGGCTCTGGGCACAAGAGGAAGCTAATTGGACACTCTCCGGGGCCCCTGGAAGTGAGTGTGCTGAGGTTTAGAAACCAGACACAAGCTCAGCGCCAGAGAAAGCACAAGCTCCTAGCATCCCACAGGACGCACTTAGTGAGGATCAGGTGAGGCTGGTTTTACCTCAACTGTGTGGGCAAGGCCAGTTAGAGTCAGGAAACCTGGGTTTAAGATGTTCTTGACTTGCTAGACAAGGTTATGTGGCCTAGCATTATGTGCACGGGACATTTTTTTTGCCCTCAAGGGGATACTAAAATGTGATTCTTAGTGTATAGCTTTATGTGGGTCCCAGTTGTTGTGAGCTGCAGCCAAAACTTCAGCTACCTCTCCCAGCATCCTTGTCTCCAAGGAAGTTGGATCCTCAAACTACATAAGGCCAACCCAGTAACTACAAGATGCTGTGGGAAGGGTGGCTCACCACAAGAGGAGATATTGCTTCTAGCATGTGGTATCAGGTTGGATAGGGCAAAGAACCTCTGTCCAGAGTAAAGATGGAAGAGAGGATGGGTAAGGTACCTTTTTCCAGAAGTCAGCGACAGGTGGTAGCTAGTAACTAGAAACAGACCCATAGGTTCCAAGGGGATAGACGTGTGACCTGGGGCAGAGGACAGCTCCAGTGGGGGCTGAGGTGCTCCACTCAGGGCGGGAGAATATTGAGACAAGAGATGTGCGAATTCGCTGCCAGAGAATCAGAACCTATTTAGTTTCCCACCATGGTCAGAAGTGTGAAAAGAAAGATTTCTGCCCCTTTCACATGCTTATGGATGACCGAGACTGAGAAATCCACGCCCGCAATAAAAGGTATCAACTCGTTCTCCAGTGGCTTGGCCGCTCTGGGGTTTCTCACTTGATAGATGCTGCAGTCAAGTGAAATCCGAAAGGGCTTCACATGGAAAGGTGTCCTTTCTGAGTGTCCCTTGAGCCCATCTGTGCTCAGAAGAGGTGTGAAAAGAATGTGCACACCTCCAGGAGACAGGACTCAGTGACAGTGACAACAGAAAATATTTGAGACACAAGTGGCCAAGCCAGCACACTCCCAGGGCCAAGGGCATGCCGCAGGGAATGCTAGAAGCTGGAGAGCGAGCGCAGGGTCCACAGGCCTGGCAGGCTCCACTCAGCCTTGAAGGACATGTGGCACCTGGAGAGTGGAGGACTGAGTGGCGCCATGTGCTTCTAGCTACTCATTGGCTTGCTTTTGTTTTTGCTTTTCTGAAACAAAAAAAAAAAGTTATAGAAAAATAAAGAAACCAACAAGACAGACTGATAGGGCTGCCATGTAGAATTGACAGTTATTCCTATTGCATCACGTCCCCACTGCTGTATTGTGTAAGAGCCTGTGTACAGTTGGCACGCCCCCTTGTTCTCTCCTGCCTCTTCACTCACCAACCTCTGCTGTGATCCAGGACCCGGCCACCACCATCATCAATTTAGTGTCCATTCTTCCAGTCCATTTGAGACATTTTTTATGAAAGAATCTGCATGCATATGAACAAATGATGCTAGTGAGTGTTTATGAATATGCATGGTGTCATATTGAATATATCCTTCTAAATGTTAACTCGCATGTTCGTTTGCTACTGAGTTATGCATTTGCAGAGCAGTGATGTTTTGACCTGTACCATACATGCAGCACGGTTTTTCCTGTAGTAACACTGTCAAGGACTGTCTGCTCTGCTGTGTGAGAGATGGACAGAAAGTACAAGGGTCTAAGAAATGCCTGCTGTGGTCTTAGAGATGTCCTAGTATACCTTGTTCAACAGAGTCAAGCTTTTTAAAAAGATTTATTTTGATGTTTAATGTATGAATGCTCACCTGCATGTGTGTATGTGCACCATGTGCATGCCGGGTGCTGAGGGAGACCATCAGATCCCCTAGAGCTGGAGTTACAGATGGTTGTGAGCCACCGTGTTGGTGCTGAGCACTGAACCCAGGTCCTCTGGAAGAGCAGCCAGTGCTCTTAACCACTGAGCCACCTCTCCAGCCCCGAAGTCAGCTTTAATCAGACAATTAAAAAAAATCTGATGGGTGAGGAGTAGATCATAACATGTTAGAGCTGTTTACCATAATCAGAGTGCATCCTGCTTTGCTGAAGTGCTTTTACTATCAGAAATCCTAACACGCCTTCATTTGTTAATAATGCTTAGAAACAGAAACATTGTAAGTTCTGGACTATGGAAAATTAGGATAAATGCAAGGGCAGCTCCTAAGCTATGCTCGGAAACCGAGAAATTGTTGATTAAACTTTGGTTATTACACACACACACACACACACACACACACACACACACACACACACACAAGAAAAAAATCAACTACCTTTTTTGCTCTGGGCCTTGGTGTGTGTGTGTGTGCTTGCACGCAGAGGTCAGAAGTCAGTTTGCAGGAGTCAGTTCTCTCCTCCCACTATGCAGTTCTGGGAATCAAAATCAAACTGTCAAACTTAGCACTAAACATCTTTGCCCGCTGAGTCATCTTGCCGGCCCCTGTAGCTCAGTTATTATGTTTATGAACATGCAGGTGGCCGTTATGAGGTCACCTTTGTGCCATTTGTGGACATTACCTTCTGGCTCACAGGTTAGCACATCAGCGTCCCACTGTTGAAATCTAGTCAACAGACCCTTTGTGATTGCAGAAAGAGCAGGCACTAAACTGTGGCCTTCCTGTGTCATTTATCCAGAGAGGACATAGTCTCCATGGTACGGAGCATGAAGTGGTGTTTTGAGAGCAGTTGCCCAAGGAGCATGGACCTTGCAGGAAATGCAGAGATCCCAAGTCACAGACTGAAGATGAATGACATGTATGGCTTGTGCTCATTACATCCGTGGTCAGTACTCACAGTATGAACCATGGTCCCCATCTCAACCAAAAAAGATCTCCTTTAAAATATGAGTGTAGACCTCTGTTCATGGGATGCTCTTGAATGCATCTGGAATTCATTCTCCTCGGTGGGGGAAAGAAGGTCCCGTTGTAGTTTAGACCTGCCCTACTCCCAGTTCCCTGGGCTACACACTCAGCTTTTCAACAATTAAAACAGGTAGCTGGAAATGTGGCTAACAGCAGAGGATGCTTTAGTGGTGAGGTGGCTCCTTGGATTTGCAAGCTATCCATCCTGGTAGAGGGCAGCCCTGCCCCAAAGTGAACATCCTGTCACCTGAGGCACGTTCTTTCTTTCCAAGTATCACACATCCATTATCACGGTTGATCCTCACAATACCCAAGTGAGGTGGCTCGGAAAGCAATGGAGGCCCCATTTGGCAGAGGTTAAGTGGCTTTGCTGAGGTCATTCATTCTAGTATGAGTTCGAGCCGAGAGCCTGGGCCTCTGGGCTAGGACACCTGGGACATTGCTGTCATACACACACACACACACACACACACACACACACACACACACACACACACAGAGCCCATGCACACTTCTGCACCCACACACCATTTATATTGTTAATAAGGCTTTTGATCTAACTGGTGATCCCAAGGCCTTGAGAGCAAGGACTGATTTACATTTATTTTTAGGAATCTTCTATTAAAGAAAAAAATTAATTACTTTCCAAGTTGGGCCCTTTCTTCATTCCCAGGGTGACCAGACGACTTTGTCAGGGCTAAAGAGCAGTGAAGAATGAAAGAATCTTGTCCACTAAAAACCTAGCTGCCACACATCCGGCCATTTCAGACCTCTAAAACTGGCCTAAACGCTGGCGGCTTACATAAATAGGAACAAATCTGGTTGCCATTTTGCAGATATTATCATAAGCTGGCCACTCCGCTGGACTTGTCCACAGGGTCATTTAGCTGGCACACCCATCCTGTGTGGAGCTGCCTCCCACCCTTCCTGCATGGAGGTGCCTCACACCCACCCTGTGTAGAGATACGGCACACTTGTCCTACACGGAGGGTGGACCCCAGAGAGCATCTTCAAGAATCTGTGATGATCATTTGGGCTTCCCACCTTTTTGCCTCAACATCACCTCAGCAGAGTCCTTTCCGTTGCTGTTTGCATCATCCCACCATTGCAGACTTCTCCACTTCTGTCCCATACATCCCACAGCCAGCCGTGAACATGAAATTAGAATGTAAGTCATAAGGCAGACAGCTAGACAGAATGAGGGCATGAAACTAGGAGGTGGGGGAAAAAAACAAACTGAAGAGCCAAGGTAGAGTAGTCCTGAGCCTTGGGGGCTCCGTCACTCAGACATGACAAATCCATGGGGCTTCCTGGGGGAGGTGGGCTGAGGATGAGGGATTCAGATTGGAAAGGAAAAAACGGAGGCTTCACTTCTGTCTGCCTCTCACCTCCCCCTTTCCCCTCACAGAGATGGGCAGTTTAGCAGCGGGCCACTTCTTCCGCTTCTCTTTATTTCCCTTCCCTTTCAAAAGTCAGCAAGAAGAGACTGGAGATGGGGTGTGCACAAGGGCTTCGCGCAAAGCCCCGGCTGACTGGCTCCACAGAGGATAAATGACTTGGGTCGCCACGCGGCAGGTGTTACACAACTTGTCTGTGTTGGCTTGAGACCTCAGTGATCCGCCTCTAATTGAAATCGCTTTCCCTGACCTCCTCCGTAAGCCTGGGCTTCTGCTCCCCGCCAGCAGAGGAGCTGCTGAGGAGCAAGGAAATCCTTGCTGGGGCTGCACCCTGCTGCCCATCTCTGCTCCCCATCCCAGGCCTGCCCAGGGAGGCTGGCAGGGGGTGGCCACACCCTCCACGACCTACGTTCGACTCTTCAGGGGAGGGGTGGGGGGGGGGGTGGGACTCTTGATTGGCACTACTTAAGAAACTACCTTTACTCTCCTGGGCCTAAGCCCGGGGTTCTAGACATTAGGCCATATGTGGAGCCAGCCCGGCACAGCTCGGCTGCCTGTAAAGACAGTGTATTTAGGACAACCTGAGTCTCGACCCTGCTTCACAAAGGTGGCAAAGTACTTTTCTACCCACTTCTGATATGGGGTAAGTTAGGGGTAAATACTCCTACCCCTAGTAATATCCGGCTGCTTCCAAGAAAACACCGACGAAGAAAAGCGGCTCTCCACTTTCTCTCGTTAGGAGTCACTGGCCACTTAGGACTTAAAACTCTTGAAGCTGACTGTGGAGCACACGTGTCCACTTCTCCCTATTGTTCACACTCAGTGTACAGACACAGACACACACATATGCACATACATATACATGTTCCAGATCGGCCCTTTCACCGTACTGTGAAGTGTCTCATATAAGCCGGGCGGTGGTGGCGCACGCCTTTAATCCCAGCACTCGGGAGGCAGAGCCAGGCGGATCTCTGTGAGTTCGAGGCCAGCCTGGGCTACCAAGTGAGTTCCAGGAAAAGGCGCAAAGCTACACAGAGAAACCCTGTCTCGAAAAAACAAAAAAAACAAAAAAAAAAAAAAAAAAGAGGCTCCAGCGGCACTCAGTGGAATATTGTCCAACTTACTTATGAATGGCTGTGAGAGCCGCTGCTTCTACTGTGGCTGTGACTGACCATGCAAAAGCGCACATCGTTTTGTTACTTTCATTTCATTTCTTCCTATGCTAAGAAGTTGGGCTCGCTTATTGAAAGGGGTTTTTTTGGGGGGGGGGCTTTAAAGTTGAGAGCTACTCTTCCTACATTTCTAGGTCTTGTCCTCAAAATGACAAGAAATGGGGACAATAACAAGGTGTTTAAAATGTCACACAAAGTAATACCAGTAGATCTGAGGAGCTCAGGACATCTGCATAGAGAGACGCTGCTGCTGAATGACAGCCGAGAATCAAACTTGCCATCCACCTGCCTCAGTCTTCCATGTGCAAGAAATCCTGGGTTATAAATATGGAGAAGAGAGGGTTGGGGGACAGGAGAAACCCGGAGAAGGAGGCGTACTGTGAACACAGGTTGGAAGACTGAAGGCCACATGCGATTTGCCAATTGTATCCGAGGTGATTCCTGGGGATTTTTATTTCTCTTTTAGGTTATTCAATAGTTGAGAATGGAAAGAGAAAACTTGCCTTAAACACTTCCTGACAACCTACTGTGTGTCAGCCACTCTCCTGAAGGTCCCTCCTTTCATCCTCCCTCACCCCAGTCAGGTGTATACTGTCACACCTGTTTCATAGGCGACAACTCTGGAACTCATTCAGTGAGGAAAATTTGAAGTCAATCTATTGAACTCCAGTCAGGGTGGCATCCTAACTCTAGAAACTGGCTAGTGGGCTTCATATTATTTTTATAGATTTCTGGCTTAAAACTAAGGCCATCTGTCATAATTAATAGTTCAGTCTGATACTTAACTGAACTTAATTCCTGCATGTTAAAGCCAACACCAGTGGAAATCCAAGCGAAGAATTAAGCCCACACAAACCATTTATATAATTCTGAGGAAAAAGCAATAGCCATATAGGATGAAATATAATAATATTAACAATAAAATAATGTACCCAAAGAGGAAATAGCCAGAAGATATTAAGAAATCTTACAGAGAAAATAAAATTCAAATGTCAATAAAAACATGAGAAGATGTGTAATTCTCTACTTAGTCATCAGATAACAAAGTGACGGGGAAATCATTTCCATGATCAAATTTGTAAAAAGTATAGCGTGACAGCTGCTGGGGCAAAGCTTTCTCTCACATCCAGTTGGGGTAAGGTAAATCATGATGCTTTTAGAAATAAACTAGGAAGTAATTATTAAATCACAAGAGGCAGGTGCCCTTTAACCTAGCAATTTGATTCCTGGGAACTGACTCTTTCAAAACAAAACTCAGATGATACAGCATTCGTGCAAAGAAAGATGAATGGTCCAGTGTATTTATTGAATCATAATGCACCAGGCTCTTCTACATGGCAAAGGGCCAGGTGTTATAGACAGAACCTGACCAGAGAAGCAAGAGAACTTGGTTTAAGTCCTAATTCTTCAAGAAACTTTAGCAATTGGATAATGAACAAAAACAAAAAACGAAAAAGCAAAAAACTTCCTGATTAGATCAAGAATGCCCCGATCTAAACAATTACCATTCTTTCCAAATCTGATACTCTGTTATGTTTTGATGGTGCAGAGTAGATGTTAGATGGTGGTAGCCAACGCTTTGGGCAACACCCTCATGCATTCAGTGTTGACTACATGAGGAGCTGCCAGAGCAGGCACTAAGGGCACACCACTAGAACAGACCACAAGTCTTCCTTTCAGGGAGCTTACACTTCAGGGTCAAGATGGGCAACAAATAAATGAACAAGTGAATGAACACCCAGGTAAAGACTCTGGTGATAAATTCCTGTGAAAAGGACAGTATAAGTTCCAAATATTACGCATAGGGTTTCCCAGCAGGAGAGTAGAGCTGGGAACCTAAACAAGGACACTTCTAGAGAGCTGTGAGGAGAAGTCACATGGGTACGTGATGGACAAAACCAGAGGAAAGGGGAGGGAGAAAGCCCACAAACACAATCCAGAAGTTTTCCTGGAAAGGGAAGGGAAGAGGTCAAGTGGCAGTTAGAGATGTGAGGTTAGGAAGGCAGCTTTGCTTTGTTAGCGCTTGTTTTGGGAACCAGAGTAGAGCATGTTAATGCATTGACATGTTTCTAGGAGTGATGCAGGAAAGGAGAAACAGATGGACCAGAGGCCACACAGACACAACAAAGGATTGAGCAGGACAGAGCATTGGTTGCAATATACAGTGGAGAGCTCAGCTTCGGTAAGATGGGCAGCTCTTCCATGAGGTCCAAAGAGATGAGAAGAGTATACCGCTGAGACAGACAGGCGCCGAGCACACAAACAAGTGTGTGGAAGTACCCAGAAAGGCCAGAAGAGGGCACCAGATCCACTAGAGCTGGAGTTACAGGTGGTTGCGAGGACCATGTTGGTGCTGGTAACTGAATTCTAGTTCTCCATGAAAACAGTGATCACTCTTACCTTCTCTCCAGCCCCTGAAAATGCTTAGAAACAAATGATCTTAGCCTGGTGTTAGTAAGCCTGTAACTAAGACAGCTTTGGGGGATTGTCACATGCAAATCAACTGAGAAAATATCAGGCAATATCATGTGAGTTGAATGTCATCTATCCACTTGTCCTTCTGTTTGTCCATTTGTCTGTCCATCTATTCATATATCTATACACCTAGCTTACTGCCTACCACTTGCCCATTCATCTACCACATACCCACCCATCAACCACCTACCATCCATCCATCTACCCACCTACCCACCAATGTACCCAGTAACCTGCCATCCATTCTTCTACCTACTCACCCATCCTACCCTTCCATCCACTGACCCATTCTTCCATCTGTTCATAATACATACATACATACATACATACATACATACATATATACATACATACATACTACATACATCTCTTCTGAGCTTTTCTGAAGCACGCATCGGGTGCTGGAATAACAGCATTCCAATTATTTGCTTATTAGCTATCTGATAATTGATTCAGTAAATTCGTTCAACAGGTGCTTGTTGAGTATCATCTCTTTTGTGCCCTGCCCTTCACTAAGGCTTGTGGAGAACATAAGGATGCAGAGGCAACTCTGTCTGTTCCCAAGGGGTTCGCAGCTGAGACAGGAAGTCCTTCAGTTCTAAAACAGGAAAGCCAACACTGCCCCGAGGTCCACAGGGCCAGAGCTCTGACTCGGGAGCTGTGCACACAAGGACAGCTCCGGCAGAAGGCAGGATTTAAGCTGTGCCTCGCATCTCAGTTTCTCATCTTCAGAGAAGGGGGGCACCCAAACTTGAGGAAATAGTACGATATTAGAGTGAAGTCATAAACATAAAACATTAACATGTAATTCCCTTATGCTTTTGAAAAATTACTTCATAAACGCCAAGTAAAATATTTTTCCCTTTTTATTACCTGACAATTACATATTAAGAATTTCTTTTTATGTTTAAAAACATATGCAAGCCGGGGAAGGCAGACGCCGAAATGTAATTGGTTTCCTTCTATAAGAATCAGATGTCATTTGCTTCCAACTCAACTCTGAAAGGAGATAGGAAAAAGCAAATTGTTGTATACATTAAATTTGGAAACATCTGATAGCTTTCCTCAATTAAACTATTTAAATGGAAAAAGATTGCTGTACAGCTCTATCATATCCCACTGAATAAAACCTCAGCTGAGGCAAATTGGCAGTGGCAGGTACCAAATGCATCGGCAATAATGAGATTGGACAACCCAGTGGAGGTCATTGGTAATTGTTATTATATGCAATATCGCACTGTCAGAAACAGAAAGGAAAAACAACACCATCTCAGCAGCAAACAGACCAATGCAGGGGACCTGATGGGCTGAGCATATGGAGGGGGGACCTACCAAGCTAGAGTAACTAAGGGGTGTCAGCGGAGGCAGGCTTCTTCCTGGGTTTGGGTGGGAGGAGGCTTTTGTTGCTGGATCTGCTTGGCCTGTGGGAGCTCAACCGTAGCTCATCTTATTAGTTAGCCATTGAAGCAGGGTCACAGGGTGGCTCTGGGCCACAGAATGGGACCCTGAGAAGGAATGTAAGAAAGAGGACGGGAAGGTTTGCATTTGCTGTGGATTTGTTCTGATTCAAGTGACTCAAAATAGTTTGTGCTTTGTTTCCCCAAACAACTTTCTAAATGTTCAGAAGGAGAAAGAATATTTGCTTGTTCTCATGTTTCAAGTGTCCTTGAGAAACCTCCAAACTTAAAAAAGAAGAGGCCAGAGCTGGTTGAAGCTGGCTGGGAACTGAGCAAGCCCGGCTACCTGAGACTTCTACTAAGCCTGGACACTGAGCCTTGCTTTGGATTAGGAGCCGAACTAGTTGCTGCAGCATCCTGTGCAGGTGACAGACATCTACTAGCTGCTGTGACCCAGTGCTAGATACATGAAAATGTATCTGACTATTGTCTCAGTCAATGTTCTATTGCTGTGAAGAGACACCATGACCATGGCAACTCGTATAAAAGAAAGCATTTAACTGGGGCTGGCTTACAGTTTCAGAAATTTAATCCATTATCATCACGGCAGGGGGCATGGTGGTACACAGGAAGGTATTGTGTGGGAGAAGCAGCTGAGACTTCTACACCCAGATCCACATTGAGCTAAAGAGAGAGTCACTGGACTTGGCTTGGGCTTTTGAAGCCTCAAAGCCCACTGCAGCGACACACTTCCTCCAATAAGGCCACACCTACTCCCACAAGGCCACACCTACTCCCGCAAGGCCACACCTCCTAATCCTTCTCAAGTAGTGCCACCCCATGACTAAGCATTCACATATATGATCCTGTGGGGGCCATTCTTATTCAAACCATCATAACCACCATTTCCCAGCAGCCCATAGCTGGCGTGCAGCCGCAGTCAGGGCAGCAGCAGCAATACAGGGTGATGTCCTCTAGGATCAGTCAGGAACTATTACCTTGAAACAGGGTGAATGTGACCATTTTCATGGGCCAAGAGCCTCAAAATGACTGGGGAGCTAACTGAAAGTCCCTCTGTCTTGCCAAGATTTGTAGCATATGAAAGAACTGCAATTCTTCTTCAAGAAGGGCATGAGGTGAGGAGACAAAGCAGGCCCAGGCCTCTGAAGTTGTGAAGCTCACAGACCAGAGAGAGGATCAAACTGTCTGATGTCAACACTAGGTGCCTCTGCCTCCTGCAGGCAAAGACATTTGGAAAGTGCTTCTGGATGCTAAGTCGATTTATGCTACTGTAACAAAACACCACAGATGGTCACATTCACCCTGTTTCAAGGTAATAGTTCCTGACTGATCTGAGGGTGGAGCTGAAACAGGGCATGCTCATCCTCCCAGTCCTAGAGACAGAAGAATCCAAGATCAAGGTACCAACACACCCTTGTCTTCCTGGTGTGTGGACAGGCTCTTTGTTGCTGTGTTCCATTCTAGGAGGATGAAGCCAGTGTCCTGGACCGTGCTATACCATGGAATTTTCTAGAGAGATTTGTGGTTTTCCAGGTGCTCTCCTATGTCATTTGAGTAAGATTACCATGATAAAGTTCAGAGTCTGCACTGGATAGTTTTGTGCCAAGTTGACACAAGTTAGAGTTATCAGAAAGAACCGAACCTCGATTGAGAAAATGCCTCCATAAGATCCAGCTGTAAGACAATTTATTAGTGATTGATGGGGGAGGGCCCAGCCCACTGTGGCTGGTGCCATCCCCGGGCTGGCGGTCCTGGGTTCTATAAGAAAGCAGGCTGCAAGCCATGGTGAGCAAGCCAGTAAGCAGCACTCCTCCACGGCCTCTGTATCAGCTCCTACCTCCAGGTTCCTGCCCTGTTTGAGTTCCTGTCCTGACTTCTTCTGATAAAGAACAGTGATGTGAAGTGTAAGCTGAATAAACCCTTTCCTCCCCAAGTTGTTCTGGTCACGGTGTTTCATCACAACAGTAGCTACCCTAAGACATGCCCCCACCTCTTTAAAACAAACTTTTTAAAGCAAACTTCCTGGGAGATTTGTGGGCAGGTCTTCTCCAGATAGGATCTGTATGTAGAAAATACTGTAGCCCTGCCAGGTTTCACCGGGGTAGTTTTCAGATTGGGACACTCAGACCATACAAGGTTCCCTTTGAGTCATGCCCTGAAGCCTGTTTCTTTAATTTGAACATCTGGTATGTGTCAATTCCCCCAAAAATTTAGCTCACATCTACCTTATCAGAAACAATGTGTGTTTATTCATTCAGTTGCCTATACCTTCTCCAAATGACCACCCAGCAGGATACCCCAGCAGGAAAAATAAAAAGAGTGCCCTTCCAATGAATAGATGGCCCATGGAAAAGATTCACACTGAATTCCTGTACTTCTTTTTTTCAACTTAAAACCTTTTAGGCTTTTTTACACCAACTCTTGTGTAGCCTATACTAGATCCCCTTTAGTGTCCATGCAGTCAGTGCTGACTCCTGCTCCTCCTGCCCCTGCCTCCGTGTGCTAGGATTACAAGTGTGCATCCCCCAGCTTAGATGAAAAGATATTATTTGCTATTTTTTAAGGTTTATTTTATCTTTTACTTTTGTGGATGAGTATTTTAACCTACGTATATGTTTGTGCACTACATGAATGCCTGAAGGCCTGGCCAGAGCATTGGATCTACTGGAACTGAAGTTGCTATGCATCATTGGGTTGTGAGGCATCACGTGGGTGCTGGAAACCAAGCCTCAGTCCTCTGCAAAAGCAGCACCATACGCTTCAGCCCTGGCTCCTATTTCATTTGTTTATTCCCATGGATCACCTGTCCCCTGCGCTGAGAATTAGTGATACACCGAAGACTCAGAGCCTGGATGCTGCCCCTGTGGAGCTGACAGGCCAGAAGGGTAACAGACACTAGTAAAATCATGGGTAAAGAACCAGGCAGAGAGGCCCCAAGTGGGCAGAGCTGCTCAGGGGCGGCTCCTGGGAAAGGTGGTATTTGAGGCTGGGGATAAGCACATGTAGAGTTACAGGCAGAGAGAGTGAGGTGAAGCAGGGCTATCCACAGCGCCATCCATGGGAAGAGTAGATGGTGTGTCAGGCACCCAGATGGCAAAGAGGAGTCTCAAGGCAGTCCTGGTAGAGAAACAACCCCTTCTCTCTGTCCTTAACATCAAGTCCTAGGCATTAGGGCTAAGAGTGACACCTGGCCCGTCTTTTACCTGTGAGAGCAGGATCCCACGTAGCCCAGACTGGCCTTGGACTCCTGATCCTCTTCAGGTTTGCCATTGATTCAGAGCTGTTTAAGTCTAAAGAGATCTCTTTAGTAAGACCTTCCTGATCCTGCTTGATATTCATTCAGCATCAAGCCATAGGCTCCTCTGGGTCCGGCCTGAACTTGGAGATGGGCTTTTGTACAAAAGCCTGGCCTGGTAGCAGTTTCAGCCTTGGATCAGACAGCCGCACGGCCACTGTTGTATTATGGGCAATGAACAGGTTTAGGCTGATGGACTGAAGGAGAAAGGAATTTTCTGAAAGATAACAGGAAATTCAGAAGTCTCAAGAGGTTAAAAATGCGGATGCTGAAGGAAGGGAGACGTAGCACAGACACCATCAAGCCTGTGTGAGACCCCGTGGCTGGTACTTTCTTCACCACCTGCCAGTGAACACTGAACAGTTGGCTCTGCCGCAAGCATTGAGAACCGCTGCAGTTGTCTTGACACCCTCGGGTCCCTCCTTCTGGAGCTCACACCCTGCAGGAGGAGCCACCGGATCAGTGAGATCTAGGTTACTCCTACACCAGCGCTACCAGAGGAGCAGGTGGTCACGGCAGAATAGCAAGGGTCACAGGAGTCCAATCAGGTAACAGCTCCAATGAGCACCTAGGGTCAAGGTCAAGGGTCAAGGTGAGAATGAAAGATGGAGAAGAGAAGTTCCAGAAGTGTCCAGCAAAGGGAGAGAACGCTTCTGCCAACCCTCAGCAAGAACCTTTCAGCTTAGGCTCCAGTGAAGGCCCCGCTGGGGAGCCCTTGGGAAAATGCTCAGGACCAACCCAAGGACTTATCTTGAAGGAAGAAAAGATCCAGATGTTAGAAAGAAGACAATATTGCTCTTCAAGGCCACCTTTGCCTCATGAGAAGAATAGATTCTGCTTAGGGACAGTCCCTTGGTGTTGCTAAGCACCTTCCTGCATTTGAACGTGCAAATTAGGTTTGGGACTGGGGCTTAGAGAAACAGGATGCTAGAGAAGGAGTTTGGAGGCATCTGGAGGAAGGAGAAGGTGAACTGGAAGAGCTGGGACGGGGGGGGGGGGGGGGGGGGGGGGGCGGCTAGAGTAAAACTTAAAGAAGCTGGTGGAAGGTCCTTGGTGGTGAGTGAAAGACAATGGGGAGTTGGAAATAAGACAAGGCGGCCTGCTACTTGGGCATACGCCTCATATAGTCACCTACAAATTGAGAAAGAGGCTACGTCCCATCTGGTTTTCTGTAGTACTTCCTAGGGAGTGTCCCATCTGGTTTTCTGTAGTACTTCCTAGGAAGTGTTTCCTGGGAGGAAGAGATGATCAGGACACTGGGTGCTTCAGGAGCGTGGGAGCCTTGAGTCCTAGAATTAACAGGTTCTTCCCTACTGTATGGGTGGGGCTTAGCTAATACAGGACCTCTAACCCTGAGAGAGCCCACTTCCTCTGTGTTATAGATATACCTGCTGGTGAAGAGGCAAGCACTGAGAAGCAAGGACATTGGCAAGTTTGGGGACATTACAAAGGCGGGCCTGCATGGTTGTGACAGGCTCCCCTGCCTGGAAGTGGAGATGGACAAGGATAGCCTCAGAGCTCAGAACCCAGAAGGCTCAGCTAAGTCAGCTACATGCACACTGTTTGGGGTACTGAGAGGCAAACACTGGCACATAAAAGTGTTAGAGTTTGTTTGAGAAGACAGCAGTTCAAGAACTGGGCAGCTCCAACATGAAGTGGGGGAGGGGCACTGTAGGTTGAATGTGGGAATGGAACAAGTCAACTCTCTGACAGGGTTCATTTTCAGAAAGGTGTCTTGTTTGGCCCATCCCGATGGGAGATTCAGAACACCCAATTATTAACCAGTCAGCCAATTGTGACTGTCTGGTTTTCCTTTAAGTTGGTGATTTACAGGCACTGAGTCCAAGTGAGGTTTTGGGTTTGCTTGTTTGTGTAGGAGTCCAAGGTATTCGGATCACTTCTATATAACGCCCACACCCTGTTTAATTCTTTTAACATCGGTAACTGGCACCTTGGTCCTCATTAGCACACACTAGTCCTAGTTTGAGCCATACAGAACTCTCCTGTTCAGGCTTCATCTGTCCTCTTCAAGACAAAACATTATGTTTCATCTTTGTGTCCCCAAAGCACCCACAGTGCCTGCTGTGTATGGTAGAGTGTGTCACGCCAGTTTTTGTAGAATGGTGAGCCACAGATTTCTAGGCGGAGGAGTGGTGTTTGGGGAGGTTTTGATACCTGGATGAATTTCATGGGGAGATTGTAGTTGGAGAGTTTCTCTCCAGCTCCCGCCAAGCCCTGGCAGTCCTGCAGCCCACTTATAAAATAAACACACAGACGCTTATATTATTTAAACTGTGTGGCCTAATGGCTCAGGCTTCTTGCTATCTAGTTCCTACGTCTCAAATTAACCCATATCTATTAGTCTATAAGTTGCCACATGGCTCATGGCTTACCGGTACCTTACATCTCGCTTTTCATGGCGGGCAACTGGCAGCATCTCTCTGCCTCCGCCTTCCACCTCCCAGAATTCTCCTCCTCCTTGTCCCTCCTACATTATCCTTCCTGTCTGGCTACTGACCAATCAGCATTTTATTTATCAATCAATCATAACAACATTTATTTACAGCATACAGGACATCCCGCAGCAGGAGATCTAGAAAATGGGCCCCCGTGGTTCTCAACTGTGCCCGTGGTAGGGCAGGATCCAACCTTGCCTCTCTGTCCCCTAGCACAGCTGTCTGAGTGTTTGTTTGGGCCCCTATCTTTTCTTGTTTCCCAGCCCTGCATCACCTCTCCTGCCTGATAAAAGCCTTGCTTTGGATTCAGGAACTGATGATAACCCTAGGCTCTTAGTGCCTTGAAGGCTGTGGAAACTCATTGTCTCTCCAAACCTTTGACTCCCTTCACTGAGACCTATGGCCCTGATGAACACATCTCAACTATCAAAGGCATTTGAAATAATGCACAAACACAATTAACCCTGGCCCCAAAGAGAAGGAGCAAGTAGGCACAGCGATAGTTAACAAAGCACTCAACAAAGGTGCAGACGAGGCCAGGGCTCTCCTGCTCTCCTCTGAACTCTTTATGTGACCATATTTGGTTTGAACCTATGGTTCCAAGGGCTGGCCACTTTGGAATCTCAAGGAAGCAGGAGTTGAAAATAGACTTAATTTACAGAAATTTGATTTGGGGCATAGTCATAGAGTTTTGTTTTGTTTTTTAAATATGAATTATTATAGGAATTAAAGCTTGAGAAAATCTTCCTAAATCGTAGGAAATTGCTGGCTAGAAACTTTTCAGTTAGGTTAACAGAGTTGTCCTCTTCACCTATGGGAGCTTTATTGAAAGTTCTAGAAGAAAGATGAGCCAGTGAAAGTGTCAAAGGAGGGCATTGGCAGAGAAAAGTTTGGAAACAGTGCTGTACTATTCTCGGAAACCATGGGAACACTTTACCTGAGAAACTATTTTAAATAGATGTTTTAATTTAACCTCTGCTCCCTGCTTCCTTCCTACTTTTGTATTTATAGCCCAGATCATTCTCAAAAGGTAGAGAGACAGGTGAATCCTTCAGAATAATTGCTGAGAGAAAACCAAGCAGGAGACATTGACACGTGTCAATGCCCTGGATAACAAACTTCCTCTTGGCTTCATGCCAGTCATAGATCAGGATTCTGAGAGGAAATGAGAAATCTGACAAAATGTCTGAACTCAGGGAGCAAAAGACGCTCAGATAAGATCAAAAGCAGGAAGAGAGACCCCACATAACTAACCAATTCAGCTGTAAGTTGGAAAGCACCAGGCTGTGTGCATATTATCAGTCAGGGGTGTAAGCAACAGAGAACTTCACTCAAAATGGGTGACTTAGAAGCTCCCCATAGCAGGCGCTCCTGAGGCCAAGGGGCTTCTGTATGCCAAGGCTGTCTTCTAAGCTCAAAGGCAGGTTCAGCTGTGGAAAATGCCTGATGATGTCCAGGAAAGATGCAGGACAGTGCTGCTTCCTAGATGCCTCTAGACATCTGGCATAAGTCCCTGGGCTTAGCTGATTTAGATCAATGGAAACACTGGTGTTTTATGCCCATCCCTAATCTAGCTCCTAACTATGGGGGATGGGATCATTAGAATGGCATAGGCCAGTCTATGGGAGAAGAATGGCTTCCTGAGCAAATACTGGTATGCTCAGAGAGGGGTTGGGATAGTCCAGAACACAGGAGAGGAGCCAGCAACAAGCTCCTGAGTCTTCAAAGCTGGGATGTGGGTGGGGTTCTCCCTGGGATGCAGAGAGGGGGAGGTGGTCTGTTCTGGCCTGTGTTGTGACTTCTTTCTTTAGGTAGTGGATTATAAGGAGTTCTAAAGAGAGGGCTAGCCTGAGCAACCCTATGCCATGCAGCAGGTTGAAGGACCTGAATGTCAGACCACAGGCAGCTTTCATTGTCAAATAAAGCAAGGTATAAGTGGTGCAAATGCTATTCATGCAACACAGTGCTGTGTACTGACCTGGTCCAGATTGGGTCTGCCAATATCACAGCTAAGAATCCATGTTCGGGTGCTGCATAGAGGAGATAGCCAATGTCAGGATGAGAGGTTGAATCAGACGGAGGCCTTGAATTTGGCCTCTGCAGCGATACAGCGAAGTTGTTAAAAATCCAGCCTGTGGCACCTGGCTCCTGAGAACCTGTCTTTGCTGTCTGCTCTTCACCTGTGCTCAGTTCACTCTGTAAAATGGAGTTGACTGCAGTACTCAGGCCCCTAGAAAAGGGTGAGCCCTTCACAGCTGTTAGTACTGGCGGAGAAAAGGCAGTGAGGATGAGGTGTCATGGGGGTCCGATGAGGGAGCAGGTGTCAGGTGTCATTTTGTGTAGTTTCTGCTTAGTTTGGTTTTTGCAAAAGTATTTAAAGACCAGAACAGTGACTGTATCTCTGACCTGCATTCAGGTTTAATGAGTGCTAACATCTAACCTGGTTTACTCTCCCTCCTCTTTCTTTCTCTAGCTTCTCTGTATCTCTGTGTCTCTGTCTGTCTATGTCTGTCTC
Organism: Peromyscus californicus insignis; assembly: GCF_007827085.1. Classification (NCBI taxonomy): domain Eukaryota; kingdom Metazoa; phylum Chordata; class Mammalia; order Rodentia; family Cricetidae; genus Peromyscus; species Peromyscus californicus. Next base: position 65,228,493 of record NW_026294469.1, on the reverse strand, counting down.
TGTCTCTCTGTCTCTGTCTCTCTGTCTCTGTATCTCTCTGTCTCTCTGTCTCTCTCTCTCTCTCTCTCTCTCTCTCTCTCTCTCTCTCTCTCTCTCTCTCTCTCTCCTCTCTAATTCACTTAAAATCAAGTTCCAACAGCTGGAGAGATGTCTCAGTGGTTAATAGCCCTGGTTTCTGTTCCAGAGGACACCAGTTAAATTCCCACCATCCACATGACAGCTCACAACTCCAGTTCCAGGGGATCTGATGCCTTCCTCTTACCTCCATAGGCTCTGCATGAATGTGGTGCATGGACATATACATATATATATATATATATATATATATATATATATATATATATATGCAGGCAAAACATCCATGCACAGTTTTTTTTTTGTTTTTTTGTTTTTTTTTGTTTTTTTTTTTTTTTGGTTTTTTGAGACAGGGTTTCTCTGTGTAGCTTTGCGCCTTTCCTGGAACTCACTTGGTAGCCCAGGCTGGCCTCGAACTCACAGAGATCCGCCTGGCTCTGCCTCCCGAGTGCTGGGATTAAAGATGCACAGTTTTTTAAAGCAAGCTTCAGACACATTGCAACTTTATCCCTAAATACTTCAACCCACATCTCCTAAGAATGGAGACATTCTTCTACTGAATCATATTAGCATCCTGCAGAAATTAACAAGAATTCCTTCCCTGAAATGATGTAAGCTAAGCCTCATCCAGGTTTCTCTCTTTTGATCCAATTAATGGTCTAGTAGTGTCGCTTTTAAAACAAGAAAGTATATGTCTCTGTTACTAAGCATGGGAAGTGTTTGTGTGGTGCATATATCTGAGTACCTGTGAGTATACTGGATGAATAGGTGTGTTTTGTGTCATTTGTGTGTGAGTGTATGCACATGTGTATGCACTGTGTGTGCATTTGTGTATGAGTGTGTGAGTGTATGCACGTGTTCATGAGTATGTGAGTGGATGTGTGCACTTGTGTGTATGCATTTGTGTGTGTGAACTTGAGTGTGAGTGTGTGCACTGTGTGTGCATTTGTGTGCACTTGTGTGTGTGTGCAGGCGTGTGTGTGTGTGTGTGTGTGTGTGTGTGTGTGTGTGTGTGTGTGTGTATTCTGAGGAGGGAGATACTAAGGAATCATTTTTGACCTAAATGAACCAAGATATGCTAGCAAGTAAATGCTCCAACTCCCCCTTCCCTCCCAATACATTTGAAGAAGTACGCGTTAAACTCCAGAAACTGTTGAGTGGAACCAATCTCGGCTAAGGAGGCTGAAGATCCTAATGGTTTTGTTCCGTTGATAGGTTGATTCAGGTGTCCCTCTCCCCATCATCTCCTTTCAGGCAGCCGACACAAAAGCCTTTTCTTTGCTCTTAAGGGTCAGCGTTGTCTTCTATTCTCCTCTGCAGGCCTGCAGCTGATGCACAAAGAGCGGTGTGATTACAGTGGGACTCGCTGATCAAGGGGCCCGAGAATTCTGAGCCACTCGCTCTGTTCAGAATACATTTCAATTTGGGGCTGTGAATTTGACATTGAAATGAGTTTTTTCTTTAAAACCCTAGAGAAAACAGTCCATGCACAGGCGCATTCACAAATGGTTTTGCAAATCTAGGCTAAAGTGAACATTCAATTTGAGGAGGTCAGATCAAGCTGGAATCCTAAAGCCCAGAGCAAGAGCCCAGCAGGGCAGAGTTGGCTCTGGGAGGGCATAGCCTTGGATTTGGTCTTTTGCTAGCCACTGCTGCCCTTCCTGGACAGCTCATGAGTTGACAATTCCCATTTCCAGATCCCCAAATGTCTCATGGTTCTAGGGTTCAGGGCTGGAAGCTGCTGAGACAATCACTTGAGAGGGAAGGGCTTCTCAGGGGCAGAAACTCCAGCAAGTTCAGTATGGCATGGGCTGGGAAGATATTTGATTCTACCCTTAACCCTTCACCTGATGGAGGAGAACACTGAGCCTGCATAAGGCTCAATGGCTTGTGGGAAGTTCCCTATCTAGTGGTTATGCTGATTCCCATAGCAACAACATTCATCATGTGAGCACAGGACAGTCCTCTATGATAAGACCACTACTTCTGTTCTCACTTGAGAGGTATGGAAACAGACCCGGGAGCCCAGTAGCTGGATTATACTGTAGGAATTTGCATCTGAATGTGCCCATTCCTGATACTTCTTGTCTATCTACATTTCTGCATCATTCTCCCAACACCTTCTCTGCCCTTGCTGTTCTCTTGGGTCACACACGGCTTCTCCTCAGTCTTAGCATGCTAGTCTATAGACTGTGCAGCCATGAGTCTGTGTCTTGGGCTGAAGGAAGCTCCCAATAGCTGGATGTGACCCTCTGTTAAGATGTGCTGTCTCCTGACCTAGCATGTTTTGGCCCTGTCCTCTTTGGGGTGGGAAGACCTGGATTAAGGAAATCCATGTTGCACTCATCTGGTCTCTATTGTTTTTTCAGGATTCCAGGCCCAGCTCACCTGCCATTCACTCCAGCTAAAGTTCTGAAGGACAGCATCCAGATAGCAGCCTATGGGCTCTGAGTATCTTCCCTTCACTCCATTCTCGCTGACAGGAGGAAATACTCAGGCCCAGGAGCTCAAAAGAACTGCACAAGACCAAATGCCCAAAGTCCTGGCTGGTCTCCGAGTCACTTACCAGGCAGTCAAACTCAACCACAGCCCTGGCTCTGGAAGCACCTAACACACAGAGAGGACAATCCACATCTCCAGCACACTGGGCAGAGCTCCCCCAGAGCAGTGAAGACTGGACCCAAACAAGCATGGAAAGCTTCAGTGAACCTAGCCCCCTTGCCACCGAGCTGGGGCAGCTTAGGGACCCTGATTAAAATGATACGCTTTCAATTTGGCCTTAAATGAATTCACCAAATCGGCATCTTTGATGTCAAGTGGAAGTGAATTCCACAAATCTCAATTTATTTTATGGGGCAGCGTTATTGATTTTTTTTTTTTTATCGTCTGCTTCTCTTTCTTCTCCCCTCCCTCCCCTGCCAACCTTCTTCCACCTGGATTGAAGAGTTTGATTTAAGAGTGGCAATTCCAAAAGGGGAAAGGATACTTCTGCCTTCATTCCACGCCACCCCTGAGCCCCAGTGCCCGGGGCACTTGTGTCCTTTCATCTGTAGAGGACGGGTGTGTCAAGAAGGAGCTGGTCTTGTTAGGCCCTCCCTAGCTAGACTAGACTAGTCGACATGGCCTTTTCTTCTTCCCAGACCTGCAGCACGTAGTCACGAGCCCAGCATGGTGCTACATATTTCCCCCAATGTGCTCTTACAGCCACTTCCCTAAGGCCACAGAGTGGCCGCCCCAGGCTTTGCAAGCATGCCCACACCCAGTGGCCCACAACACCAGGCTTAGTGGATTAGCTGCAATCTGCCTGACCAGCTGCTTTACCATCCATCTTCCAATTCCCTCCAGAGCATCACTGATGGAGGTCTATGTATCCCCAGCTCCTGGTGACTCTTTGGAGCTCAGTGCCTGTTTATTGACTTGGCAGGCTCAGCTAGGATTCTGAGTGCCTAGCTTCTGATGTTAATGCCTTTGGTATCCCAGGCCCCAGTTTGGGGCTTTCCTAACTATGATAAACTTAATATATCTCAAACAGAATTGGAGCTTCCTTCCCCCTGTCCAGTGCAACTTTCCCAGAGTTTGCTCCTAAGTGATGGCTCTGTCTTTACTTGGTGGCCCAGAGAAGATACGGCAGTCATCTCGGTTATTTTCCTTCCTACTCAAATCCAATCCATCAGCCTGTCTTAGCTGTAGGCTGCGAAGTCCTGGCCCCTAAAGATCTGACCATCTTAATCCTTGGAAGCCTGTGCCCACGCTGTCTGACAAGATGTGGAGCCCTCAGCAGCTGTGATTAAGGTTTATAATTTGAAATGGAAAGATTATCCTGGACTGCCTGTGTGAACCCAGTGCAACCGCATGAGTCCTTAACACCAAGCATCTTTCCAGGCGATGGTCATAGACATGATACAAGCAAGAAAAGGAATGTGCTGGCTAGTTTTATGTCAACTTGACACAAGCTAGAGTTATCAGAGAGTATGGAACGTCGATTGAGAAAACATTTCCATTACATCTGGCTGTAGGGCATTTTCTTAATTAGTGACTAATGGAGGAGAGTCCCAGTCCATGGTGGGTGGTGCCACCCCTGGGCTGGTGGTCCTGGGTTCTATAAGAAAGCAGGCTGAGCAAGCCATGGGGAGAAAGCCAGTAAGCAGCACCCCTCCATGACCTCTGCATCAGCTCCTGCCTCCAGGTTCCTGCCCTGTTTGAGTTCCTGTCCTGACTTCCTTTAATGGAAGTGTAAGCCAAATAAACCCTTTCTTCCCCAAGTTGCTTTGGTCATGGTGTTTCATCACAGCAGTGGTGACCCCGACTAAGACAAGGACTTCCTGTCCATTGCTGTCCTGTTACATACAGAGCATGGCAAGGCCTGAAGGCTGAAAGGACGAGGACACAGATTTTACCGGCAAGTATCCAGGAAGGAGCAAGACCTCACCTAGACCATGGCAGAGACTCCCCACTAATCTTTCCTTCCTTCCACCCTCAGCACTAGCCCTTTCCAGTGCATTCTACCCGCAGTCAACTGTCCACGAGGACCCTGTGCATGTGTGTGTGTGCACAAGTGTGTGTGTATTATATACACATAGTTATAGAGGAAGGGATGTGCATACATGTTCACCCATGCAGAATCTAGAAGAATACATCTGGTGTCTCTTTCATCATTTTCCCACTTTATTGTTTTTCAGTTTTGGGTTGCTTATCAGTGTTTCATAGAGGGCATTTGTAATGTTAGTGATGGACATCAACAGCTTACAGATACGAAGTGCCAGGCTTTCCTGGAAAATATTTTTTCCAGACAAAATAACCAAATAAAACACAATTTCATGAGATGGTTATCATCAACCTCCACCCAAACTACAAAGCCAGCTGTTGTTAAAACCGGAAACACTGTCCCCCAGGAGAGCTGCTTCTGTGCCCCCATGCACTCACTGGGGAAAATGCTCCCTAGAAGCTGCAGAATACCAAACTACACAATTCACTTTGGAGAAGCAGTCATTCTTCTAATTTGGGCTTCAAGAGTTTTTTAATTGCTTAAAAAAATCTGGTACGTCTAGTGATGGAGATGGGAAGAAGGGCCTTGCAGTTTACAAGGTCAACACATCTGAGGGTCCCTCAGCTACAGGAAGGGGAAAATGCCAAGAGTAGAACCGTGTTAGAAATAAGAGTCTTTCCACAAGGTGGGCAGCACTTGTCTCCCAGTTGTACCCATCGGAGAGACATCTTCTTGCAAACGGCTGACTATAATGACTTTTGTAAAACAGAGTTGGTGACCTCCCATGAATCTCCTTTTACTGACACAGTATCGTAGGAGTCCATGTATTTTCTAAAAGCTCATCTACTGTGTCATTCAAATACCCAATCTTCAGGATGTGTTTGATACCAGCCATACCCCCGATTATTCTTGAGCGTCCTTGGGAGTCTCCCAGAAGGATGGTGTTGCTGTGCCTTTCAGCTGGCTGAGCTAGCCCCCTTTCTTCAAGGCACCATCATGTTTGATGAAGACATGAATTAGCTCTCCCTTAAGCCCTCTCAGCACTCCATTTTCATCAGAATCCAGGAAGTTGGATACTACCTGGACATTTGAGTGGCAAACTCCAGTTTGATGGGTGACTTCTTCCAGCACATCCCTGATACCAGCAGAAAACATGAACACGGGGATCCTGTGCTATTGGAGTTCACCCAAAAAATTCTCATGTTCTCCCTTGATCATAACGTCACAGTCTGCCACAGTCTCTTTAAGTTTGACTTTTGGCGTGGCTTGTTCAACAAGCAGATGGTGTGATTTAGTACACCACTCTACTATGTAATGGTGTACTCTTCCACTCTCTTCCACAGTGAAAACAGGATCAACTTCAACAGCGTAACGCTGCTCCATGCAGTAACTTTCCTCAGCATTCATCTGTAACAAACTTAGAGTTGTCAATAATGTTAGGACGTGTTGGGCATTTTCCCATTGAAGGAAAACCTACTGAGTGTCGTATTAAAGTCTGCTATTACCTGGAGTTTGGAAGCTCCTCTCTTAATGAAATCACAGATAATTTCTTCTGCTCTTATAGGGTTCTTGATATGAACTGATCTTCTCTGGTATTCTGACATCATCTTGATGATCCTGGTCTTTCTCTTCAAGGTGATTATGTACTAGACTAGCCCCCCCACCACCACTACTGCCAACATACACACACACACACACACACACACACACACACACACACACACACACTCACACTGGAACTAGCCACTGCACTCACAAGCACCATGGCCGTACTCCATGGACAGGCCCAAGAGCACTGGACTAGAAAGCCTGAGCCCCCTTGGGTATAAGCCCAGGGGCAAAGTAGTGCTCCAAACACCAGCGTCTTATTTTTTTAAAACAGTCTCTCACTGAACCTTAAGTTTGCCATTTTGGCTAGGCTGCCTGGCCAGTGAGCTCCAGTCATCCAGCTGTTTCTGTTCTCTAATGCTGGAGTTACAGACACATGTGGCAATTCCTGGCTGCTGCTGCAACTACAGTTGCCTCCTCCCCCTCCTCCTCTTCCCCCTCCTCCTCCTCCTTCTTCTCTCCCTCCTCCTCTCCTCCTCCTCCTTCTTCTCCCCCTCCCCTTTCCCCTTCTCCTTCTTCTCCTTCACCTCCTCCCCCTACTTCCCCTCCTCCCTCTCCCTCCCCCCTCCTCCTCCTCCTCTTCCTTCTCCTTCTCCTTCTCCTTCTCCTTCTCCTCCTCCTTCTTCTTCTTCCGTGGATACCAGGGATTCAAACCCTGATCCTCCTTTGGTTATACAGCACCCCCTCTTGCCCACTAAGCCAGCTCCCCAGGCCCAGCCCCATTTTTTCCCACTCTTTTTTAAAAAAATAATTTCAAACACGTGACAAAGTTGCAGGGAGAATACAAGAGAATTTTTGGTGTCTTCCCAGGATTCAGCAACAGTTAGCACTGAGGTCTGTGTGTTTGGTCACCCTCTCTCTAGGAGTCCCTTGTCCTACTTATACCTCCATAGATTCCCATGGCCTTGAACTCCCTTCATGGCTCACAAGCCTACCTCACCCTACTCACCGTGCTCCAGGTACACACTCCCAGACTGTCTGCCTGGCCCACACTTCCCTTCTCCTTGTCCAGGCCTTAGCTGCATGCCATCACCCGCAGGCTTTTCCTACCTCGTCCCTTTCCCCCCAGTGAAGATGCTTGCTCTCATTATTACTCCATATTTTTCCAGCCTTTCTCGGAGGCTGAAGCCATCTCATTCACTTATGATCTGCTTGTCTCTATATATCTTTTCCTTTCCTCATACGGCGCTTTAGACAGGACCACACCCTCCCCTCAGACTTCTGCAACTGCGTCTGGCGTTATAGGTGATTAACAAATATCCACTGACTGATTAACTTTCCGAGACTCATCACAGAGTCCTTTATAAATACCCGATTGTTTTGGACATGTGAATCTTTTCTTAAAGGCAGGTACCATTCTTTCATTTGTTTGCTTAGAACTGGGCACACAATAGACCAAGTCCTGATGCTGGGGATTTTCTTCCTAGGTGTGGGAAGGATCCTTCATGTGGAAGGCTGAGCCTTCCCTACACCCAGTCCTCACGTGGCTCTGCAGTGAGTAAGCACCCTGGTGGAGGCTCAAGCTCCTAGTCCTTGCTTATTTCTCCCACAGCGCTGCTCACTTGTTCACGTGGTGGGGTGACACGCAGGGAGCATTTCCCCAGTTGATGGATGACGAGACGGAGAGAAGACAGGTCAAGTGGCTTACCCAACGCCACACAGGTATTAAAGGGCAGGACAACCCTCTGATCTCTAGCCCAGTGCCTTTTCCTGTAGACCACAGAGAGCAACCCCATGCCCCTCCCCTCAGGGACTCAGAAGCCCAACCCCGACATTATGGGCACAAGGCTTTTAGCAGCTGATCCAGGGCAGGAAGCCATGTGGTTAGATGAGCTCTGGGTATGTGTGGGTCTAATTGCTTCACATTTCCTTTCCTTTCATTCACGGAGTCATTCATAAGAGTCCCAGAGACCGACGCCCATTCACGGGACATTCATTGAGTGCCTGCCACATCCTTGGCTTTCTGCTTGGCCTGGTAGAAGAAGCTGGGGCAGGTGACAGGGACCTGTCAGGAGAGGGTCCTATTCTCCCAGGCCACAGAATCTACTAGCGTAGAGACAGTGATGAGGCTGGATTACAGTGGGCAATTCGGGCAGCCAGGGCATTCACTCCCCCAAGATTAAACTGACAAGTTCAGCACAGCCACAAGTAATCAACAGATCTTTGGCCAAACACTCAAATTAGAATTGACTCCTGGATCCCTGGTCCCTGGTCCTTTCTGTTCTTATCTTCCCTACAGAGAGACACTCCCTCCCCCAGGCATTCGTCGTGACTAGGCTTAGCTGCCTTGCTACAGACCTTATCCTAGGAGACCAGACCAACGTGCAGGGTGTGTGGGATGGAGAACTGCGTAACTGAATCTGGGCAATCAAGGTGGGTCCCCAGTATTTAATAGCTGTATGTGAGATAAAAAATCTCTCTTTTTCAGGAGACAGAGTTGTGCCTTCTGAGGCAGGGGAACATAAGCTGCCACTGGTACACAAAGGCACTGATGGCAGATGTCAACAGGCCAGGAAATGGAGAGAATCACAGTGGTGACTGAGCCCCTACACTCAGTGTCCTTGAGGGTTTGTTTTTATCCATGCAACCATACATAACTCATATTCTTTGGTGAGTGGCCCATGATGACAAACCAGCTCTTGTTTTACTTAGCCATGAAGAACTCAGGGCATTCATGGAGGACTTCAACAGGGAAGACTGTTCTTTGTACAGGAACAAGAGTGAAGGACTCATTAACCTAGAGTATGTGAGTGTCTTCCAGTACTCTCCACCCAAAAGAAGCTATTGACAGGGCTGTAGGGCTGTGTCCATGGTGGGTATGTACAATCTGTTGATTATACTGTGGGACTCTCATGGGTATTATTCAGGAATTCCTACTTGGTTGATGAGATGTAAATACCACATGATTTCATCCTCTTTCAACCCCTGTATCCTCTACCTCCCATTTACCTTCCTTACTGACAACTGCAAGTCTGTAATTCCTAATAAATTTGCATTGCCCAGTTCCAAATGTAGCTTCAGTTGCCTGCTGCGTCCCACTGTATTGTCTGTCCCCAGCACAGAGTGTGAGGGGCCCTGAGTGGCCTGAGGGTTATATGGGGCGGTGATGAGAGGCCACAAGAAGAGGGACAAGTGTCCTTTTACCCAACAGGTTCTACTATCTCCCTGTTCTCTAGGTTCTTGCTGTTTCTCTCACATTTCTAACAGACTGGAAGTGACCGGGTGGTAGGGAGCCCAATCGCTGCGATCTGTGGGCCTTCATGAGAGCAATCGGGTACTCCCAAGTGACCTCCATTCCAGCTCTCTGACATGAGAGTGTTGGTCCAGTACCTCCTAGTGCCCCAACTTTATTCTCAGGGTCTACTTCCCGGACTTCCACAGCTAGGGCTCCCATAGTTGGAGAGCCTAAAGACTGCCAATTGGAGCAGTCTTTTCTGTCTCTGTCTTCCCATCCCCTCTCTCTTCTTATAAAGTTGTTTTTATGAAAGTTCCCAACAAAACTGTCCCCAAACACTTTCTTAGCCTGTTCTCTGTGACCCTGTGGCTCTATACAGCCACTCGTGAAATACAGGGGCAAAGCCCTTGAGAAGCCTAATACTTTATGGAGGAGGTAAAAATAATACAAATGCAGCGGTAAGAGACCCAGCTAAGGCAATACCACACCAAGGGTGTCCATGCGCAGGGGCAGAGACTGAGGCCAACAGCACTCGGAGGCCTTTCCCTGTCTTGCTGCCTTGCCAGTGAGAGCTACGTGAGCTGACAGTTCCTTCACCATCTCTGTGCCTAGTGTCTTCCCAATAATGCAGAGCGCCGCAGCCGTGTTTCTAGGAGGAAGTAAAGTGATGAATGGGAAGTGCTGGGGCAGGGCTGGCACAGTCAAGACCCTGGACACAGACGATGGTCAAGAGCAGTGGAGGCCAAATGCTCTGGGAGTCATTGACTCTTGGTTCTAAGTAGCCAGACTATGTCAAGGTTGTATTTCATGAGGCTACTTTCAGAAGGCTTGACAAGGGTCCCTGCATGGTTTTGACAGTGTGTCATGCTCCTCCCAGGAACACTTAGGCACTGGAAACATCTTTCCCTGCAAAGAAGCCTATCTGCATCAGTGGTCCAACTGAAAAAAAAAAAATGCCAAGGGATACAAGCAGCAGGACATTCCAGTGGTGATGGATCAGCAGCCTGAAGTGTATATGACAATGAGATGTTTGCCCTGGCTCCCTTCCCAGAACTGAAGGAATGGGGGTACGTTTTGTCAGAACTCAGGGTAGTGGCTACAAGGGTCAGGCTAAGAGGGCAGCAGGCAGAGGCTGAGGCACTCATGTGCCGGCAGACCTCTGTGTAGGAGCCTGGGCTTAGGTAGCAAAAGGAGTCATGGCCCACCACAGCCATTCTTTAGTATGAACACGAGTCTCAGAAAAGACATCCCCTCACCCAGAGTACATGAAGCAGGTGAGGCAGAGCCAGCCAGAGCTGCAATCTTATAAACAAGTGGCATCTAGGTCTCTTCCACTTCCCGGGAGGAGAAGCTGCCTTGGACTTAAAAAGAAAAAAAAATCAAAACAGAAACTGAAGTTGGGGGCAGCCCTGCAATCCAGAGTCACCAACTGTGCATCCTTCCGGTGCTGATGCTCCATGGAGTGGCATCTCCACACCTGTGTGTTCTCAGAGGCCCCGGCACTCCCAAGGCGCAGCCCATGGAAAGCTCCCACAGCATCTGCCAAGAATACACCCGACATAATAATTTCTTTGACCTCCACCACACGAGTTTCTGAAAAGAACAAAACAGCATCATTCCCTGGCATTTACAGTTTAAACCTTTCCTATTCAAGTTTCTAACAAAAAAAGCCACCAACCCATTCTGGCCGTGATTAAAATTCATAGGCTTGCTGCAGACAACAGATGCAGAAGCAATTTTAGGCCAGTCATATCCCAGGTCTGCAAAATTAATTTGACAGGTTTGCATTAAAGCACTGATCAATATCCACTTTAGAGCGGCAGAGGCTAACTGAGAAAAAATAAGTGACCGGAGTGTTACCAGACGAGAAAAAATGAATCTTTGAGACTTTTTTCCCTCTAAGCTTGCACCTACATCAGAAGTCCTGACCTCAATCCATTGATCGGCTGCAGTTAACATGACAAAAGGCCCAGCAGATAGACCAGCGTGGCCTACCAGGGAACAATCACCCGGATACACTAAATGTTTGAGGAGTGACTAGACTGCAAGATTAGTCTTGGCTTCTGAGGACCGACACCAGCCCAGCCTTCCTGAGTCCTCCCCGCCCTGCCTGAGATCCATTTGCAAAGAACCAACTTTTCCTAAACATCCTCCTACAGATGATGTGGGGACGTGGTGTGGGGGGAAGGTGGGGTCTAGCTCAGTTTAGCGACCCAGACAAGAAGGCAATTAGGTCCAGACCTTTCTATAGAGAGCACTTTAGACTGGAGGCCTCCAGGACAGTATCAGGAAGGCTCTTCAGGGGTGAAATGATGGGCCACTGACTCTACAACATGGCAAACTTCAAATGACTGTCCACTGCCTGCACCCTGGCAAAATGAGCCTAAAAGTCAGCTTTTTAAAAAATAATTTTCTTTATCTGGTCTCTAAAAATTTCATACGAGTATGTAATGTATTTTGATCATATCCACCCTGTACTCTCCCCTTCTTGAACTCTCCCTGAACCACCCCCAATGTGTTCCTGTCCCAATTTCCTATCCTCTTTTGCTTTCTAATAACCCACTGAGTCCAATTAGTGTAGCCTGTGTGTGTATGGTTGTGGGGTCACCCACCGGAGCATGGGCAACCTGCCAGTGGCCACACACCGGAAGAATACTGACTCTTTTTCCCAGCAGCCATCAGCTGCCAATAGCTCCTCAGCTGTGGGTGGGGCCTGCTGAGCCCTCTGCGATCTGTGCTGGAGGTTTGATCATGATCCAGCTTTTGTCTTACTTTATTCTTCAGGTGTGCCAGGAATGCATGTGGGTGGCTGGGCACGCCCTGCATCCTGGCTGTTCTGGTTGAGTGTACGGTTTTCTTACTTTATCCCACTCTATACCCATTTCACACCGTGGCAGTAAACTCAGCAAATCTGAAATTAGCACTCCCCGAAAATGCACACAGGACAGAGAGAGCATCTTCCTGAGAGAGTGTCTACTAAAGATGCTCACAGGATAGTGCGTTTTCTTAGGACCCACTGTCCTCCCTGTCCAGGTTTCCTAGGGAAGTCTGAATCTCTCCTTCTCCATTCTCATCATCTGGGAACCAGTGTATTTAAGGTAGAGCCTCATGTCCCACCCCTTACACTCCACATTCTTCCTCTCCATGGCTCCAGCAGAGCCCCGCCCACACATGATTTCCTCGGAGCTCATCTTCTGCTTCCCCAGATTTGAGATCAGTTGCATCAAGGCACTGTGTGTCAGTTCATCCTAGTACAAAATTCTAGGACATGAGCCCTGAAGTCAGATCACCTACATTTGAGTCCCACATTTGCCACTTGCTAGCTGGGTGACCCTGGGCAAGTTAAATTAACTTCTGTTCTGCTTATTATCATCGTACAGCAAATTACCCCCAGACTCATCAGCTTAAAACAAGTACTATATTGCCCCCATGAGCTCTGTGAGTCAGTCATGGATAGGGTATAGTGGGAATGGCTTGCTTCTATTTTATATTTAGGGCCTCACAGAGAAGATCTGTGGAGAAGCGGGTAAGGCAGTGGGGAGGTGGTAAGGCGACCTCAACTACTGAGGCTGGACTTACCTAAAGGACTTATTTGTGTCTGGCTCTTGGATCTGTGTGCCTCAAAGCCTAGAGTTGGTGACGACTGGGTCTTTCATTTCTCCCCTCTGGCAGCTTCCCTGAAACAAGCAACCTCAGAGCAGTGGGCAGCTCAATGTGAGACACGGTTCTCTAACACACGGCTTCCAGTGAACAAAATGGGTGCCCGATCTCCCCTGATCTAGCCTCAGCAGCCACACAGCATTTCTGGAGCCACATACTATTAGTAAGCACAGCCTGAAGCCTCTCCCTACATCCAAGGAGAAGGGCATGAAGCCCCCCAGCCGGTGAGAGGCACATCAAATCATCTTGGCTCTGTGCTTTAAAATCAAGCTCAGTTCCTTATCTAAACAGACATAATAATGTCCACCTTACAAGACTGTGGTGAAGCCTAAATCAGATCATGTATTTAACGTGCTCCAAGCAGTGTCTGGACCACTCGGTAAGTGTCAGCTTGTATTATTAGGAGTGACATTAGCTAAGTGAGTAGTCACCATGCCTTGTCTGCAGCCTTTGCGCTCTAGGAGTGTGTGCCCAGACTCAGGGCGGGTCCTAGGAGCAGCATCTGGAACCCATCCCTTCGCTCAGGTTGGGGAGAGAGATGCGGACATGACAAACAGTAATGGACGTGAAATCTGTCTCGCCACCAACTTCCCCTTCTTTCTACACACCGACATATGGTACTTTGCTGTCAGGAGGAGAGTCTCAAAATGTCGGTGAGTTTCAGTTGACATTTTCAATAGCAAAGTGTGTTTTTATGAAACACTGCTCTATCCACCGCAATCCATGGCTTCTGCTTGTAAGGTCTATTGACCTGGGATTGTGGTCCCATGGGGGCATCTTAAGCTATGCACAAGTGAGGCAGAGAGCCTCTGGGAATAAACCTCTGGCTTCATTTACTTAGCTGGTGTTCCCAGATTCCACCTGTGGGCCACGGTCAGGAAGAATTTGCTCCTTTGCTAGAAGCCTGGCACAGTGGGCCCCGTGTCCAGCAATGCTTGTTTGAAGGCAGGAAGCTCCTCAGTGGGTTGTCTCCCTGGGAAGACACCAAATATGAGTCCTAGGTTTGAAAGGACACAGATGGCTGCCTTGGGGGATGTACATTATTACCAGTGTTGTTTAGCATTCTGATATAGCCACCACATTCAATTATTGGTTGTATTTTTCTAACTGTAGTCACACATCCTCAGCAGAGGTATTAATCTCATGGGGCTTAAAGAGATTCAGAATGAGTTTGAGGTCAGCAGAGGGGTCAGCTGAGGGGGGTGTCTACCTATTAACCTTCCATTTTGGTAACCAAACAGCCATATCCAGCACATAAAGTAGGACCAGGAACCTGCCACTATTAATAATGTCACCCACACAAGGTGACTGAGGTTCATCTGAGCTATTTCAATAACAATATCACTGCTGCTCAAGCTGTAGAAGCAGACAGATAAGGCATGGGAAATAGGGGCCTGTTAGGGTTCAGAAGTGGAAAGGAGATGTGAGAAAGGTTGAGGTCACTACAGGTGATGGCAAGAGTTGTGGGGAAAGAGGCTCTTAGCAAAGCCTCTTGCATTTACACTACTCATTCATTCATTCATTCAGGCATGCATAGTCCATTCATTCAGCCTCCTGTATTTGGCTCTTAGGATGTTTCATCCCATTTCTAGGGATTATGTGTAGATAGAAAATAAATAGCACAGCAATATCTGCAAGGCTAGTCAGTCAACACCACAAATGGTAAGGACATAATGGAAACCAGCCAGGTGTCCACTGTGGCACTGGAAATAAGCCCGGGAGTGTCCAGAGGAATGAACCGGGAGCTTCCAGGAGGGTGCTTACGGAGAAATGTTTGTGAGGACAACCAAAGGTGCTCTGCGGATCAAATATTAAAGTTTCTGTCCGTGTCTAAACACACGTCTGCAAGTTCTTCCTCAGTTGAAGTAAACCCTGCCTTTTGGATTCCTTTGAAAATATGGAGGGGAGAGAGAGAGTAAGATAAAGAACAGGAGAAAGGGAGGGGGAGAAAGAGAGAGAAAGGAAGGGGCAGATGGGCAAGGGAAGAAACAGAGGAGGAAGGGAGAAAGAAACATAAGGAGGGAGGGCCTGGATTGACGGCAGAGGGCCGAAGCCAGTCTAGATGTTGAAACTGGTGACCAAATCTCAACTAGGAAACCTGGAGAGTAGCTACCCTAGGCCAGAACAACTCCATTTGACGCAATCCTAAATCTCCGTAGAAGACCTCTGTGAGTGACTTAGTCACACACTTCTACGAAGACTTGCTTTTCTGCACCTAGGATTTATTATAAGCAGGACTCATTGTAATAACAGAAAGGACTTTTCCTTGACTCCTAGTATGCTCCAGGTCTCAGCTCTCCATCACCACCTCTAATCTTTGCTTTTCACATGATGACATGGAAACTCAGAAGCACTGAGTAGCTTCCTAAGGGACCAGAAATCAATGTTCTGTCAGATGCCAAGGCCTACCAAAGGGCCCAGCACAGAGTGGGATGAAGATATGGCACCCAACCGTGCTTACCAACAACACGTACTTTCAAAGAAGTACCCGGAATTCCTCCTGAGCAGTGAACTACATCTGAAGAAAAGTTCAGAGACTCTTACAGAGCAGGGTCACTCATACTAGGTTCCCCATGTCACCAAGGTTAGGGGCACCAAGACCCCACAGGGAACTGCTTCACCTCTTCCCAGCTCTGTTCTGTCAGCCTCACCAAGCATCCTTTGTTTATCACTTCCAGAGGGTGGCTTTGGCTCCTGTTTCCCCACATAATAAGGTGAGATGGAGTGAGGAAAAAAATCTTGCCCAAATAAAGAGTCAGCTTGGCTTCTTAGGCTAAAGTTACTACTTGTAGGACAATGTTTGGAAGGAAGGTCCTTGCTCACGGAAGCCAGGGTGCTATGACAGTACCTCAGCCCCTGGCCTGCAGTGAGGGGACTCTCACTCCATCTTACAGATGCCAAACCACCCCAACTTCATGTAATTGAGGAACTCCGCAGCATCGAGGACCACTACAGCAAGATCCCTGGAGAGCCCTCCAGAACACATCCTTTTATTACCTGTGTTTGTGTCCCCACAGGACTTGGAGGCACACACACTGTAAAAGATGACCGTCTCTGATGCATTGTTCTCACCCTTTCTGTAAATAAAAAACACATGCCGGGCCAGCTGTTTGATGGCTTCTGTCCTGGCTCTTCATTTTCTTCCACGACACAGAAGAAAGGAGGAGGGTAGGGGAAAGGAAGTCAACTTTTGTCCAAGTACAGTCTCATCGGTTAACACCTGAGGGGAAAATGACTGGGAAGAACTTAATTCAAAAAATCCTTTAGGCACACAGGAGCTTCTATCCAGTAAGAGCCAGACAGCTGTGTGTGTGTGACAGAGAGAGAGAGAGAGAAAAAGACATCAATAAATAATCAGCCGGCTTAGACTTTTAAACGGGAATCCAAGCTTCACCATCCAAAGGTAAATTGCATCTTTCCCACTAGCCTGCAAGCAGGGTTTCATGCTTGCATAGGCTGAGATACTCTGCTGATTGCTAATATAGCCTGACTTCTTCCCCCTCCCCCTCTCTCTCTGTACTTATATGCATCTCATGTATGTCCTATTTCATGCTGTGTATATGGACCGTCTTTATACTATGAAATGCCAGGAAACATCTTTGTTCCCGGCTTAGCACACATGGTCCTTGCACACACATCATTCTACAGCTAGAGCAAAGTGTGCTCTAGAGCAGGGAGAAGGCGCTGCTCCGGTCCTGTGCTCTGCACCAGGATCCTGCATGTCTTCCCCCGCGTTCAGGGTGTATCGTTCCTCCTCCAGGAGTGATGTCATACTTCACATCTGATTGGGGCCTTTTTCTGACAGTGCCACAGTAACCTAGGAGACTTGATTTCCCTGCCAGGGGTGTGGATTTGTCTTCGTGACAGGGGAGCAAGTGGCTTCCTGCATGGGATTTAAGTCCTGCCTCGGTTCCCAGGCTAGGGTACCACACTGCCCTGGGTTGCCATGGGCCAGGAGACCCCAGGGCATCCATCACCTGTCTTCAAGTGTTTTATGGGGCTGTCTGTGAACCAAAGAGCCAGCAAGGGGGGTTTATGGAGCTGGTCTCTTTACACCTTGAGCACTGTATCTTATTGCTTGTCATTTTCTCCCAGACTGTTGACACCTCATCCCTTTGAAAGCAAGCTGACTTATGTGTTTTCTTTGGTGGGCTGGGCAAAGGATTCTTAAGCAAAAGGCTCTTTCTCTGCCTCAGAGCAAAGACAGCCATGTTGGACCTCTTTCCTGGGTCTCCTGGTGGTGAGGCGAGTAACCGGTCCCTTGAATGCCAGTCCCAACCCCAGACCCCAGAGCAGGAAGAAGACACCAAATGGGTGAGATGGTACTCTGAGGTCAACATGCATGCCTATGCTGCAGGGTAGCTCAGCGATCTCAGCCCTGGGAGCTTGCTAAGAAGAGCTCTGCCAGGCTCAGCTCAGTGGCTAGTCAATTGAGCTGTATAGCAGATTAATGTATGTTCTATTACCAGGAGTCAGTGCCCCCCCAAAAGGTAAAGCATTAATGTCTATTAATATTAATTATATGCTGAAATAACAATAAATTGGATGTGTTAGGTTAAACAAAACATAGGACTTGAGTAAATGTTAACCTGTTTCACTTCATCCTTTAAAACACATCTACTAGAAATGTTAAAATCATGTACATGGTCTGATTAGATTTCTGTTGCATACTTCAGTATCATTCCAGCCCTCTCATTTGTGAGGGAGGGCATACTCCACCAAGTATGTCGTGTCAAAGTAGTATTTACAATGGAATATAAACATACAAAGCATATGTATACAATATAGCACAGTTTGAACAGATAGGGAAACAGTTATTTTCTACTAATCAGTTTAACAATAAAATCGCCCAATACACCAGAAAGAACTGTGTTCCCCCCTCTGACCACATGACCTATCCCTGATCAGATACCATGTGGATTTCCACTGCCTCTATGGAACTTTCATTTTTTATTTTGATAGATTATGGAAAGCTCAGAAAACAACCACCCAGCAGACACTGCGCTCACTTCACTGACGTTGCTTGTTGTTATCAAATCTGTTTACTTCTCCTAAGGAGAATTAGGAAGCCTTGCTGAGGAAGCTGGAGCTGCCTTTTAGTGGTGGGCAAGCTCGTCCCCAATTCCAGTGCCTGGCTATATTTCTGCTTCAAGGCAACAGTGTAATCTCAAGACACAGCAGTAACATCAGCCGCTTAGCTGGCTCCAGGCCTCAGTGGGTGCTGCAGAGGTACTTAAAGGGAACACACAGGCAGGGAAGAATTGACAGATTGCAAAAGAAGCTGTGGTCTAACCTGACCTAATTGTTGTATAAAGTCTGACACCCACCCCTCCCCATTCATGGAAAGGCTGTGGGAAATCAGTCACAAGGGAGTCCAGAGAGACTGACAGATCCAAATGAGCTTACCACCCCAATAGTATCAGAGCCTGGATGGGCACCTGGGTCTCCCAGTTAGTGCGGAATTCAAGGCAGGCTTGCCTGTGTCCTGGAGAGTCATCTGAGCTATAACCCCGTCTGCACTAGTCGATGCAGGATGGCCAGTAGAGGTGGGAGGGGGCAAGCTAGGCAAGGGCTCTAGCACTGAGCTCCGGCCCAGCCCATTTTTTACTCTTTCCAAAGTTTCCGTTAAGTTGCCCAGGCTGGCCTTGAACTCACTCTGTAGCCTAGACAGTTCTTCAAATTGCAGACCCCCCCTCCTCGGCCTCCTAAAGAGTCCTAAAGAGCTAGGACTACAGCCCAGCACCCGCAGACCTAGCTGGGGAACAGACCTGGACCCACTTCCCCAGACTGAAGCCAGACTCTTCCTTTCGTATTGCACACCTTTCTTGGCTGCTGAAGGGCTTTCAGCGGCTTTTTTCTTGAGAGAGAGTCATGCTCAGTGTCCATACTCAGCAGGTGGTAAAGGAGATGAGACCCCAGCTAGATCTGAACCCAACTTTGCCTTTCAAACCCTCTCTACTAAGAATTAATCTTTATTCTTTGGAAGATTCTTATTAAGTACTTAATGACAGGATTTTCTCATGTGTTTCTGACCTTACTTGGAATGACAATAATCCCCCCGCCACCACCGGGCAATTTGTTGAGTTTCAGCTAATAATGGGTCCACACTGATGACCGTCCTCAGTGGCCAGGTTAGCAGTGCTGGGAGAGGACCTGGGACAGGTGACATGGGAGGGTAGAAGGAAATCTATCACATTTCTCTTGAAGAAATGGCAGCTTGAGAAACTTGGTCCAAATATGGGTTGAACTAGCCAAGAACTCAAGCTGAGGCATCCTATTTGGTTAAGAGGCTGGCAGACAGTTCCCTGCCTTGCCCATGTCCCATGGTCCTCATGCAGGTGAAACCCTAATGTGGAATGTTGGGCCTCCACCTCTTCCCTAAGTCCGTAAACTCTTGGACAAGGCTGGGCTTCCCCAGTAGTTCACCTGCCTAATTCAGCATTCTGCACAGGAAGTGTTTGAAGTTTTTTTCTGTGGAGTAAATAATAATGACAACAACGTAATGAAGACATACTCTCCTTGCTAGGAAAAAGTCTCCATGCCAAGCAGAGCAGGTGGGTGGTGGTATAGATCTTCCCTGCCCCCAACCCACTGATGTACAGTAATGTTAAAAGGACCACAGTCACCAGTGGTGGGGGGGCACTGCTTGCACAGAGCATGGGCAGTGTGTGTGTGTGTGTGTGTGTGTGTGTGTGTGTGTGTGTGTGTGTGTGGCCGAGGGGAGGGGTGGACAAGGCTGAGGGAAGGAGCACATGAGTTCTGCACAAACCTCTAAACAATCAATGGCACAAATGCCTCTTCTTATAAACACACAGCGAGGCAGATGTTTGCCCAGGACAATCCGGGGCTGTGCAAAAGCTTCGGAGATTCTCATTCCACAAACAAGGGATTTCCTGGGGGAAAGAGTGGCAGGTAATGGGTTCTGCGAATTTCTCCTCCTGATAACTACATCACAGACCCAGTCCAAAGAGACTCTGCCTTCCCACTGAAGCCTTATTTAAATACTGCTGCTGGTTTGGGGCGGCTGTGGCAGCGATATCGGCTGGCCGGCTTCATTTGTTCTCTCAATCCCTTATGAAACATTCGGGGGAAGAACAGACAGCCCACGTCTCCACGGGAGCAGGGACGCCTCACAGGGATTTTTCTTCCCCAAATGTACCTTTCTCAGTTCTGCTTAATGGCCTTCAACTGAGTCAGAGCAATAGAGAAAACAAGAGACCCACCTCCCCACATCTTTAAAACAGAAAAACAAACAACAACAACAATAAAAAAAAATAAACCATTTGAACCATGCAGATGCTCTCTCTGTCTCCATGTTCCACCAGATTCCTCTAAGAACAATCATCGAATGGAAGAGACAGTCACTGGGGCTGCCTCTGGGATGAAGGTCAGGCTACATCCCTCCTTATTACTAGGCTCTCTCCCAGAATCATTTCCAGGTTCTCAGGTTTGGGGAGGTTCAAATGCTGGTCCACATGTGACCCTCAGTGCAAGCATCCAGGCAGTCATTTATACCACCCCCACCCCCGCCCTGGCCTGTCTATCTCTTGGAGTCAACATGTACTTTTTGAGCAGCTGTTATTTACCAGTGCTCAGCTCTGGAAATATAAATAGAGCATCAGGGCTGGGCTGAGGCTCCACTGGGCTCACAGCCTCAGGGGGAAATCACACCGCAAATCGGGGAATCACCCCAATACACGGTTACGCAATGCGATCGAGCCCTGCGGGTTGAAACCAAGAAAATGTTTGTGAAGAACTAAGAGTATTTGTCTCCTCCCTTCTCTTGCTGAAAGAGGGCTGATGTGGAGAGAAATGGCTTCAGCTCAGTGAGAAGCAGAGACCAGGCCTTCCCTCGGAGTTTGCCCAACTTTCTCTGCTCCATGGGGGTCTTTCGTTTTTACATAATACCTGGAAGACTCAGATACCCCTTTTGGATAGTTCTGGTATTTTCTATGAAGCTTGTGTCCAAGTATGGCTGGGGTGGGGAACTAGGGACAGAGAGGCAGCTTCTGGGCATGCGAGCAGCATTTGGTCAGGACTGGGTGAGTATCTGGGAGGCCGGGTGGGGCTGGCCCTGGGTGGGACTGGCCCTGGGAGGGGCTGGCCCTGGGTGGGGCTGGCCCTGGGTGGGACTGGCCCTGGGAGGGGCTGGCCCTGGGTGGGGCTGGCCCTGGGTGGGGCTGGCCCTGGGTGGGGCTGGTGGTTTGGAAGGGAGCGGAGCTAATCCGTTCATGCAGCTTAAGCCAGCCCAGCCTTTGCTCAGCCTTGGTAGTCCTCTGAATCTGGGGTCATTTTTATGAGCAACTGTCTTCTTTTTCCCCCTTTGAAAATATTGTTAGATGAAAATGAAATTTCAGCTGTGTGTGCCTTGGCATTGATTTTTCTATTTGTGATAACACACCCAGGCATACCTCCTTTGATATCAAGAGGATAAAATGTCCCTAACACAGAGCTCTCCATTCTGGGTAATGGATGAAGCCTCTTTATGAGATGTCATTTATTCCACAATAGACAGTAAATAAAAGCCGTTTCAAGCTTGGGTTAAATCAAAGCTCGTTCAGGATTTCAGCAGATTTGCAAGTCACCTCGGGGACCTTCATCAGCGGCACTTGCTCTTCCTTCCTTGCGCTGACTCTCCGAGGCCTCTGCCCCTCTGCCCCGCCTCCTCATCTCCCCAGGCCCTGGCCCCTGGGTGGTTTGCAAAGAAAACTAGCCTGGCCAAGGCCCCAGCTGTGCCTTGAAAACTTTCTTCCTTCTGTTTGGGGAATAAAGACTTTGAAAGGCAGCAAGAAATTGACGGTCTACTAACAAAAGCCAGAACAGGAAGAAAAAAAATAGATCCCAGGAATATGAGCTGCAAACTGAGAATCGGGTGGGGTGGTAGGGGAGCTTCTGCGTGTCAGCAGCTACTTCAAGTCGTAGGAAGACAGCTTCTTTCCACCTACCAGGGACCCTGCATGCATAAGGGAGAGAGGGGAGAGGGACTTGGATCATCTCGAGCTTCCTTGGGCTAACCCAGACCCTTGCCTGGTGAGTCCACCTTAAATAAAAGGATTTTTAAAATCCTCTCATGCTGACCCTGTGACCTGTTCTGGCCAATGGAATATGAGCAGAAAGGGCATAGACCAGGCCGGTAGCTGACCTTCTGTGGACATCTAATAAGCCTCTCAGCAAGAACCCTTAATGTTAACCTTGCATGGTGGCACATGCCTGTAATCTCTACCCTGGGGAGGCTACAGGAGGAGATCAGAAGTTAGAGGTCAGCCTGGGCACATAGTTGAAGGCTAGCCTGGACTACGTGGTGAGACACTATCTCAAAACTAAAACAAAAACAAACAAACAAAACCAAGCCTTTGTTGGTAGAAAGACACAAGGTAACAGAACTGGGTGAGGCTGGTGGAACGAGGTCTTTCAGAGAATCTGGTGTGGCCTCTCCCTTGGGAGGCTTGCTGCTAGCTGGGAAGAATGGTGTCTCTGTTCTGGGCCAAATAAGTGATAGAACAGCAAAAATACAGGAGCTCAAAGGAAAAGATCAGACTGAGCTGGAGGTCCTGGGGAAAAGCTTTGGGGTAAGTGGAGTATTCCCCAGTCAATGGCCTGGAGATGCACTCACTGAGTCTCAGGGTCTGTGTGCCCACTAGGAACTCAGCCTCGGGTACTGAGGAGTTAGAAGGGGTGCCTTCCTCTCCCATGAGGTGAGCTAGGGAAGAGTGCCATCCACACACATAGTGTCGTGCCAGATGGGGCGAACTTCGGCCCAGGTGACTTGCTAAGGCTGACTTAGTGACAGGCGTGGTGAAGAGCTCATCGAGATCAGACCGGAAGTACCTGTGGCTCGGATTGAAACAAGACTGGATAAAGAGGCCATTCCCGAGGCAAAGAGAAAGGTCCTTAGCAGCTCAGGCTGCCCGGTCCTCGGTCCCTTCACCTCCCTGGACTCTCACAGCTACTTGGTGATCTCCGTCTCCCACACCCTTTCAGCAGCCTTGCGTGGGAGGTATGACTGCTGTCCTCACTTATGCAGATCGGGGCCCAAGGTAGCCAGCGACAGGCCAGGACTTGAAAGGTCCGCTCTGAACCCAGGGCTTTGCCTTTATCAGTCTCTGTGCGCGCCCCGCGCCTGTCTATGTCATCCATCACCACCGGACTCCTAGGTGGAGAGCTAGGGAGGACAGAGTCTGGCTTTGGAACCACCAGGGTCTGCAGCTTAGCAGCCACTAGGCTGATTCCTAGGGCAGCTAAAGAGGACTACAGCAGTCAGGGGTTCTGTTGGAATGATAAAGGAAGGGGTGGGGGTGGGGGGCAGACAGGAAGAAACAAAGGCAAGAAGGGGGCTGAGACTGGGCCCCCTCGCTGCGCCGGACACCTCGAACCCTGCTCCTGCCTCTCATTTCCCGAAAGTGGCGCCTGGGTGCTTTCTGTTACAGTTAGCGTCCTGTCAGAGGTTTCATTAGGACCCAGGTTTTGATTTATAACCCTCTCTGCAAAACTGTGCTCCTGGCTGAAAACTGGCATCCGAGGTCTTGGGCCACAAGAACCATTTCTACAGAAGACGTGCAAGGCCTGGTTTGGGGGTGGGGAAGCCTGAAATAAAAGGAGAGCCCGAAGATTTGTAGAAGCCAGCTTCGACAGGGGCGGGGGCGGAGGCGGGAGAGTGTCCAGGGGCTTGGGTTCTTCATCTGAGGCGTTTTTTGTAAAACTTTTCAAGGCCGTTTGTGAAGCGGGCCTTTGGAGAAGCTCCATCTCGCAAGCATTATTATGAATAATAATGAATAGCAATGATGACGCTAATGATCATGGTGCTGCCTCCCTTGTTGGGTGATGTTTCGATTACCACACGACTTCCAGGTGCCTGGGCTCCCTGACACAGCAGTCCCGAGGAGGTCAGGAGGAAATCATTATGTCGGTTTAGTAAACGACAGAACTGAGAGCCCCGTGCTCTGCATTAGGCACCAGCCTCACCTGGGGCCCCGGTTACCTTCTGAACTGGGACTCCAATCAGCTACAAAGCGAAGTCTGTCTGTGCGTGCGTGCAGCTCGGCTTTCCTACTTTTATTTTCGAGGAACACGCATCACTGCAAACAGGTCCCATTTTAAGCCACATGAGGCTCGGAGAAAACAAATGTGGAAATAAAAGTGCTATTTAATATAGGCATCATTATTACGATTGTTATTGCAAAAAGCCTATTTGGAGCTGCCTAAAAACTTTAAAACTGATTAATATTTTTAGAGCATTATAAGGTACATTTTTTTCAAATATAAATTATTTTCTCCCGAATGATTGAATAATCATAATCATTATCATCCCTTCCATTAATTTGTTGCTTTGTACATAATTTTCCACAAATGAGCGTATCTGCTGCTCTGATGCCCCCATTTAGCAGATGAGGAGATGGAGGTTCAATAGCCCTATAGCAAAGTGAACTGCTTGAGACTCATGCTGGAGACCAGCAAGCTTCCTGCCCCATCGCTTTGCTAGCTCATGGTAAATAGTGACTGAGTAGGTAGTTTGGAGGCTCAGCTGTCCTGGGTCAGAAACCTAAAAGGGGCACCATCAAGGAGAGAGCCAAGTAGCAAAGGCACTGTCAGGATAGCGCTCTAAGGACCAGCCCCTTGGGTCTGGACGAGGTGCTCAGCCTTGCCTCTGTTCCTGCCTGCCCTTCTGCTGGAGTCTGTCCCATGAAGTCCTGCCCCAGGAGCCAGGGCGAGTGGAGCTTCATGTCTCCCACTGAGCAAGAGTCCGGCTGTCACTAGGCTGTTATTTATGAGTCTCCCCTGCCCAATGAGTGGCCTCCAAGGGGCCCAGCCTGGGCCTGCTGTCTGGCCACACTTGTCACACGTCATTAGATGTTTGGTTGCTGCTGACCCCTCTGCCATCTGGCTGAATGGCCTCAGGGTGAGGGGAGGCAGGCACGCTCCCTGTGCAGCCTGAGTCTGCCCTGTTGGAAAAATGAAAGGTTTTCAGGGCTGTTTGCTGAGCACAGAGGGGGGACAGAGGGAAAGGATCTCTTAAAAGAAGGCCCTTGTCTTGGCCATCACTGCCATTTGGGGTCATGTGACTCAGTCATAGAGCTGTCCTATGCGTGTCCTTAGCAGCATCTTTGGCTTCTACCTTCCGTATGGCAGCTTCACTCTTGTCCCAGATGTAACAATCAAAAACCATTCCAGACACCACTGAATTGTTCCCAGGGGAAAGGGACAAAATCACTGTTTTTGAGAAACGCTGGCTATCCCTCACTGTGATATGAATCTGATAATGGGGTAGTGGGTAGTGTAAGGTGTGATCATGATCCACCTGCATGTTCCCAAGCATCGGACATTTATTGAGCTGTATAAAGAGATGACAGGGAATTCCTGACCCCTCTGTAATGGAGACGCTGCAGTTCAGAAAGGGATGTGATTGGCTTGAGACTGCTCAGCAGGAAAGTGTCAGAGCTGGGTTGGAAAGCTGAGTGCTGTGTTTGTCACGGCTGTGTCTGGTTCACCTTGTGAGGACTTGGCCAGGCCAGCTGCTTAGCCTCTCTGTTTTCTGACTGCATACTTGGCCTGGAACCAAAGCTCTTTGAATCACATCTCCCCATTGTTTCCACTGTCCCACACCTGCTTCTCTATCCCTGCCTTCCCTGGGGCTCCCTCTCCACACCCTGGAGCAAACCCTTCCCTTCACTCTCATACTTGACCCACAGGACCCAAGAAAGTGGGAGGAGCTTGGTGCCTCTGCTTTGGCTGCCTAAGAAGATCCCTGGGCAGAGAAATGCACAACAATGCCATTCTCTAAGATGTCTGTCACTTACCAGGTTGATAGAGAACTTTGAGGGCACAGTATTTCCCAGCTTACACAAACCAGGAGATCTATTCTCTATAAGAAATGAAATGTTCAAATTTAAAAAAAGTAGAAACATGTCTGCTATTGCTATTTTAACAACTGCCCATGTATCTTTAACTCTAAGCAACCCCAGGTCCTCTTTGGAAATGAATGGCTAATTTCTGAACATCTTTCATGTTCTATAAAACAAACTGGTCCCAAGAGAACCTGTCTCTAGATGTGTCTGTCGTGTGGACTCCAGAGGGAGCATTAAACAGTTTTATGTATCAGCCAGTAAAACCTTCCAACCACACACCGGAATTGTGTGATGCTGGCCTCTTCTAGACCCCCTTCCCAAAACTGTGTGGTCCACTTGCTGTCCACTGTGTCTAGATGTCATGACCTTGCTGGTCTCACTCCAGTGCAAGTTGTAGCCAAGGGTCTGGGTCGGGGTACCCAGACATGTTGCATGGACAGCTTCTCCAACCTTCATCACCCACTAGCAACTCTTGCTTCTCTGATTTTATCAAACATTCTAGTTTCTGCTTGTCCTTGCTTCAGGATACACACACCTCAGCTAACAACTCTGTCCTGGAGAGATACATAAGGCAACAAGAAGTATATGCTGAGACAAGAGGGGGCAACCCTTACTACCAGACAATGCTTGAAGACTGGGGGCTGACAGCCTTCCTACTTTCCCGAAGCCAGATTCTTCTAAACAAGGTTTGGTTGTTGCTACTGTAAATTCCTATTTGAATGGCAATTATTCATCCACAGTCAGATGTAAGGTCGGATGTACTTTGTAATACCCAGGGGAAGGGAGTGCTCAGTGGCTCCCTGGATTGTGTGCAGCAGGATCTGGCAGAAGAGGTTGACTTGCCTAAGGTGAGGCCAGAGGTGGCATTTACCCAGGTGGAGGGGATGGAAAGAAATGCATTCTGGGAAGGAAGCAGGTGCTAATTGGGACTGAAGCATCTCTGGATGTGTTTTGCTGTTAGGTTTCTGGGGTTTTTTTGGGGGGGTTGTTTTATTTTGTTTTGTTTTTTGGTTTTGTTTTCATTGGTGTGTGTGTGTGTGTGTGTGTGTGTGTGTGTGTGTGTGGGTGGGTGTGGGTGGGTGTGAACTCATCTCACTATGTAGCCCCAGTTGGATTGTAACTTGAGTTTCTCTTGACCTGGCCTCCTGAATGAGGGAACTAACGGCCTGTCCAACCATGCTAAGCTTTGTTTGTTAGGTTTGATTGTTGTCTGAGTAGAAGCTCAGTATTTGCTGTCATAAGCCTTGAAAAGTAGGCAAGGCAAGCGAGGCAAAAGTAACGATTTGAAATGTAAAACATTCCTTTAGCCTCTGCCCCACCCTGCCTATGCTTGCCCAGTGACCCCTGAATGGTGCCACAACCCCAGGGACTTCAAATTAGCACAGGGTTTAATTAAGTGGTGCCTTGTGGTTGGCAATGCTAATGCTAAAACAGATACCCTACCTTCTCCTGCAAACGGTACACAGCTCAGCACACGTCCGGTGCTGTCAGCTCCTTAGGTGGAGCCACACCCCTGTGAAATGTGAAGAGACACTGACAGCAGACGGGGTATGGACAGGGGAAAATAATTGAGGCCAGAAAATTGACACCACCTGCCCAAGACTGCAAATCGAGTCACTCGTGGAACTTGGGACTCACACTGTTGTTTGTCACAGATCGCAAGGCTTTGCGAGAGTATCAGGCCCGGGCAGCTGCTACACACCTACCCCCAACAGCCTTCAAGCAAGATCCGCTGCAACATGGCACCTCTGGGCACACATGGCACCTGGATGTAGGGACAGAAGGGCCACACAGGACTGAAATCCCATCAGTAGGAGCCCACCCCATAAAAAACAAGGCAGGGCTGCCAATTTCCATTTTCATTGGCGTAGCTGGTGCTTAGTAATCCAGAAACTTTATTTAAGGGCTGACCTCCGACCCAGCCTGTCACTCCAGTGGCAGGCGCCTGAGAGCCACTGGAGATCAATAGCCAGCATGAAGGTCACTTCCTAGAAAAACTGGGGCTATCAATGTGTCAGTTCCAATGAAAGATTATAACCAACCAGCAGAGAAGTTTATCTGTGGCCAGGAGCTCATCTGAGCAGGGAGTGCTGTGGATTGTATACAGCCCATACACACACACACACAGACACACACACACACACACACACACACACACAGACACACACACACACACACACACACATGTAGACACACACACCAAGTCATATGTCACTAGGCAGGTGTGCACACATGTATGTGTGTGTTTATGAAACATGGCACATTTGTAGAGAATGTGTGTCTGCGTTGTTGTGCATCGTGAATAGACATGTAAGTACACAGGCATTTCTGTGTGTACAGATGTGCAGGGGTTTTCCAGTGTAGATAACATGTTGGAGGAGAACTGCACATGTGCTTTTATGTATATATATATATATGTTCGCATGAATTTACATATATATGTAAGCACACATGTAATTGTTAAGCATGTGCGTACAAGTAAATGCATTAATGTACATGGCTGTTTTACAAATGTCAGTGTAAGTAAGTGTGCATTTGTGTGTGCAAGTTACGCTTAGATTGCAGTGTGTTGTGACAGAATTTTGTATGTGTGCTTTGTGTATATATTCATGTCCATGTCTGTTTGTAGCTGTGTGTTACTCCATGTGTGTGCACATACATGGCTGGTTATGTTAATGGTCAGACGTGGGCACAAAGGAATCAGGTGCATTCTACAGGTGATGGAGGGATGACATCATCTGGCTTTGGTTATTTTTGTTGTTGTTTGTTTGTTTTGTGTTTTTTTGTTTTTGTTTTTGTTTTTGCCTCTCCAGCTCTCCTTCCTCTTGTCTCCCCTTCCTTCTCTGTCCCACGCTGAACGTGCCCTGTCTCTGAACACTCCTTTGGCCTTGTAAACCTCTCTCCCCTTCAGGGTGCCACCATACACTGTTCCCTCCAAGCGGTTTTCTTGGTCTTCCTGTCCTGGCTCATCCCTACCATTTGGTTCTCAAGTTAAACATGACATCCTTAGAAATGCATCCTTAGCCACCCACAGGTATCCTTCCTTGGGCTTTCTCCATGACGACTGTCACAGCCCATGGCACTTTCACTTGAGTTCTTAGCTCCTCACCGGCTATGTTTAGGCCCGACGGCTGAGCCTGCACCGTTTCCAAGATGTCTACCAAGCATCTGCCTCCTACCAGTGTTCACCTTGATCTCTCCTCAGACACAGAGAATTTTACCACTTAGGAGTTTCACACTGGCCTTGTGACTCCCACTTCTCTAGGACTCAGTTTCCCTACTTGTAAAATGGGAATACTTGCCTTAGTAGAGGACCAAACGACATCAGCATGGCCAAAGCCTTCCGGAAGCACAGCGGCCGACATTTCACGTAGCGCCCCTTGTTACTCGGAATGAGATGTGCATCGAAGATAAGCCCAGGGGTCTCAGGCAGAGACTCCAGAATGCTTGTCCCTTTATCACAAGTTCCTAGACAGACGCACAAACACCTTCCCGGGACTTCAGCAGCCCACATATTCTTTCCTTGCTTGAACATCCACGTTTTGGAAGGTATCCTGATCTCTTCCTTTTATGAGCTCATTTGAGGAAGGTGGAGAGTGTGTTTCCTGGGATAGCAAAGACTAGGGAGACAGCTTAGAGGGTGAGCATGTCTGCTACACAAGCATGGGGAGCTGAGTTTGAATCTCCAGCACTTACACAAAGAGCCAGGAATGATGGAATGTGCCTGTAGCCCCAAGTTTGGGAGGTAGTGACGTATCTCAGGAGCTCCCATGGCCAGCCAGCCTAGCCAAACCAGTCAGCTTTGGAATCAGGGACAAACCCAGTTAAAGGGAATAAGAAAAAGAGTGGCAGAGAAAGACACCATACACCCCTCTCTGGTTTCCAACACACGTGCATGGGTGTGCATTACACACATGCATACATACGCTTTGAGTATACACATACATATGTCATACAAGCATAACACACACCACATACATTTTTTAAAAGGAAGAGGTAAAGAATTATACTATGATGAATGTGTCAGGGCTACCAAAACAGGATAGTTGATTCCACACAGTCGCCATAGGAACCTGGAGCCAGGAACCAATTGTTAAACTGCCCCAGACTATGATTGGGAGCTGGATTCTTATCCCCCCACCACTACTACTGAGTGAAGAGGCCTCATGGCATCTCCCTGATCCCTGGGCTCTGTTATGGTTTGAAATGGAAATGCCCTGCACAGGTTCACATGAGACTGCTTTATCCTCATCTGGTAGAACTATGGAGGATGTTTTGGAGGCTTTGAGGAAGTGGGTTACTGGGAGTGTGTCTTTGAGGACAGTTATCCCTAATTATTTCTTGTATCTTACCCTCAGCTTCCTTGTCCGCCATGGCCTGAACCCTGTTGCTCAACCGTGCCCTCACAAGTCGTGAGAGACTGAACCTTCTGAAACCCAAGCTACCAATACCATCTTTCTTACTTTAACTTGTCTGCATGGAGAAACTGGGTCACAATAACAGAAAGGCTAACCAAAACTGGCCTCAACTTCCTTGAGCACAACATTAAGGAATTTCAAAGATGACAGATGCCTCTGGCCCCTTCCTGCTTGGCATATATAAAGTTCTGAATCACAGCTCTTCTCTGAACCTCAGTTTTGCCGACTGTTAAGTGGGTCTTGATGCTTGGAAATAAGAGAAAGGACAAAGGAAAATGCTAGTTTCATGTTTTCCCATTCTTTAGTCTTACGACTAAACTTTCTGTGGTTCCAGTCATTGGCTTGTTTATTCAACAAACCTGCAGTGAGTAGCTACAATATCACAGTGTGAGACTCCCTGGACTGAGCTGAGGGCTTCCAGGAACAAAACACAGCCCTCGCTTAAGGTCTCATGCACGAGACAGGTAGGGAGAGAGTTGATGCTTCAACAGAGGGATGGGCTCTAGTCACGCTCAGTATGGGCAACAGCATCTGAAGGGTCACCCTTAAATGTAGGGTTAAGAGTTGGCCTGCATGTCCCCAAGTACCATCATGATTGTGTGACACTCTTGTTAAGGGCCTGTGGAATCCTGGCCTTTGAGAAGAACCCATCACTACCACTGAAACAGAGATTCAGCGTGGGCGTGGTGGGGAAACCCGGGACTCTAAGAAGGGAGGAAGGCCTGCCCCAGGTCCACAGCCCAGGGTTCCTGGCTGGTGAGCTACAGCTGCTCTCTGTATTACACATTGGGTTCCAAAGCTAATTCCAAGGAAATTCCCGTTTCTAGTCTGCCTTGGTAAGATGCCAGGACTCCCGAGTCTCCCAGTGATCTGAACTTGTCTGTCACAGTTGGTGGAAGTGGACTTTGTCCCGTCCTAATATGCTCTACCCACCAGTCCAAGCCTCTGTCAACAGCATCTTAATTCCTCACTTGATTATCCCCCAACTCCGATTATTCCCCTCATACAATGCTATAAATGAATGCAACTGCCCCCTCCGTTCCTACTTGGATGGTAGATCCTAGGAGCAGTCAGGAGAGAAATGTTCTAATTCCTTGTACAATATGAATGACTGACAGCCAGCTTGTAAACTTCCACAATCCCTTTCCTTAACTGTTATAGTTTCAGTTGTTTTTTGTTTGTTTGTTTGTTTGTTTGTTTTCTGGGTTCGGTGGCGTAGGAGCCTTTGACCTTAACAAAGTTATTTAGCCTTCTTGAGCATCAGATAGGCAAAATAAAGGCCACCATTTAACCCCAGAGTATCAGGTGAGAATTAGCTGGCCGAACAACACAGCACTGGCTGATTCCAGATGCTTCAGAAATGTTACTTTCTCTGAAAGATGAAAGGCCAAGTGTGAAGTGTGAAAGTCGCCCTGCTGGAAGATGCCTCTGGGACTTGTGACTATCAGAAAACATATTTCCCATTGTCTTAGGAAGTGAGACTCTGCTCAGTAGCAAAATTACTGTTATGAAGTAGCAATGAAAATAAATTTATGGTTAGGGGTTCCTAAGACCATTAGAGATATGTGTTTTCCAATAGTCATGACCCATAGGTTGAGAACCACTGGTCCATCGAGTTGGGTCATGCCAGAAGCTCAGCAGCTCCTGGTGGGGCTGCAAAGTCCCTGTAGGTCAGTACCACCTCACTTAGCACCAAATGCCCCCAAGCAGACAACCAGGCCCTGGGGAGAGGCAGTGAGAAGAACCTAATAGGCAGGTTCATATGGACTGGTGGCCACATGGGATGCATCACAGGACGTCACTGTCCTGAGCAATACATCAGTAAATGTGGCCCCCTCACTATGGCTTTCTAGATCCCAGTGGCTAGAGGGGAACTTTAGGCATGGGGTTCCGAAGAGGTGTGGAGTGCTTGATGTCCCTAGCCATCTTGGGCTCTCTAGACATGGCCTCCAAGAGCCAGGCTTTGGCTTTGTGGGCCATGAGTTGGACCACCCATCACAGCTGGCTCAGGTCATTTGGCCAGGCTCTAAACCTGAGAAGAGGAATGATGGGGGGTGAGGGGGGCTCACTCTAGGAAGGCTCTTCTTAGCCAAGACCAGGACTGTGACTCTCTGACAATTAGCCAGGGAGTTCCTTCTCCCTGTCCCCTCTGAAGGGGGCTGACTTTTGAAAGCCGCCCTGCTGGAAGATGCCATAAAACAATGACTCCTTTGCTCAGTCCAAGTTCTCTTTTGTGGTTTGGCACTGGCTTTTGCAGAGAGGGGACCATTGTGCTTCTTGTCGAAACCTAGGCAGCCTGGGTATGGGAGTGCAGGCCTGTAAACCCATCCTGTAAGGGACAGAGGCAAGAGTACCATTAGTTTTGAGCTAGCCTGGACTATATAGCAAGATCTCAACCACAAAGCTTTTCTTCCTGCGGGTGGTTATCAAGGGCCAGCATATGTTATTCTCCTAAGTGCAGAGGACCAGGGATGGGCAAACCAGAAGCCTTGCCCTCAGACATCAGTGTCCAGAGGGGGCACACAGGCATACAGCCCCAGGTACCCCTTGCTGTAGAGACACTGTAAGAGCGGAGGGTTGTAGACAAAGCTCCATCTCAGGCTGACCGCTATTCAGGAAGACATTTCCTTCTATTACAATGACACTGTGAAGAGTTCATAATACATGATCTGGATTCAGAATTGTTTCTTTAAGCTAGCGTCCAAAAATAGTGTCAGAGGGAATGGGCTGTTTAAAAACCATGATACATGCTTCTTACTCGGGTCTCTCTGGAAGGACTGGCCACAAGTGCTACATTCTGCCTGGAAGATGAATGAAGGAGATCAGGCCTCCCCCTCTGGGCTCTGAGCTGGAGTGAGAGAACATTGGCCTTAAGAGCACCGCAGCTGCTCCAAACTTAGTTCCTGTAACTTAGCTCTGAGCTCCTCCCCTACCCCTTTCCTTTCTCTCGGAGGAACTGAGTGGTGTAACAGGATGTGTTACAGACGGTGTGAGCTGCAGCATTGGGAGGGAAGTTCAAAAGGGCTCGCATAACCCAGGGAAAGGTGTTTCGAGAAAGCACCGGCTCTGCTCAGCTCGGCGTTCCTAGCGTTTCTAGACCTCTGTACAACCAGAACAGGACTGTTGAGAAGTTTCACTTAGAACAGTGCCCGGTGAGTGGACAGTGCCGTTGGCCTGGTATTGTTGGAACTGTCTACGAGGGCTGCACACAGGTAGGTCAGAGTGAGTGGGGGAAGAGCACTGAGGACACAATTGCCCACACACTTAAATTACGACAGTGGTGAGTGATGAAGAGGAAGAAAACCAGGTGTCGTGAGCTAGATCAATGGGGGATCTGATGTTAGTTATCCCTGAGATCAGGGAAGACTTCTTGGAGGAAGCAACTTAAGCTGATGTCCCAAGGAAGAGTAGATATAAGCCAAACCCAAGGTGGAGCAGGAGCTTTCCAAGCAGAGGTGTCTGGGAAATCAGATAGTCAGTGGAGCCTGTACCCTCCTCTGCTACAGTATCCAGGTGGAAAGATCAGCAAATCCCGTCTTTCATCCTTATGTCTCTATTAGAAGCCCTGGTCCATTCAGCAGTGTGGAGGCCATCCCTTTCCAGACATGGCTGAGGTTCCTGTAGCTGTCTGGGTTCCCCTGCACTCTGGGGCAGACAATACTCGCAAGCATGGAACTCTGCTGTCAATGCCCTTTTCCCAGTACTGCTGTAGGTGGGTAAGCAGTGGCCACAGCTTTGACATCTCCTTCACGGCCTGGGTAGGTGAGCCCCTGACCAGCTTTGCTCAGGACAGTCTAAGTTCACTCACATGACTTGAACATGGTGCTCCTCTTTCAAATGTGTCCCCATTGGGGCGAGAAAGTGAATGTGTGCTACGATTCAGGGTTGCAAAGGAATGTTCAGGCGGATGTATGGAGCGGTGCCTCTAGGTAGACTGGTGTTCTATTTCATAAGCCCTAGTTCCTTGCAATTTTTCAGACTCCCAAAAAGCTGCCAGCAGATCCATTTCTTTTCCAGAGTTATTCCAGTCCTCTGAGAACACCCTTCTCTTATTTTCATGGTGCAACACTTCCATCTAGTACAGGGACAGTATTCAGACGTACCCCTTGGCAGTAGGCTGGGTTGCAGAAAGACCAGGATCTTGGGTACCCTAGGAAGTCAATAAACCTTGTTCTTCCAACCTGCTTCATTGAACCCAGGCAAGTCCCTCACTGCCAAGACTTGACGTCCCCTTGGCCCAGTGAAGCTAATAAACATGTGCCCTCTTCCCTGTGTCATAAGGGTGAGATGCTCTGTGCACAGAGAAAGAGGCAGTCCTGAGTGCACGGGACAGGACTGCTGGCCACATGGAGCTGGAAACAGCCACAGTGGTGTACAGGGCAAAATAATCAGGCTAATATAAAGAATTTTCTAACTACCAGGACAGTTCCCTGGAAGGCTGTTCTCTGAGCAGAAGCTCACACCTTCCTGCTGCCCTGACAGGAACAGTGACTACCAGGGCCAGAATTAAGCCACTGTGTCAGCAAGGATGGAGAAAAACCATGTGTGCGGATGGGCCTGAGCTGGCTGAGACCAGGGCTGCAGCAGGCGTCTAGGACGCAGAATCCTGGTTGTCTCTAACAATTTTTCCTTTTTTTTTTTTTCTTTCTCCTTTTGGAGGCTGGAGATCCCGTGCCAAGCTCTCCAAGCAGCCCCGGCTTTCCATGCAATAAAGCAGCAGTAAGAACGGCTTAGAGTAATTAAGTGGCTGACGCACAGAAGAAGCCGTTACAAAGAATTGACTAAATTGCCCATTCATTAGCAGCTCGGCATGGAAGGAGAATTACAAATAGACGGCGGAGCCCGCAGTAATTCAATCTAACCTTGTACTTACAGAAAACAATGAGATAATGAACAGAAAAATTACCAGGCACATATTGTATTTTGTTAAAGGGGCGGGTGGGGGCGGGGGAGGTGGGGGAGCGCAGGGACGGCCTGGCGCATGCCATGCTAATGGCCTCGCTCAAGCTGAGCAAACGCTCTTCCAACACAATCATAGTTCTCAGTCTAAGGGCCTCTGGGGAGCTGAGATGAGGCAAGATCGCGAACAAAAAAATGTAATTTATAAGGCGTCTGCGGACTGGAATTTATCATCGGATCCGCTCGCCGCCGCTCAATTGATATGTAGTTGGTTTCAAACAACACCCCCCGGGCGCCCAGAGGGAACATTTTTTAGATTTTACGCTTGGATATATCTGTTTAACTCGCCATTTACCAAAACAACGGCTGATGACAGCACAAACCAGTCACTCTGGAGAAAACGGCGCACACACACTCTCTCTCACACACACACACAAACACACGCGCACACCCGGTACCCAGGCATCAGAGAACCGCCGCCATCATCTCTGCAGCGCACAGGCCTGTTCAGCCCAGGAGGCTCTGGGAAGGAAGAATGGAGGGGCAAATGGCCAGAGGGGCGAGCCTATGTGGCCTCACAGAGAGAACGATGTGCTTAAAGCTGGGTTTACAGCTCCTCCTTAGGTTATCACACCCCCTCAGAGCAGCTCGGCATGGCCTGGTGCCGTGCCCACTCTTCCTTCTCTGGAACCAGATCCCCCCTCACGTGGCAACTCTAAGAGGCTGGACTTCACTAGGTGGGGAAGAGTTGGGGGCTTCTATGCAGTGAAGGAAGGGGCTAAGTGAGCCGACAGTGAAATTCATGTTGTCCCTTCCCGGGGTTGAAGGGCCTGCCTGCAGACTTGGAACCTGACAACAGACTGCTTTTTGGGGGTTGTGGGATGAGTGGATTCCTTGTCACCTCGAGCACTCTGAACTCACAGGATAGGTGCACAAGTCATTCCATTTTAAGAACGTTTTCAAGGCCTGTCGTCAAATGCATCTCTGCTTTTTAAATAAAAAATAATTCACTGGACGCTTGTAAGTGATAAGACAGGTTTTTTTTTCAAGATGCCTGCAGCAGGAGGAGACTGGATCCAGGCCTACGGTTCGGTGGAAGCCTGCAGCCAGGAGCAAGGAGGTTATGAAGAGAGCTTGACTGGACAGCAAAGGCAGGGGGAGTAACCACAAACTGCCTGAGCCTGATTCTGTGTTACGAATGGGCTCGCAGACCAAGGTCAACAGTTAGGAGAAAGGGTTCAGAGGAGCTAATGAAAGTGTGGTTCAGAGGAACCATGGGTCTATGTGGGGTATGCCTGTACCTTTGAGAAAGTCCCCAACGCGGTGCTTAGCGATGAGGAAGGAACAGATGGGACAGGTCCTGCTGAAGTAGCCAGGGGCAGTGAAAACCTATTCCTAGACCTTTCACTAAGCAAACCAATGCCTCTGAAGCACTGTCCCCAAATGATGCTTCTGACACTGAGCCACTGGTCTGAGCTCCTCTTAGGGCAGGGGGCTAATAGCCATGAACGACTGGCCAGTAGGGGGCACTTTAGCCCAATGGGAAGGACAGAAAGGTGAAAGTCCAGAGAGCCTGATCCCACACACCAACTGACTGTAGTACTTCAGGACACCATCGCTTCCAATTTCTGGGTCCCAGTTTGCTTAGAAAACATCCTTCAAGCTGCCTACCCTATGCCCTTTGTACAGAGATGCTATGAGACATCCTGGAAGTAACCAAAATACAGAAAATCAACACAAACACTGAACGCATAAAAAAATCTGCCCACTGGTTCTCAGACACAGCATCAGGACCAGAGACAGCAGCATCCAGGGACTTAGGTGCGCTAATTCTCAGGCACATCCTGAACCTGCTGAATCAAAAACTCAGAATGGAAACCATCAAGCCATTTAACAAGCACACCAGATTCTGATACCTGCAAGTATGAGAATATGTATTCTAAAATATACAGACTTGGTAACAGCAGAGGGCAAAAGGCAGCTCGGAAAAACTTTTGAAATGATTAAATGTTTTCTAGTCAATCAAAAACCTGCTCCAGCAATTAAACTTGGACTGCTAATCAAATACACTCTCATTCCAGTGGTGTTGTACACTTTTCAAAGCTCTTTCAAAACACCCACTTTTTTGTGCCTCTTTAATTTCACCTTGTGAAGTAGGAAGAATGAATACTGTTGCTCTAAGAAACAATACGAGCCACTCAGGGACAGTCCAAGAGCGAGGCCAAGGCAGATGGACTCCGGCTCTGCAATCCTACACTGCCCTGCAGACACAAGTCTTGGACCTTTAAATCCAGAAGGGACCTTCTACTTGCTGTATCTTCACTATAGGAACCTTGAGTGTTCTTTCCCTCTCTTGCACATGCTCCCATTTATGACCACCATCTCACTCTCTGCGTGGTCCCTTATCCATGTGGAACACCAAAGAGCGGGGGAAGCAAATGGCCTTTGCCCCTGTACCTCAAGAAGACCCCAAACCCAGCAAGCACTAATGATATTTTTTACTCCATTTTAGAGACGAGGAAGCCAAGGACCAGGTGTCTGTCAAAGACATAATATGGTTACACAGCTAATTGCAGCTGGAACCAACACCAGAAGCTCTCAGAAAGTATCCTAGGGATGGATAACATGCGAGGTTGAATCATAGTCTTCAAGCACCTAGAGGCTTTGGTCATTGGCCCAGTCTCTAGATATATGCTCACACATCTGTGTGCTGTGCTACATGGAGACCTAGGACCAACTAGTCCATGGACCAATTTGCTACAGAACATCTCCCTGAGCATTCTGGAGGGGTAGGCCACCTTCTTGAACACCTTCTGGGTGGTAAATCTCATTGCAGTGCTCAGCACTTGAGATGTGCTGCCCCATGTACTGATAAATCTCCCTGAAGGGGCTGTATGGGAATCCGACGTCATCCCTCCATCTTTCATCCCCATTCTGATGGGATTCCTTCTCCAGAAGTTCAATGGAGGTGTCAACTTAGCTCATCACTGTCTGCATTTTGAGGATGCAGTGACCCTGAGAGGAGCCAACATAAGTCATCACTGGCTGAATACCTGCTCATATTTCAAGAGGGAATTCAGGGAACTTCAGCATGGACTAAGTTAATGGATGTGGAAAGAGTATTGACTGAGGTGAGTGGAACCTTCCTGTGACTTTCATCTCAGGACTTGTTTGCCCGTCTGTAGGGAGACTCATGTGCTTTTCCTAACGCTAGCAAGGAACATGGTCTCAGGAACCTACAAGATCAGCAATAGGATTCTAAGAAGTCACCTAGGAAGGTTCATCCTTAGCAAGTGCTTTATTTTCTTAATCCTTTATTGATGTTAAAGACCCTTTGCAGCCAACAGATTGGGAGCACATATAGATTATACTGTGGGCTGGAATTAGTTTGGGCCATCTATGAATGTCCATGCTTAGATCATCCAATCTAGAGACAGCCCCAGTCAGCTCAGGCCTGACTTGGAAAAGAGTCCACACAGAAGAGATAACAAATGCTTTTAATGTGAAAATCTGTGAGTTCCCCTTCATAAGGAGGTCGAAACAACTTCTCATCAGATGATAAGTGTCTCCTGCTGACTTGAGGCAGCTTCCTTGAACTTCTTCCATTTCCTCACCTGGCCACCCTAAGCTTCAGAGATCTGAAGACAGGAGGAGAAGAGCTCAGAGCCCTCTCTCCTGTGTGACCTGCATGACCAGCCCGTGGCTCCGTTGGGATGGCCAGAGTGGTGTCACAGAAGGGCATCTTGGGATGAAGATACATGCCAGCCAGCCTGACTACACCATCCTCAGAGTGAAATGGCCTGGAGTTAGCCTGATCACAGAGCAATGCCTTGTGGGCCGGCCATTCCTGGCACAGTGGCCCCCTCAAATGAGTCTTCCCAAGGACTGGTATTAGTTAATGTATTTTAATTGAAATAGAATTATATCATTTTCCCTATCCCTTTTCTCCCTCCAGCCCCTCCCAGAACCTCCCCCACAAGCCCCTCCCAAGAGACTGATATTTCAACTCTGATAATTTTAAATAATCATTGACAAAAGTCTTATAAAATTTCACACCTTTTCTGGTCATGCCAATGATATTTGCTTAGAACAATTTAACCCTTTATTTCTGCAATTACCATCAGTGTGATCGAGCATTAATATGACAGGCCAGGGGAAAAAATGACACAGAGGTGCTTGAGGCCGTGCACCCTGTCCTGGTAGTTCGGACTTCTAACAGCTCAGCATTGTTGGCTCTGAGCAGAGCAAAACATTTTTTAATTTGTCACATCTGTTGATTTTTGCTGGCATGTGAGAAAGTACAGTGGCATGTAGAGGGTTGAAACTGGAAAGAATCCTTTGACTGTGAGAACTGTGGGCCCAGGCAACAGCATTTCTTGCCCACCCGGTTTACTCAGTTGCTAACACAGTGCAAGTTCAGTAACGAGTTGATAAACAAATGAATACAATAACTTTGTTCCTAATGTTAGCTCTACTGCTTAATATCTGTCTCGCTTTGGACAAGCTTTGAGTCACGGTTTCCAAATCTGCAAAATGGGAATAAGAACATGTTATAGTGTTATTTTCAGAGCTCTTGCAAAGATTAAGTCAATCCAAGTAAAACAATGTTGCCGAAGTGCCCTTGGGTGCTAGAGAGGTATCCAGGGCAAGTGATTTTCATTTTCAGTAAGATTTTGATCATTATTCTGTACATATGGTTTCTGTGAATGGCTCCTTGCAAGTCTGGTACCAGTGACATTGGACTGTTAACACAGTGGGATAAGGAAACCAAGGGAACAGGTCAGTGGGTCCCCTGGGCACAGTGTGTGTGGTGTGAAAACAAAGGGAACAGGTCAGTGGGTCCCCTGGGCACAGTGTGTGTGGTGTGAAAACCAAGGGAACAGGTCAATAGGTCCCCTGGGCACAGTGTGTATGGTATGAAAATGAAGATAACAGGTCAGTAGGTCCCCTGGGCACAGTGTGTGTGGTGTGAAAACCAAGGGAACAGGTCAGTGGGTCCCCTGAGCACAGTGTGTGTGTGGTGTGATCCCGCAGTTGCCATGTGCCCTAGAACCTCTTCCAACCCTAAACACCATCTTCATCTGCCCCTCTTCCCATCCTCAGTCTCACCCCCTCCTGCCTGTTCTCTCTGGGCATGAGGAATGTCACAAAAAAGTAGGTAGTCTGTCCTAGAATTCTGTCTTGGGATGACTAAGCCAGAGGAGTCTTTCTGTGTAGCAAGAGGTGATTTGGGCTCTGGCCAGGGACAGAATGTCTGTGGGAGGCTTCATGTATCATCAGTTCCTCCTGCAGAATTTCCAGGAGTAGAAGATTTGTGTTTCAAAGGAAATGAAATGCTTAGTCACACACACAAAAATGGAGGCTAACAGTACAACTTCCAGGAAGAATTAACTGACAGATGACCTTGGGGTCAAAAGTTGGGTCAGGCTCAGGAAGGAGGGGGGGGTCTCTGTATCTTCTCAAAGCCCCTGTTTATAGAGAGTCCTTGGTGGCACCACACAGGGTCAGATCCTAAGGACCCAGCCTGACTAGTCCTCCTGGGTTCGAAGGCAAGCTCAGATGTCCTTTTCCAGCTCATGTGGCTTCCCTGCTCACCTCTAAGAAGCCAGGTTCCAGGTCCAATGCTGATAGCTGGGGAAACTTAAAACAGGAACTGTCTGATTAGTGCTGATTGGTACTTTCTCCAAAAAGATGCATGTAATTGCTGCAACTTGTACCAATATCCTCACCAGAATCAAAATCATTACCTTTGCTGCCAGCATCACCATAACTATCACCACCATTATCACCATAATTACCATTACCACCATAAATACTACCACCATCACTATCAACAAAACTATAACCACCACCATCACCCTCACCATAACTACAGCCACTACCACCATAATCACCATAATCATCCTCATCATAACTACAGTCACTACCACCATTACCATAACCATCATCATAACTACCACCACCATCACCATTATCATAATTACAATCACAACCATCATCCTAGCCACCATAACTGCCATCACCACCTTAACTACCATCACCATCATCCTCACCATAACTACTATCACCGATATAACTACCACCACCATCATCCTCACCATAACTACAGCCACTACCATCATATTACCAAAACCATCACCACTACTACCCCATCACTATCACAGTTACCACCACCATCATCCTCACCATAATTACAACCGCTGCCACCATAATTGCTACCACTATCACCATAACTACACTACCATCACTATAACTACCATAACTGGGATCATAACTACCAATACTGCCAAACCACCACCACTATAACTATCACCACCACCAACATCATGAAGCTACACCACTACCACCATAATTACTAGCATCGATACAACTATACCATCATAATAATTACCACACCATCACCTCCATCCAAACTACCATCACTGTTGCATTCACTAGGGTCACCAAAAGCACAATAATCATTACCAATACGATACTACCACTAAAATTACCACCACTACCATCATCACAACTTTGCAATAGCTAACACCATAAATAGCCAAAAACTACCACCACCATCACCCCTATCATCACTGCCATATATATCACCACCACCACCACCACTACCACCACCACCACCACCACCACCACCTTCACAAGGACTGCCACTGTGATCACCACCACTACCAACACCCATACTATCACTATACCACCACCACCATACTACCACCATGCCATCCACCAACAATGCAGTCAGTCACTGCCACCAGACTCAGGCTGGGCTGGAATTGGGTTTACTTGTTTATCACCTCTGTCATCTGGGATGTTTTTATGTCTCAGATTCAGGATCGCAATAACAACGATTCATGTTGTGAGGATCAGAAGGGATGAAATAAACATTTGGTAGCATAGGACAGCCACCATAAACATGTAGCTACTAAATTAAGCTCCAGT
Organism: Peromyscus californicus insignis; assembly: GCF_007827085.1. NCBI lineage: Eukaryota > Metazoa > Chordata > Mammalia > Rodentia > Cricetidae > Peromyscus > Peromyscus californicus. The sequence continues at coordinate 65,186,397 of NW_026294469.1, read as the reverse complement.
AGTCAGGCATTTCAAGGTATGGAGGGACAGTCTTACTCCAGAGTTTTAGGGCACCTTGCCCTCTAGAGAGAAGACTGCTATCTTAGTGACCTTGCAGGGACCCTGCCCTTCCAGTCTGTGGGGACACTTCTTTCTTCTCGAAGTTCTGTTTCCTCTGCTCCTGGGAAACAAGCTATTAGGGAAGTGGGCAATTTGCTGGAGGGCTTCAATCCTTCTTGCCTCACTTGTTGGAGCAAATACACACAGCACGACGGCTCGATCTATGCTGCCAGATTCCCAGAGCCCAGGGCATGCTGAGCAGAGAGATGCCAAGTCAAAGCCTCATCCAGCCCCTCCAACTCCTGCTCTGTCTTGGAAATGTGTTGCTTGACATTGACCTGGAATGACCAGGCCCAGTCAAGTGTCATCGCTGGTGGCATCCCACGCCTAGCTTCCAAGCTCTCTCGCATTCCTCATCCTTAGTCTATACATGCACTGCTGTGTCCACTGCGTCCCTGGAGCTCAGGGTGCCCTCCCTATCTCTATGTCCTCTCTCATTCTGAGGCATGCCTAATGGTACCTCTGTCCTTCTGCCCACTCTTTGTCCTTTGGGAGGGCACAGTCCTTGGCAGACAGTCGATTGTGACCCGCCAGAGGCGTCACTCTGCAGGCGTGCCAAACATATCTCCTCTCCCTCCCGGCATGCCAGGCTCCTTTGACAAGGAAGGGTAAAGACCCTCCAGGGTGCTCAGGGACATCAATATGTTGTGTATTTAATGTGCTGGCTCTGTTACAGCAAATTAAAGTGAGGGAGCCTGGTGAAAGGAACGCAGCCCGCTGCTCCTGTCCCTGGTTGCACAGGAGGCTGTGGAAATGGCCCTCCAGTGTGGAGGACAACTGCGCATTACCCCCCCTGCAGGAGCAGAGGAGGCATTAGACAAGCCCCGAGTCTTAATGGGACGCATCCGGCAAACATCTGAGCTTGGGCCTTCAATCACAAACGCTGCAGGATTTAAAAATGAATAAACTTCACATTGTCTTTCTCTTATTTATCCTTTATGCAAATTGTCCCTGGGAGGACCCATTACTCTCACTGCATGGGGACAGCGGAGGCCGGCTCCGAGGCTTGGAGGACCACTTGCAAGCAGTTCCTAGAATGTCAGGCCCATCCTGGTGCTTCACAAAGCGGGAGAAAGAGATTGTAAATGGGAAATAAACAGACGGAGTGTGGGCTCCTGCAGAAAGCAAAGGCGTGTGTGCACAGCCATAGGCCACAGGCTCAGGAGCCGCACGCACAAGCTCCGTTCAGAGCCGTGAGGGGGCCTTGACGCTGGGAGAGACGGTGGTGTGTCATCGCCCACTGCTCTCCTCCACTGCTGATCAGGGGAGCAAAGTTATCTGTGAGACTGAGGGAAGATAAATATCAATGGGGGACAGCCACAAGTAGACGTTCCCAGCATCTCTGGTTACAGACTTGTCAGCTATGAGCAGTGGCTGGTTGAGTGCTGCTCAAGCTCCTCTGGGCCTTGCTGGCTTCCTGGGAGCTCCATGGTTCATGGAGGAATCCCAGAGAGGTGGCTCTGGTAGCCAAGGTCATGAATCTGGATGAGGGAGTCACCCCAAGAGTCGGGCCAGGACATCAGCACAGGCCGAACTCTAGAAAGTCAAGCCCAGCACATAGCAAAACAGAAAGAGCATTGAAAAGAAGCCCATGCTGCACACCACCCCTTCCACAGGAGCCTTCATCTGCTCGCTCACCTCCCACAAAAGGACCACGAGCTCACCTCCCACAAAAGGACCACAAGACTAGAATAGACCGCAGCTTGTGCGTGGCCCCGGAGCGTACCCAGGGAACACTGTGTTTTAGGGCCTCTGCAGCATTCACTTCGCCCTGCCTTGAGGCTGGTCAACTAGGCAGATGCCAGGTGAGCGCCAGGCTAGGAGGGCCGCCCTAGGAAACGTGACATAAATTGGAGGGCTCATGACATAGTTCCCTAAACGTACACACACTGGCAAAGGGAAGCTGGTCCCCCACTGCGCTGAGACCACACGAGTGTCCTCCCTACATCTCCTGGGGCCCATGCCTTGCGGAATATTTGTGTTCCTCCATGCAGACCCTGCAGTGGGCATTTTTGTTCTTTTTACTGAGCATAGAGCACAAATGGCAGAATCCACTGCTCCTCCTCCATTTCCAGCCTTCCCCCACCCCACCCCAACTGCTGTTACACTCTTCCCACTCGGCAGGGCAGCCACCACATTTCTAGGCTCAGAAATGTAAATGGCCTGGAGCATCATCCTCCATTTCTCCTGCTTCCGAGATTCCTCCCTCAGCTGCTGGCTGCCACCTTGCAACAGGCCCAGGTCTCACATCCATCCCTGTCATCCTCACCTGGGCTGCACCTCCTATCAGGCAGGGCCTGGATCTGGAGCCCCCTTCAGGCAGAGCTACCCAGTGCAGATGTGGCTTTGACCACCTGTTCATCTCAGAGCAGGCCTGACTTTCTGATTGCTCACATGTGGACCGTGGCTCTGCCTCATCCTTAAGGGTCTCTGTGGTCCACTCTCGAAGCTGACTTATCCTGGACCTAAAACTAAACACTCATTTACTAAATTATAAAATCCCTTTCTTTCCACCCAAAACATTCACTGAACCAAGTGCCAGCCTTCCGCCTGTCTCCGGGGAAACTCGGATGAAGCGGTCATAGGCTGTCCTCAAGGACAGCAGTGTTTAAGTGGCATCCACTGGAAAATCACCCATCAAGACATCATGTCAGCTGGGCATGATGGTTCACACCTGTAATCCCTGTACTCAGGAAGCTGAGAGATGAGGATTGCCCTGAGTTCAAGGTCCTCCCATATATATGGAATGTTCCAGGCCAGTCTGGGCTATAATGTGTGAGAGTTTACCTCAAAGTCCAAACAAACCAACAAAAAGACATTCTGTGATCTTCAGTCTCTCAAGACAGAGGCGGGTGAGAAAGACAGATATGCCTTCCAGGCAAATATGTCTTGAGATGGTATCTTTGATGATACTAATGTATCTTTATTTCATAAGAAGAATAATGGTAGGACTGTCTTTGATGGAAGTCAACACACTGAGATGAACATTAGCACAGACAAGTCAGAGGGCAGTGACAGAATTTAAAGGCGTTGACCTACCTCGTGACAGGCCCCTCAGAAAACTCAACACCTATGATCCCGCTTGAATAGTAGAGAATTCCAGGATGTAAGGCTGAAATGACCGTCAATACGGGACCACTGGGTGACCCCTGACAGGCCAGGGCCCGACAGGCCAGCGCTGTGATCAAGATCCTGAGCTGGTAGCACCCTTCTGCCATGTTGGCTGTGTGACTTCTGGGAAGTGACTTACCATCCCTGTCCATGAAAACAGCAAGCACACCTAACTTCTGGCAATGTTACAAGGCTTAAGTGTTAGAAGTTGAACAGTGGGGATGCAGGGCCGACTGGTGTGGCTGCTGCCACTTAGATGTGTGGATTAATTTTATGCTCACAGCAACCTCTCAAGGTACACACACCATATACCCATTTCCTAGAGGAAGGTAAAGGAGAGACATCATTATTTGATCCAGGAAACTGGTTTCCTAGGCCACCCTAGCTTACTATGTAGGCATCTACTGATGTTCCAATGCAGGCACCATATTCTAAGAAGTCTGGTTGACTGTTTGCTTTCTTTTTTTAATAATTTAATTTAAAATATTTTTCATACAATATATTTTGATCATGTTTTTACTGTTCTCTCAACTCCTAAATCCTACCAACTACTTACCTACCAAACCTCATGTTTTCTCTCTCTCTCTCTCTCTCTCTCTCTCTCTCTCTCTCTCTCTCTCTCTCTCTCTCCTTTCCCTTCAAAAAATGGTTTAAGAAGCTATTTGCAATTAATACTTGCTAGCAAACAAAAAAAATCATTTTTCTCCAATGGAATATCTGTGTGTGCCTGTATGTCCGTGTGTGTGTGTGTGTGTGTGTGTGTGTGTGTACACTATTGGCTTTCTTAATTAAGAAAAAGCATTGATTGAAACAATTTGAAAACATTTTTTAGAATGAAAATGAACAGCTGTGGTCTGAGCCAAGCCCACATTTAGGGGTGAGGAATCAGGCCAGGCAATGGGGAGTGGCTCACCCAGGTGCCCCATTTAGAGCAAGGCTGCAGTCTAGGCCTCCCTATCGCTACTCTGGTCTTTTCTCTGCACTTTCTCAGCCCTGGCCAAACATCCCCAGACAGAGGAAGCCTCCCTACAGGGACAAGGTAACATGGTATCATAGCTGGTGTTTAGATGAAACCTCCCTTCATGGACAGGGTAACATGGTGGACATTGTAGCTGGCACTTAGATGAAACCTCCCTGCATGGACAGGGTAATCTGGTGGGTATCATAGCTGGTACTTAGATGAAACCTCCCTGCATGGACAGGGTAGCATGGTGGTTATCGTGGCTGGTGTTTAGATGAAACTCCCCTGCATGAACAGGGTAACATGGTGGTTATTGTAGCTGGTGTTTAGATGAAACCTCCCTGCATGGACAGAGTGACTGGACGGGCATCATAATGAGTGCTGCAGGTTAGAAACCTTCTGCTTGGATCCGAGAAGAGAAGAAAAAGGGGGTTGGTGGGAGCCCAACCTTCACTTCTTCACCAGTTCCACCTGTGCAAGTGCTGGGGGCAATTTGCATAGGGACAATCTAATTACCCAAATTGGAGCAGGGCCAGGACCTCATTGACAAGCCTGGGGAAATGTTGAAGGATTCTTCAGCCCCAGCCCTCCTAGTCAGTACCCAGTAGCCAAGGAAATGAGACTGTACCCTTGGAGAACACCCCCCACTCCCGCCACCAGTCTCCCTTCCTGAAGCCTCAGACCTGGAAGGGCACAGCCCTGATGGAACGGCATGGCCCTGGTGGAAGGTCACGGCCCTGGTGGAAGGTCACAGCCCTGGTGGAAGGTCACAGCCCTGGTGGTGCTGCTGTAGGTGAGTGAGTGGGGTTTCTACGCCCTCACACCCTTGCCTGTGGTGTTACCAACAGTACTGGAATTTTTACATTGGCACATTGTGTTTAGCTTTATAAGTTTTTGTTAACTGGGATGGCTGCTTGTCCTGATCCCACTGGTGTTTGACTAAAAGACCATACCAAGACCACACACCAACAAACACCAGTCCTGGAAGGCAAGAAAAAAGCCCTCTATGAAGTAAAGCTCCGGAAGAGGGGCCACACTCAACCTTAGATGCGTTCCTTGGCCTTGGTGTCACAATTAAGAAAGTTGATGGCCAGATCCAGAAGCCTCAGTTCACTCCAGCTTTCCAGTCCTCCATGACCTCCTAAGAATTCCCCCATGGGACCCACAGGTGTCCTCACAGTATATGAGAAAAGCAGCTGCAGACACACCCCGTCAGCACGTGAACTGGACGGTCCAAGAGTACCGGAGTGTCCAGTCATTCGGCAGCAACACAGAGGGAGGTGTTCATCCGGCCTTCCTTCCATCTCTCTGGCTGGTCCATCTACTCATCACATCAGGGAAGAACAGAACAGGCAGGAATTTCACTGCCAGAGTTGGCCAAGTGCAAGCACAAAGGTAGTTAAGGCCCACCTGGGCTCTTGGTGCTCCCGGTGAATGGGGTCAAGGTGGCTTCCTACAGCTGCTATCAGTGCAACATTCCTGCAGGTGCTGTCCTGGGGTAACCCAGCCCTTAGTTACTCCTCGGCTGGAAAAGGATGCTTTGTTTAAGAGCTCCAGTTCGATGTGCAAAGCCAGCACAGGCTCTTATGGGAAACAGTGGGGGACGGCTCCACGCATGGAGAAGTAAGTGCCTTTGCTCAGGGCAAAATCTGCTGTTTGGTGAACTGCTCTGGCTTCCCTTTGTGTCAGTATGATTTGAGGGAACCATTAAGCTTTAACAATGCAGAAAATAAATCCCCATTAAAATATATGCACCTGAAAGAGCTGAGTTCTCAGCCAGACTGCAGAGGAGCATAGGCAGCCTCCCTGTCTCCGCCTGTCACTGCCCCACTGTCCTTCAAGGCCAAGTTAGGACACCTCTTACTCCAGGAAGCCTGCCCTGATTCTTCCTGGTGAGGAGTGGTCTGACTCCCTTCCAGCCACCCACAGCCACTTATTCATCAAGCACCTATGTTTGGATTTTACCTGGAGGTAATGAGGTTGGCTTCCGATGTGGGCTCTACTCAGAGTCCTTTGGCTTTGTCTCAACTTTGTCCTCTCATTTTACACTCTGCCCCTTTCTAGACACAGGAGGGGCTCCTGATGTGTTGAGTGAACGCACGCACTTACTTGCAGACTCGAATATCCTATACTTCTCTGTCACAGCAAAATTGAAATCCACTGAACTCAAGAGTGTAGTAGGGTTGCCAGCTCACAAAAAAAAAAAAAAAAAAAAAAAAAAAAAAAAAAAACCACAGAGACCTATTCTCAATCACGAAAGCTCAGCCTTAGCCTAGGTCTGTTTCCAAGTAGCCCTCACAACTCAGATCAACCCACCTCCATCATCCGTGTGCTGCCTGCATGTGGCTCTCAGCCCTCATCTCTCCTCCTGCCTGTCCCACTCCCTGTGTGTCTGGCTGGCGACTCCTCCTTTCTTCCTCCCAGAAATTCCAGCATGGATGGTAGAGATGATATTCAGGCCCCTCTTCTTACTGAGGCGGTATTGAAGATCGATAGTTGATGGGAGGCAGGATCATTCTACTTGGAGGAAGTGGCCGCTGTTAGGTTTCACATGCTCCAGAGGACATACGGACAATGCTAACTGGACTCGGTGGGTTATTTAAAAAAAATAAATAATAAAGATATAAAGTTGGAAAGAGGGTGTTGGGGCAACATAGGGGGAACTGGAAGTGGGAAATCAAGGGTCGATTGATCATATTTCATGCCATACATATGTGAAATTCTCAAATATGAAGAAAATTTTGAGAGAAGAAAGGGGAGGGGATAACAATGGTGGGAAGAGTTCTCTAATTTAATCTAATTTTTGGAGATAGAGTTTCTCTATATAGCCTTGGCTGTCTTGAAATTAGCACTGTAGACCAGGCTAGCTTCAAACTCACAGAGATCTGCCTGCCTCTGCCTCCTGAGTGCTGGGATTAAAGACATGCACCACCACTGGCCAACATAATCAGATCTTAACACTACAAAACTTGAAATAATTCAGCAGAATACAAGAAGAACATTTGAAGTTTTAAAGGGAGAAAGGCCTTCTCAAGTTATAAACACCCATAAAACAAAAGAACTATAAATCTGAATGCATAAAATTAAAACATTAGAAGATGAAGAACAAACCAAGAAAAAATATTTGCAATAAAAAGTACAAGGATCTAACAACCTAAATATACAAATGGTGTCTACAAATCAATAAGAGAAAAACCTAACTACCCAATACAAAACTGTCGAGGAAACATAAACAGAAAATGAAATATGTCTGGGTTTCCATAATCAGAAAAAGAACTCTGACTTAGAAAAATGCCTGTTTCTCAACTATTAAACATCATCAGATTGGCTATTTTAAAAACTTAGACAACACACTGGAACTAATAATTTGGGCAAAAGACTCAGTCTCAAATGTTATTGGTGGATATGGACTACCATTTTGGAAACTGCAAATATATATCAATTTTTCAATATGTCAAATATAATCTTTGAGAAATATATGTAAATAATATGCTTTTTGAAACTGTGTACCTAAAAATTATATATATACAGACATAGTTACATATGAGGACAAGAACACAGTAGGATATAAAGACAGTCGCTTAAAATATCTTAAATTTCTTATAGAAATTTCTTTTTCAGTCACAGGGTGTCCATGCTACAAAATGTTCTACAGCTACAAAAAATGATGAAGACAATGTGACAATACTACATACTTAAGATGAAACTAAAGAGAAATCTTTACATGACATCTACTATCTGTCAGCAAATAGTCTAGAAGTTTTATATGTTTCTATGCAGTTTTATGTTTTGAGTGTATTTCTACATACTCAACTGATTTGTGATAATCCTATAACATGCCAGGCATCACTACTATTCTCCCCATCTTACAGATGAGGAAAGCAAGTCCCCTCAGAGTTAAGTCATTTATCCATTATGAATATGCATTTCTTTCAGTGACATTTCTCTCCCTGTTTCAAAGTGAATATTTACATGTAATATATTTTATAGTTCTATATTTTTCTTCATTATATATGATTCACCGAGTTCTTAATATTGGTTTATGTATTTTTATGATTTTGGTATTTGCAACTGAGTCTTCGTTCTCCACCAAAATAATCAATCTTTTTAATTCTTTGACCATTGTATCCTTTCTGATTTAAGATCCAACTCCAATAACCGCACTCCCTGAATCAATTCCTAATGTCTGTTGTTTATTGTGGGCTTTTATGCTGGCCTGTCTTGTCATCTTGTGTATCTGGTTATTTTTTTTGTGAGTGTCAAACTTCGTGAAAACTGATTTGGTCCTAGATGATACTGTCTTCTTCTGTCGAGGGTTTGGGTTTGTTTTGGCCTGACAGCTAGAGAAGAGGCACTAGCAATTCAAAGCATCTTAGTTCAACCAAGAAGAGCAGTAACCATTTTCAGAGTGGCTGGAACTAGAGCCTGAGCCTTGCCACTGGTCCTCAATAAGCCCATTAAAGAGACCGAAACAGAGAAAGGAGAGTCATTCAATATGGTCACATTGGGAAAATGAACCAACAGGCCTGGTGGGTCCCCCATAATACACATGCATATTCCAAGTCTGTCTTTGGGTCCTAACATGAGGTTTAGGTTTACATAGATAACTAAGCAGGTCCTCTGGAGTCTGCTCCTGCCAATCATGAACCATCATAGCCTCACTCTAGTCTCTCTGAGGAGGGTGACAAGTTGTGAAAACTGTGTTGGTTGGAAGTGTCTTCGTGCCCATCCATCAGATACTGTATATGTGTAGACATGTTTCTGTGTATGTGTTTATGTATAAATATATGTAAGTATGTGTACATGCATGCATGTGGAGGCCAAAGGACCACCTCAGATGTCATTTGGTTCTTTTTTTTTAATTATTTATTTTATATGTGTGGTTGCTTTGCCTGTATGTCTGTCTGTGCATCACTTTTGTGCTATGGAGGCTAGAAGAGAGAACTAAATCCCCTGGAACCTGAGTTAGATGGTTGTAACCTGCCATATGGGTGCTGGGAATCGAACCCAGGTCCTCTGGAAGAGCAGCCAGTGCTCCTCTTAACTGTTGGTCATCTCTCAAGACCTCTTGTTCTAGAGACAGGGTCTCCTGATGGCCTGAAGCTCACTGAGTGGATGAAGCTAGCTGACTGATGAGCCTTGTCTCTACCCATGCAGCGCTGAGATGACAAGCTCAGGCCACCATGCCCAGCCTTTTTTATGTGGGTTCTGGGGGTGAAAGTCAGGTAGGTCTTTGTGTTTGCAGGGCAAATACTTTGCCAACTGAACTACCTCCTTTGCCCCACCAGATATTGTTTTAAGTATGTGTGTTGGGGGAAGGAGGTAAGGAAAGAATCCAGCCTCTAAAACTTCCCAAGTTAGATGATTTAATAGAGCAACTGAATATAAGACATCATCTGGAGGGTGTGGATAAGCTCAAAGAACAACTAGGAAACAGGGAAGGGACCTAGAAATCAAGACTATCAATACAGATGGAGAGAGGGGATGAAATGATCAGTGCACAGGAGCCAGAGACCAAATTTATCAGGAAGCCAGTGACTACAGGAGCTTGGCCAAAGAGGAAGGAATCTGAGACCCAGTGCACTGGCGAGTGGCCACAGCAGGCATCTTTAGGACGACACCCAAGAACCTGTTACCAAGGTTGCTTGTGCGGTAACAGGAAGATAGGATATAGGATGTGCACATGTCCCATATTAACAATCCACACACACCAGTGACAAGCCAAATCAGACCCTCCAGTGACCTTCCTAAGCCACAACCCATTGTCCTGGAGGCACTGATCACCTCACGAGTGAATAGTCCAGGGTGGTCCATAGAAACCACCCTATAACAACCATCTCCAGTGATTTAGGCATGGCTGGTCTAGGAAGAAGGCACTTGGGAAATGGTGGGACAGATGCAAGCCACTTCAGAATGACTACATGTCCGTTCTTGCCATGTGAGACCATTTCCCCCTGGAAAGGTTAGACCTGGCAGCTCCCCTGCCTCTAATCTTTCTGCACAGTTCCACCCACACACACACACACACACACACAAATGTCCTAACAATTTGTTCTAATAATGCAGTTGCATCTGAGAACTGAAGACTTCTTTGATTTCTATTAAATCCTCGGACTGTCTTGCCCAGAACATGGCATGAGGAGGGCCCCAGTGAAAGTTGGCAAAATTGACTGTCCTGAGACTCCCAGAGAAAGAGAGAATCTGAGCTGGCTGAGATGACCAAGAAGGGCTTCCCAGAGGGGCAATCACCCTAGACAAGCTGAGAAAATGCATTTCAGGCTGGGGAAGGGGGAAACACCAAGGTACTAAAGGCAGGCAGGCTCATTTCTATTAGTGAGCAAGCGTGGCAATGAATATAAAGTGCTTTGGTGTCTTTTTCCCCCTGTAAGACATATTCCCTAAACCCACACTGGGTAGGTCATGTATGCCCCCTATCTGGGGCCATCTCTTCCCCGGATGTTAATGAGTGCTTCTAGCATTGATCGCGGGGAGAGACCCCCACAGCTTTATAAAACATGCAGATGACTGATTTTTAACGAATGCAAAATGTCAAACAAAAGCGGCCTCACAGGCCAGTTACTCATGCATAGTAAAGTTCTTAGTGGGGGGAAAAAAAAGGATCAAATAAGTAGGGAAAAAAAGACCTTGGCTGGGACCATTCCTAATAGGCAATGGACAATTGGGAACAGCAGGGGTCTGCAGGGACGCGGGAGCAAATAGCAAATACATTTGGAAGATCTCAGAGACAGCAAGATCAAGGCGACATCAAATGGCCCCCTGGTTTTAGTTTCTATTAGGGTAGAGAGCTGGGCTCCAGCCCTTCCCCGTAGAAAGGCACAGCTCTAAGCTTTCAATTGTGTGTCTGTTTGTTTGTTGGATGGGTGGGTGGGCTGTGTCAGATGATAAACGCAGAATCAGATACAAGCTCGGGGAAAAAGGAAGTGGTTTTAGAAGTGGTCATTATTAAATAGGACTTCTGTACGACCCTTCTCAAACCGAACGCCGTAGACTCACACCTTGTCCTGCAATGTGGACAGGACTTAACTTGCCTACGTCTTGTATCTCATGCAAACTCAAATTTAGGGTTTTCCTAGTACTTTCCAAGGCAACAGTCATATGCAAAGTCACTGCCTTTGTTCATGTAGGTGTGTGTGCTGAAGAGAATAGTTTGTTGAAGGGGAACAGCTTCTGTAGCCTTGTTTTGGACACATTGTCCTTTTTAAGGAGCAGTCTTAAATCCTGAGCGCCACCCTGGCCTCATCTGCTGGACCCGCTTTCCACTTGGATGGTGCCAGCGGCATGATCTCCAGAGCACTGGGAGGGCCTCTACCCTCCATCCACAGCCAGCGCGTGCTGGCTTAATGATGCTTGGAATCCTTTGTCAGGGAGCACTGTTGTTCTTTCCATACTGAGAAATGAGCCTTAAGTTGCACGCTCTCCAGAGAGGGGAGCAGCCCAGCCTCACAGTGGATTGGAGGTGTCCCGTGGGTATCTGAGTCCCAGGAGCCCCCTTCCTTAGAGCAGTGGACCTCTCCCACTTCACTGAGATAGGAGCAGCAGGAAAGGCCATTTGGCTGCTCTGCTGGGTTCTACAAGGGCTGCCACCGTGGGCAAAGCCTGCCAAGTGTGGCAAGTTGTCTTCCGGTGTCCTGCCAACATGTGGTTCTTTCTCATCACACCACACACACACACACACACACACACACACACACACACACACACACACACGTTTTTTTGTTTTTGTCTTTGAACATGAAACGGTGTTTAGAATGCTCTTTATGAGACAGACATGTCTACAGTCTTCCTGTCAGGAGTTCCAACTGCAGATGGCAAACCACTGTGTTACTTACTGGGCATGGGCCTAGGCCACAGAGAACTGCCATGGCTGAGGTTATGCCCCCTCATGGGGGGTTGCAGCAAGCGGCTGGCTAATATGAAAATGTAAAAACCCCTGTGTAGGGTGACTGAATGGGCCATCTCTGTCGGATAAGCTAAGACCTTACTTTTTGCTTTCCCATCTGACAAACCATGGCTTCCTCTGCTTCCCTCGCCTCCCCAGCCTCTGTCAGGAGCACCCTCTAGTCAGCCCTTGCATGCCATCCTTTACTCCAAGGATTGATCTGCCACCCACACAGCTCCAGGCCCCAGAATTAGATCATAACGTGGGGCTGTGGAGACCTGAGAACATCACCGTGTGACTGACTGGCAAAGAGGATGCCACAGCACCCAGCTAGTGGTGCGTGGCTAGTCCTGCTGTTCTGTACCAGTGCAGTATCTAGGATTCTGATGGAAGACGACAGGTAGGCGGAAGTAAGTAACATGTGATGCTGAGGGGTACAAATATGAGTGACTTAAATCTATAACAATGGGAAGCCGTTGCCAAGTGCCACTGACCTATTAAGGAAAGGTAATGTCAGGCTCGGGGTGATTAACACCAAGCAAAGTGTGGAACTAGAGAGCTTCCTCGTGGCGTGAGAGCATCATGAGCATCAGCAGGTGCACAATGTGCAAATTCAGCCTCATAACTGGATGCCCAGATAGGACCAGGCTGCTGGGTTCACAAGCCCCACCCCTAACTAGGGAGCTATGGACAGGTGATGGCTTCTTGGGGAGGAGGGAGCGTCAGTTTCCTTAGAGGATGTGACTCCTGATAGGGTGACCATGCTCTGGTGAATGGCCCCACATCCAGGAATGTAAGAATAACACAAACTGGAATGGAATGGGGGGGGTGGGTAGATAGGAAGATGGGGAAGCTCGGGGAGGAGCTAAAAGGAGGCATTGGGGTGAATATTATCAAAATACACTGTATGAAATTCTCCAATAATTAATAAAAATATATTTTTCAAAAAAGAAAAGAAGCAGCTTTAAGACAGAGTCGGCTCCCCTGGGCAGATGTCTGGAAGGGTCCAGGGGGCTGACTTTAGTTTGAGGTTAAACACAATCTGGTTTTCACAGTCATACTTCAGAGAGAAATGAGAGTTTGTCTCTGCGGCCAGTGGTCAAGGCAGGGTGGTGACAGGACTGTGGTCCTGACCCTGGGAAGAGCAAGCACATCTGGACTCTGGGTGACCCGAGAAATGGCCAAGAAGCCGGGTACAAATGCTATTAGCACTTGCCCAGTGGTGAAAGAAAAATGCTTCTAAAATGGATGAGGTGCCGCTAAGTAAATGAGTCACTTAAAGATGTCCTCTTGGGACAGCTGAGAGAAATTAACAGACAGATTAAAGCAACATTTGTATATTAGCACACTCATAAAATGGAATGGTAATGGGAGAGCACACAATTATTATAAAACACGACCAGGCCTGGCCAGTTCCTGCAGCACACCTCCCCTACCTGTCCTCTAAGGCAGTACTCAACTCTGACAAACACCCATCAAGTCCCACACTGGGACCTCGAATCAGGAAGACCACGTGCTAAATGAATGGTTGTCACCAGCGATGATGGGTCAGAGGACAGGATAACTAAGTCTTCTCTCTCTGCCCTAGAAAGACAAAATGCTCATTTCACATGACCCAAACCCTTAGGAAATAACCAATTTCTTGAAGTATTAATAGCAGAAGTGGCAGTTATGCGGTCAACTCCAAGTTCAGTGAGACCTTATCTTAAAAAGTAAGATGGAAATCAGTAGAGGAAGACACCTGACGCCAACTTCTGCCCACATACATACATACACATGGGGGGGGGGGGAGAGAGAAAGAGAGAGAGAGGGAGAGGGAGGGAGAGAGAGGGAGAGGAGAGGGAGGGAGGGAGAGAGAGAGAGAGAGAGAGAGAGAGAGAGAGAGAGAGAGAGAGAGAGAGAGAGAGAGAGAGAGAGAGAACAAATCATAAATTACAAAAACTGAACTTTGTAATGTTTAACCCGCTCTCCCACCCGGCCTCTGCCCTCATTCCAAAGGTGGTGTGAAGAGTTACCAGGTCAGAAGTTTGCATGATTTGGTCAAGCACACCCAGAAAGATGTAGGTTCTGCGGCAAAGCCAGGCCTCACCCCTACCCTGCAGTCTCTCTCTCTGGCCCTCCCAGCACCTCCTCCCATCCCCCATCCTCTGTCCAGCTGTCTGCCCTGTCAGTTAAAGGCCATCATCAATCAACTAACACCAGGAATTCCTTCCAGTGGCCTGAGCCCCTTCCCTATGGGCAGTTGGCATTTTCCTTAGAACTGGTGTATTGATAAGTGCTCTGGGCTCTACGTGTAGTTCGGTGCCCAGCTCCCTCCCACACCGAGGAAGTCTCCTCTGGTAACTCTTGAGTGAAGCAGGAACTATCTGAGTGGAAGGGACTCACATCCTCCCCTGCGGGTCATTCCCTTCTCCCACTTGCCCTCCAGTCTCAAATTTCTGTGTCCTAGAACGCCCATGTCCCTGCTCTTCTGCAGATCTCTCCACCTTCCTTTCACTCATGTTTCTCTTGTCCCTGGTGGCTCCAGCCTTGGATCCCATGTTCTCCCTCATTCTGCAAAAGCATTCCTCTGGGCTTTGTGCCCTCCTCCAGCAGCTGCCCATCCCTCTCTTCTGTTCATGGGAAGACACTGAATGCTGGAGATGGCATCTGAATTGTTTAGGGAGCATGATGGTTATTCTTGACTGTTCACTTGATTGGCTTGAGAAATACCTAGACGATGAGTGACACTTGTCTCTGGGTTAGTCTATGAGGCCATTTCTGGAAACAATTAGATCATGAGGCTACCAACGCTTTAATCCATTGGAGGGTTTAAAAGTTGAACAGTGTGAAAGGTGGCACAAGAAAGGGAGGTGAGCTCTTGCTGAAGAGAGTGGATCACTGGACATATCTGTGAAGGGCATGTCTTGCTCTGGCTCCTTCCTGCTCTTCTCTTGCTTCCTGTCCACCATGAGGTGAATTTCCTCTTCTGTCACATGCTTCCACCGCCACGATGTCTTCTTGTTCAAGTGAAGGCAGCTGTGTACTGGGCCCTTGGAAGCCATGAGCTGAAGCAATTCCTTCCTTAAGTTATGTTTGATCACAGACATGCAAAGGTAACTAGTTCAGAACACAGGCTCCTGGCTGCCCTGTGGTTACATGGAATCTGTGTTTATAACGGGCTCCCAGGACACTTAGACAAGTGATAGATTGGGGAAGCCTCAATCCCCAGACCTCCACACAAACCCTAATTTCCGTAAGAAGTACTTACTGAATGATCAGAGAGGAAGGTCTTCACCTGTGTCAGACAGGACAACAAAGTAGAACCAGGTCTCAGAGACCCAAAATGCTGGGTGAGGAGACAGGACTCAGCAAGAAAGCAAAAGTAGGAAAAGCAGACTTGAGAGATAATTGGAAAGTCCCCAGTATTTAAAGATCTCACACAGACATGGCCAATCAGACTGAAGCAATTCTCCAATTCAGTTTTCCTCTTCCCAGGTGACTCTAGGTTGTGTCGTCAACAATAAAAACTGATGAGGACATCACACTTGTAATTGCTTGTTAAGGCGATGTTGTATATTTTGTTTGTGTTCTGACAAATAAAGCTTGCCTGGAGATCAGAGGGCAGAGCTAGCCACTAGTTAACCATAGAGGCCAGGTGGTGGTGGCTCACACTTTAATCCCAGCACACTCAGCGGGTGGTGGAGACAGGATCTGGAGTGGGGGGGGGCATTCGGTCTGAGGATTCGTAGAGGTAAGAAGTCTGTAGTGGCTGCTGCTCTGTTTCTCTGATCTTTCAGGTTATTACCCACCCACCCCCATCCCCCACCAATATCTGACTCCTGGTTTTAGTTGATAAGACTAATTAGGATGTGCTTCATCATGCCAACTTCCATTCTAGTCTGTGAGCTCAATAAATGCAGATAGATTTTGTATGTATGTATTTTAGCATGCATCCACAGTATTAGAAGAAAGGGGTGAATCTACATTTGTGTGTGTGTGCACTTGTGAGTGTATGTGTGTGTGCATGCATATGTGTATGTGTATGTGTGTGTGTGTGTGCATGTGTCTGTATGTGTGTTAGTGTGGGCACTGTACAATACAACATCAACTTCTCGTAGGTTCTTGCCTCTTTCAGTTTTTTTCTACCTCTTTATTCTCCTTCTGTTCTCAGTAGACTATTCTGTCTGGAGTGAGCATTCACTCCACATTGGATGACAATTTGTTGATTCCAAAAGAATCTGCAACATGGCAGCAATGATCCCACCTACACTGGTATGACTCTATGTGATTTTAAGTGCCTTTGCATGAAGGATAGTTAATTGTTCATTTTTAGTACATTGTACATCTGAAAGCTTTTCAAATGCACATTAGAACTAAGTTGGTAGACTGCTTTTGTTTCTTGTAGAGAACTTGGAAGATGTCGTTCTTAATAGAGAGCAGCAGGTCTCCCTAAGAGTAGATGGCTGTATTTGAAGCACTATGTGACAAACAGGGAACAGAGGAGAGACAGGTGACATGGGACCTCAGCTCTGCCACCTGTGACTGGCTCCCTTCACATTGCAGACTGTTAAACTCTCTCCACCTAAAAAGTGCCATGGCATAACAACCTCACTCTTGGTTGACTATGGAAGTTGGGGAGGTATCTGGACCTTGGTTGCCACATAGAAAGCATTCTGGGGCTGTAGACTTCACCCCTCCCTTCTCTCTCTGCCTTCCCCTCATCTCCTTCCTTGGGGGAAGTCTTTCTAGAAGAGTGAGATTATAAAATCGGACAATGATCTAGCATGTACTCCTCTGTTGCTAGAGTTTTCCTGGTCCTGCCTGGCCCACGGTCAGGACAAATCTCTCTCACCCACCAGTCCCCCAGCGGCTCAGACCCAACCAAGTAAACACACAGAGACTTATATTACTTATAAACTGTATGGCCATGGCGGGCTTCTTGCTAACTGTTCTTATATCTTAAATTAACCCATTTCTATTAATCTATAAGTTGCCATGTGGCTCATGGCTTACCGGTATCTTAACATCTGCTTCTCATCGTGGCAGCAGCTGGCAGCGTCTCTCTGCCTCAGCCTTCCACTTCCCAGAATTCTCCTCTCTCCTTGTCCTGCCTATACTTCCTGCCTGGCTACTGGCCAATCAGCACTTTATTTATCAATCAATCATCCACAGCACTCCCCCACCTTCTACTCTTGAAAAAGTTTAAAGAAACACTGCGGCTGTGGGCCCACAAGATGACTCAGCAGGTAGAGGCGCTTGCTGCCAAGGCTGACCACCTGAATTCAATTCTCGGAGTCCACATAATGGAAGGAGAGAATCAACTTCCTCAAGCTGTGCTCTGGCCTCCATGTGCGTGTCACAGCATGTCTCACAGCACGTGCGTATGCTCGAGAACACACACACACAGGCAGGCATGCACGCACACTAGTTCTCTCTTTCCCCCTAAATTAATTAGTTAATTTATTAAACAAACAAATACACCAAGACCACCTCCCTCTAACCTTCCCCCAGTGCACAGTCTCACGTCCCCTCTCCCCTGCTTATTGGTCCCATTTGGACTCTTGGACACCCCCTCTGCTGTCTTTTCCAAAACACCTCTTTCAAAAGGCAAGGTTTTTATTTTGTGATAGAGTATCACCATGTAGACCAAAGTGGCTTTGAGAACAAGTCTGGGAACCACATACGCCACAATCCCAGGCCTGGTTGATGCTTGTAGAGGGGAAATGTAACGTTTAATCAGCCAAAAAATGCAGGAAAATTTGAACTCTGTTTCCTCTTCCCTTCCTTCTCCAGCAGAAATTAAACGACCTTTGCACACCACATGGTCTTCAGGAGAGGATGCTAATGACGTCCCCGATGCCTCTTCATCTGATCAAACTTTATTGTCTGTGTCAGACTGCCAATTAAGGTATGGCTCTCCTATTGCACAGACTTCCCGAGCTACCCCAAAGGTTAATTGAATCATGTACATGTGATGCTCCAGTGGACATGGGGCCGTAGAACTCCTTTCAGACAGTGGGTCTGTTGGGAGCACAGATAAAAAGACCAGAGTGATGGTTATGCAGTTAAGGCAGAGGCCCCCTGGTCAGGAGGGAGTGCTCAGGGCCAGCTTCTTCCACTGGTCCTCAGCTCATGGCACCTCTTTTAAGTTCTGTGGAACCACCTCTTTTTCTGTTCTTCCCTGATGCTATTTGCTGATAAATTACCAAAAACAGGTCCAGAGACTGAGTCTGCCTCAGATGGCCAGCCTTGGCTTGACCCCAAAGCAAGACTGTGACAAAGACTTTCTGTTTCCACTGTACTTCAAGTGTGTGTGGTGGGGGATGACACTGGGAGGTGCATGGGACGGTTACTAAGAGATGTGATGAGGTTCTAGGCCTTTCCCAGTTAGACTCATCATCCAGACACAGAAAAAACGTCTGTTTCCAGGATGGCTATGTAACTGGAATCATGAAATCATGGACTGTTTGACCTGGGCAGATTCCCCCAAGTCCCTTAGATCATGGTGGTGGCATGGTTTAGAAAGAAAGTGTCACAAAACAAAAAACAAAAACAAAAACAAAAAACAACGCAGCACTCACTTTAAAGAGAATATGATACAGTTTATTCTGGAGACATTTTGAGAGATCACAGGCCAGGACAAAGACCAGAGCACCCCAAATTCCATGTTTCAATGTGGATGCAGTTTCCTGAAGTTTCATAGTTCCACAGAATGAAGTCATATCAATCATAAATCAAAGCAAGTTTAAATACACTGGCAGCTGCATCCGAGATATGGTTACAGGAAGATGAGGGAGCTTTCCTGCAGGCCTCGACTACTGTCTGATGACATTCTTAGCTTTGGACTGGTGGAAGCTAGTGGTCTGGGAAGTTAAGAGATTTCAGAAGGTTTTTATTAGCCACAAGATGTTAGTTCTGACACAGAGATGGAATGGCAATTGGGGGCTAGCTACTCTAAGATAAGGTCATTAGCCTCTAGCCTCTAGCCCTGCATCATTTTACCCTCTCCAGAGGGCAGGTCCAGCCAGTCCATCATTCTTTCCAGCTTCTTTCCAGGGATTTTCATTCACATAACCATGGCTTTCCTGAGCACACAAGGACAATGAATTGAAGAAACTATCATAGACTCTTGGTCTTCTGACGAAGGACGTTGTGGAGTTGAGACTAGAGTCATCCTAGCCTGTCTGTGGTACGCTCTGTGCTCATGTACCACCAGAACATCAACTCCTAAATAAACCCACTGACTTGCTGGAAGAATGTCACCTACTCATTATGTTGGGGCTGGGGGGTCTTTATCTGGAAGCATCTCTATTTTGAAGTAATATCTTTGATAAAAATGTGCTTTTCTTCCGCTGCCCAAATTTTGTTTCTGAAGATTCTTCCATATGAATGAAACCCACTGGTCAACAGATGTGGCTCTTCTTTTCAGTCAGATGAACCTTAAACTGTAGCTTCCTTCAAAAATGCAGTTGACTGGACATTCCCAGAGGGTGGCCGGGATGATTTTGACAAGTAATCACAATGCAGGAGGCTCAGAGGTATGGACCTTGGAGATGGACTGTCCTTGCCTGACTAACAACCAGCAAAGTCCCTGGTCCTTGATAAAGAAGTGGTCAGTGCATGCAAATAAAATGAATGGATGGGGCTGCTGAGGCGGCTCAACAGTTAAAGATGCTGCCATGCCTGACATGAGACCCGGAACTGAAGTCTCAGAACCCACATGGTAGAAGAAAACTGACTCTCAAAAGCTGACCTCCTATGAGCTATATGCATGCTATACATGTTATATGCATGCATGTACATATATACACAAAATCCATCAATCAATCAATGTTAAAAAAGAAGAATAGATGATGGATATATGGTTATGTTCACTCAACCTCTACCCTCTAGGGATCCAAATGTGATCGTTTACTCTTTTCTGTTGTGAAATTATGATATAGAAAGCTGGCCTAGACCACTTGACTCATCTCTTTATAAAGCTCCCCTTTATGCTAAGACCAAGTCTTTCAAAGGCTTATTAAGTTGGGGGTCTCAGTTCTGTATAAAGAACCAATTCAGAGTGAGTATTTCCCATTCTCCTGAGATGACCCATGTTACTCGATTATTTATAAACAGTACTGGGTATAGCCAAAGTTCCACTAGCCATTCATCTTGTTGCACGTCTTATCTTCTGAGACTCGCAAGCATTCAATGGGGTTTCCCTTAAGCACTTGGCATGCAGGAAGTAATCAGTAAAAAGTAGATGTCATTATTGTTATTAAGCTTTTTATCTCAACTGCCCCATTAGCAAAAAGAGACCTTTGTCTCAAAATAACTACTTGACAGTCCAGTGGTTAAGAGCACTGACTGATCTTCCAGAGGACTTGGGTTCAAATCCCAGCACTCACGTGGAAGCTCACAACCATCTGTAATTCCAGTTCTGGAGGATGCAACACTCTCTTCTGGTCTCTTCAGACAATGCACGCACATGGTGCACATGCAAGCAAAACATTCATACACATCAAACAAAATAAATAAATCTTAAAAAATAACTGTGTGAGGCTTTATTTATTAAATAAGCCAGCCTGAGCTATATGTCTCTGCTCCTTATCACATAGTGTGAGTGTTGCAGAAGTGGAGAGAAGACTTCTCATCAGCCCAAACTGATCATATCCAGATGTTCCTGGAGTACTGTCTATCACTTGAGGGTGATGGCCTTGGGCTTGGTGATCACCTGGAAGAGGAGCAGCAGAGGCTTCTATGTGGCCAGGAAATGTTAAGGGATGATTGGTGGCCTTTGGGAGGGTCTGTCACTGCAGCTGGTGCTGCTCTGGTTAATACATAGTGATTCACCTTTGAACCTTCACTTCTCTATAAATCTAGGCAAAGATCCTCAACTCTGTCTGGGGCCAGACAAGTCACACACATCTCTCCGTCTCCACTACATGGCAGCTCACTAATATAGCAGATAGCCACAGGTTTTTTTCTGCCGAGAGGTGACTTCCTCTACTCAAAGAAATGGAAAAACACTGCTTGATTACTTCCCTGTCCGACCTTCAGCAGTCAGGACATAGGGGTGCCCCCACCGGAAACCTCCAGAATTCCTCAGTCTGCACCATCTCCCCCTCCCTTGTTGGAACTTCCTGTTGTGTTAGCCACTCCTTCAGAACTGACCACAACTTCACATTCTCATCTCTGTTTCCTAAAGTCAGATTGTGGGTCAACGTCATGAACCAAGGATGGTTTCGTACATGGAGCCTCCCTCCACGGAGCTGCCCAAATAATTGAGAAGTACCTGTCTATCAGTTGGCTGGCCGATTTACAGAATAACACGCTACTGTTTAGACAGCTTCAGTTTGTTTTGGTGTATGTATGTGTATGTGTGTGAGTTTTGTGTGAATGTATGCCATGTACTTGCAGATACCTGCAGAGATCAGAAGAAAGGGCCTTATCTCCTGGCCCTCCTCAACTTACAGGCAATTGTGAGCCATATAATGTGGATGCTAGGAGTTGAACTCCAGTCCCCTGAACCATCTCTCCAGTCTTTATTGTTTAGATTTTAGATTATTTAATGAATTGCATTGAATTTACAATGTATAGGATTGCATTGCCTCTCCTCCAAAGGAAGATATTTTTGAGATTTAAAGTTACAAACTAGGACTGTCCCAGATAAGCTAGAAGGTGTAGTCTCCCTGAAGATGAGCCAAGCACAGTTAGGTACTCACAACTACTTAGGCCCTGAACTAACCACATCCAGGTAAGAGTAAATATCATTATTCTTATTTGGCACCTGGGAGAAACCCGGCCTTTGAGAGGTTAATTAACTTGCCCTTCCAATCACACCACAGTTGCCTGGGTTCAGAGCTGGGAATCAGACCTGGGTCTTCAATGTCAAGCTGCTACCTTTGCACGGACCTCTCAACCATGGAGCCCTCGGGACATCTCCTCCAGCCCATCCTTTGCTTCTCTGCCTCCCATTCCATTTAAAACTATGTTAATGATAATTTTAAGACATACAAAAAGGTACAGAGCTCACAAAGCCCTGCACGGTGTGACCCAGCTCAAGAGATAAAAGACTGCAAGTTCATCTGGATATTGCTTTCCGGTGTCCCCAAGAAGGCAGGAACCACCCTGAACATGGTTTCACGATGAGACATAAGCCTTTGTACCACAGATGCTCACAGAGGAACCACTGCCAAGAGCTACAGGCTTCTAAACTTTTATAAATGGCAGAATGCTAAACTGGATGTGATGGTGCATATCTGTAATCCCAGCACCCTGGAGGAAGGAGGGTCAGGAGCTGAGCCAGCCTGAGCTACATAGTGACCTCCAAGGCCGAGGGCGCTAAGGAGATCTGGTCCTAAAACGTGCTTTTCTGGATGCTCAGGATCATCTTGTGCCACTCCCCACTGTCACTCAGGAGCCAGTTAGGGTGGGTTCTCTCATCTGTACTGCTGTGTAGTGCTGTGCTGCTCAGTCTCTCTGGAAGAATAAGAGTCGTTTTAGCTGCTGTAGGCGGTGTCCTGAGCCTCTTGTCCACTGGTTGTGGTGATGTACTGTATCCTCCAATATACTGTGTCCCCTAATAAAATTTACCTGAAAGATCAGAGGAATAGGAAAAGCCACAAGCTAACCTCATCTCACCAACACCTCAGTCTCCAAAGAGACCTACTTCCTGTCTACCCAAGCCTATATGCCTTTCTGTTCTGCTATATCATTTGCTCTCTCTGTCCAGCTACATCACTTCCTCTTCCTGCCCAGCTCTGTCACTTCCTGTCTGTCTGTACAGACCTCCAGACCTCTATGGTTGGTGATGGGATTAAAGGTATGTGTCACCACGTCTGGCTCTGTTCCCAGTGTGGCTTTGAACTCACAGAGATCCAGACAGATTCCTGCCTCCCGAATGATAGGATTAAAGGTGTGTGCTACCATTGCCTGACTTCTATGTTTACTACAGCAGCTGGCTTTTTCCAGATAAATTTTATTGGGGGACACAGTATATTGGGGGACACAGTACATCACCACAACTGGTCCTCCTGCACAATCTACAAATGCCTCTGTAGGGTGCAAACCCAGGCAATGAGTTGTTGGGTATCTCCATCTTTACTGAACTTTTCCAGATCCTTCTCCAGAGTGGCTTTGGCAGTTTTCCTTCTCATCAGCAGTGTTTCTGAGTTATCACTGTTTGATATCTTCACCCAGCACTGACCCAAGCAGACTTCCTTGAGATGATAACTACTTTGAACTCTCATCAGACTATGGCTTTATTTCCAGTCCTCTGTATCTCTCTGATCCCCATAGATGCAGTTTTCTCTTCCTGTGCTGAGGGATGTGTGGACCCTCTCCTTCCAGAAGCAACCACTGTCTCCTTTCATCTCTTCACTCTGCTGTCACTCCAGGCTCATCTCATAAGAAGGTACCTTTGCTAGAGAAAGTCATTCTTTCTTAGCAACTCACAGCAACTCCCAGGATTCCTTTGGATTTAAGGGTTATACTGCTAACTGCTCTGGGAAAGGTGACAACTGGCATAGATAACAGACCCAGGGATGCTACAAATGGCCTATGGTCTTACACGGTCCTTGCCTCTAAACTTCCACTTCTTGGGATGGAGAGATGGCTCAGGGACTGGGAGTTTGCACCAGTTTTGGTTCCCAGCACCCATGTTAGATGGCTCATAACCATCCATAACTCCAGTTCCCAGAGACCCAGTGGGTCTGACTGCTGTGGGCACCTACACGTGCATCTGCACACACTCTCACACATACACACAACTTAAAAATCTGCAAAATCCAATTAAAAAATGGGGTATGGATCTAAACAGAGAATTCCCAAAAGAAGAATCTCAAATGGCCAAAAGACATTTAAGGACTTGGTCAACATCCTTAGCCATCAGGGAAATGCAAATCAAAATGACTCTGAGATACCATCTTACACGTGTCGGAATGGCTAAGATCAAAAACACTGATGACAGCTTATGTTGGAAAAGATATGGAGTAAGGGGAACACTCCTCCACTGCTGGTGGGAATGCAAACTTGTACAGCCACTTTGGAAATCAGTATGGTGGTTTATCAGAAAATCAGGAATCAAGCTACCTCAAGAACCAGCAATACCACTCTTGGGCATATACCCAAAGGATGTTCAATCATCTCACAAGGGCACTTGCTCAACTATGTTCATAGCAGCATTATTCATAATAGCCAGAACCTAGAAACAACCTAGATGCCCCTCAACTGAAGAATGGATAAGAAAAATGTGGTACATTTACATAATGGAGTATTATTCAAACAGTAAAAAACAATGACATCATGAAATTTGCAGGCAAATGGACAGAACCAGAAAAAGTCATTCCGAGTGAGGTAACCCAGACCCAGAAAGACAAACATGGTATGTACTCACTCATAAGTGAATATTAGATGTAAAACAAAAGATAACCAGGCTATAATCCACAGCCCCAGAGAAGCTAGGTAGCAAGGAGGACCCTAAGAGAGACACGCATGGATTGCCCTAAGAAGGGGAAATAGATAAGATATCCTGGGTAAACTGGGGGCAGGTGGGGGAAGGGGAAGGCTTGGGGGATGAGAACATGAGGGATCAGGATGGTTGAGTTGGGGGAGGGACAGAGAAGGAGAGCAATGAAAGAGATATTTTGATAGATGGAGCCATTATGGGGTTAGGGAGAAATGTTGTACTAGGGAAATTCCCAGGAATCCACAAGGATGACCCCAGCTAAGACTCCTAGCAATAGTGGAGAGGGTACCTGAACTGACCTTCTCCTGTAATCAGATTGGTGACTACCCTAATTGTCATCATAGAACCTTCATTCAGTAACTGATAGAAGCAGATGCAGAGATGCACAGACAAGCACTGGGCTGAGCTCCTGGGGTACAGTTGATGAGAGGGAGGAGGGATTCTATGAACAAGGAGGGTCAAGATTATGATGGGGAAACCCACAGAGACAGCTGACCTGAGCTAGTGGGTGCTCACTGACTCTGGACTGACAGCTTGGGAGCCTGCATGGGACCAAACTAGGCCCTCTGAATGTGGGTGACAGTTGTGTGGCTTGGTCTGTTTGTGGGGCCCCTAGCAGTGGGACTAGGATTTATCCCTGGTGCATGAACTGGATTTTTGGAGCCCATTCCCTATGGTGGGATACCTTGCTCAGACTTGATGCAGGGGGAAGGGGCTTGGTCCTGCCTCAATTTGATATGCCATGCTTTGTTGACTCCCCATGGTAGGCCTTACACCATTGGAGGTCGGGTGGGGGTGATGTGGGAGGAGGAGAGGGAGGAGGAACTGTGGTTGATAAGTGAAATGAAAAATAAAATAAAACAAGGGAAAAAAAGCAAAAGAGTACATGAATTTGATGGCAGGAGACAATCCTGGAAGAGTTGAGAGGAGAAGCTGGGGTGAACATGACCAAGATACACGGTATAAAATTCTCTAAGAATTAATAACAATATTTTTAAAGGGCTACAGAGATCCCTCAGCTGTTACAGAGCTGATGCTTAATGCTGTTGCAGAGGACCCAGGTTCTGTTCCCAGCACCCACAGGGTGACTTGCAACTGTCTGTAACTCCAGTTCCAGGAGATCTGATTCTTTCTCGGACTTCCTTGAGCACCAGGCACACATGTGATGCACATACTTACATGCAGACAAAACATTCACACACATAAAATAAAGACTTTTTGAGATTTTTTAAAAAAAAAATCTGGAAAATCTTCACTTCTGTGCCTGGCCTTGGTAACAAGCTTGTAATCCTAGCAACCTCAGAGGCTGAGGCAGGAGGATCACAAGTCCAAGGCCTAGCTTGACAACAGAGTGAGTGCAAGGCCAACCTGGGTAACTTAGGAGGATCTTGGCTCAAAATTAAAAAGTAAAGAGTGTTCAACTACCGCCGAGTGGTGGAACATATGGGAATGTATTTCCAGCACATTTGAGGCACTAGGTTTAAACCAGAGTGCGATTCCCCTCTCTGGTCTTGGGATAGGTATAGTCTTGGGGACATTCCTGCAGTGCTCTGATGTTCCCTAGGAGAGCATTTTTTTTAAGTTTTCATTTTACATATAATCTTAAAATTATATTAACAGAAAAGCATTTTTCTGAGCTATCTTACTTGCTACCATATGATCAAAGCACCTGTTTTTCTGACTTGTAGGCAGTTTGCTACTGAAAGACACCTCTAAAAGGAGCTGGCCCTAATACAGGAAGGCTCTGGTAACATATCCACCTAAAAGTGGCTTTAAAATGTATCAGTAAGCCTGCAGGTATGCAGTTCCAGGACTGGTTCTGAGAGACAATGTTACCCTCAAGGGTCCGGGTTATCTCTATCCTGCACTGTATAAACACAGCATTGTGCCCTCATTGTCCCTTGAGAACATCCCTGTGACCTAGGCTCCTGTCCTCAGACAACCATGTTAGTCATGACACAAAGTAGGTTGTGGCAGTGTTCAATCAGGGTAAAGGGAAATCTTCCCATCATATTTTTCTTTATACAGTAGTCCTCTGTCCACAGTTTTACACCCTGAGGTTTCAGTTACCAATGGCCAAAAGCATTCTAAACTATAAACATTCCAGAAATATCTCATTCATGAGTTTTATGCTGTGCACTCTCTAAGGTCCTGTGCCTGCTCAGGTTGTCAATCATTGCCTAGAACAGTGTACTCTTGCTGTGTATGCTACCCTCCTGTTAGTAACTTTGTAACCATCGCAGCTATCAGTTTGACTGTGTGTAGTCTTACCACATTTGTGTTCAATAACCTTATGCAATGTGTCAGTGACCCCTTCCAAAACACAAAAGTGATGCCACAATTCAGATGTGCCAGAGACAAACTCCAAGCAAAAAGGTAGAACTAGTAAGAAAAAGAAAAAACCGTGTACTTAAGTGGGCAGGATCTACAGTAGAAAAACATCTCTTGGGTAAAGTTGTAAAGAGGAAGAACTGTGTGCTGGATCTGCTGCCACAGCTCAAGCTACTAAAGCTGGGGCCACATCATGTAACAAGTGCTAAACTAAGGCAGGAGCGGCAGTCAGCAGGTACAGCTTCAAGTACCTCTTGGGGACCTGGAAGCAGCCTCACAGAGGGTGGAACACTGTACTGAAGTGGGTCACAAGGCCACTCCCAGCTGCAAGGAAAGTCATACCTCTGTGGAAGAAGTGAGTTCTGTCAGCCTGGAAGTGGGAAGAAGAATGGCTTCTGGGTTATGGAAAGGATGCCTTTGTGCCAAGCGGTCGACCTGCATTGTAGAAGTGAATGTTTTGCAGAAGAAGAAAAAGGGAAATTGTGAAAGAAACCCAATCATCGTCGTTCACTGTATACCACAGGCAGAAACCCAATCATCGTCCACTGTATACCACAGGCAGAAACCCAACCGTCGTCCACTGTATACCACAGGCAGAAACCCAATCGTCGTCCACTGTATACCACAGGAAGAAACCCAATCATCATCCACTGTATACCACAGGCAGAAACCCAATCATCATCCACTGTATACCACAGGAAGAAACCCAATCGCCGTCCACTGTATACCACAGGCAGAAACCCAATCGTCGTCCACTGTATACCACAGGAAGAAACCCAATCATCATCCACTGTATACCACAGGCAGAAACCCAATCGTCGTCCACTGTATACCACAGGCAGAAACCCAATCGTCATCCACTGTATACCACAGGAAGAAACCCAATCGTCATCCACTGTATACCACAGGCAGAAACCCAATCGTCGTCCACTGTATACCACAGGAAGAAACCCAATCGTCGTCCACTGTATACCACAGGAAGAAACCCAATCGTCATCCACTGTATACCACAGGCAGAAACCCAATCGTTGTCCACTGTATACCACAGGAAGAAACCCAATCGCCGTCCACTGTATACCACAGGCAGAAACCCAATCGTTGTCCACTGTATACCACAGGAAGAAACCCAATCGTCATCCACTGTATACCACAGGAAGAAACCCAACCGTCGTCCACTGTATACCACAGGAAGAAACCCAATCGCCGTCCACTGTATACCACAGGAAGAAACCCAATCGCCGTCCACTGTATACCACAGGCAGAAACCCAATCATCGCCGTCCACTGTATACCACAGGAAGAAACCCAATCGCCGTCCACTGTATACCACAGGCAGAAACCCAATCGTCGTCCACTGTATACCACAGGAAGAAACCCAATCATCATCCACTGTATACCACAGGCAGAAACCCAATCGTCATCCACTGTATACCACAGGAAGAAACCCAATCGCCGTCCACTGTATACCACAGGAAGAAACCCAATCGCCGTCCACTGTATACCACAGGAAGAAACCCAATCATCATCCATTGTATACCACAGGAAGAAACCCAATCGCCGTCCACTGTATACCACAGGCAGAAACCCAATCGCCGTCCACTGTATACCACAGGCAGAAACCCAATCATCATCCACTGTATACCACAGGCAGAAACCCAATCGCCGTCCACTGTATACCACAGGCAGAAACCCAATCGCCGTCCACTGTATACCACAGGCAGAAACCCAATCGCCGTCCACTGTATACCACAGGCAGAAACCCAATCGTCATCCACTGTATACCACAGGAAGAAACCCAATCGCCATCCACTGTATACCACAGGAAGAAACCCAATCGTCGTCCACTGTATACCACAGGAAGAAACCCAATCGTCGTCCACTGTATACCACAGGCAGAAACCCAATCGTCATCCACTGTATACCACAGGCAGAAACCCAATCATCATCCACTGTATACCACAGGAAGAAACCCAATCGTCGTCCACTGTATACCACAGGCAGAAACCCAATCGTCATCCACTGTATACCACAGGCAGAAACCCAATCGCCGTCCACTGTATACCACAGGAAGAAACCCAATCGTCGTCCACTGTATACCACAGGCAGAAACCCAATCGTCGTCCACTGTATACCACAGGCAGAAACCCAATCGCCGTCCACTGTATACCACAGGAAGAAACCCAATCTTTGTCCACTGTATACCACAGGAAGAAACCCAATCGTCATCCACTGTATACCACAGGCAGAAACCCAATCGCCGTCCACTGTATACCACAGGAAGAAACCCAATCGTCGTCCACTGTATACCACAGGAAGAAACCCAATCATCATCCACTGTATACCACAGGCAGAAACCCAATCGTCATCCACTGTATACCACAGGAAGAAACCCAATCGCCGTCCACTGTATACCACAGGCAGAAACCCAATCGTCGTCCACTGTATACCACAGGCAGAAACCCAATCGTCATCCACTGTATACCACAGGAAGAAACCCAATCGCCATCCACTGTATACCACAGGAAGAAACCCAATCGTCGTCCACTGTATACCACAGGCAGAAACCCAATCGTCGTCCACTGTATACCACAGGCAGAAACCCAATCGCCGTCCACTGTATACCACAGGAAGAAACCCAATCGTCATCCACTGTATACCACAGGCAGAAACCCAATCGTCATCCACTGTATACCACAGGCAGAAACCCAATCGCCGTCCACTGTATACCACAGGCAGAAACCCAATCGCCGTCCACTGTATACCACAGGAAGAAACCCAATCGTCGTCCACTGTATACCACAGGCAGAAACCCAATCATCGCCGTCCACTGTATACCACAGGCAGAAACCCAATCGTCATCCACTGTATACCACAGGAAGAAACCCAATCGTCGTCCACTGTATACCACAGGAAGAAACCCAATCGTCGTCCACTGTATACCACAGGCAGAAACCCAATCGTCGTCCACTGTATACCACAGGCAGAAACCCAATCGTCATCCACTGTATACCACAGGAAGAAACCCAATCGTCATCCACTGTATACCACAGGAAGAAACCCAATCGTTGTCCACTGTATACCACAGGAAGAAACCCAATCGTCGTCCACTGTATACCACAGGAAGAAACCCAATCGTCATCCACTGTATACCACAGGAAGAAACCCAATCGCCGTCCACTGTATACCACAGGCAGAAACCCAATCATCGTCATCCACTGTATACCACAGGAAGAAACCCAATCGCCGTCCACTGTATACCACAGGAAGAAACCCAATCGCCGTCCACTGTATACCACAGGCAGAAACCCAATCGTCATCCACTGTATACCACAGGAAGAAACCCAATCGCCGTCCACTGTATACCACAGGAAGAAACCCAATCGCCGTCTACTGTATACCACAGGAAGAAACCCAATCGTCATCCACTGTATACCACAGGAAGAAACCCAATCGCCGTCCACTGTATACCACAGGCAGAAACCCAATCATCGCCGTCCACTGTATACCACAGGAAGAAACCCAATCGCCGTCCACTGTATACCACAGGCAGAAACCCAATCGTCGTCCACTGTATACCACAGGCAGAAACCCAATCGCCGTCCACTGTATACCACAGGAAGAAACCCAATCGTCGCCGTCCACTGTATACCACAGGAAGAAACCCAATTGTTATCCACTGTATACCACAGGCAGAAACCCAATCGTCATCCACTGTATACCACAGGAAGAAACCCAATCATCATCCACTGTATACCACAGGAAGAAACCCAATCATCATCCACTGTATACCACAGGCAGAAACCCAATCGTCGTCCACTGTATACCACAGGAAGAAACCCAATCGCCGTCCACTGTATACCACAGGCAGAAACCCAATCGTCGTCCACTGTATACCACAGGAAGAAACCCAATCTTTGTCCACTGTATACCACAGGCAGAAACCCAATCGTCATCCACTGTATACCACAGGAAGAAACCCAATCATCATCCACTGTATACCACAGGAAGAAACCCAATCGCCGTCCACTGTATACCACAGGAAGAAACCCAATCATCATCCACTGTATACCACAGGAAGAAACCCAATCGTTGTCCACTGTATACCACAGGCAGGCAAAGGTGGGGCACTGTGCCTTCTTCAAAGAAATGTCATCTGCCTCTTCCCATGCCCACCCCCAATACTCACCGACTCAGCATTAGGCATACTTTAAGACCGTGTGTGTGTGTGTGTGTGTGTGTGTGTGTGTGTGTGTGTGTGTCCACTTCCAGATACTTCCTGTGTGCCTCAGCTCAGCTCAGTTCTCTGGCCTCTTCCACCCTGGTTCCATGCACATCCTTCCAGCAGATCTAATTATTTTCTTTCTGTTGCTTTCTATTTCTGCTGAGTATGTCTTCCTGAGTGCTTCGTATTTTGCTCTTCCATACATCATAATCCATATTTCACAATAGCAGCAGGGCTAAATGTCACAAAGCATCCGTAACTCTGGATTCAGGCAGAATTGTGTTGAAGTTCCACCTCCAATATTATAGACACCAATTGAGGTGGCATTAGAAGCAATTTTATATCATTAAATCCAACAATTTAGATGAGATAGAAAAAAAGGGCCTCATGTCTACTAAAGAAATTAGTTAATACCTTTAAATACCAATCACGGCTTTCCCACCAAATAATACCAAGAAGAAATAACACTGTTCTCCCCACAGAGTCTCTTAGAAAATGGGAAGGAAATATATTTACCAAACCAACCATGAAGACACCCTCACCTTGTCACCAAAACCAAATATATTGCAAGAAAAGGAAACTATGGGTTACCCTTTCTTTTTCATATATAATCACAAAATTTGCTGACATAGTATTAGTAAGTCCCATCCAGTAACACAAAAATAGAAACACACCATACTAAATGACACTCATATCAGAAGTCTAATGCTCTCTTAACAGTCAAGAATCAATAGATAAAACTTTCATACTGGTGAAATAAACAAAATGCTTATGTTTATATAAATAGACACAGAAAATATACTGACAAAATTCAACACACAGTCATGATTTTTTTTTCAAACTCTTCTCAGCAAACCAGAAAACTGATGAAGGGTACCTGGGAAGAATGTAGGGTAAGGATCACAGTGAGGGGTGAAATATTATAGGCTTTTCTCTTAATATTAGAAACACCACAATGATCTTCCTTATCAGTCTGTGCAACATCATATTTAGAGGTCTTTGCTATTGCAATAAGGCAAGAAAAAGAAATAAACAGCTTTCAGTTTAGAAATAAACAAGAATGTTCTTATTTGTAGAAGGCATGACCATATTTTGAGAAATATAAAAGAAAGACACATATTCATCAAAAGACCCTGTACACACTATAAAACTAATTATTTTCAAAACTGAAAAAAAGCATAAAAGTCCATCAAAAGGTAAATGGATAGGCAAATATTCAACTAAGGAAGAAACAAGCAGCTGATACTTGTAAGAACATGGATAGGTAGGTACATAGATATAAATACATATGTATATGCACAATGTACTTTACCTTAGATATAAATACATATGTATATGCACAATGTACTTTACCTTTTGTGAAATGCTAAGAGATACAAATATAACTAATTATGAATAAAGACTTTTTTCCCTGAGGATGGAGTGGAGACAGGGAAAATCTTTAGGACTCAGATAAGACTCATGTCTTGCAGTTAGATGGATGTATTCATTTGTCAAAACTTATCACATACTGTACACTTAAATATTTGTGTTCGGTTTTTGCAAAATGCACTCCAGTAAATTTTATGTATAAGCAAAAGTATAGCTAGAGTTTTCCTGCCTGGCCCACAGTCAGGACAAATCTCTGTCACCCGCCAGTCCCACAGCCGTCAGACCTAACCAAGTAAACACAGAGACTTATATTGGTTACAAATTGTATGGCCATGGCAGGTTTCTTGCTAACTGTTCTTACAGCTTAAATTAATCCATTTCCATTAATCTATACCTTGCCACATGGCTGGTGGCTTACCGGCATCTTCACATGCTGTTTGTCATCGTGGCAGCTGGCAGTGTCTGACTCAGCCTTCCACTTCCCAGCTTCCTTGTCCCACCTATACTTCCTGCCTAGCCACTGGCCAATCAGTGATTTATTTATTGACCAATCAGCAACACACTTGACATATAGACCATCCCACAGCACTTCCCCTTTTCTTCTTTTTTTTTTCCAAAAAGGAAGGTTTTAACCTTAACAAAGTAAAATTACATATAATTTGGGAATTTGGGCATAGCTTCTCTTACTACTTCCTGCTGGAGGGGGGCGCTGTATCTTATGAGGACACAAAGAAAATTTTAGGATTATGGAAGAGTCCATGAGGGTGTATCGTCTGAGCCAGTTGCCTTCAAACCATTCTGGATGTTGGATCATCTGGGCCATGGTGTCATCGGAGACCTTTCAGGGGGTCTTGGCTGGTCAAACCTGATGTATCTTAATCTGGAACAAATCCATAGCCTTTGGCTTTCTGTGGGAACAAAAGCAGAGTCTCCTTTCCAAAGCAACACATCCTTACATCCAAATTTTGAAGTTAAGGTATCTTTAAAGTATACTTATTGGTTTAACTCAGCTTCCTTTGCAATCAAATATCTCTCTGCAGTTAAGAATCCCAAAGACAACACAATCCAGATTCTCTGTGTAATATTCATCTTTACGTGGCTTATTTTCTATATTAATTTTACTGTCTCTTTAAAGACTTTATTTTTTAAAATTATGTATTTGTTTATATAACTGTATATATCACCTTTTTTGTCTCTTTCAAGCCTACGTATATTTTACACACATGGTAAACTATTACATTTGAATCTGTCTTATTGTGAATCTATTGCTTTAAACTGCAGCAGCTGTGGCTGCTGGCTCTGCCCACCTCAGCTTCCCAACATGGCAGTGGTATGGTTTCTGCCAGCTCTGGGAGCTATCGTGGGTCTATGCTTTTATCCAAGCAGCGTGTAGCCCAGAAACCTCTTTTTTTTTGTTTTGTTTTGTACTAGCAAAGGCTAAATCCACCATGCAGCTTAATGTGCCACTTGCAGAGGCCTCATTCCCGCCATACTGCAAGTCGAACCCACCAGTAGCTCAAATCAGCAGCTGCCGCTCATTTGAGAGAGACAATTAGGAAGCTGTTTTTAGCTCTGTTTTAGAATCTTTTTTCTCAGTTTTTAGGTGGAAACTCTTGCCACCACGTTGGACGCCATTTGTAGATGTAACCAACCATCTTATTAAATAAGAAACACAGAGAAGAAAGCCAAGAGGTCAGAGCTAAGAGCCTCACCCTTCCTGCTTCAGGGATCCTCTTCAGTCAAGAGAGCTCTCCCAAAAAGGGACCTACTTCCTGTGTGTATGTCTTTATATAGTCTAGCTGTTCTGCCTTCTCATTGGTCATAAACCCAAACATGTGACTGCCTCGTCACTGCCTGTATGTACCGCCCTCCAGGTCCTTAAGGGGTGCGCCACCGCCACCACGCACTTGCTATGGCTCTAATAGCTCTGACCCCCAGGCAACTTTATTTATTAACATACAATTAAAATCACATTTCAGTATAAGTAAAATACCACCACACAAAAGTCTGTCCTTTTCATTTACAGAGTGGCCTGGATTAGCTCACTATCTTCATAATCTCAACTTCATGAAATGATAAGTAGTTATTTGCTTTGCAGGTTTCGTTTTGATAATCTAAGTGTGATAGTGATCTACTCAAGTCTGGTTCTTAGAACAGAGTGTACAAGTGCTTAGTAAAAGAAAAAATGATTACTAAGTGCAATCCAAAGACTACAGAGACAAGAATGCCTAGTGTTAGGACTTTAGATGTTAGGACAATAGACTGAGAAAACACTTAAGGACAAGAACTCTGGGTCAGAGCTTCTTAAGTTGGCCATTTCTTCTTATCTCTGTAGGCTAGCCTTGTGCTGGGAACTTAGATTATATCTTACATGATAAAGTAACTTTCTCAGATCCATGTTTGTAAATATGTAAATCCTAAACCATAGGACTCGAGGTACAGAAAAGGGATTTGCTCAAGCCACCAAACCTAAACTACAATGACCTAGAATGATCTAATGCAGTAGCTCTCAAACTGCTGAATGCTGTGTCCATTTAATACAATTCCTCATGTTGCAGTGACCCCCAACCATGAAATTATTTTCGTTGCTCCTTCATAACTGTAATTTTGCTACTGTTATGAATTGTAATGTAAATATCAGATATACAGGATGGTCTTAGGCGACCCCTGTGAAAGGGTCTTTCAACTCCCAAAGGGGTCTCAAAAGGACTGGTTGAGAAACGCTCATCTAGTGTATCATCCTGCATGGGCTGGAGAGTGTTCGAGAGCAGTGCTCTGCTTTTGTGAGCATCAGAGCAATCACTGTGTGCAGAACTTTCCTCAAGAGCTCACAGAGAAAGTTACTGAAAGAGCGAGGCTCAGCCTTGGGTGTTCTTCCTGTATTTCTAGACTTCCTCCCAGTGTTGCCCTGGATCTTCAGGAGGGCTTAAGAGTACAAGATGATCTCTTACGTGCATTTGTGGTCCTTCAAGGCCATCTATTCATCTTGCACACTCTCTCCAGGACAAACAGCTAGGAATGATGAAGGTCAGTGAACAGGTAGCTCAGCCCTCTGACCTGGGAGGACATCTCAACTCCAGGCTGCTCAGGAGGAGCAGGAGGGGTGGAGTAATTAATTTCTATGCATATCATTGCCAAGATCACTTACTGATTCAAGGAAGGAGATTAGAGATGTCACCCTGTAAATTGAGTCAGAGACTTCACCCCGGTGCTTGGCTGGCAGGTTTACACTGTGCCTGACATGGTAACAAGTGCAGGGCACAAACCAGCAGCATCTCCCCTGGGTGATGGACAGGGGGAATTGGCCCAATAAATTGTTCCCTGTAAAAAGCCGTGTTTCTCTCATTAAAAGGCAGTGAAATCTCTATTGCTTTTCATTAGCTCTGGCCTTGGTAGACAGGAGGGTGTAATTGACAGTGTGGTTACAGGAGGTGGACCCTGAGGTCAAGAAGACAAAGGAGCCAAAAGAGATTCTTATTTATTAAGGTGGAGGTGGCAGGCGGCTGCTTAATAAGTTTTGGATGTGGGGGCCAGGAAGTTGGAGACAACTCAGGTCCTCTGAGGGCTAGTCCAAGGGCACTCACTCCACCCAGGGAGGAGAGGGTTGGCGGAGATATCACATCCCCACTAAGCAGAGGCACACTCAGGAGTGGTGGCCAGGTGGGTCAAGAGCACTCAACCAGAGTCACAGGGTGCCCAGGCTCACAGACTAGTTATCAAGCAGTCTGGCAAATACCCTAATTCTTCCTGAGTTTTCATTTCTCCATCCAGAAAAGGGAGGGGGAAGCAAAAGCTCCTGTTTGGAAGGGCACTTGCAGGACAAGTTTGAGTCTCAGGGACACCTCTCCCTACCTGCCCCTCAACATTTAAACTAAGTTTTAATATAAAAATTCACATCATGACAAATGACAAAGCCCTGATCCCTGGACTCTCTCAATCTCCACCATCTCCATTTGAACCCAGGCATACTTATTTACCCAGCATATATATATATACATACATATATATATGTATGTATATATATATATATACATATGCATATATATGTCATCTTGATGCTCCCATTTCCCCAGAAGCAGCATCTAGGACATCCAGGCTGGCTCCTGTGTCTTCTAACAAGTTCTCTGGGAGCCTTTCCAGAACATAAAATGTTTTGGGCTAATTGAGTGCAGCCATACTTCCAGCCCTGGCTCTCTAGGAAGCCGCCACTGAATATTAAGACATT
This sequence comes from Peromyscus californicus insignis, assembly GCF_007827085.1. Lineage (NCBI taxonomy): Eukaryota > Metazoa > Chordata > Mammalia > Rodentia > Cricetidae > Peromyscus > Peromyscus californicus. Next base: position 65,149,745 of record NW_026294469.1, on the reverse strand, counting down.
CGGCACAGACCAGTCATTTCAGACAATTCAAGGGTCTGCCTTGGACAATGAAGACCTGAAACTACATGGTGAGCCAGCCCCATACCATGGGACAGGCAGAAAGGGTGCTGTTCCTTACAGCATGTCTAGGGAGAAGAGCTGCAAGCATACCACACCCAAGGATCTGGGACATACTGGGCTGGTGGGTGGCACATGCAAAAGCCACCTTAAGACAAGAGGCTGTGGACTCTCCCAGAAAGGAGAAGGTGGGGTCACCTGACCACTTTGCAGCATTCTGTACTCCCCTGGGGGAGGTATGCGTCAACAAGGGGGATGACATGAGGTCTTTCTCAATTCCGCCCCAGAAGACTGTGGAGGGTTAAGGTGAGTGGAGTAGGGAGCAAGGATGTCTAGGGCGGGTGGAAGGGCACAAAGGGCTCCCGGGGGACCTCCAAGACTACCACCTAAGAACGTCAGCCCTTAGAGCAAGTCAGGGTTGAAAGTTTCTAGATAGGTGAAAGTAAATCCTCCTGATTTGGGCCTGGAGCAAGAACCAATCCTTCCACTGCCCCTTCCCATTATGGATGAGAAAGCCCATAGCCCATAGGCCAGAGGGAATGTGTGTGTGGCAGGGGAAGGGGGGTGTTGGAGAAACTGAACTCCACCTGCACCTCCAATCCACACCGCTAGAGCTCCCTGGGCTGTGGAAGGGGAAAGATTTGGACTATTTTAAGATGATTTTACCAGACATTTTAATTACTAGCATGAGATCATCCCTCGGATTGAGTGGAACTAGAGACCATTGTTTGTTTAAGAACCAATGGGTGAGCCGTGGGGTCTCTGAGATTCCACCTAGGGGGTGATGGCTTTGAGCCCCCACAGAGCAGATGTGTACCTATTAGGAGGTAAAGGCAGTGTGGAGAATGCAATTACTTTTTACCTTGAAATCTGGTGAGCTTGTTTCCTGGGGATTCCATAACAGAATGCCCCAGGCTGAATGACTTAAGCAATAAAAAGTTACTATCTCACCACTCTGAGGTCTGAGAATCCCAAATCAAGGTGCTGACTGACAAGGTGTGGTTCCTCAGGAGGCTCTAGGGCAGGGTGTATGCCAGGCTTCTCTCCTGGGTTCTTACAGCTTCGGGTATTCCTCGGCTAGCAAGAGGCCGTCTTCTCTCTGGTCTTTTCCTTCCATCTCACTCCCAGAGTGTGTCCTCTCTGGGTTCAAATTTCTTCTTATAAAGATACGACACACGGGTCAGGGCGCACCCTAAGAACCTCCGAAACTTGACCACCTACAAAGACTATTTCCAAATAACATCGTATTCATGGGTACTGGAGCTGGGGTTTCAGCATCTTTGGAGAGTGCATGATTAAATGTACTTGATCAACAAACCCTCCTTGCCTGAGAACCTGCTACATGTCCTATGCTGTGATGGGCACTTGAGATGCTGAAGATGTGACCCAGAGTGAGCTTGGTTGTGGGGACCACAGCAGGAGAGAAATTGCATTTGGCACATGGGCTTCTGTATCCATGAGGGACTCCTCTCTCTTTGGGGGAAGTGAGAAATTGAATCTTGAACATCAAATTGACTGAAGCTTGGCAGAAATATGAATGGGTAGACAGGTCAGGATGACAAGAACCTAACTGTCCTGGTTTTCACAGGGCAAGGAGGGTTCTGAGAATGTGGGAGTTTCCAGTGTTCAAACTGGGAAATGTCCAGGCAAAGGAAGAGCCGGTTACCGTAAACTAGGAGACACCAAATGTCCACACACCACGAAGCCACTGTGGATCTGACCGACAGGGAAGATGAGGTACAAAGCCTATACCGAGTCTTTCAGCACAGTGGCAGAGGTGCGCGCTGGTGGCTTGCTTGTCTTCCAAGACTTGAAGTGGTCTGTAAAGCTGCAACAGGGCCTGTGATGATGGCAAGGTTGGAATGAATGGGAGTGAGGCTTCTCCAGAAGAGGAGAGGGAACATCGTGCGCAGAAGACCATGCCCGGTGGGCGTGGGGTGGGGGGCTTTGGTTGAACAGCAACGTGCAGTTTCTAGTGCAGGAAGCAGGAAGACAGAACTGTGCTCATGAGGGGCCACGTCGGGAAGGCAGGTGGTAAAACCACACCAGGCAGGAGAGTCCTGGAATCCAGGCTTACGCATGGGAGCCTGCAGGAAATGGTGGGCCCCTGGGCTTCTAAACTGCAGATCCCTGGGAAATGTCCCTCTCCACTCCTATAGAAAACCAGGAATAAGGTTGTGAGCCCCTGAGAAAGGACCTTTTCTTTCCCCTTGCTGACTTTTTTCATCTTTCTCTCCATGCATCTGGCAATTAGAACATTCCAGGCCATGTACTGAGGGCCAGGAGCATGGACCATTTGTGAAAAAGACCTGTAGTTTAAAGGGACAATACAAAATTAATTAAGCGAGTGTGATGTCACAATAAGATGAGTGTAGCGAGGATGAGGGCCGAGGGTCCCATCGGCAGTATAACGACATGATAAAACTTGGCCCAGAAAGCCGGAAAGTAGGGTCTGCCCAGCATGGCTCCAGCAGAGAAAAAGACCAAAAATAAACCTGAGAACTGATGAGCAGGTCAGAGAGGGTGGAAGTCAGGCCTCACCTGTTCCGGTAAGGAATTTACTACAACCCCAGGGCTCTCAAGGCTGAATACCCCACAATTCACTGGGCTTTTTTCCTCAGCAATTAACTTGTCTCCCTCCCACTTGGCTGTCCAGATAATTGGGGGAGCCGAAGAAATTGGATCGAATACCATTTCCCCATAATAAAGAGCTTGGTTCTGCTCACCAGCGCCCTGGTTTTCTTAATTTCCCCTACCCCTCCTCTGTGAGCCTTCACCAAGAGGCTCACGACGACCAGTCCAGCTGCCTGGCACTCCATGCCTTGTTGTCCTCAGAAGAAATACGGGCAAAAAGGGAGCCTTAAAATTAAATAGCATGGAGTGTCCAATAATTAATTTGATTTTTATACCCATTGTTTATTTAATACAACTTTAAGACTACATTAAGAAGGCACAACTGAGCAGTGTAGCATGAAAATGAGCTGGAAGCTTTCCAGATGGAGGCCAGGAACTAGCAAATTGGTCAGATGTGTGGGATGGTTCCAACTAAGATGCAATCAAGAAGCCACATCCCCACATGGCTCAGCAGCAAGAGATAGGCCCGAAGTATTTGAGCTCCGAATCCCCGGTCTATAGAATAGCCCATGGCCCCTCAACTGGCTGGACAATGTTGGAAGTGAGAGCAGTATCAGCCATAAGCCTCTAGGAGGCTGGGCTATGGTATCCAGTAGTGATGCAGGGTGGCAGAACCCATGTAGCCTCCCCATCCAAAGGCTACTTGCCACAGAATACTTGCTGCCATCTGGAAGGATCTTCAGAAACCGCTCTGGGCAGCCTCTGCCTCTCCAGAGGTGAACTGGATCTTCTAGACAGCATCATCTCCCTGAGGAAGCAGGGCCTGTGCCAGGTCTGTCTGTTGCTCTCTCTCTCTCCATTCAGTCTCTGAGGCTTCCTTGGGTCTGACCATCCTGTGTTGGTCCTGACCATCCCACCTGCAACTTAACCTGCCTCTCTCTTGTCCCCAGGACTTCCTGGGAAACAGCCCACAGGCCTCATCAGCATAACACCCATTGCCCCTGACATCCAGTCATTACCTTCATCCTAAGCCTTGATGTCCAATCTCCCTCCTTGTACCTTGGCTTCCTGGCCTATTCTGCATGTTGGCAACCAGGTAAGCTGAGTGAGTCCAGTCCATTGTATGTTCATGTGATTCAAAGGCCTCAGCTCTACCCCATGCCTAGCTCACTCTCACTTGGCCTCCTATACCTCACTCTCAATGGGTCTTTCTCCATTCCTTTCTTTCCTGGCTCATTCTTGATATGGCTGGTATCTTCCCAGACCAGCATGGTGTTCAAGAGCCTCTGGCTGAATCACTGGGCCAAAGCTTGGGCTTGCTGCCCTTTTGCTGGGCTGAGTTTCCAGTGTTTCAGCCCTCATGTGAGCCATACCCTACATCCCAACCCTCCCCTGGCTGTCCTGGTGAGAGCAGCACAGCACTCCTCAACACCTACTCCTAATACCGCCTTCTTCTGGCGGGTGTGGCTGGAATGCCGACAGAGGCCTTGAGGCCCAGGCTCTGCCAGTTAAAATGAACAGGACAATAATATTTAATCAAAACAGTCTTTTGTAATGGGCAATTTCCATGTCATTGATCAATAAGAATATAGTATTGAGCTGAGCTGATGGAAAAATGTTGCAGAAAACAACTGGCCCATTGATCTTCCCCGTGTTATGATTAGAGAACGATAGGAGCCTACATTTTCTCAGGGACTAGATTCTGTGGTAAGGACTCGCTGGCAGGAGATGAGTGAGTGTGGGCAAGAGCGAATCCTGGGGGCTTTATCTTGCCAATTAGAGACAGGGTATTCAGTCTAGGTTTGTTTGTTTGTTTTTGTTGTTGTTTTTGTTTTTTCATATATGAAATGGGACTAATATTATTGACTCCTACAAGGATGTGAAATTAAAGAAAGTTTTATACAAATCTACGTATTAACTCATCAATCATTTAAATACATATTGAGTACCTTCTGTATCTCAGGCAAGGCATTGGGCACAGAGGTTATGAAGATGAATAAGACACAGTAGCTCAAAAACTTGCAATACACAGAAGGCGATGACGCTCAAAGGATTATTGGTGCTCAGTGTGATGACAGAAACATGCAAAGGGCATTATGGGAGTATACAGGAGGCTGTGGGGAACAGAGATGATGCAAGGCCTTTCAGAGAGGAAAAGCATGGGCAGCTGGGAAAGGAACAGCTTGGAGAGGGAGAGAGAGAGAGAAAGAGAGAGAGAACAGAGTTCTTAGAACATGAGATTAAAAGCAAAAAACCAATGAGAAATGTCTAAACATGTGTGGAGTCCTCTGTGGCTTGAGGCAATCAGGCTCAGTTGACAAAGTGTTTGTCTCAAAAGCATGAGGACGAGTCAGAAACCCAGAACTCACATAAAAGCCAACCTTGTAAGCCCACTGCTTGGGAGGCAGAGACAAGAGGGTCCCTAAGGCTTGCTGGCCAGCCAGCCTAACCATAAGAGAGCTACAGACCAATGAGACCCTGTCTCAAAGCAGATGGATAGCATTTCTGAGGATGGGTATCCCAAGCGCACACACATGCACACATACACCCATCCCCACATAAGTGTATGCACCTACACATACATGTTTAAAAACAAACAAACAAAAAACAACTATGATCAGGGCTGGAGAGATGGCTCAGCAGTTAAGAGCACTTGTTGCTCTTACAGAGGACCCAAGTTCAGCTGGCAGCACCCACATAGTGACTCACAACCACTGTAACTCCAGTCCCAGGGGATCTGCCACCTTCTAGCCTCTGTGGACACCAGTAATGCACATGGTGCATGATGGGAGAATGTCTTTTTGTATGCTATGAAAATATGTTGCTCTGATTGGTTGATAAATAAAGCTATTTGGCCAGTGGTGAGGTAGAATAGGGTTAGGCAGGACATTCTACCTAGAGAGGAGGAAGAAGAAAGGCAGAACAGAGAGGACGATGCCAGCCACCACCACGAGAAGCAAGGTGTAAAGATACCGGTCAGCCACGAGCCACATGGCAAAGTATAGATTTATACAATGGGTTAATTTAAGATGTAAGATCTAGCTAGTGAGAAGCCTGAGCCCATAGGCCATATAGTTCAAAATTCATATAAAGCCTCTGTGTGTTCATTTGCTGCAGGAGCCGGTGGGCAAAGGAAAACTTTCAACTACAGGTACACATACATGCAGGTATAAAAATAAATGCATATATATGTACTTAAAATATATGTGTGAGTATTTGAAGTGTGTTCTCTAGAGTTCATGTGCTGCTAGGAGCTTGGGTGGTATGGTAACGAGATGGTGGAACCTTGAACTGCTATATCCTAGGCCAAGATGAACAGATAATGAGGATACACATGTCAGAAAGGACTGTCGGTAGCCTTGCGGAACCAAGTGAGTTCTGATGAGAATGGGTTGTTACAAAGTGAGTTTGGCGCCTCACCCTCCGGCTTCCTCTCTTACCATATGATCTCCTCTGTGCACTCTCACATTGTGATGTCATCTGCCATGAGATGCTCACCAAAGCCAAACTTTTCAATACTCAGAGCTTTTAAATATCCAGAGCAATTAGCTAAATAAGTCTCTTTTCTTTATAAAGTATCCAGTCTTGGGTATTTTGTTATGACAACATAAAATGGACTGAAGTCAACTCTAAGTCACATATGAAGAAGCTGGAAATTAACTCCATGGGACATGGAAAATTCTTACATATTCTTTGAGACAGGATCTCATTATATAATCCTGGCTGGCCTTGAACTCACAGAGATCCTCCTGCCTCTGCCTCCTGGAATAAAGGCATGTAATACCATACCTGGCTAAAGATAAAACTTTTTTATTTTTGAGGCAGGGTCTCACTCTCAACCTTGGGTGCCCTGAGGCTAACCTTGAATTCACAAGGTTAGCCTCTGCCTCATGGGTGTTGGGACCAAAGGTGTGTACCACCATACCTGGGAGGACTTGCATTTTTTAAGCTGATGAGTGACACAATCAGAGTTACAGGAAGTTCTTGGGGCCTTAAAGAAGGAAAGAAGGAGGAGAGGAGAGCAAGCCTGGGAAGACGGAGGCTGAGTCAGGCTGAGGAGGACAGCATGGGAGGAGTCAGGAGGCTGGAGTCAGGTAAGGGTCTGAGTTACTGGTTACAGGTAACAAGATGACTCAGAAACGGGAAGATAAAAATGCAAAGAACATGGAAGTCATGTGGGACATGGTGATAAAATTAGCTCCACTGTAGACCACCAGGGCCCAGAACATCTTTAAAAACAGTTTTAAAAAAAAAAATACAGAAATATTGCCTCTAACAGTAGCAGGAAGACTTATTGCCAACTTGCTCACAGAAATAATGGATGCCTGGAGACAGGGAAAAGCGCATTCAGCGTCCTGGAAGAAACAGCTGCCAGTACTGAATTCTTACAAGAAACATATCCTTCAAAGGATTTGGCAAAGGCCAAAAGGGTTCGCTGCTCCTGATTGTGATGCAGCAGCAGCAGGATGCGGATCAGCTCTCCTGCCAAGAGCTGGAAGGGCTGGGGCAGTGGAGAAATGGTTCCTTTGGAGGCCTGAGGTCTGCTGAAGAAAGAACTGTAGGAAATTCCCAGAGGTGAGCTGACTTCTGCAGTCAGTCTAGTGGGGGAGGGGATGTACCAGTGGCTCTGCTGGAGACAGGAGAGTTGCAGGGTTCTCATGGTGATGGGGGCGCTGTTAGCTTTGTGGTCTTTTCTCTGGAGTAAACCTCACACCCAGGACTTTCTGGGCTGCTGTTTCTACATAACATGCGGGTGACATAAGGCCTCAGCTTCCTGGTCCTTGGGATGTTAGGATGGTACTCTTCAGCTCCCCAGTGAGTGTCTCCCCCCCCCCCCCCAGGCAGTGCCACAGGACTGCATCCTGCCTTCAGTCCTGGGCATCTTTCCCTAGAGCTCAGGGGACATTAGTCCTGGAATCCCTTCAAGATGACACAGGTTTAATGAAGGTCAGAATCAGGCTGGGGCAAGGGGGAGGGGTGAATGCTGAGATGGGCCACAACTCAGAAACCAGTGGTTAGGAAAATCCAGGAGCCTGCCTTGTACCCCCACAGCAGCCTCCTGTGTGTGTGTGTGTTTCTTGCTTCTTACTTGCTATCCCTCCTTCCTGCCAGCTGGATCCTTCCAAACCTAATTTTCCTCTGCCCATCAACCAGTATTTCTCCTGCAAACTTGAGGAGGTGGTGACCAGGAGCCATCAACATCCCACCCAGAACCTACCACAGACGACACAGCTCGGGTCACAGGCTCCTCTGCCAGGTCGGCACTCACCCCTGACATTGGTAGTTCCCAACTACCCCTGCAAACCATAAACTACTTAAGGGAAGAGGCCCGCCCCCCAGAAGGCAGCCAATGGGAGCCAATGGGTGCGTGACTGCAAGGACAGACAGACAGTAATACAGCACTGTGAAGAGGACAAACAGCAATATGCTAAAGGTCGGAGCACGACGAGAGTCTTCGGAGGCGAAGACCCCTTGTTTCCGAACTTCCAGCCTTCTCAGTCCCCAGAGTTGAGCTCACAGAAAGTGAAAGCTGAATTAAAACAGGAAGCAATATGGGGCTGGAGAAATGGCTGGGTCGTGAAGAACACTGGCTGCTTTTCCAGAGGTCCCGAGTTCAATTCCTAGCAAGGACATGGTGGCTCACAGCCATCTATAATGAGATTGGATGCCCTCTTCTGGCGTGCACATATATATGCAGATGGAGTGCTCATACATAAAATACATTAACAGTTGTTTTTTGTTTGTTTGTTTTTAACGGAGCAATAGTTTTCAGGTTTCTTTATGAATAGACTGGTTAGAGTTCCTCAACCCCCCCGCCCCATTTTAATACCAGCTGAAAAGAGTACCTGGCCCTAACTTTGTAATGTGGACTCCTTTAAGAACCTCTACTATCTTTCTCTTTCTTTCTTTTTTTTTTTTTTCTTTTTTTCCAGTTTTTTGAGACAGGGTTTCTCTGTGCTCTGTGTAGCTTTGGCGCCTTTCCTGGAACTCACTCTGTATCCCAGGCTGGCCTCAAACTCACAGAGATCCTCCTGCCTCTGCCTCCCCAGTGCTAGGATTAAAGGCATGTGCCACCACTGCCCGGCACCATCTTTCTTAAAAAATAAGAACAAAGTACATCTACATTCGACAAAAAACAAACAACCAAAACAACAACAAACCACATAGCAAGCAAATTTTGGAGGTTCATGGGGCACTCTCATCCTCCTAACTCAGGTTGAGTCTTAACACTGTGTTCAGTAGTAGACTGGGTGGGGGCTGTTGTGGAGATCGAATTCCATCAGAGATGGGTTTGATCCCACACACTCAGGTGCCACCTGTGTCTAAATGGCCAGCCTCAACCCTCCTGGGCAAATCACTGGGCCTGCTTCCATGTGTACAAAGACATGGACCCTAATACCTGGGGCCTGTGAATGGGATAGAACATGGTAAAATGGACTTTGCAAGTATGATTAAGGGTGATTGCTTTAAAGGTGGTTAAATATGATGCCTACAAACTTAGTTATCTTCATACAAACACAAGTACAATCCCTTAAACTTCTCTAGGTCAGACATTCAACACAACCTCCCTGAACAAGGTGAAAGTACTGACTTGGCGGAGCTTGCTCTCAGAGAGGATGTACCAGAGAATTTCTTTCTTCCTTCCTCCCTTCCTGCTGGTTTTTTGCGGCAAACCTGGCAAACCCGCTAACAAGAGTTTTATCAAAGAGAAAAAGGAACAGAAGAAGAGGCGCTCAGACCCGTGGAAAACGTCTGAAAAGAGAGGGGAGGGGTACAGGCCGCCTTTTAAGGACTAGCCTGCGCATGCGCACTCGGGTCCACGTGCCTACACACATGCGCATAAATTATATGGTCATGCTGCGGGCAAATTATGTGACCGGGTACGGGTTTGCTGGGTTTACTGGGTTTACGTAGGACGTATGACCCAGAAACGACTGGGCAGAAATGAGTGTCCTGCCAGAGCATGCGCGACTATCCCTTCCTTCCTTCCTTCCTTCCTTCCTTCCTTCCTTCCTTCCTTCCTTCCTTCCTTCCTTCCTTCCTTCTTTTCTTTCTTCCTTTTTTCCTTCCCTTTTTCCTGCATCCTTTTCAGCTTCTAAAGATCATATGATTTCTTCAGCTAATGGCCCATCCTTCAAACCCAAGTCCTGTTCACACCGTCAGGGCATGCTGAGAGTGTGGGCAACAGAGTGAGGACTTGTGGGCAAAAAAACAGCATTCTAGAAAGAGCCAATGGCAGAGTTTAGGAGTCAAATGCACAAAGCATTCTGGATGCCAAAGAGATCTGGGCACGACTCGATGCAATGTGACTCAGTAGGTCCCTAAATGGTCTCACTTAGTTCTTTGACCTTCTCTCCTTTGGAATCCTGGGAGGAAATGTGCCCCTGGGCATCATATGGGCATCTGGGAGACTGGCATAGGTAGATCAATCATTCCAAAACAGCAGGACACTGACAACAGAGAGGAGGTGGGAAGAGAGCTGGAAGAAAGGGCATGGAAGAGGATAGTGTTTAACCCATTCGCAGCTTGCTCTCACCTTTTAATTCCCATTGAAGAGACCTGATTCCCGTCTTGATAGGAAACATGCCCGTTGCATGGTTCAGAAAGCTATAGAATTGAGAGCTATTAAATACTAAAAAGACAAGGTGAGAAACAATTTGCAAAATCTCCTCTTTTTATAGACTGCAGCGATTGAGAAAAATTGAGTAAATTCCCCAGCTGCCTCAACTGCAGTCTGTTTCAAGATTCCATCAATTTTTTACGGTACAATCAATATTTATGAATCCCCAAAGAAATGTCGCAAAGAGAAACACCAGCACAACGTTTTCTCAGTGGTTTGCAGAGATGTAACAGGGGGACCTAAATAACTTTTAAAATAATCTCAATGACAATCAAAGACTCTTCCATAGCCAATATGGTTTAATGTCGGTGTTTATATTAGCCTTGGTCTGCAGAGTGCAGGGGGCGGGGAAGGGGAAATCCTGCAGTTTAATCTGTCCAAAAGGTGACACAGGCTATAATAACTACACCGTGATATGGTACTTAAAAATTCAAAGGAAGTGCTATATTAAAAAGTCCCTAGGTTTATATATATATATATATAAACCTAGGGACTTTTATATACATTGAAATACCCTCATTGGTTAAGCAATAGATTTTTTCAGTCAGCTGGAAAGAAAAGATTTCTGGGGAAAAAATAGGCAAACAAATCCACGTTGCTTTAATGGCTACTTTAGGTTTAATATCTAAACTTATTTAAATAACTCTGAGCCCTCCTGCCGAGAAATATTGAAACTAATGGATTCCTTTGTGCGTAATCTCCATTTAAATGTAGAGTTTAATTTCCCTTTCGGCTAAACCTGTGTGAAACTAGTCTTGAAATGTCCCTCTAAAAAACAGAAAACCCCATATAGAATATTTAGGGGGACTTCTTCATTTTATTTAAAATTGGTTTTGGGCATTAAAACTAAATAGCCAGCCACAAGTGAGCCCATAGACCCCATAAGTTTATACCTGGAATCTGTGGTGGGTACTGGGTGCCCGCTGTGCCCACGTGCACAGACACCCACGTGCACAGACACCCACATGCACAGCCAATTCCTACATGCACAGACATTCACATGCACAGTCAATTCCCACATGCACAGACACTCATGTGCACAGCTTCCTGTAAGCACACGTCAGACAACCCAGGGATGCTTCCACGTCCCGGCGTTTGGCATCTCTCTTAGCTCCCAACACTGTCCCGCTCTTTCTCATAATGATACCTTCGAGTTTCTGCTCCTGAATTCTTCTGTGTGGCTGAAGTCTTTGATTTCTGTTCCATGCAAATTTCCCCAGGCAGAGTCCTACTTCCCTGTGGCTGAGGCCATTTTGTGTGCATGAATATGCAAAGGAGTGCTGTGGTGTCCAAATGGGAACCAAGGAATAGAAAGCAACAACTACTGTCCTTTAACTCTGCAGGTAATGAAACTCGGCCCGGAGAGGGAGGGAGAGTCACCAGGACAGAGTCAGAGCAGGGTGAGAGCAGGAGAGCTGGTTCTATGGGCCCCACACTGCCTCTGCCAGGGATGCCTCCTCCGGCAAGAGCTCCTGCATGCTCACATGTTACTTCATGTTCTGCCATGCTTGCTGCATGAATATAAAGCACGTGTGTAAACATGCTGATAGAGCGGGCTTCTTGTATCCACAAGAGAATAGCAGGATGCTCAGATGAGTCTTTCTGTGGTCCTTTCTCATTGTGTGAAAAAAAAAATACAAGTTATAAAGAAGAGATGCATGCAACTTTCCGCCAACACCTCACTGCATAAAACAAGCCACAGTGGATGTGCTTGCCCAGGGACAGGCTTTGATCCCGGCCAGGAAAATCCCTGCTCCTGACTAAGTTGGACAAAGAAAAGAGAGCTGACTGTCTTTCAGATGATAAGGCAGAGCCCTGGCCTCCCTCTCTTGCCTTGACTAGGAAGCAGACGAGACCTACAGACCCTCTGCGCATCATTTGCCCCTCTTTAAACACAGGTGGGGACAGCAGCTTAGGAGACCAAAGGCTGCTCCTCAGTCAGGTGACTTGGGGGTTCCTTGGAGGATAGGATTTGATGTAATCAAATCCTAAGCTAAGGAGAAAGGCAGCATTTTGGGGTCTAGTTCTAGCATGTGTGCACACTTGCTCACACACGTACACCAGCTCTGAAGTCAAGCTCAGCATCTCGGGTTTGCATATTACAGGGGACTTAGAAAACATGAGACTGAAAACAGGAGCCTGAGTGGTTCTGCTAGTGTAAACTCTCTGGCCTCTCCAAGACCATCTGTAGAATACCCTAGAATGCTGAAGGAAGTGTGAGTTAAGTGTCACCATGAACTCCATGGTCTAAAAGTTTTCTCCCTACCAGCCTGTATCTTAAAACAATGGTAGTCATTCCTGTGGATAAGAACACTAAAATGCATGAGTATTCAGGAGAGATATTGTTATTAATCATTAACAGTTCAGTTAGAGTCAATGAATTTGTCACCTAATAGGGCCTTGGGAATACAAAAAGTTTCACTAGAAGAAGGAAGAAACATAAGATAGATCACAGGAAATATCTAGAGAAGGAAAGAGCCAGTCTGGAGTGCCAGCAGGGTCACTGGAAATACAGATAATAGGAGGATATCTTAGAGCATCCCAGGAAATATGCAAGCCACTTGCATGCTTCATTCAAAGCATTCTCAGGGCTGGCCAGCATTCCTGGGGGTCATGGACAGCTGTCATGCTGTTACTCAGGGCTCTGGGAGCATCTGAGAAGAAGAAGAGATGACCCAGGCTTTCTTCTAGGGCTCTGAACATAAGTGATGTCAGTTCCAGCAAGGACTGTGTGACATTTCGGGGTTAGTATACAGTCAGGAGCACGGACACTCTACACAGAGGAGGTGCAGAGGAGAAATGCTTCCTGGAGAGGAGACCAGTTGCAGAAAGGCGGGGACTAGTCCAGCAGATGAGTACGGAGGGAGAAGTGAGGGAGGCCACAGGGAGATGGGAACCTGTGCTCGCAGCACAGCACAGCACCGTGAGTGTCGCATGGGTCAGAGCTTCCTTCTGGACGGAAGTGCTCTGCAGATCATGGGCCAGGCTCAGCCCACGCACTGAAGCCAGAGTCCAAATTGCACACAGGTGATGGCAAACCTGCTCTGTCTCCTGAGTCCAGGGGCAGCTGAGTCCTCTTAGCTGTGGTCCTCAGCCCATTCAGATCCCCTGTGGAAAGCTGGAGCCAGGGAGCCCTTGGCGCTCTCCTCCATAGGTCTTACTTTTGGGTTTACAACTCCTTTAAGGATCTATGACAGCTGTAGACCAACTCTCTGTTGGAAAACAGGACGGAAGATAGGAAATTGGGGAATAGGTATTTTTAAGTGAGGGTGTAGCACAAGTCTCTTGGAAGCGGAAACGGCAGACTCATTATCCTGTCGATCTGACTCCAAGGTGGAATTCCTGTTTGTGGGGTTACTTTCCGATGCATGGGGCCTGTGTTGATAATGTTGAAGTGCTTCTTAATTAAGAACCTTTTTTCTATCTTATGCATAAATTAATCAAGGTAATTATTGTAGCATTATTATTGTTACATTGTACTTATAGCACACGAACCTCCGAGGTATGAGTAGTTTATAGATTTTTTAATCTAATGAACTCTGGTAGTCTCTAGACAAGGTGGAGAGCAGAGAAAGGATTATCAGAGTCACACTGCAGATGGAGAAAATGGGTCAAGCAAGGAGTGAAGGGGGCGGGCAGGGTGCTGGGCAGCAACCTGAAACCGCTTACTCCCTCTGTGACGATATGAAGGGCAGAGGAGAAGGTGGCCTCTGGAGTTGCGGTACTGGACTCCTGAGCCTATGGAAGTCCCACTCAGGTGGCACACCTGGAACCAGAGTGGAACAAAGCCTGGATCCATGGGTTACTCCTCAATATCGTCTTTACTGTCTACCTGCCCTAAGGGCTGACCATGTCTATATCAGGGCTCCTCTGTGGAGCCAGAAGCAGAGACACAAGAACCAAGTGGGGAGATCACTCCACATTCAACACCCTAACACTGTGACTCTACCATACCTGCCTCCCTCACACTCCCTACGTATGAGGCCCTGCCCTCAGAAGGGGTTCAGGTGGTTCTGTGGTTCCTCTTTGATACTACCAACAAGAGCGTTTTCATGAAAGCCAGAGTGTGGCCCCACTCCGCTCTCCTTTCTTTCCAAAGACATGACTGATCCTTCTTTCGTGTATTCCCACCACTGTCACCTGCCATGATGGGCCGGGAAGCTAACAGGGCCCACGTTAGAGCTGAGCCGACGTAGGTTCCATGCCCTCCAAAACTGTGAGTTTAAGAAACTGCTCTTCTTCACAAAGGTAGCCACCTCAGGAACTTCACTGGAGTGGTGAAGGCTGACTAACTCAGAGCTAAGAGAAGGAGTGATCGTGTCTGGTGATTCTGAGAGTTCAAATAAGTGAGGACTTGGGAACCGGCAGCTTTAGAAGGATGGAGACTTGACATTAAGTGTTAATAGAAAAGAAGGGCCAGGGCTGGAGAGATGGCTCAGCGGTTAAGAGCATCTGGCTGCTCTTCCAGATGTCCTGAGTTCAATTCCCAGCAACCACATGGTGACTCATAACCATCTGTAATGAGATCTGGCGCCCTCTTCTGGTGTGCAGGCATACATGTGTACATAACAAACACTGTATACATAATAAATAAATAAATAAAATCTTAAAAAAAAAAAAAAAAAGGCCCAAGACCTCTGTGAGGCATGTTCAAGTGAGGAGAGAAACAGCAGGTAAAGAGGAAGGATCCAGCCTTTTGCAAAAAAGAACACAGTGTGAAAAGGGGAAAGTGAAGGGGCTGAAGCCTGAGAGCATCCCCTTGGCTGGCTATGTGTCCCTCCTCTGGGTTCATACCTTAACCCTGTGTGTCAATATCCTCAAACACGCTATGCGATCTCAGGGACAGGAGACGTGCCTGGGTCATCTCTGCATCCTAAGGATGTGTCTAACACGTAATAGCACTCAGAAAATATTTGCCAAACTTAATTGAATACAGACTTGCACAGACAAATTCATTCACAAGAAGTAAAAATTGATTTCAAAGATTCAATAATACATCAACACACATGTCTGAAATAAATTTCACATGAGGAAAACAAAATACTCAACAAGTTGTCTTCATGGAATCTAACTCAGGTCCTGGCCTTGGGATCTGCTTTGGGATTGAGAGACCTTTAAATCTTTAGTAAGGGTGCATGGGAAGAATGGTTCTCTCAGATCTGTTCCTTTCCACTTAACCCTCTTCCCTCTACCATGACCAAGGGAGAGTCACACAGCCCGTCAAGCCTCTACCACAGGTGGACACACATCATACGCCAGCAGGGTTAAACTCTGAAGTCGGTAACAACACTATCCAAGACTAGATCCGTCAGCCAAATCCAAGTCAAGGTTTTGAACTTGAATTCAAGTATCTAATAGGACTGCTGGTTCTGCTTAATTTCTTGACTTCCTGTCATTTGCATGGTAATTTGTAGACAATAGATACCCAGATAGAAATCAATTTCCTTTCCTTTCCCACCTTATAGCAAGAAGCAGAAAGAAAGTGCCCCCTCTAGAAGCCTGAATGCAATAATGCTTAATGTCCCCTGGGCTAAGTGACAGATTGACAGCTGACTCTGAACTCTTCACCAAGCACTGTAGTAAAGCCTTCTACATGTGTTAACTCATTTAGTCCTTCCCATGCCTTTACAAAATGGATCTTATTATTAGTTCTCTTCTCCACAGGAGAAATTAAAGCACAAGTTATATTAATGCATCTATGGGTATGATGACTGGAGGTGTGGGGGGGGGGGTGCTGGCTCTAGTGTCCATGGCTGTGAAGCCTGTGGGAGGTGGGCTGTTTCCAGTGTCCATGGGTATGAAACCTATGGGAGGTGGGCTGGTTCCAGTGTCCATGGGTATGATGCCTATGAGAGGTGGGCTGGCTCCAGTGTCCATGGGTATGAAACCTATGGGAGGTGAGCTGGCTCCAGTGCCCATGGGTATGAAGCCTTCAGGGAATGGGCTGGCTCCAGTGTCCATGGGTATGAAGCCAATGGGGGATGGGCTGTCTCCAGTGTCCATGCTCTGATCAGGAGCCTAATCCTTCCTTTTCCTCCTCCAAAAGCTCTATGCTCTCACAGAAAGGCAACAAAATCCACTTCCGTTCCTGTCTGGTGAGCTAGTGTTCTCTGTGTAAAAAAACCACTTAAGTAAAGAAGCAGCTCTGGTTTCACCTTTGAAAGTCAAAGGCTGTTCTACAGAAGATGAACTCTCCATCCCAGGCATGGAGGTAAGGCATTAATGCAATTCACCAAGCCTTAGTTCCTAGTGCAGCTGAAGGTCTCATTCTAACTGGCAGTACATGATGGTACTAGACCCATGTGCATGTCCAAGGATTCTCTAGAAGTATGCTGAAGGCCCCATTCATTTTTTTATGAAGTGAGTTCATTACAATCTCCTCTGAATTGGAGTTCATTTTTTCTGTGTGTATTTGCTTTGGTTCTTAGATGGGGTCTCGTGTAGCCCAGACTGGCCACAAACTGTCTATATAGTCACAGGTGACATTGAGATCCTGACCCTCTGTTGATACCTCCTGGGGGTTGGGGGTAAGAATCAAAGCCTACACCTCATGCGTGCAAGGCAAGCATTCTATTAACTGAACTACATCTTCAGTCCCCAAATTAGAGTTCCAATAGCTCGGGAAGAAATCTGGCGTTTATGGAGGGTCCAGCGATGCAGGAGGAATTCTTCTAGTGAGCAGCACTCAATAATCTAGACACTTTAAGAGAACAGCTCGCTCCCTTATAACTACACAATTCAAAGTTCTTCTAACAGGTGTGCCAGGAGAGTTACTGTATTAACTGTGGCTGTGAACCCTCTCTGGTATTAAAAGTGGTCATCCTATTTGTATATTTCTATATCCATAGGACATCAGTTTCTTGATTCCACAAAAACTGTGGCCAAGGGCTTGACTTACGACACTGTCCTTCGAGGATGTCCCATTGGTCTCCTCAGCAGGCTCTGACTCTCCTCTTCTCTCCCCATGTTCCAGTCATAAAACAGCAACTTGACTCCTTGGCCTTCACTTTGTAATCTGTTCTACAGCTATATACGGTCATATCCTTCATTTGCAGCCCCTCGTTGGTTGTTTTTGCTCTTTTAGGGGGCCCACCACCCAGCTCCCAAATAAATCACACACACACACACACACACACACACACACACACACACACACACACACACACACACACACAGGCTTGCTATTTCTTATACATGCCCAGCCTTAGCTTGGCTTGTTTCCAGTCATCTTTTCTTAACTTAAATTATCTCTGCCTACCTTTTGCCTCTGGGCTTTTACCTTTCTCTATTTCTGTATACCTTTCTTTCCTTCTTACTCTGTGTCTGGCTGTGTGGCTGGGTGATCGGCCCCTGAAGTCCTCCTCTCCTTGTTCCCTTGCTTCTTCTTTCCTCCCAGGTTTCTCCTTCTATTTATTCTCTCTGCCTGTCAGCCTCGCCTATCCTTTCTCCTGCCTTGCTATTGGCCATTCAACTCTTTATTAGACCAATCAGGTGTTTTAGACAGGCACAGTAACACAGCTTCACAGAGTGAAACAAATGCAACACAACTTTGCATCATTAAACACATGTTCCAGAGCGTAAACAAATAAACACATCTTAAAATAATATTCTACAACCCCAGTCTGTCCAGGAAGGTATTGTTCTGCCAAGATATGCACCACAATAAACGTAACACCCACTTGGTCACTCCCATATAGGTGGACATCTTCTAAAACGGGCGAAGCCATCTTGCCATGGCAGGATGCATGTGAGTTAGGTTTTTAATGTATTGTCTGAAAACTGACTCATAAAACACAGGACACCCGGCATGGGAATCCAAGTATGTCTGTGCTGCTGTAACAAAGTACTTGAGACTGCATTAAATTATATAAGGAATAGAGATTCATTTCCCCACCAGTCTGGAGGCCGGGGAGGCTAAGGTTGAAGCACAACAGGTTCGGTGTGTGGTGGGTCTGCTTTAGCAGCAGCAGCAGCTCCTAGTGGCCTGGTCATGTGGCGGCAAAGAGAGGGGTGAGGAGAGGACAACCCTGTGTCCTCACAGGGGGAGAAGGTAGGTTCTTCTCGAAGGTACTAGTCAGGGCCAAGCCACCACCTAAAGGCCCCTTCCCTTCATATAACCTCAGCGGGAGTGAAGTCTCAGGGAATGTACTAGAACCACAATCATGATCTTTCCAAGCAGGTGCTAAATATTTGTAGAACTCGGGATCTAGGATGCCTTGGTGCTCACTCAACAATGTATCTCTTCCTTCATGTTGGCTCTTGTTTTTCATTGACTGTCCTTTGAATGAAATGGTGAATAAGTGACTTCATGCAGAATGAGATGCACTAGCTCCCTCCCTCCAAAGCCCAGGGCCTGGCTAAGGCTGGTTACCACTCTGTTCATCTCAGCCCACCATGCATCCTTGAGTTCATGGATGCTTTTGGTCTGTGGCCCACATCCTTCTGCAGTATGCTTCTCCGAGCACACTTTCCTACTGCCCTGCCTGCCTCTAGCAGCAACCTCTCTTTCCGTTCCAACCCTCTTCATCTGTTGGTTGTCCAAACCCCAGCTGTCCTGGCAGTCTCCGTGTTGCTGTGACAAACACCACAACCAACAAGCAACGTGGGGAGAAAAGGGTTTATGTAGCTGACAGAGCCTTGTGAAGGGATATCGGAAGGGAGAGCAGGAACTCACAGCAGGGTCCTGAAGGCAAGAACTAAAGCAGGGGCCCTGGAGGACGCTGCTTACTGGCTCCCTTCTGCTGCTCATGCTCAGCCTGCTTTCTCACACAGCCCAGGGTGGCCTGAGCCCGCCCACATCAATCATCAATAAAGACCATGCCCCACAGACATGCCTGGAAGCCAGGAGACAATTCTTCAGCTGAGCTTCCCTCTTCCGAGGTGTGTCAAGTTGACCACCAAAACCAGCCATCACATTAGATAACCGGTCCTCCTTCCATGGGGCAAGAAGAGCTAGCCAAACACTAGCCAAACCCTGAGATGAGGCCTAAGTCCTGTAAGATGACGAAGGGCTTGGATTTTGTACATTGTAGGTGAAACCCACTTCAACTGGGGCTCACCATATGCTTACTCCTTAGTTCTGGGCACATTCAGGGTCACTAGCTATCTAAACCTCTAAAAGTGAGACAGATCTGATGGCCATAAAACTCAGCCCTCTCTGTCTTGCTCGGTAGAATGTAGATGGACGTTTAGAGGTCCTTGGTCATATTGCCAGCTTTGAAATCCACTTGCAGAGAGAGGGGAGGAAGATCAACAATTTTAACTCTAAGATTTTATAATTATTAAAGATTCCATTTCTGAAGATTCTTTTTTAATGCTTATTGCTTCCAAGGTGTAAATCTAGCCTGCTTTTGGAACCTTATCAATCAGGCAGAAACTGGGGCTTAATTAACATCTCTGAGTGTTGATGTTTCCAATCAAGGTTCTCTGCCTCACCACATCACCAAGACGTAGTTTCTCAAAAAAAAAAAAAAAAAAAAAAAAAAATTTGCTAGGGTCCTAGGCTCAAGCATTTTCTTCCCAGGACTTTGCATTCCGAACATGTGGCAATGAGTTTGGGGCGAGTCTTAAGTCTCTGCAGATGTCAGTGCCACTACCTAGAGTTAGTCATCTTCGACTCCTGCGCCTGCTGTCTCGTGGTGACTTCAATAGAGTTACACCTGATTTCTAAATATATCAGTGTGCAAAGACAGTTAACTAGGACTTATTTGTGCTTTGGGAATTAAAAAAAGTAATTAACTGGTATTTTTAACGCATCTGCTCTTTACAGGATGATCTAGTTAAATGGTTCACTTATAAGATCAGGGAATTTGGTACTTTTCAAAATAGTCCATCTTAAATGGTTCCAAAGTTATCTTAACAGGCTGATCACTTGAGCTTTGCTTCCTGGAGAAGCTAAGAGGGGACAGAGGGGATCTGAGACACGTGTAGAGAAGGCTCAAGGACAGGGGCCACAGAGGCTCACCCAGGCCCAAGAAAGTATTTAAAAGATTGTTTCCAGACTAAGACATATTTTTGTTCCTGTCATGAAAGCAATGATAACATCTAATTTGCAACATTTAAGGGATGGAATGGCCCTAATTTCCTCACGCATCAGTTTACCATTCTCCATTTGAGTCTATTGTTCAGCTCACATTGTCAGCTCGGGAGTCAGAAGATCTCCAAGTAAAGCACACTGCTCACTGGTCTATAGGATGCATGAGATGTGTACCATGCCGACATGGTAGTACATATCCATACTCCTAGCACCCTGAAGGTTGAGGCAGGAGGAGCTCAAGTTTGAGGTATGTCTGTACTACATAGCATGGTGCTGTCTCAATAAGACCAACAGCATAACAGCCTGGGGGGAAATAAAGAAGAAGAAAAATGACGACAAGTTTCCAGCCTCCAAGATGGCTGCTAGAAGTCCCGCCTCCCGCATTTGCACCTGGCATGGCCTTTCCCATACCATAGCAGGGCTGCACTATGGGAAGAATAGAATAGACAGAAGGGATAGGAAGACGTCTTGAGATCAAGGTACAGTACCCACTACATCCTCTCTTCTCTCCTCTCCCTCTTCCCCTGGCTCATCTGCTCTAGAAGGAACCAGCTGGCATGAGAGGCCCGCTCAGTGAGGATGTTAAACTTGCTGCCTGCTGTCACATAAGCTAACTTAGAATAGAACTATGGCACGCTGGTGGCTACAGCCTGGATGAGCAGGCCAATCAGAGCCTTGCCAGAGATCTTAACTGAGATACCCCTGGATTGGGTTCCTGACCCTCCAACATCGTTCACTGTAACAAAGGCTCGTTGTTGTAAGCTGCTCAGAGTGGAAGTGGTGTAACACGTGGCATGCAAGTAATTTACAACATGAAACAAGATCTGGAACACAAATGCACATAGTTGGACATAGCTGTGTGGCCACCGTGTGCCCTCTCTGCCTTCTCATAACCCAGGAGGTGATACCCTCTGACATTCACTTTGCGCTTTTCTAAAAGTTGCTCAAGCCACAGGCTCCCACACAGCTTTTGAAGATGAGCCATAAGTCTCGGTCACTAGCTTTGTTTGTGGGCCCATCCCATTAGGGTTTGTGGGGCTCAAGCCCATTTGGCAGGTTTAGGTCCAACTCCTTAGGACATTTGTTTTTGTTTTTGTTTTGTTTTGTTTTGTTTTGTTTTGTTTTGTTTTGTTTTGTTTTGTTTTGTTTTGTTTTGAGATAGGATTTCTCTGGGTAGCTCTGGCTGTCCTGGAACTCACTCTGTAGACAAGGCTGACCTTGAACTCAAAGATCCACCTGCCTCTACACAGAACATCTCTTACTTCTAAGCACATTGTGGCTTCTGGGCCTCCAACTGTGCATGTATATTTATGAGAAATTGTAATTGGTTGGGGCAACAAGGTACCGAAAACCTGTGGTAGAGAAGCGATCACAACCCTGCACACTGCCATCTCCTGCTGCTATCTCAGGGTGAATGACTGGCACCCCTATGCATGGAAAAGCCTCCCTTCTGAAGATATCTGGAGCAAATGAGCTGAAGCAGGAGAGCAGGCTTTAAGCAAATCAGTGAGAAGACCAGCCAGGGTTGACACAAGAAACAAAAACATCCCATTTGTAGTAAGCAGAAAATGACGTAGTAGCAAAAGGAGATACTGACAAAATTGGTAAACCATCCCCAGTGTGTGACTCAGTGGACCTCCAAGAATATCTAGTTGACCAGCCATTACAGGTGAGAATTGGTAGGCCACAGGAGACCAATTGAACATGGGTTCACCCCGTTCACCCCATTCATCCCTCCAGCTGCAGTTCAGGGCAGAGTAGGTCATGACTGCCTTCACCACAGATGCCCCTGAGCACCCTGGGAGCTGGTGTTTGGACTGCAGCTGTGCTCCACACTCCATGGTGTCTGTCTGTCCACCAGGTGCTCTGTAACATTTGTCAAACCCTAAGAGTAATTACTCTGACCTTGGTTCCACCTCCAGTTCTGAGCCAAGTGTATCTAGTGGTCAGAATCCTGCTCAGACAGAGCTCCAGCTGTCAGGAGGCCGTGGGAATGTAAGTTTAGCTTTGAAAACTCTGACTTTCAGAATGGTCCATCACAACAAGGCCAAAACCTATGCCCAATGCAGAGTCACCATTTTCAAATTTATTTTTGTACGTGTGGGTATTTCGCCTTCACATATTTTGTGCATCACATAGGGGCTTAGCTGTTTAAAGGTGATTGGATCCTGGTCGACTCATAGTAGGATGCCATTGTTGAGAGGTATAGTGAAAAGTTGGAGAGGTACCTAGTTGGAGGAAACAGGCTATGAGGGAAGGGTGCCTTGGAAAGACACATCTCAGCCCCTCCCCTTCCTCTTGTTCTTTCTGCTTCCTGACTGCTGAGAGGTGAGCTGCTTTGCTCCTACCATGATATTCAGCCTCACCACACAGCAATGCAACCACCCAGCCACAGGCTGAAACCATGAGCCAAATAAAGCTTCTTTCCTAGTTTCTGTCAGTTGTTTTTTGTTTTTGCTTTTTTAGATGTATGCATTTAATATGTATACAGTGCTCTGTCTGCATGTTTGCCTGCAGGCCAGAAGAGGGCGCCAGATCTCATTACTGATGGCTGTGAGCCACCATGTGGTTGCTGGGAATTGAATTCAGGACCTCTGGAAGAACAGCCGATGTTCTTAACTGCTGAGCCATCTCTCCAGCCCCCTGTCAGGTGTTTTTGATAGCAGTGAAAGGTCTGACTAACAGATGAGAATCCCATTCAGCAGGATTCCAGTGTCATGACCCATCACCTCCCAAAGGCCCCATCTTCTAATAGCGTTACCTTGAGAGTCAGGATGTCAACATGTGAACACACAAATGTTCAGATCACAGCGTGGAGTAAGAATCAGATGCAAAACATTTTATGCACAGAGGTCCTTGCTTCACACCCACCTCCCAAGACAGAGGCTCAGCTTCACAAACGGTGCTAGGGTGGTTCCAGACAGCAAAATCCACAGCTCAGATCCTTTCCCAAGGCACCCATTAGTGTATAAAACTAAGCGAGTCCCCAGTCTCCCTGGCTCTGACTGTGTCATCCCTCATATCGTGAACTGGACTAGCTATGCTCTTGAAGCCTAAAGCACCACGAGGACCAGTGTTTAGGATAGCAGAACAGCTAATAAGGAGGTAGAATGAGGCTGAGACCTCTGCCACCCCTCATCATACCCTTGGACTGAGTACGGGGACCCTTTGAGAGCCGACCAAACAAAGGTAGTCAATATAAGGTAGGTTCCCATCAGGTTACACATATAAGACAAGGGCTCACTTGAGACCTGATCATCCAGAGGAAGGGATGGGGGGGCTTTTGCTCTGAAGATGGCCTTAGGTGGTCCTTCTGGGTCTGTCCATTGGCCCCTCACCCTCCCAGATGAACAATTTCTTACTAACCATGTTATGAGGGGAGGGGCTCCATACAAACCCATCGGCAGTCGCCCCCCTCACCCCCGAAATTTGAAGCTGGGGCTTTCACTGGAGTTGAAGGTGAGCCGTTCTCCATAAGAGCACCTTGGGGGTCGCCAGGGGTTACACAGCAGGAGGGATTATCATTGAAATGGAGTTTTGACAGAGGTGGTACCATACTTCCTTCCACTCTGATGAAATGTGTCATTAAATATAGAAATAGATCACACACCTTCCCACTGAGGTCCTCTGGAACTGAGTATCTAGGTGAGGAGCTGAGCATCTGTGAGAGCTCACACAATGTGAGGGGGGTGGGAGCAAAGCTCCCTCACCAGGGAGATGTGCTTAACTAGACTTATAAATAGCCCCATCATAGCTTGTTTGATTAATTTGGGGGGAAAGAGTAAGGGTTTTGCCAATTCACCAGATTTCATGTTTTCAAAGCAGTTGCTAATGTAAATATTAGCATCCAAAATGAGCAAATGGTCTCTGGTAATTAAATGCCCTAATTTACAGGTTCCATTAGCAGCGAACAAAGATAATTTCCCCCTTAAATTAACTTTTCTCCCCTTGTCCCTTACCCTGTCTTAACTTGCTATCAGGCATCGGGTGGATGTGCTTGCAGAGGGACTGAGTGAGAGCAAGCTCTCTCGTGCTGAATGCAGGGCAAGGAGTTAGTAGTCCCTGAAGACAGAGCTCAGAAGAGGAGAGCCAGAGCCATGCCCAGGAGAGGTGGCCCTCCAGTGTGGTAGCGGGACAGAGCACGACCTGAGGTGGGGTCAGGAGCTCTCCCAGTGTCTGTGTGAGATCCCCATTCTGTCATCTCTTAGAAATCTGCTCAGGTGGAGGTGTCTAATGTCCTGAGTCCAGAGGCTGGTGAGTGTGAGCCTCTCCCTTATATTACCTCTTTTTTTAAATTAACACTTTTTTCATTTATTTTACATACCCACCACAGCTTCCCCTCCCTCCTCTCCTCCTGTTCCCTCCCCCAACTCCCATCTACCCCCTCCCCATCCACTCCTCCTCTATCTCCATTCAGAAAGGGGCAGGCCTCCCATGGGCTTGAACAAAGCATGGCACATCGAGTTGAGGTAGAACCAAGCTCCTCCCCCGGCATAAAGGCTGAGCGAGACATCTTGATGGGGTGGGGGTGGATTTTGGGGTTAGGGAGAAACCTGGTGCCAGGGAAACTCCCAGGAATCCACAAGGATGGCCCCAGCAATGACTCCTAGCAACAGTGGAGAGGGTGCCTGAACTGGTCATCAACATTACCTCTTATCCTGCAGAATTCCTTTGAAGTGCTATGAGTTGTTACATTTTATTGTACAAACTAAGATGAGACTAGGCTCCTTGATGTACTGGCTGGTAGCCACTGAACAAAGGCCAGTACTGATACATCCACATTCTCACGGGGAGCTATAGAATCCTAAAGCCAACACCAGACAAACACATCAAGATTAAGTGAGTACCCATCCCCTGCCATGTGCTAGGAAAGGTATTCAGACAGATAGGCCAAGATTCACCCATTGGTTCCCACCTGATTTATTCTGCTTTATTTATTCAAATGGCAGCCCTGTGTGGTGATATATTGTGCACCCCAATAAAGCTTGCCTAGGGATCAGAGGACAAAGTCAGCCACTATATTAAACATAGAGGTCAGGCAGTGGTAGCACACACCTTTAATCCTAGCATTCGGGAGGCAAAGATCCATCCAGATCTCTGTGAGTTCAAGGCCACACTGGGACAGAGCCAGGCATGGTGGCACACACCTTTAATCTCAGCACTAGGAAGGAAGGAAGATGGCAGGGCACAGAAAGGTATTTAAGGAGTGAGTAAACAGGAAGTCTCTCTCTGGAGGCTGAGGTAAGAACGTGGCTGGCTTGTTCTGTTTCTCTGATCTTTCAGCTTTCACCCCAATATCTGACTCTGGGTTTTTTGGGGGTTTTTTTGTTTGTTTGTTTATTAATAAAACCTTTTAAGAGTCATGTTACAGCCCTGCACCTCCTACTGTCTCCTCATAGCATTGAGACTAGGAGAGGGGAGGGGAGCACTGGGGTATGGTAGAGAGACTATCTGAACAGCCCCGACAGTGAGCTCCTGTTCAAACCTGCACCCTAGGTGTCTCACTGGCCCCCCTCTAGTTCCCGCTCTGCCAGTCATTCCTCTATTAGGAATACCCTAGCTAGACTCTGGCTCTTCAGGTTGGGTAAGACCTGAAGAGCTCCTCTGGTCCAGCCCTGTGTCATTTGGGGACAAGGCAGATAAGAGTGTGTGTAGACCTGGCTGGGATACATGGAGGAACATTGATGAGACTTAAGAATGGGCTTGGTGGCTGGGCCCTTTGCTCTTTAGTAACCATTCCACAGCCCTGGGATGCACACAAAGGCAAGATACTCCCACTATCCTCCCGGCACATGGATAGAGAGGGGAAAATCACAGATAATAGCTTTGAGAAGAAACTGGTTATAAGAGGGTAGAGAGGGTTGGGGAAGGAGCCATCAGAGCACATGACTTGGGATCTTGGTGAAATATCCTCAACTGGAAGGGGAAAAAAAAGCAATGATCACAAACTAGGCAGGCGCTCCCATAGTAAGAATCTGCTTTGTGCTGAAGCAGGTCTAAGGTTAGGGATATGGGCAAGCATAAGCACACAGCTTGTCAAGGCATTGACGTGGCAGTCAGTTAGAGAGAAAGGAACGTGTGACAAGTCAGTTGACCATGGTAGATGCAGGAGAGGGTCCTGGCAAGAGAAAATTCTTTAAGGTTAGCTGAGCAGGTGCATTAGTCAGAACAGGCTCTGTCATGCTGGAATAACAAACAAGCCCAGACTCTTTGGGAGTGGTACATGACAATAACAAGTTTTATCCCATTGGTTTTGAACTTGCTCGACCTGGGGCAGCAGCTGGTGGCATCTTTGTTTGGGAACCCACACTGACAGAACATCTCGATGGGCACAAGAAAAGAGAAAGGAGAAATGCATACGGACATGGTCCTTGCCACATCTTCTCACATCTTATTGGGTGAGTTCCACACTGAGTGTCATTGATATGACCCAAACAAGCCACACACTCAAGCAGTAGGTACAAGCCTCCTCTGAGGACAGAACATATTTGTCAATCCTACCTCTTATAGCAGGGGGGGCTTCCTGGAGGAGATCACGTGATATGGGTCTATCTCAAGACAAATACAATCAAGAGAATGTGCTCATCCAGCAAGACTGCACATTCTGCAAATGAAAAGCTTGGGCTTTGGAGGAGACTCTGGAGGGAGCTGATTCCACCTCAGTTTTCTCCTCTGCTGTTTGGGTATACTAATAAAATACACTTGGTAGACTTGCTGGGAAGCTGAATAGAGTAACATGCAGAGCTGCTTTGGAATGGTAAATAGAACACGGTAAAAAAAAAATCAATAAAAACATGCTAGATAAATACCAGCTTTCATTGTTATTTTAGGTGTCATTTAAGCCCAAAGAACTAAATAGTCAAAGTTTATTTGGAGAAAATACTGTAGAAAGTATTCTAACAAACACCAAGGAGTTCTGGTAGATGAGCGTAGCAGATCAGAAACCAAATAATGCAGAGCCAATTAAGGAGACCACAGGTGCCCTTATGGGGGCTTTAGACTTGACTGACCAGTGGAAGTATAAAGATCTCCCTCTCAGTGGTCACCTAGCAGTCACCTGGCATTTCCCTTGAAGACCAGACCAACCTTCCCACCGGAAATGGCAGCTCTACCACAGTGGCATGGCCCAATTACTACACTCCAGCTCTTTCTCAGACTGTCTGGGTGACCCTGGGCAAATCCCTTCACCAGTCTGAGTCCTGGCTCTCCTCTTCTCTGAAAGGAGAGGTGGGTTTGAGGGTGTGCCCCTGTCAATGGTGCCCAGATTTCTTCTGTAGCATGAATCTTAAAAGGTCTTATTAACAAAAACAAATCCGGAGCCAGTTATTGGGGTGAATGCTGGAAGATCAGAGAAGAAGAACAAGCCACAGCTTCCTCACCTTGCCAATTTCTCAGCTGATTCTGTTTCCTCAGACTCTGAGTCCTTATCCAAATGGATCTCAGCTGAACTGCTGCTAGAAGCCTAAAAGCTTAACCAGCTCTAGTTCCTGGTCCTCATGCCTTATACACCTTTCTGCTTTCTGCCATCACTTCCTGGGATTAAAGGTGTGTGTCACCATGCCTGGCTGTTTCCAGTGTGGCTTTGAACTCACAAAGATCAAGGAGGATCTCTGCCTCTGGAATGCTAGGATTAAAGGGATGTGCTACCACTGCCTAACCTCTATGTTTAATATTGCGACTATTCTGTTCTCTGACACCAGATAAGTTGATTAGGGTGCACAATATTTTGGGGAACACAATACCACCACATTCTTCTACTCTTTCTCCAGTCCACAGTGATCCTGGAGCACTCAGGGCTTCCATTACATCTCATCTTACAACATTTTACACCCCCCCCCGCCCCGCCCCAACCCTAGCTCTGGTCCTTCCCAACCCCCTCTTCAGCCCCAACACCCTAAGCTTCTTGTTTCCCATGAAACCTGGTTTTCACCAACAGCTCCAGAGGACAAAAAGTCTAAGTGAGCCCCAACCCTGACTCTTCTCCCTGGAGCCAGAGGAGATAGACAGTATCTGATTAGTTCGCAACAATATTACATATCTTATACATCTTTTAATCCGTTTAATAAGAAAAAGTTAAAATGTACACACAACTAACCAGCTAACAATGGCCCCAATTTGTGTTTTGTCTTACTGAGACTAACATTCATGTCTACATGAGGATGGCATGTAATTAACATGTCATAATCAAAATGACTAAGTTTGACACATTATAATCACTGCATGGAGATTACAGCATAGCCAGGGGCGATCCGCAGAGCCTATCTTAATATCATTTGCATAATGAAAGCATGGTGGTGGTAATAGCTTTTTTCTCTTGTTATCATAATTTCACCCAGGGCTGCAAGGGGCTCCCGCACTGTCAGATGCTGCCTGTTAAAAGTCATTGTGACTTGAGGAAGGCAGCAGAGTGACCCAGAGCCCTCCCCTTGGAACAACAGTTCTAGGGAAGACCCCCAATGGACCGAGTGGGACCGTGTGAGGACAAGCCTGCAAAAGAGTCTCCTGAGACACGTGCCCAGCAGGCACCGGGACAGCCTGCCTGCCCTAGGCCTCTGGCTTTCGATAGATAAGAGACTGCCTTCTGATCAATAGTAGTTTCTGACATTCTTAGACATACACCCCCCCAAGAAATGTGACCAGATAGTATGAATACACACCTAAATATGCCCCTGACAATTAAATGGGCTTCTTGTCTGTCTACAGTCACGATGCTGACCATGAAATCAAAGCCATGATCTGAAATCTAGCCATGGTCTAGCAAACCAGCCATTCTACCAGCTTTTCCTAGCCACAGACCACATCCCCAGTTTCAGTGAGTGCCTCCTTGAGGCAATAAGATGAAACAGAGTGTAAGAGAACACCCATTCACACATAGGAATTCACCCATTCCTTCCTAATTCACTCTACATCTGTTGAAAACCATCTTCCTTGCAGCTCCCTGATTGGCACCACTCTGCCGTCCTGTTCTTACCTATCCTCCCTCTGTTCTAGCCCGCTCCCTGGCCTCTCAGAACTTCAGACAGAGACCCACCTACATATAACCTGTTGGTGCTTTATAAGACCCACCACAGCCCCAGAGCACTGTGTATAATTAAGTCATTTAAGACTCAAGTAGGTACATGGTGCAGGGGTGGGGGTTTTGCTAGGACCTGGCACTAGGAGTAATATACCAGCATACTTAAAGAATAAAAATATGCACACTCCTGACCAATGAAAATGAGAAAGAGTACCTCCATGGTGGAAAAACAGGTCAGACATCACCCGAGCCAAGTGACCAAGGCTTATGTCACCAGTGACAAACACTGCCAATACCACACATCCCTGACAGGATGAAAATGATGCAGGAGCTACTCTGAACAGAAAAGCCATTTGTGGGAAAACTAGGGAATCTAAATAAAGGCCATCATATGGCTAATATGCTCATACGAATGTTAACCGCTTAGTTCGGATAAAAGCAGCTAAGTCTGCCCGGTGTTAACACAGATAAAACTTGATGAAAGTTAACACTGGTAAGATGGGGGAAAGAATGGGTCTCTGTGCTATCTTTGCTGTGTTTTTTATTAATAAAGTTGGAATTTAAAAACTGGATTTATGAAATTTCATACACATACACACATCCTAAAATTGAGTAAGATCTCAAAAGCTTTTAGCAAATGGTCAAGGAATCCGATGTCTTTGTTCCCAATGACATTCCCCATGGTTTGACTAATTCTGCCCATCCTAGCCACTGAGTCTTGACTTCAAGCCATAACTACATTTTGGGTTGCATAGAAGAGTGTAGGAAGGATAATGTGTATTTATGATCTTAAATGCCCAAATACAGATATATCTCATTTTAGGGAAGCCTATCAACCAAATGGCCTTGTTTTGCATCTCATATGTGACATCATACATGTACAAATGAAAGTAAATTAATAGAAGTTAAAATGCATAAGAAGAAATAATTTCCCACAAGACCCCACAACAGAGATGAAAGAACCTGGGACTTCATAGATCTATCCCTCCATTCGTATATGAAGAAATACGGACTTAGTGAGCACAGCGATCTGCCTGGACTCTCACAGCAGGTTGTTAGAGAGACGGAACTGGGACCCAGCTCTTCAAACTTTCAGCCGAGAGATTGGAGTAAAATCCTAGTTGCTCATGTCCAAAGGGTGCATCTATCTGGCTCTAGAGACAAAACAGCAATTCACATGTCAAAAACAGCCAGGAGCTCTGGCTAGCCACTCCTTCTATACTCAATGTGGCTTCTCTTGGCATTGATGGTCTCCCCCAGTGGGCTCTGCTTTCCTAGGAATGTGCAAGCTGCTCTTCTCTGCCCAGAGATGCACTTTCTGGACACATTCTCTGGATGTGGCTGGATGCTATTCACATGGCCCCAAAGCTAAGAGCTTTGTTGCCAAGCCAGGGCTTGTTTCACCCTGCCACATCCCCTCCCTTGTGTGGAGGGCTTGTCATTCACTGTTGACTGCCAGTCATCAGGGTCCTGGGTAGGAAATGAGGCCAAGGAACTTGGGCACAGAGCCCCCTGCTTCGAGGGAACTGCTGACTCACAGCCAATGCATTTTAACACAGGGAAACTCCCAGGAAAGCCAGAGGGCTGTGCCTGGATTCCCAGAAGCAGAGCTTTCTGCTCTTCTTCAGGCCAAGAATTAATGCCATTGTTTTTTTCCTAGGCCAGGAAACTATTCTCTCTCTCTCTCTCTCTCTCTCTCTCTCTCTCTCTCTCTCTCTCTCTCTCTCTCTCTCTCTCTCTCTCTCTTTCTCCTACAAGATGGAATCCTACACATCAGGGAGCCACTGCTGACATCCCACAAGCTTCTCTGTACTTAGGAAGACACTCAGAGTTAGCGACATTATTTGGAAAGTTGTAAAAGGCTCCTCTCTCACCGGCAAAGACATCTACTATATCTCCTTCCTTTGTACCTGGATTCTTCCATTAGTTGTGGGATCCTTTGGCTTCAGAAGAACTTTAGTTTTAGTTTTTTGAATCTCATTGCTGCTGTTGGCTGCAAGGGACTGACTCCATACCTGCTTCTCTAAGCAAAATGAGGATGCCAGTGGTTTAACTCTCAATACCCAGCTAATGGCCTGAGAGCCTGGGCACAGTAGGGTAAGCCCTGAATGCAAAGACCAGAAAGATCAGAATTCTGATGTTCAAGGACAGGAAAGGGGTGTCCCAGCTCCGGAAGAGAGATCTTTTGCTCCATCCTCCCTCCAGTCCCCCCTGTCACCCCACAAATGGCAGCCACTCACACTGAGGGCAGATCTTTCCCATCCAGTCAACTCCTGGGTCAGCCTCTGACATGCCCTCACAGCGCATCTGAAAATAATGCTTTCCTAGCTCTCTAGGCATCTTTCAATCCAAGCAAGTTGACACCTAAAATTAGCCACCACACATGTTAAAGCTCCATCTATGGCTATGTCCTTTGGGATAGATAGGTAGTATGTGATCCAAATGCTTGGGTACAGTGGCACTAAAATATTTTCACTCCAGCTAATTAGTTCCCTCTGTTTTCAGAGTGCATCTACCAGAAACCGTTTGTCTAGCTGAAATCATTTGTGTTTGCTATTTTCTCCTTTCTAAATTTAAATTCTATTTTATCTATTGGTGTTTAACCTACAACGTGTATGTGAATGTCTGGGGATACTGGAGGCCAGAAGAGGGCATCAGATCTGGAACTGGAGTTATAGATGGTTGTGAGCTACCATGTAGGTGCTGGGCATTTAATCCAGGTCCTTTGGAAGAGCAATCAGTGCTCTTAACCATTGAACCATCTCTCCAACTCTTATGTTATCTACAATGGCAGCTTTCCCAAGTCCTCAGTTCCCACCTAGCTGGGCATGGTCACATACACCTTTTGTCCTGACACTCAAGAGAGAGAGACACACACATAGATCTCATAAACTGGACTACACAGTGAGTGTCATGGCTACATAGTGAGACCCAGTCTCAACAAAACGAAACAGAATGATGGAGAAGTAAAATGACGGAAAAGAGGTGAAACATGGTTGTTATAAAGTTGTTCATGGTGTTTATCTTTTTTTTTTTTTTTTGGTTTTTCGAGACAGGGTTTCTCTGTGTAGCTTTGCGCCTTTCCTGGGACTCACTTGGTAGCCCAGGCTGGCCTCGAACTCACAGAGATCCACCTGGCTCTGCCTCCTGAGTGCTGGGATTAAAGGCGTGCGCCACCACCGCCTGGCGGTGTTTATCTTTTTTAACTTAAACTTTTTTTTTCTAAAATGTTTGTGTCCACTTCTAGTGCTCTCTGAGTTCACTCTCTGTGTCACCTTGGCTAGACTATGGTATCCAGCTATTCCATCAAATATGTCTAGATGTTGCTATGAAGGTCATTTTCAGATGTGGTTAACATTTTGCACAAGAGACTCTAAGTAAACAATTCTCCTTATGTGAATAAGTCTTGTCGAATGAGCTGCAGGCTTCCAGAGAAAACACTGAGCTCCCCAAGCAGGAAGAAACTATGTCCCTAGTTTACCCTTAAACATCAGTCAGCTTCTACTGGAGTTTCCAGTACATCAGCCAGCTTTCATATTTTAGACTTGCTAACCTCTAAGAGAGTATAAGCCAAATTCTCAAAAATCTCTCTATAAATGATGTAAGGAAAGGATGAAAAATAGGTAGATAGATGATAGATAGATAGATAGATAGATAGATAGATAGATAGATAGATAGAGAGAGAGACAGAGAGACAGAGAGATAGAGAGATAGAGAGATAGCTAGATAGATAGATAAAATAAGTGAGCTGTGCTCTGAGTATGCAATGTCCCTCACAGACTCAGCCCTGATTAGATTTTATTATTGCAACTTGCAGAGCTCACAGCTGGATAAGACGGATGGTAAATGATAAGACTCTGGTAGCATGCCTAGGTCCTCCTAGCTCTATGAAAGCTAGCTTGTAGGAACGAAGCTTCCAAGATGGTAACAGCTTGATTTCTCCATGACCTATCACTCAAGTGTGTGATACCTTCATAACAGGATCATACCATCAAATTCTAGAGGTCACCAGGAGCAATAGCCTGTAATGTTTGGGAGGGTCTATGGGACCCCGCTGACCAACAACTTGAAAAAGGGAACCCATACTTGGCACTTGGCTTCTTATATAGTAACCTACACTCTCCAAGGGAGTCATTGTTCCTCCCTCATTACAGGCTAACACCATTAAACACACACACGCGCGCGCGCGCGCGCGCGCACACACACACACACACACACACACACACACACACACAGAGGTGGGGGGTGACAATGGTTCTATAGCAGTAGGATTCCATGTGGTAGTTTCAAAGGTCTTTAGCATTAATTTTCCCTCTTCTGCCCTCCCTCCTCTACCCTCTCCACCCCTCCCCCCTCTACCCTGCCCTCCCTCCTCTACCCTCTCCACCCCTCCCTCCCATTCTCCCTCTTCCTCCTTCTTATTACCTGCATTCTATTCCCCTTTTCTTAAAATCCACCCCACAATGCCCCCTCACTCTTTCCTGCCTCTCACGAGTACTCTAAACACACAAATTTAAGGATTCAAAGCTAGCATCCACATATGAAAGAGAAGCATACATGTGTGCCATCTGTCCTCCTGAGTTTAGGTTACCTCACTCAGAATGACTGTTATTGCAAAAGACCCAGGACACCCAAAACAAACCTGAACAATAAAAAAAAAAAAAAAAAACACTGTCAGAGATGCACTACTGATTTCAAGTTAGACCACAGAACTGTAGAAATAAAAACAGCATGGTACTGACATAAATACAGATACCCTGGTTGATAGAATAGAATTGAGGACCAGAAAAAAGCCACCATTCTTATAGCCACCTGATTTTTGACAAAGAGGCCAAAAATACACACTGGAGAAGAGATGGCGTCTTCCACAAATGGTGCCGGTCCGACTCGATAGCTACATTCCAAAGAATGCCACTAGCTCCTTAACTCTCACCCTGCACAAACCTCAACTCCAAATGGATCAAGGACATCACCAATACTGGCCACCCCCATCTGCCCAAAGGCAGGGAAACTGCAGCTAAGCATATTGCCACTTCCGATGTTGCAGAAGTATGTGCAGATCTGGAGAAGACAGAATGGCTGGAGCCTAGACTGATGCACTGTTCCACTATGTCAGTGGAGAACTGGGAGGAAAGAAGATGGAGGAATGAGAGCGAGCCCAGGACAAGCCTCAGGCACGTGCTGGGAGTGCAGAAGGAAGGGTGAGGGCCACACAGCACAACTGGGATGTTTGGGTGCTCCCTCGCCGGCATGGATTGGAGGAAGCTGATCAGCCTCTGAGGGCACATTATCCTGGCTCGGTTCAGACAGGACTCACCCAATCTTACCTTGGGGCTTCAGTCTTGCCCTACGCCAGCTGAGCTAGGCAGGTGATGGTTGCTATTATGGACAACTCTCAAAAGTTGATGGATGGCCTTGATGTCAAATGTAGCCCTTCCTTTAGCAATGAGCCAGTCACAAAGCTGCTTGGTATGTGCTCATGAAGCCTTGTCCAGGCCAAACTCAAGCAGGGCCACACCCTGAAGACCAAATTTTTATCTGAGAAAACACACCTTGGTTTTGAAGTCCAAGGCAGCTCTTGAGTCTACTCTGGCCTCTATGAGATGCACCTGGTGAATGACTAGCTGGGCCTGACAGAAACCATCTGAGTTCTGCCACTACTCCTATATCTCCTCTCCTCTGCCCTGGCTCCTGGCTCCTGGCTCCCAAAAGAATGAGGCACTGATTGACTGCCCCATGGACAATCTTTATCATTTTTCCCATTCCAGGTGGCTCACAAGACTGCCTCTGCAGAGAATTCCAGCCTCCCAGTGTCCAGGATAGTCACACTGGCTTAGCCAAGAACAGCTTACTAAATGACAAGCACCATACATAAGGAAGTCACTGATAACATTCACTTTGCAGGTGCACTGGGCTCCAAATAGTGGTTGCAAGGAGAAGATGAAGCCACCAAAACTGCTACCCAAGAAACCCAGAGGTGCAAACACTCATGGACACAGCAAGAGAGCAAGACAGCCTTCCCAGGGGCAAAGGGGCCCATGGTGTAACTTTTGACACATTTGGGGTTTCTTTATAGAACTGGATTCCTTATCAATATTTTTAAAGTAGGAAATTTCACAAGAAAACCTAGATTTTTTTCCTTTTCTTATTAAAAAAAAATACAAGGGTCCCTGCACAGTGACAGTATATCAGATCTGAGGAGTGGCTGGCCCTTACCAGTGGCTGCCAAGCCTTCAGCCATTCTCAGGACCTTCTGGACCTTAATGGCTTAGTCCAGTTTGGCCCTTCCTCTACCCCTTCTATCAGGAGAGTTCAAAGGAACGCCCAAGAGAAGAGGGACTGCTCACCCAGGCAACGTGTAAGCAAGAGGAATTGTGAAAAATGACGTGCACGGGACTGGTGGACTCTCCCTCAGAGACAGTTGAGGAGGGGCCCAGGGCTGGGGAGGGAAGAAAAGATACAGAGGGGAAAATTAGGTGGCAGCCACAGGGAAAACTTTAAGAACATAATGTATTATTATAAGAGGATTTCGTACAGTTCTGCAGTCTGGTAAATGATGTAACCCGTTTCCATTTTATTAAAATAAAGAGAGATGGAAGAAAGGGGGGTGGGTGGGGAGGAAGGACTTGTCTCACAGCCCACACTGCTCTCCAGCACGCTGCTCCGTGGCTGTGCAGGCAGTGTGAGCGCATGGGGAAGAGTACAGTGCCTGTGTGGATGGGTTTGATCGTGTGCTAGGATTTAAAACCTCATACTGTTCAATTCTGCACCTCTCTCTCCACTCACATTACACCCAAACCTCATGCCCCGCCCCACCCCCGCTCCAAACAGCTCCTTCCTGGCCCAGTGCCTGGCACACAGCAGGTGCTCAACAGACAAGCTGATCAATCAGCACACAGAAATAAAGAGACTGCCTATTACCTCCAGTCCATAATCCCTTCTGGCCTCATGATGACCCTGAGCCTCCACTCCAAGACCCATCTTTGAACTCCCTGGGTCAGTGGAGATCGAGAACAGGGTATCCCCTTCATTTGGGCAGCCTGCTTTATCCTCTGCACTCCCCTTGGCTTGATGTCCTCATCCCAAAGATGAGGATGACCAAAGGAAGCTCTCTAGGGACCATGTAGTTCATCCCCCAACAGCCAACACCCCTTCCACTCCTACCAGGCAAACCTGTGAGACTCAGAACCTCCTGACCTTTGGCACAAGGGTATTTAGGATCAATCTCCTGAACTATATCTAAGCTTTCTGGTCACAACCAGGCTTCTGCTTCTCCATGACTTGTATAGCCTTGAACAGTAGAGAATTCAGGAGTCAGGAAGCCTGGAATTCTCTGCTTTATTCCCAGCTTTGCCCCCACTGCAAACTGCCTTCAGAGACACCAGCCACCAGCAGGAGCCAGTATGGAATCCACTTCAAACAATTCCAGTGGTGGGCAAGTGCTCCCACTCTACTGCTACTGTGTTGTGGATGTTGACCAAGATGAGAGGAGCAGCGTGTGTGCACACGAGCTCACGTGCATCTTTGGTGCTGATTAAAGGTTTACGAGAAGAAGAAAATCGGATAGGATTTGGGCAGAATCCGACCAAGTTTTCTATCCCTAAGCCGTTAAGTCCTGACAAGCACTTATTTCTGCCTTGATGTAGAAGGGAGCCTGGGTTAGGGAATGTAAATGACAGAGCCCAGAATGTTTGAAATGATTATCAGATTTGTGTAAGATGTACTCTGCTCTTTAAAAAAGGTCATCGCATACACACACACTCATACACACAAGCACATGTACACCGCCCCTAGCAAATACCCCTTATTAGCAAGCCCACCTTACAATGAGGATCCTAAGCAGTCAGGTACTGGTAGAACTCTATACTGGGGCAAGTGAACAGAACATTCCAGAAGTTCCCAGAAGTCTCAGAGGAAGCATGAATCTACCATTCAAATCTGGAATGTCTTCCTGGAACATGAATTCTACCCAAAGACTGACCCAGAAAACGAGGGCAGGAGAAATCATTTCCCTACAATATCAAAATGGAGTCTTTGTGTAGAAAGAATGAGATATAGCTTCCTGTAAGTTGGATGGGGGGGGAAGACTTCAAACCTGGGAGCATTTTTTTCATACCCCCAGATCCAAAGGACACAACTTCACAGAACTCAAGTCTGTATTCTAGAAGCTTGTCTCTAATACTTGCTTTCCTCCATCTTATGCCAGAAGGGTGAGGTGAATGTGGATCAAGCCCCTGGCACATTTGGGCAAGATGAGGATGAAAACAGACACGTTGCCGTGCTGCTGATGTCTGTGGCTAAGCCGAATAAGTCTGGGGAGAAAACTTAACCATTTCTCTAAACCGTATAAAGGAAGAAAAGAAAGTCTTTAGCGATTCCCAGAGGAGCATGGCTGCTTCCAAAACAAAGTTTGATTAGAAATAATAAGAAGCTGGAGGTAGCTTTGAAAGCCATGGAGGTGGTCAGATAATTCCAGGAATTTAATCAGGCTTAGCAAGGTAGTGATAGAAATGCAAATGGGAGGCCCCGGACGGCTGGGTCAGCGAGGAAAACCTGGAGGCAGAATCAATTTCTTCCCTGAGATTAAAACTGCAGCCTCTCTAGGTTGGAGGCTGATGCATAAAGTCAAAGGCTCCGGAAGTTCTTGGAAAATGACAGGTCAGCCTGTCACTGCATGGTCCAGAGGCAACTTCTTCCGATTCCCATTGCTGCCCTCTTCTCCAATGGTTACTTTAACAATCACTTTCCGATGGCACCATGGTAACCCCAGCAAGCCAAGCTTCTCAGAGGGCAGCTTTAAAGACCTGCAGACACCACTCAACCACCACAGAGGCACTTGAAACCAAGATCTGGTGTACCCAGAGAGTGACCACACTGAGCCCTGCCCCCGTGGTCCTCACTCAGCCTGGAATGCACTGTAACTCTGAGGTGAGATGCATTCTCTCTCCTAAGTCCAGTTCATGATACTGGAGTCTGGAAAGATGAGGCAGGGAAGTCAGTCAGTTATGAGTCTGCCATGCAAGCATGAGGCCCTAAGTCCAGAATCCTAGCACCCATGTTAAAAAAAAAAAAATGCTGGGTTCATGAACCCAGGTATATAACCACAAGACTGGTCCCGCAGGGACAGGAGGATCCCTGGAACTCATTGGCTAACCAGTCTGGCTGACTTAGGACTCCAGGTTCAGTAAGAGACACTGTCTCAAAAAAATAATGTGTGAAGAGACAATGAGGAAGACACCCAATACTGACCTCTGCGCGCACGCGCGCGCGCACACACACACACACACACACACACAGAGAGAGAGAGAGAGAGAGAGAGAGAGAGAGAGAGAGAGAGAGAGAGAGACAGAGACAGAGACAGAGACAGAGACAGAGACAGAGAGAGCAGGCTCTTCTCTGTTGGAATCCAATTTTTTGCTAGCTGAGTTATCATGAGTAGCTTATTTCACACCTCTAAATCTCAGTTTTCCCATCTGTAAAATGGTCGGAAGTGTGGAAGTCAATGAGCTTGCTGAGAAAGCTGAGACAAAGCAGAAAGCGTTTAGTGTGTGTCTGGAGCACAGGCTATATTGAATAATGGGAGTCAGTTATTAGTACTGCTCTCAGTTAGAGGTGTCTGACCCAGGGCAGTCATTTTCAAGCCATGACGTTTAAGCTCTGGCCTTATACACAGAAAGTGTTAGCCAGGAAACATTGGGTCGTGCTGTCTGCTCAGTACATCAACTAGACCGCTTCACTCCACCCCCTCAGGTTGCTGAAACCTCATGCCCCCAAATTCTCACTCAGGCAGAAGGTAAGTCTGCCATCCCAGGTCTAGGGAAGGGGAGCCCTTCAATCAACCAGGACTCAAGTTCAAGACCTCCGAGAGTCAGTGTGATGGTTGATCTCACTTGACAGCTTTCTTAGACCTAGAGTCAACTGAGAGACATCTCCCTGCACTGATCTGCAAAGGCATTTCAGGGAAGTATTAACAGAGGGGGAAAGACCCTCCCAAGGTGCCACTGACAGAGATGGTACCTTCTGTCAGTCCAGAAATAGGTTGGTCCTAGCCGGACGAGGTAGAGCACAGCTTTAATCCCAGCACTCCAGAGGCAGAGGCAGGCGGATCTCTGTGAGTTGGAGGCCAGCCTAGTCTACAAAGTGAGTTCTAGGACAGCCAGGGCTGCAGAGAGAAACCTTGTCTCAAAAAACAAAAACAAAACAGAAGAAGAAGAAGAAGAAGAAGAAGAAGAAGAAGAAGAAGAAGAAGAAGAAGAAGAAGAAAGAAAGAAAGAAAGAAAGAAAGAAAGAAAGAAAGAAAGAGAAAGAGTGAAAGAGAAAGAAAGAAAGAAAGAAAGAAAGAAAGAAAGAAAGAAAGAAAGAAAGAAAGAAAGAAAGAAACAAAGAAACAAAGAAAGGAAGGAAGGAAGGAAGGAAGGAAGAAAAAAAGAAAAGAGAAAGAAGGAAAAAAGAGGAAAAAGAAACAGGGCGGTCCTAGTGAAAAGATGTTGCTTTTTGCCTGCCTGCCATCTCCCCTGGCTTGTGAGGGCATCTACTCTGCTGCTGTCACTGGTGCAGCCATCTGACATTGGAACCCAACTTCCTCAGCCTTCCAGCGGCACCCCAGAATCCTCCAGACGTTCAGACTAGGTTGGGACTGCTGAGACGTCTAGCTTCATGGACCAAGCAGCTTCTGGACCCTCAGCTACTCCAGTGCAGCCAGTCGATCTAATAAATCTCTTTTGTAATATGTATTCACCCTATCAGTTGCTCCTCTTGAGTCTCTTGAGAATCAGCACACACACGCACATGCACACACATGTACTGTGTGTGTGCAGCATTCACACCCAGTGTTGACTATGACTGATCTCTAGGGAGAGGGCCCCTCTGGGTTCTAGATATCAGTACTAAGCATGTTCTTTACTCTTGGCCACAGATACTGCTGTGCTTGGATATGAAGTATCCCTGTAAGGGCTCATGTGTTAAAGGGTTTGTCACTGCCTGCCGGGCCTTGGATGTGACTGGATCATGTGAGCACTGACTTCACCCATAGAGATTAATCAACTAACAGAGTCATGATTCATTGCATTATTGGGAGGTGGTGGAATGTTCCAGAAGCAGAACCTAGTTGGAGGAAGTAGATCACTGGAAACACACCTTTAGGAGCACAGCTTGTCTCTGACTCTTTCCCATCCTCCTCTCTGCTTCCTGGCCACCATGAGGGGATAAACAGCTCTGCAACAGGCTCTTGCTGCCATATCCTGCCTCGCAACAGGGCCCCAGCAAGGGAGCGAGCCAACCAGAGATGGAAACGTCTAACCCTCTTTTAAAGCTGATTCACTTTCTGTCACAGCAATAGAACCCTTAACATACCCCCACAGGTTCAGAATGGTTAAGCCTCTTCTCCTCTGACTCCCTGCCCTCACCTCTGAAGTGTCTGCCATGCTCCTGCATATTCTCTGCCTCTCACCTCTAACCGGTCAACGAGCCTCTCCAATCTCCTACCTCTCAAACTGCATTTATCAGTTCTTCTAGCCAGTGGATTTTTCCCATCTTGCTGAATCACTCTGCTGCCACTGAGACCCTTGTATAAATACAAGGAAAAAGAAAGAAAATGTCAGGGGTTTCCTGCCTGCCAGGTGAAGAACACATTCAGGTGGAGGAAAAGGTTTTGTAGAGGAGATATCTTGAAAAAAATGTTGACACAAGGGATAAAATACAGCCTTTGCAGCAAAGTGTCCTGGAGGTCAATGCCACACTCACATCAGAGTCACGTACAAGCCAATGTCACTTGTCATACAAGGTTATTAATTTGAAGGTTGTTAGTTCTGATTTTGGTTGCATCTTAACTATAAATTTAAATTTCTACTTATTGCTATTTATTTTATGTCTGCTTATATATAAATTACAATGAAATAATGTCATGACCTGGGGCAGGGGCGGTTGGAACTATTTTTTTTTAGAAATAAGGTTTATCTATTATTTAAGTTGGATAGTGACTGGCTTATGCTGTGACCCACAGATTTCCACCTCTCTGTATTCCCACCTGTCCATACTCACCTCTCATCTCCTTCTACCACCACAAGCCAAATCCACATGCCTGTGTGTGGTCTGACTCATGTGTTGAAGGCTTTATGCCTTCAGAGCTACGACTTTGGAGAAGCCACTGAATCATACGAGTTCTAACCTAATCAATATATTATTGGTGGATTCACACTTTGATAGCGTTATTGGACTGTTGTAGACACCATGAGGTTGGGCCTGACTGGAGGAAGAAAAACATTTGGGATGTGCTCTTGAAAAGTCCATCTTGTCCCTGGTCCTATCATGGGCCTGTTCCTGGCTGCCACGTGGTGAGCAGCTTTCCACACCAGCCATGACATTCTGCCTCCCCACAGGCTCAGAAACATGGAGCCGAGTGACCATGGCCTGAAGCCTCCAATGGTGTGAGCCAAAAGGAATCTTTCCTCTTTACAATTGTTTTTATCTTCTCTTTGCTGACCATAACAGAGAAGCGAACCAAACCAGCTTGTACGGTTGCAGCTGCCCAAACACACTGGGCCTTCCACTCAGAAAGTGGCACAAATATGATACTCACTCAGCAAAGTACAGAGACACCAGACAGCTAAGTGATCAAGCTAAGTAATATTTAATGCAACATTTTTAAAAGTGCAAGTGAAACTTTAAAATCTGTGATGAACAGAATAGTAAAGGAAGAGGGAGGTTGGAAAGATTTGAGTGTTGTGTGGTATCCTGTCGTTGCTTG
Organism: Peromyscus californicus insignis; assembly: GCF_007827085.1. Lineage (NCBI taxonomy): Eukaryota > Metazoa > Chordata > Mammalia > Rodentia > Cricetidae > Peromyscus > Peromyscus californicus. The sequence goes on along the minus strand of NW_026294469.1, from coordinate 65,107,696 downwards.
TAATTTTCTCCCCTGCCAATCAATCTGGCACACCATCCCTGCCTCTGCCAGTCACTTGCCGAGTGGTCTTAGAAGAGGCATTTTGTTCCTTTGCTCCTCCTTTTCTTCATCTGGACATAAAAAGGATGATTTCATGTGTGGTTCTGAGAATTAAGAAGATAATGACTATATGTGGTTAATGTGGTACCTGCCACTCAATGTCAGTATTGTTGGACACTGGTGTGGCTATCCTGGCATCACCTTGTCTATGGACATCCCCCACAAAATGCCAGGAAAGTTTGCTTTTCAATCTACCATTATACAATAACACACCTCAATTACAGGGAAACAATTACCTCATATTTAGAGTTGTTGCTATTTTTCCCAGTGACTATAAACACATTGGAGCTCAGGACTGGTTTTGTCTCTACTGACTTCTGACATCAAGTAGATATTGAATAAATATTTACCAAATTAATGAATTAATTAAACAAGATTTAGTCTAAGAATAAACTAATCTACCAAATAGTATCACACACTAGGACCAATGCATATCCACGGGCAGATTGAACAAATATTTATTCAGCACTAACCTTTAAGCATCCTGTCTGGAGCTGAGGCTAGAGCGGGGAATAAAATAAACACAGCCTCGTTCCCTATGGTATTAGCAATCTCCCGAAGGAGATGGACAATTAAAAGCAATTACAGTAAAGTGGCAAAGGGTGTTGAGGGAGCTGGGAGGAGCTGGGAGGAGCTGGGAGGAGCTGGGAGGAGTTGGCTGTGCTGGAGCATCAAAGGTGAAGCAGACAGCCAGGAAAGCTGGGGGCTGGGGGTGGGGAATCAAAGCCAGGTGGCAAAGGACCTTGTGAGCTTGCTAAGGAATCTGACTTGTCCCACAGGTGATGGAGGGCCACAGATGTGTCTTAGTACAAATGGCAGAAATTCCAGCTCCACACAGCAAAAAGAATTGTCGGTACTAGCAATGGAAAACAGGGACGTCAGTCGACTTAAGGAAGGCACAGAATTCAGGTCTCAGACCCCGCTGCTGGGATCCGAACTTGCCATCTTGCCATCTCAGTTCAGCATTCTCTCCTGCTGGAGTCCGTTTCTTTCCTCAGTTACACATGGATGCCACACTTGCTCCTGCCACATAGCTGCCCAGGTTCAAGACCAACAAATCCTTTCTTGGGTAGTTCAAGCTGAAGGCCCAGGGCCTGGTCTGATTTGATGTCTCATCCAGTCAAACACCAGGAAAATAAAAGTAGGTAATTCATTTAAGTGAGGTGATATAGTACACCTTTACCCTCCAAAGCTGGGGAGAAAATGGAGCTGGAGGAGATATTCTTCCCAAAGGAAAAAAAAATCAAAAATTGATAACAAATGACTCACCAGGCTGTGAAGTAAGGGAAACACGTGGGCATTGCTGGTGAGAGTGTAAACTTGTACACTCATTATGGAAATCAGTGTGGTGGTTCATCAGAAATATGGAAATTGATCTACCTCAAGATCTGGCTGTACCACTCTTGGGCATATACCCAAAGGTCACTTCATCCTACCACAGAGACACTTGCTCAGCCATGTTCACTGCTGTTCTATTCATAATAGTCAGAAACTGGGAACAACCTAGATGTCCATCAACAAATGAATAGATAAAGAAAATGTGGTACATTTACACAATGGAATATTACTCGGCCATTAAAAAATGAAACCATGACATTTTTAAATTCATAAATTAATGTACAGAACTAGAAAAAAGTCATCCTGAATGAAGTCACTCAGACCGGGAAGACAAACATGGTATGTATTCAGTTATACATGGATGTTAGCTGTTAAGTCATCAACAAGAGGCTGGGCGATGGTGGTGTGCACCTTTAGCACTAACACTCAGGAGGCAGAGACAGGTGGATCTCTGTGAGTTCAAGGCCAGCCTGGTCTACAGAGTGAGTTCTGGGACAGCCAGGGCTACACAGAGAAACCCTGTCTCAAAACAAACAAACAAATAAATAAACACCAAAAAAGAAAGAAAAGTCATCAACCAGAAAGCTGCAAGCCATATAACCACAGAGGTTAGGAAGAGCGTGAGGGACTAGAGGGGGGCCATCCATCTCCCCAGGAAGGGAAAGTAGAATAGTTACGGATGGATGAGTGCGACCAGAATGGGAGGATCAAAGAGGGAGGAGGGAAGAGAAGGGTGGTTGAGGGAATACAGAAAGGGACAGACAAAATTAAGGGCCATTTGCAGGATCGTATGGAAGCTTAATAGAGTAAAAGCTTCCTGTAATACATACACTTGAAGGCAATCTAAATGAAATTGCCAAATTATAGAAGCGGTAGGATCCTAACTGGACATCTCTTATCATCAAATGAAGTTTGGATTTGGTTACATCTAATTGAGTTCTTGGCCAAATGCGTTCCATGGAAACCCCTCAAACAACCCAGGCCATTGCCAAGGCTATTGGTGGCTCTCCACAAACTGACAGGAATGTCCTTTTGCTGAAGAAGACACTCACACAACTCATTGAACATGGAGACGTCAGTCTGATGCCTCCTTAGAGCCTTCACCCCTACGGACTAGCATTCATGGTACTGGGAGGTACTCTGCACACTGTCAAAGGAGAAATACAAATACCAACCCAGCTACAAACGCTTGGATCTCCAAGAGTGACTGATTGGCCTGCAGGAAACAAAATATGCAATAATGGTACAAAGCTTATGGGAGTAGCCAACCAACATCTCCTTGAGTTAAGGCCCACTCCGTGAGATGGAACACACACACAGTGCTGCTGGGTGGCCAAGAATCTGACACTGGATAGGCCAGGGACTTAGGGGGAAACCAAGTATTACCTTTCTACTAAAGGAACATAGCAATAAAATGACTCCTAATGACATTCTGCTAGACTCACAGATCAGTGTCTTGCTCAGCCATCATCGAAGAAGCTTCCTCCTGCAGCAGATGGAAACACATACAGAGACCTACAGCCAGACATTATGTAGTGAGAGACCTTGGAACACTGAGCCTAAAAGGAGTATCTCCATCAAATCCCTCGGCCTGGGGCTCAGGGAACTCTGCAGAAGAGGAGGCAGAAAGAGTGTAAGAGCCAGAGGGGATGGAGGACACCGAGGAACCAAGACCTTCTAGACACAACAGGACTGCCAAACTTATGAACTCATAGAAACTAGGGTAGCATGCCCAGGGCCTGCACAGGTCTGCACCAATTGGGGTCCTAGAGCTGAGAGAAGAAATAGACACACACCCCCAACCTCAACCCAGAAGCGATCTCTAATTGATAACCGCTTGCAAACAGAAAACTAGTTTCCCTAAGGGAGCCTCACTGGAGAAACAACCCATTCTTAAGGGTAGGCCACAAAACAAACTTCACAGCATTTCTGGAGATTGTTTCAGTGTTATTATGGTTTCCAGTTCAGGGCTTTTATGAGGTTTCTATGTGTGTCAATGTGTGTGTCTCTGTGTCTATCTGTGTTTCTTGGACTTTTTCCTCTTGTTTGGTTCTTTTGTCATATTCCAATTTGTTTGCTTTTTATGTGTCTTATTGTATTGTATTTTATTATTATCCCTTAGATGCCTGTTTGTTTTCTAACAAGAGACAGAAAGTGTGGATCCAGATTAGAGGGGAGGTGCGGAAGAACTGGAAAGAGTAGAAAGAAGGGAAAACCATAATCAGAATATATTATGGTATGAAAAAATCTATTTTCAATAAAAGAAAAAATATTTGGTAACAGTCAAAAAATAAATGGATTCTGGGAACAGAATACCCGAGCCTGGAGTTGGGGACATCAGTGGTAGGGTCACTTACTTAGCACGTGTGAAGGGTTAGGTTCAATTCCCAGCAGCACAGATGATGATGATGATCCAATACAGAACTATTTTTTTTTTTTTTTTTTTTTTTTGGTTTTTCGAGACAGGGTTTCTCTGTGTAGCTTTGCGCCTTTCCTGGATCTCACTCTGTAGACCAGGCTGGCCTCGAACTCACAGAGATCCTCCTGGCTCTGCCTCCCGAGTGCTGGGATTAAAGGTGTGCGCCACCACCGCCCGGCTCCAATACAGAACTATTTTTGCAAGGAACAATTTTGTGATTAGATTTGCTATTTTAGAAAAGCCATCAAACCATGCAACGCCATCCTAGCACAGTGTGGGGTGATGTTGGGAGCTACTGCAAGCAGGGAGAAGAGTAAGCAGTATGAAGGAGGGTGCTTTTTTACAGTGGTCACTCCAGGAAAAAAAGTCTGGTGAGGAGGCTGGAGGTCGCATGCTTGAGATGGGGGCTGTGAACTCCCGAGGGTGCACATCCTCTGGACAGTGAGATGTGTTAAATCCTTTAATGCAGGGCCCTGACTTACCTTCAGCATCGTCTGCTCCCATCGTTCTTATGGAGATTTGAAGGTGAAGGTTCAAAAATGTGCGGGTTCTTCTAAAACCATGTTTGTTTCCCTATTTGAGGAAACTTGAGTCCAGAGGAGCTAACCCATTGGCTTGACACTTCCTAACAGGCCGTTTGTAGAACTCAGGACTTGTGGCTTCTGCCTTGAAGGCTGAGCCTGCTCATTCTCCCCACTGCTCTTTGTATGCCCAAGACCTCCTGCTGTAGGGCTCTTGCTAGATCCCCTGCCTAGCTGAGGCGCCTGCTCGGACAATCCTAGTCTGGTTAACTTCATTAGTATCATTCCACTCCAGGCCTTACATACTATATAGGTATGTCATAGACCCAAGAGGTCTGTCATAATAATGGCACTTTCAGAGGCCTAACCTCTAATCTAAGCAAGTTCTCTAAGGTGGAAACATGCAATCTGGGTGAATGGAACACTTAAGCCAAGTCCCATTAGTCCCTTTTAAATCTTGGGAAGGGCCAGCGTGTGTGCACAGTTGTACATGTGTTTGTATTTATGTGTGCATGGAGGTTTAGAGGGGCTTTTGTTGTTGTTGTTGTTGAGACAGAGTCTCACTATGCAGCTCTGGCTGTCCTGGAACTCACTATATAAACCAGGGTGGCCTCAAATTCACAGAGATCTGCCTGCCTCTGTCTCCTGAGTGTTTTGTTTCAAAAGAGCAGGGATGTTCAAACCCATATCTCAAGGTAGAATGAGGATCTTAAGTCTTCATTCCCAGATTCCCTACCTGTGGAATGTTCAAGAACCATGCCAGCTTTCAAAGCAGATGGTTAGTTACTGCATGCAAATGTTACATTGACTCTGTCTGGAATGTTCTCACGTGTGCTCTTGCAGATTAATGAGCCCCTAATATTGGGATAATAATCATTTTTCATAAATATGCATAGTCAGCTTTTTAAAGTGTCACGCGGGATAATTATTAGCTGTCTGAGTGCTTGTGGGGGAAATGTTTACTTGCATGTGAAATGGAACCTGTGTTTGTTTTGTGGGATACATGGTCTCCTGGCAAGCCTGGAGCAATTACCAGCATGATTTAAGGGGACCCAGATGGTAGGGATCTGGGATAGAGGCATGGCTGCTGACTGTTGGGCGGAGCCTTATCCAGCTTCAGGACTTGTGAAGTGCTTACTTAGATTTGGTTCAATTAAAAGAAAACTCACAAGACCCTTCTATGTGTAGGGCATTACACAAAGAATACTATCTTGGAAACCAAAGTGAACCTAAATCCCTGTACTTTGAGACCTTGGGTAGATTATCTAACTTCTATGTACACCAGTGGGCCCATCTGGGAAAATGAAATAATAATATCTACCTCCTAAGGGTGTCAGGAGGCATAGATACGACATATAAATCATACATAAATACATAATATCTACCTCCTAAGGGTGTTGGGAGGCTTAAAAACACACAAAGCACCTAGCACAAAGCCTAGAGTGAGCTAGGCCTTGAGAAAATGCCAGCTCTTTCCTATTCTTCTCATATACAAGCCCCATCCTCCTGGCTTGATAGAAGATGCATTACTGTTGGACAGAGCATGAGCTGATGGGAAAGATACCATGCAATTAGTAGGAAATCAAGGCTGGACTCAAATCTTCAAGGAGCCTGACCTGATTCACCAGCAGTGGGTATATGTTGTGTACCTATCTCCTTCAGGCTGAGCATGGCCATCGCCATCTTGAATCAGATTACAGAGCAGCTGTAATCACATACACAAGTCCCTTACAAGAAAGAGCCTATTCACATTCCCTCAGGGAGGGAGTGGAGAGGTTCCTGAGTCCTTGGGCTCATCAGACTTCCAGGGTCAAAGGGCTCAGGAGCTCACAAGCCATCAAGAGAACTGACCAGGCCCCTTCCCTAGCCTCCCTGAGGTTAAAAATGTAGAAGCTCTTTTCTCTTGGCACTGAGACAACTCCTTGGAGACTTTGAAGGCTTCTTGCCTACTTGTGTGTATATGTAAGAGCTGAGGATGGCCCAACAATAGATATGCCCTAGCTTATGCATTTTAAATCAAAATGTTCCAACTGAGCAGACACCCAAAGGAGTCCAAGCCACACATCCTACTCAAGGAAGATAGTTGGAGTGAAGAGAAAAGATCTGTATCTAGTGAGGGACCTAACCTGTCTTTCTTCTGTAGTACAGATTGACTGCTGAGGATCACGGCCGCTGAGAAAAACAGCCAAGGGGAAGACGAGAACAGCAGAGATTCGGATGCCCCGAGAAACCATGATGATTCCGAAAATGTCTCACTTGTGGGGAATGGGTGTTGGGAGCTACTGCAAACAGGGAGACGAGTGAGTGGCCACCACCATGGGCTAACAGGACGGGAGAGCTGCTGGACAGCAGGAGCAGGGGCATGGAAGGAAGGAGTACTTAAGAAGATAGACACATGGGAGAAGAAGGGTGTGTGATGACCGCGCTCAGCTGGATTAAGGTCCCAAACATCCAGGATTGTCAGCAAACACCAGAAGTTGTAAGAGCCCTGAAAGAATTCTACAGGTCTCTGAGGGCACATGGCGCAACCAGCACCTCCATTTTAGATTTGTATCTTCTAGAACTATGAGACATATAGTTTTGCCATTTAAACTAGCTAGTTCGAGGTGCTTTCTCATAGCACCCTTGGGACAGGTGTCTGTCTCCTCCCCTCTTCCTGGAATAGGGGCTGAGTTGATAGAAATAGTGACAAGGAGTTCTTCTAGCCTGGGTGGGGTTTGGGTGGGAATCTTCATAAGAAGATACTAGATGTAAAAAGTCCTCAGTTGTGAGGCTGTGATGGTTAATTTTATATGTCAACTGAATGCATAAGGGATGCCCACAAACCCAGTGAAACCTGATTGCTGGGTGTGTCTGTATGGATTTTCTTAGAGAGGACAGCATCAAATCTGCATGCTGAATAAAGAATATACGTCCTCACCGAAATGATTAACATCCATCCATCCACTGAGGGCTCAAACCAAACAGAAAGGAAGGAGAGGTGTACGTTTTCCCTCTCAGCTTGAGCTGGACCATCCATCCTCTCCCACCCTCATCCCTGTTACTGTTCTTTGAACGAAGACTGGAACTCTTGTTCCTCTTGGTTCTTAGGCTTTCCAAGAGTTAGAATTGTGCCATTGGCTCTCATAGCAAATACTAGAAACTAGTCAGTGGTTCTCAACATGTGTGTCGTGACCCCTTTGGGGTTGCATATGAGATATTTTCATTATGATTCATAATAGTGGCAAAATTATAGTTACAAAGTAGTGGTGAGGCGATTTTGTGATTGGGGGTCACCCCAACATGAGGCACTGTAGTAAAGGGTCACAGCGTGAGGAAGGTTGAGAACCAGTGCAACAGAAGAACCACTTGCTTGCAGCCAGCAGGTGGTTATAACACTTCCCTGCTTCCATCTCTACGTGAACCAATTGCAAATAAGAGCTAGCCCTTATTTGGCTGGGGAGATGGCTCAATGGATAAAATGCCCACTACACGAGAATGAGGACCTGAGTCCAAACCCCCAGTATCCACGCAAAGAGGGAGGGGCATGGCAGTGTGGACCTAGTAATTCCAGTGCTGAAAAGCAAAGGCAGGACGACCCCAGAGTCTCATTGACCAATTAATCTAGCCAATCGGTGAGCTCCAGGTTCAGCAAGAGACTCCACCTCAGACAATATGATGAAGAGCAATGGTGGAAGACACCTGATGTTGGCCTCTGGCCTACACACACACACACACACACACACACACACACACACACACACACACACTCACACACACTCACACACACACACACTCATTCACACTTACACACTCACACTCATTCACACTTACACACACTCACACTCATTCACACTCACACATAGAGACATACACACAAATAAATCTCTTTGCATGTACACACCTGTGTGTACATGTGTATATAGCTGGTTCTGGGTCTCTGGAGAACCCTAACTCATCTAGAGGGACTTGAACTTCATCTCACCTGCAGTATGGAACCACCAGGAGGCTCTTCCCAAGGCAGACCTGCCTACTCCTGATCCCGCCTATTTCTACGGAACCAAGAAGGCTCCCCTACATAAAGGGCCCAGAGAGATGAGAGTTGACTCCTCCTTTGCCATTCCACAGCCAGCATCGCAAACTTCTAGAAAATAGAGGAGCCCCAGGGAAATCTAATAACAGCCCTACTTAAGAGCACACGACAATTATTACCTCCAACTGTGAGGGAGGCTGAGTAATTAAAAAGGGCTCTTTATTTTGATTAAAAAGATTACTTTTAGTGTTTCTGAATCTTTAGTGAAAGCCTAGAACTCTATTTTTAGACTCACAACAAGATATGTGGCCAGGGGCAGGGGTATAATTTAAAACATGGGATGAGTATTAGTAACCTGAAAAATGAGCACATGCCCCCGGTGGCCCCCTAGTTGAGCCATCCCAACCCAAAGGCTTTCAGGATACACAGGATCATGGCAACCCCCACCCTGCTGCCTGGATTAATAGGAGACCCAAATTAATTGGTTTTAATCACTATAAATTTCCTTCCCAATAAAATTTCAAGAATTTCCAATCATGCTGATTTATATGTGTAATTAGAAATCCATTCACAGATGTCACACTGCTAGGTGCTGTGTAGTATGAGCCCCAGCTCAGCTCCAGCTTTAGGCCCGAGCAGTGAAAAATGATGCCCAAGAACTTGGCAGGAGGCAGGAGCTGGGAATGCCCGATACTCCTGGAAACTTGTCCTTACCCAGGGTCACATAGAAGCTGCTGGCCAGGAACAAAACACAGATTTTGCCACCTTTAACCCCCAGTCCCTCCTCTGTCACAGAGACCCAGCAATGGACGTCAAAGGCAGGCCTGGCTAAGATAAATACACCACCCTCCCAGCTCCCTTCTATCCAAGGGACAATGAACATAACTGTGGTGGGGGGAGCCTGGAACAGTGAGAGGGGCATTGGTCTGCCAGTTTCCCACTCCCAAAAGGCAGATTAGTCACTCCGTTATTGCCCACACCCTTGGTTAGCCAAGTCCTGGCTGCCACATCCATGCTGGCTGCACTTGAGCTCCTGATAGCGCTCTCTCTGTCTCTGTCTCTCTCTGTCTCTCTCTCTGTCTGTCTCTGTCTGTCTCTCTCTCTCTGTCTGTCTCTCTCTCTCCCTCTCACTCTTGCTCTCGCTCTCTCTCCTTCCTCTGGTGCAGTACCCAATCTGCAAATAGCTCAGTATCACAATGGGAATCAGTAGCAGTAAAAAAAAAAAAAGACAGTGGCAGCGGAAGAATCCATCCTATCCTACAGTGACAAAGGCAGGCAGGAAAGTCTGTCCATGAACAAGATGTCAGAGCTTTGGGCCAGTGGAGAGAAGAGGACTATCAGTTAGCACAAGTCATATGGCCATCAGGTCTCCGGCGCCAGTGAGAGAATCAGGTAGAGTGAAATCACAGTTCAGGCAGCAAAGGTACGGTGCCTTGTAGACTGAGGGTTCATGGGAAGAAGTCAAAGTTAGGAACACAGTAAGAGGAAGCCTCTGTTGGGTACCAGCCACAAGCAAGGGCAAAGCTCCATTCTAAGTCAAGAGCTCTCTGAGCTGCCTTCCCCAGCCTGTGGTCGTGGGCTTCCCTTAATGGGCCAGAGAGGATGCAAGCAGGGGCATCTGCACTGAGCCCTCTGACCCTGAGTGAGTTTCCTGGCTTCCCCTGGCGTCGCAAATCATGCCACCACCTTCTGTCACCTCAGGATCTCTCCACAGTGAACATCATGGGGGTTCAGAATAGCTCCGTCACTTCTGAGGGTCACACCACTAGCAGAGGGACAGGCACGGAGGAGGACAGAAGCATCCACTAAGGATCTATCAAGTTATGCTGGAAATCGCTTGTCCACGGCCACACAGGCCTTTTCCACTGGTGTTTGCTTATAGGTTTAATATCGACTTAGGGCCTGGATTATAGGGCAATGAAGGGTCAGGTGTTGAGGGTCTAACTAGAGAAGCGCTCAAGGGGAGGAGACAGGCATGGGTTGACGGAGAACCTGGAGGGCGGTCAGCCGCAGGGAGACAGCGCAAGTTTGTGGATTTGATAAGAGGATGCCAAACATTTTTTTCATGTATTTGCCACTCAACTTCTTTAAAAGTTGAAAGTAGAAGCTGGAGACTTGTGGGAGGTAGGAAGAGAGGGGGCAGAACAGTGAGTGAAGATAAATTATACACCTTACAAAAGTGTCACAAAGAAACCCATCATTTTGTACAGTTGATACATGCTAACAAAAGAAAATTCCTTTCTTTTCCCTCAGGTTTTTAATCACCTGAGGAATAAGGGACAAAAGTCAGTCAGAGAGAAGCCAGGGGAATAGCTACGCTGCAGAAGTCTATCTGGAAACTGGTGTTTCTGATCCCTGAGCCCGGATCCCTGAGCTAGACACAGGCCTGTGTGTACTTCACTGCGGGTGGACCGTCACACATGGAGCTGCAACTTGGACCACACTCCAAACTGGCAACACTCTTATTCATGGGCCCATATGGGAGCTTTATGGCCATTTCCCCCACAAGGTGGACAGCTTGTGGACCAATGGGAAGAGGGTGTTGGTGCCATTAAAGTCAGACCTCATCTTCTACCTGGACCAAACCCATCCAGCTTCTCCACTGAGCAATAGTTCTGCAATAAGCTTCCTGAGAAACAAAGATGGACCTGGTCAGAATTACTCTCAACAGTACCCCTTCCTCACAAGTGGTTGGTCCATTTGCCGGCTCAGCCCACCTCCTTCCAAGAGAGATCATCTTTGCTGTAGCTTGATCCTTTAATGGGCCTGAAAGCTGTTGCTTTGGTCTAAAACATACCCATGGCCCCAAGTGGGGGCTAGGTGGGGAGGTCTTAATGGGGATTAGTGTCTGCCAGGCAGTGCCAGCACGAGGTCCTAAGAGGAGATTTTAGAGGTTGGACAATGTTTAAGGGCTTAAATGTTTGATAATGCAGCTCTGTTGCGTCTCTGCATGGCGGGGCCTCAACAGCAATGTACCAGCCGATGCTGCAAGATTTGATTTGAGTAGTTTAAAAATATCCAAGTCGTCTGTAGGCTAATGGCAGACTCATTAGGATATCAATAATCGTTCGGCATTCTGAAACCCTTTTAATGCTCTGGGACAGTGAGCAGCAGAGCAAGGGAGGGAAGAGGTCATCTGGGAACTTGTGGGGTCAGTTAAACAAGTGAAGACAATGAATGAACCCAGAGGCTGCCAAGGCCCGGGTTGTTAACTGCTACCACCCACAACCTGGCTCAGATAGGAGCTGTCTTGTAAGTGGTCAGTGGAAGTTTTAATAAAATGTCTGCATCCACGAACTGGCCCCTTAGAGCAGCTGAACTTGGTGCTGCCCCAAACTCCCTCTGGCCAACTCATTCTTCCCAGCCTGCCTTGTGCATCCTCTCCTCTATCCTGGCTCACCAGGTTACAGGGGGAGCTGTTGCCTCCAAATAGCTGACTTCCCATCCATCTTTCAAGTTCTAAGCTCTACCCAGGCTTCCTCTGACTCCCCAGGCCACAAGACCCTCCTCCTGTTCATGGCCCTCAGAGCACACCACTTTGTGATATTAGCAAGGGCTCCTGTTGCATTCAGTGAGCTTGAGATGACAGTTGTCCATCTTCCCATTCCTGCTTCGACCACAGATCCTGTGAGCTCTAGGCCTTGCCCATGTACACAGGAGCCCACTACCCTTGTGTCCTTCGGAATATAGGTCCAACTTTTTAAGGTGCTTTCAGAAGCGCCTACTGTGTGCTAAGGTCCCAATCCTGCTAAGGGGCCAATCCTGCTAGAGGTCCAACATGTGCTCTCCGGAGCCATCATTTCACTGCCAGAAACTTGCTGAAAGGCCAGTAGAGTAATGGAGAGTGAAAGTAGGTATCACAATGTCTCCTGGCCTCTGGAGGGACCCCAAGAAAAGGCACAAGCTAGGGACCGCGCTGTTATGTTAAGTATGCTGAATCCAAGACACCTGGGAAGAGATTTCTGGCCTGTTCAGGGGCTGCATTGAAGATACCAATTTGATAGCACTCGGTGTGAGCTGATACACCAGTGGCTGGGCTCCCTGGGGAAGTACAGAGCAGGAGCAAGGAGTTAAATGTGGAGCTAGGAGAAGGGAGACTCCCCAGATGTCAAGGGAAAACAAGACAAAAATAAGGCGGCAATGGGCCAGGGTGGAGTCACGTGCAGACATCAGGGGCCAGGGTGGAGTCACATGCAGACATCAGGGGCCAGGGTAGAGTCACATGCAGACATCAGGGGCCAGGGTGGAGTCACATGCAGACATCGGCAGAGAACAAAACATCACCACAATGTAAAATGGTGAACGTGGCATTTTCCAGTGCTCCCTAATGAGAGAGTGCGTGTTTAGAGAGGGCTAAGAGTCTAGGGTCCATCCTGGGGCATCAGTGGAGGCTCCTGAAGGAGCACTTTGAGGTCAGGCTGGTTACCCGAGCGACAGTACCTGCATGGGGTCTGAACAGAGTAGAGCAAATTCAGAGAGCTACGCACAAGCCCTCCTTGCCTGGGGCCTTCTCCATGCCTCTCCACTTAATGAATGTCATCCAAATATTTAAAGAGTACCTGTTTGAAAGAATACCAAACCATCCCTGCAAGGCAGAAGGAGGAGACGGGGCTGACGGTGTCTAATGAAGCAGAGAGGTCTCCTAAATTGGAACTAGAGACGCTCGATGGCTTGAGGGAAGGCTGGAATGCTACTCCAGGACTGAACCATGCTTGGGAGAAGGCACAGCACAGGAAGAGGAAAGCCGGTGTGGGGAGGGGGTGCAGGGAGTGCTGGGCCTGGAGGGCAGCTCCCGGATTGGGCAAGGTTCAGGCATCGGGCTAAGGATGGGGCATCGAATAGAAAAATCTAATGACAAGAAGGAATTGGAAGGCCACATGGTGGAGGCCAGAGATCAAGTGAGGATACAGCAGAGTCTGATGCGAACAAATCCAGGGATGCCTGGGAAGACTATGGGTCTCTATTTTTTGGGAGAAACAGGCCTGGGAACTAAGGTGGAGATCTTTGGACAGTTGTTGCTGTCACCCTTTAGGGCTCAGCTTACATTTAGCCACTCTAATATCTACTTGCACATTCACTCAGCAAAAATCTTCCTCGGCCTTCCAGTGTGAGACAGACTCCGCAGGCAAGGACTCCGTGGGCACTTGGTGTGTGTTACTTCATCTGCTCCTCACAGCAGCCTTAAAAGGCAGGTTTTATTGCTCACAAATGAATAACCTAAAACGCGGGGCTGGCGAGATGGCTCAGCAGTGAAGAGAACTTGTTGATCTTGCAGAGAGGGCCCGGGTCCGTTCCCAGCACCCACATGATGATTCTCAACCATCCATAACTCCATAATTGCAATTCTTCTGATCTTCATGAACCCCAAGCACGCATGTGGTGCAAATACATGCATGCAGGCAAAACACTCATACACATAAAATAAAATACATCTAAAAAAATTTTAAAAGACATGAAAGCATAGAAGATTTGAGCTCTTTGCCCAAAATTGCATAGGATTTCAGTAGCAGAGCAAAGATTCAGAGTCAGTTTGTCTGGCTCAAGTTGGACTTCGCCACTATGATATCCTGCCATCTTTCTAGAACAGGCACTGTTAGCCAGGACACCTGAGTTCCAGTCATATCTCTGCCGTTTCCTTAATGGGATTATTTAAAATGCTTTGTCTAGTCCCTTGCTTCTTTTTTATGAGGAAGGAAGTGTTTTACATGATCCCTGTCATTCTTAAGAAGGACTCCAGGAAATTCAAGGGCCCGCAGAGTCTGCCCATCTGTCCTCCTCAAGCAGGCGAAGATAGGTGCAGTTGACTGTCTCTAAAGGTATTCCTTTAGTCTGTAGAGTGAAGATCACTTCCTTCTTTCCATCTCTCTCTCTCTCTCTCTCTCTCTCTCTCTCTCTCTCTCTCTCTCTCACACACACACACACACACACACACACACACACACACACACACACACACACTACACAAGCATCTCTGCCCAGGTCCCACTGAAGAGAATCTAATAAGGCTGACTGACAATTTATGATTCCCCCACCTCAGATGACAGAAGGCAATTTGAAGAGTCAATAAAAGATGTGCTGCACCAAGGGTATTTTATGTCTCCTCAAACATAAAACTCCATGGCCATGTGACCAAAGTACCAGAAATGAGCCACAGACTGGGCCCATCGACAGGGAATGGAACCCCTGAGCATGGTGGTTATTGGGGCAGACTGGGCATGGAAAAAAATTTGAGAGCCCAGAAAAAGCAAACAGGATGATTTCAGGAGACTCTGGGATCCCTCCTCACATATACCCTTGAATCAAAGAAGCCCCATTCTACCCGGGGATGTTTAAAATCCATTTCCCATGGCCCAGATTTGCAACCTCCCTGAGGCCTATGGCCTAGCGCCACAGCTACCTCCTTCTTGGTTTGATACTCAGTCCAGCTACTCACTGGTTCTGTGGCTTTCAGCAAACCTCACATCTTACCACACGTCTGTTTTCTCTTCTCACAAAGCGAGGATAGTGATGTCTGCATTGTTGGAAGACGCTGGCACCAAGAAAATGCTAAGGCTGGTGAGGGCCTGGGCAGAAGGCAGCCAAGGCAGCCAGAGGCCACAGGCCCGGCCCACTGCCATTATGATGAGCAAGTACGAGGTGGAGAGACGGGAGAGAAAGAGAAGCAGAACATTTGTGCACTATGAAGAGAGGCGGAACTGGAGACCGATGGTGGTGAGGAACAGCCTAGGGTGAGGAGGCCTGAGCTGCCACCCGAGACCATAGTGATATCTAGGTCGAGTGCCATGTCTGGGTCCATGGCCCTACCGCAGCAGGGGTCTGTGCTGATGTCAGTGGCCTGTGTTACCACCACAGGCCATGTTCGTGATCTGGACTACCATTTGAGAATATGTTGATATCCAAGGGCTGTGCTGAGCTAGCCCCGCCCCTCACTGGCCACCAGGTGGCACCAGCAATGACCTGGGAGAGCTAGCCCCACTCCTCGCGAGCTGCCACTCATAGAACTGGCCCCGCCCCTCACCTGGGCAGCCTGGGAGAGCTGGCACTGGTGGCTTGGGCAAGGGAGAACTGGCCCCACCCCTCCCCAGCTTCAGCACTCAAGAGAGCTGGCCCTGCCCCTTGCCCGGGGGCAGTGCAGGAGAGCTGGCCCCGGTGGGGTGGGCAAGGGAGAGCTGGCCACCTGACCAATTCAGGTACCACCCAGGCCCAGATTCAGGTCTTGGAGCTGAAGCATCCCAACATCCACCCCACCTATGAGCTACTAGAGCACATGAAGGGACCAGTCCTGCAGAACCAAAGCTGCGGGATCTCCGTGAGTCAGGGCAAGAGCAGGATATCCAAGAGGAGTCTCAGTGAGGGTCCAGTATTGATGGTGTAGCAAAAGCCAGAGGCCTCAAACCACACTGATGACCCATGGCAATGAACCTTTGCAGGGAAGCTGTCTGGATAAAAGGAAATACTGTGTGACACACTGCAGCTTCCACGGTGAGATTGGTTTTGTTTAATTTTTATTTTTCATTTTCTTTTACAAGGGTGGAGGGAAGATATAGAAGGATTGGGAGATGAGTGGGATTGGGGTGCTTGATGTGAAATTCACAGAGAATCAAGTTTTTTAAATTACAAAAAAAGAAAGAAAGAAAGAAGGAAGGAAAGAAAATGCTCAAAGCACTGAAACTGTTGAGAGGATGGAGGCATAGCTTCCCAAAAAAGAACTCAAGTCCTCATGTCCATAGTCAACTGAAGGCCTTGAGATGTTTTCAGACGTACCCATCCATTGACCTACCTATCCATATACCCACCCTCCATCTTCCCATCTATCTATCCAGTCATCCACCCATCTGTCCACCCATCTAACCCACTTAGCCATCTTCCCATTCATCCCCATTCTCTTACTCATATATCCACCCACCCGGCCATCTACCCACCCAGCTATCTAGTAAAGTATGTTGGGCACGCACTCTGGGCCTGGTACTTTGCAGGGCACAGTGGTGAGTACACGTAAGCTCCCACGTGATAGAGTTCTCAGGCTAGTGAGTGGGAAGAGTGATCCACACATCACTGGGAGATCAGTACTATGCAGAAAGACAAAGCTAGGTCAGTTGCATGATGAGTGTACCCTGGTTACAAGACACTCACGTGCCAATGATAAGGGTATGAGTACACACAAGAAACAGCAAATAAAATGTGTATTGTGGATGGACATTGTTGCAGAAAGCAGTTGAATGTCGTAGACAGAAATGACATTAAAGAGAAGAATATGGATTGAGAAGATGTCAGATACACAACTAGTCAAAGGAAAATTTTTTTCCAGGCCACAGCAAGTTTCTGAGGTGAGATAGAGTTCAGAAGGTCCAAGGGACTAAAGAAGATACCAGGTGGCTTCAGATAAGAGAGGTTGAGTATCTACCAGCGTCACTGACCCAAAGAGCAGGGTACTACTCTACCTGTGGCTGTATCTGTGTCCAGTTGCTGCTGTAACACGTTACTATAAGCTTAGTATGTACATCAACACAAGTTTATTTCCAGAAGCCAGAAGTCCCAAATAAGTCTGAAGGAACTAAAATTAAAGTGTTAGAGGTGTTGATCCCAGCAGAAGACACCTCCCAGCTTCAAAGAGCTCCCAGCATCCCTCAGTTCCCAGATGCCTTCCTCCACTCCCAGTCTCCATCATTTGCACTGCGTGACTCTGGTCCTTCAGCCACCTTCTTAAATGTCCCATGATTCCATTGTAACCATGTCAGATAACCCAGAGTCATATCTCATCTCAGGATACTTAGCTAAATACAGCTGCCAAGTCTCTTTTTACATACAAGGTAACATGCTCACAGGTTTGTTGGTTCTGAGAATTAGGACATGAATACCACTTGACTATTTTTTTTCTTTTCTTTTTTAGATGGGGTCTCACATAGCTTAGACTGAGATTACAGGCCTGCAACAAGGACATTTTTGAGACGTTCTTCTGTCTGCCACAGTGGTGTCTTATAGCCCATATGTGGATGACCAGGGCTGCCAAAGGCATCAGATTCTAGATTCCAGGGCATTTTCAATCTTGGAAGCAAAGCTACAGACACCTCTCCTTGTCCAGGGAATGCCATTCCTTTAAGCCCGACTTCAGGTCTCCACCTTGCTATGGGGCAGGAAGTTCTCCTGTGTGGACCCGCCACTCTTTCCCACCCCTTCACATCCCAGCATCACCAGCACAGCCCGCTCCTCCCTCCTCCAGCCTCGACCTCACAATCTACAGCTCCTGGGAGAAGAGTCTCCCTTGGACTATCTGACCTGACTGTGTCCTCGCTTGCACCTGTGGGAAAGTCCCCTTTCTTGGCCTGGGGGTCACATTGACCCTGGCTCGGGCCCCTGACTGCTGTTCCCCCCGCCTCAGTGTCTGGCTGAGCCACATCACCTCCATTCCTCACCCATGCCTCGCTTTCTCTGTTCACAGTTATTTCTCTCATCCATAATGGTAGGCTGTGATAGACCTGGGGGCACAGAACTCAAACCGAAGAGCCTCCCTTCAGCGGTGGGAGAGCAGGTGAGTAACAGGCAAGTGTGTAGGGAAGGATGAGAGAGACTCTGGGAACTCAACGGAAGGATGCACAGCTGCATAGGGGCTGTAGGTACTTCCAGAAAAGGAAGCAGCTGGGGTAAAACCTGAATGCAGCCCTCAGTCATTGTCCCTGCTGGCCACACAGCCTGACCCAGGGGGACACTTCCTGTGCTTGTTTTAACCCATCTATGTGCATAGACGCTTAAGGAGGCAGGTCTGCTGCAGAGAGCCTGGCACAAGGCAGGTACCCATACAACCTCAGCAGCTGTCTGCCCGGAGCCTGCAAGGTCTGGAAGAAAGGATACCATGAGGCAGAGAGGCAGTAGGCAAGGAGCCAGTCCCCTCCCTTGTCTCCCCCTGACTAAATCTAACACACCCTCCTCTGCATTGATTTTGTAATCGCCAATACCCTGGCTCCTTCTCATCCCACCTACATAAGCTGGGGCCAGGGGCCTTGGACGGCTGCTCCATCAGGCACTAGGTACAGACATTAGCAAGCCTTGTGGCTCCCTGGGGACCACTAATGCACCTGTTCCTTCTGGAAGCCAGTTACTCTGCTTTCTGACTCCACCTCCTCACCTCGGTGCTCTTCGCCAGAGAACGGACTTCCTGAAATATTGGCTCTTTCAGATCTCCTGCCTCCCATCTTGCCAAGGCTATAACCTATCTACATCCATATGGCTGCCCTACCTGCGTTACCACAGTGGATCAGAATCAGCAGTGTGCTGGTGACTTCAACAGCCAGCTCTCTGGGAACACAAACCCTGATTTGGCGTTTGCCAGTTGCAGTGGTGTAAATGTTTTCACTCTAGGTGCTCTCGCATTCCCAGTGGGCTGTAGCATGAATCTTAAAAGAACTTATTAATTAAAACAAACCCAGAGCCAGGTATTGGGGTGAATGCTGGAAGACCAGAGAAGCTGAACAAGCCACAGCCACCTCACCTTGCCAATTCCTCAGCTGATCCTGTTTTCTCAGACTGGAAGCCTCTGAGTCCTTATCCAGAATGAATCTCAGCTGAACTGCTTCTCGAAAGCCTAAAAGCTTAACCAGCCAAAAGCTTCTAGTTTCTGGTCTTCACGCCTTATATACCTTTCTACTTTCTGTCATCACTCCCTGGGCGTGAGTCACCATGCTTGGCTGTATCCTTGAACACACAGAGATCCAGGTAGATCTCTGCCTCTGGAATGCTAGGATTAAAGGCATGAGTGCCACCATTTTCTAGCCTCTGTACCTAGTGGCTGTTCTGTTCTCTGACCCCAGTTAAGTTTATTAGGGTGCACAATATTTTGGGGAACACAATACCACCACAGTGGACAGATAGGACATGCAGTAAGAGCAGCTGTAAGACACGAGCCGCCAGGATGGTGCCAGAGTGCACACCCACAGTGTGTCTCCACCCCCTGGAGCTGTTCCCTCTACCTCAGTATCAGCCCTATGTGGAAGAGGCCTCTCTGAAGCTAGGGTGGGATGTGAAGGCATGGCCTTTGGGACTGGGAGAAGACTCCAGCTTTTCCATCAAGTAAGGTAGATGGATTAGGGCAAGGCAGCTGACTTTGTCAGACCTTAGTCTGTGGTAAGGGAGACAAGACTAACATCCCTTTTGTCTGAGATTTGCAAGGACTGCCTACTAGCAGCAAGGTGTGAGACCCTAGCTTCAAGTATGTAAAACCTGAGAGTTCCCCAAGTAGGTGCTAAGAAGGATCCAGCACACACACTCCCTTGTACACCTCTTGGCAATTGGACAGGGGTGTGTTGTTTGCCTTAATGGTTTCTATGTCCAATATCAACACAGAAAGATCAGCCCTATCTCTAGCGTGATTATCCTACATTCTGTGACTTCAAAGACACAAAGATCTCCTGTCCCAAATAATATAGTGTTTGCCTCTGCTGGTTGGCACCTGGAATTCCATCATGTTCTGACACTGTTTCCTGGGCTAACATCTCAGAGTAGGGGGACTGATGGAAAGACCTGAGCTCACCTTGTGATGGCTGCCAAGGGGGACCTAGCATATGGGAACAACAGGCAGAGAAAGTTGAGGTTAGACAAGGTGGAGCCTCCAGACAGTGAGGTAGTGTCCCACTTTTGCTCAGACAGCCCCAGTCCAGGGGGAAGGGGGTGGCGGCAGCTCTGGGTACCTTTGCTATTTGGAGGAGTATTCTGTCTGGGGCAGTGGAAAACAGTCTTAGAAGGAAGTAATGTGTGCTGCTGGCAGCCAGTCCAGGCAGCTAAGGCTGTGCAGAGCCAAGGTCCAGAGCTATAGAGGGCTAAGGACATTAAGGGCTTGTTTGTGTTCCTATAACTGCACCAGATCTTTCCGAATAGCATCAGTGGAAGGGCAGGAGAGGGGAGTGACTGCAGAGAACCTCTCACTTATCAGCTTGATTTGTTACGGAACTCTTCCCCACTCAGCACTGGGCCAGACAGAGCTGGGGAAGGAATGAGGACATGAGCCATCGGCAATGAAAAAAAAAAAAATTACAAGAGAGATGGAGAGATCCCAGGAAGAGAAGGGGGGATAACACAGAAAAGGAGGAAAAGGAATATGAAAACTTGGAGAAGGAAAAGTGGGGGGCTGAGGAAAAGGGAGAACGGCGGGAAACACAGAACAAAGAGAGGAAATTGAAAAAAGAAGAGCCAGGAGGGGAGGAGTGAAGGAAAGGAGGAGGAGGAGGAGTGTGTGAGCCAGTGAGGCAGAGAGGAGTGAGAGCTAGGGAGGAGCAGCTAGCCCTGGTGCCCGCTCGCCCAGGAGGGAACCAGGAGGAAGGGAAGAGAAACCTTGAGAGTCTTACATCTTGATCAAGGCATGACTGATAGCATTCCAGCCGACCATCTTTCAGGCCCCTTGTTTGATGACAAAGCTCATCCCCCACCCGCCATCCATTACTGACTCTCCCTCCCTGAGGCAAGAGCATCAATAATGCTCCCTCTTCTCGATGATGCTGAGCTGAGCGACGGCAGGCCGGCCAGCACTGGTGGGCATCCCAAACACCATTACTGGGCTCCCATCCTTCACCCCACCTGCTGGGTGGCTGACCGCCCTCCCAATGGAGTGGGCTGTGCTCTGGAGTGGCTCCATCCCACAGGAGCTCTACCAAGGCTGGCCCTGCAGGCCTGCAGACAGTCAGGTCTCTGCAGATGATCTCTGACAACTTGGTGCCAGGCCTTGGATTTTAAAAATGATTGTTTAGTTTTGTTTTGCTTTAATTAAGAGAGAGACCGAACTTCCCCATTCTGGTTGGTGCTTCCAAGAGACCTAACAGTTTGAATTTGAATATAAACATCTTCAAACATCTGTTGCCATAATTTGGTTGGATTAACTGTCTAGTTTGCTGGGCCATCTGCTGTGTTCCCCAAACCCTATCATTACTTCTTCCCCTGGCCACACCTGGGGTCCCCCCTGGCTGCCCTCTGTATGCAGAAGAAGTGACCTAAGAGACAGTCCCTGGTCAAAGCCATGAGCCGCCTTCCAGAGAAACTTAGAAACAGACCATCCATGATCCAGGAATTCCAGACGTCAACAGCAGCTCTGAGGATCGAGAGTCGCATGTGGACATCTGCTAGGTCACCTCTTTGGCCTGTATGTTCTTAAGGAGATGTTTCCTCTTCAGTTAACGGAGCCTTCCTCTCCCAGAACAAAGTTGCCCTGCAAGAATGCTGGGATGATGCCTCCATAGTTCCAGAGGCATTCTTGTATCTGAGGCATCCCTAGAGTCGTACAGAAGCAGCACATGGGCCGCTGCATTGGACAGCCTTGTTTTCAGGCCCTGCAGGATCATCTGTCCTTTGCAGATACATAGACTATAGGGCAAAGGCCAAGACAGGAAGGGCCAGGAAAATCCAGACTTCCCTTGTCCTTGTTCAGCCAGTGTAAAAGGATCTCCACTCAAGAGATCCCGAGATCTCCCAAGACACACCCATGGCACACCCATCCTGCCTTTTTCTAAACTCGGGCCCTGGGGATCCTGTGTACCTTTGGTGTGAAGACTGCCTTCCAAACACGGCTCCACTCAGCTCTGCAGGGGATGTCCCAGTCACCTGTGGACTGAGGGCTGTTTTCCAAACAGGACTCCCACGCTTGAGATGAGGAGTCATGGGGTCTATCTACTTCAGGACGGCATGAGGACTTAGTACATGTGATCTCAGGGATCAGTGAGTCCCCAGCCAGAATCCATTCTCAGACCACATGAGAGCAAGGTGATACATAAAATACACAGAAGGGAGCAGGTGCTAAGGGCTCCACATTGCCCCATTTGTCCCTCCACATAGCCCCACCTCCTTGCTGTCTCCTAGGCAGCATCTGGTTTTTTTTGTTTTTTGTTTTTGGTTTTTTGGTTTTTTTGGCGTGTGCCATTTTTGACTCTGCATAGCTCATTCTATCTCATGTTCATCTTCTAACATCAGGATGAGGGAACCCCTCTTCCACAGAGCCCCAAGAAACCATCCTCCTGCCTCACACCCTGTGACATTTGTTGCCATCTACTTTCTTAATCCCTTAACTACCTGGTTTCACCTGCACGCACACGGCCACACATTGTTTGTGGTTATGCACAGTTGAGAGAATAAATGATTGACTGAGTGAGCAAATCTGCCCAGTCAATCTGACACCAGCATTATAGCTAAGGTCCCAGCAACTGTACAAAACCCTTGTGCATATTCAACACACAGACAAAAGACTTACAACCCTTTAACGTCTGTAACCGATTTGAGGGTCCAGGAGAGCTGGCTGGGTGCTGCTGGAAAAGCTTTCATTTCTCTGGTGGCTGCGAACAAAGTCGCCAGCTAATAGAAACCTGTTTCTAATTGCCTGACATAGAATAGATACACCTCCAGCCAGCTGAGACCGCCGACTCGCATTCACAGCCCTGCTTCCTGGCTTACACCTAAGCCTTTCAGGTTTTATTAGAGGCTTGCTCATTTCATTTCCTTTTATGTGAGGAAGAAAATGGTCCCTGGGTGCTGGGAGGGACATTCACCGTCACTTTTACTCATCCAAGGGTGGCTGCCTAGATTGCCAACCCCAGCATCAGGTATGTGGGTTCAGATCAGCAAGGGGAGAGAAGGCAGGGTCACTTTCCTCCAGGTCATCCGGCGACACTGGATGGGGTCGATAGAGCCCCTGTTCTCTGGGCTGGTCACACAGGTGGCTCCCGGAACATAGCATCCTCCAGCACCTCCAGGCTGTGGCCAGTTCCTCAGCAGAGTGGACAGCCAACAAATATACTTACAAACCAAACCAGCATGTTCCAGCAGTCCACTGGCCCCCGTGTCATATCACACCATCACCACACCACTCTGCTGCCAGAATGCCAGCAGCCTGGACCACAGCCACCATAGCAGTGGCTGGGAACCCACACCTCTGCTCAAGCAAGGGTTCATGCCAGGACTGTTATGGGCCTCATCCTCTGAGAGGCCTGAGAGTGACCCATCTGACCTACTCCTGTGCCTCTCCTCCAGCCAGGGACTGTGCTCCTTATCTGTCAGCTGTGAACTCCCATTCCATGTGGATTAGGCCAGGCTTGGCTTGAGACACCAGGCCCGGCTTTTAGCCTGTCTCCTAAACTGCACCCCAAGCCCTACCCCCAAGCCAACTTCCTGCCATGGGATAATTGTTCTTTCCAAAACAAAGTGCAGAAATGCTTCTGATGAGGAACTCCATCCACACCCAAGCCTGAGACACTACAACCCAAACCTGGTAGCTCCTAGGAACTGACTGTTGGAGCAGGCCAGGCCCCCATAACCTCCCAACCCTGTGACAAGCGATGCACAGGTCTTACAAGTCTCATCCTACTGGCAGAAGTGACATCATTTAGTCATGAAACCACAGATGTGGGCCTTTATGCACAGAATCTGTGTTCAGCTTCCACGGCCCCAGAAGTTCACAGTTGACTTCCTGTGACCCTATGGCACACCTAAATAACTGAGAGGGGAGCTGAAGCTCAGAAGCCAGCCCTCCACATCACCGCATCTTCTGTGCCAGGCCTCCAATCACTTGGTTGGCCGGAAGACTGCAGGTGCTCTTCAGGTCTTCCTAGTCTAGACTGACATTTGTAGAAGCTAAAAAACTGGACTGAGCAAATAGCATTCACTGTATAACAAGGTCATGTTTCCATAGAGGGCATGTGAAGAACTGAGTGTACCTACAAGAACCTCCCAAAATAAAAACTCCAACAGGGCACTTTGCTAGAGCACAAGGACAAAGGAGAACGGATCCTTGATCAAGGTCAGTGTCATCCTTTATCCAGAGCAGAAGCATTTCTCCCCCTTGCTCTAGGTAGAGATTTCAGAAGCAACATTGACCCCATAATCTACCTGCTTAGCATCATTGACCCCATCGTCTACATGTTTAATATCATTGACCCCATCATCTACCTGCTTAACATTGACCTCATTGTCTACATGTTTAACATCATTGACCCCATCATCTACCTGCTTAACAAGGCCTCACTGGTGGGCTGGGAGTGGGGCTCAGAGGTAGAACACTTGCCTGGAATTCATAAAACCCTGGGTTTAGTCCTCATACAAGAAAAGGAAAACAAAAAACAAAAGCACCCTGACTGGTTCTCTAGGGCCCGAGGTGGAGGGCTTCACAACTGCTTGGACCCACTCTTGGTGCCTGCCTGTTCTTTTACAACATCTCTTTCACTTTGAAATTGAAGGTCTGGTGCCTATTCCTGGGGAGGCTTCCACTTAGCAGCAGAGAAGGGCAGGCCTTCCCTCCTTCCTGCTTAGCCTACCATCTCCTTCCTCGTCTCCATCACCCTGTAATGTGACCGTCATTACCCCTTTGATTTCCAGGGTAAGATCTGCCTTCCAGAGGACAGTGAGCTGCAGGAAGGCAAGTCACCATCTCCTGCCACACTAGCGAAGTGCCTGCCACAGCCAGGGACTCAAGGGCTGCTCGCTGTGTGAGTGACCCCAAGGAGGTTTCACTGAAAAGCCCAGCTTCAGGACTCTGGCAGACAAACCTGGCAGAAGGGAGATGAGTGCTGTGCACCGGAAAGGGCTCAGTCTTCCCCACCCTATGGGCTATGCACATTCTAGCCCCCCCCCCCTTTGATAAATGCATAACACACGCCGATTCTGCCAAGCTCAGAATATCAAACAAGCCCGTTTTTCATGAGAAAGCAGTGGTCGCTGTCTGGTTGGCATATCTCAGTACCCAGGGGCAGGTGCAGATAACAGCCTGAGGCTGCTACCACACATCTGGACCCAATTACCCAGGAGCATTAGCACCCCACATGTGTATGCTTCAGGTAGAAGGAGGATGTTAGGGCCCAGGAGGAGCTCATCTGTCGCAGGCTCCCCTGATTCAGCTGGGCTATTTGTCTCAGCCTCCACCTGCCTGGTGTCAAGTACGGAACTGCTTTAGTCCAGAAACTCTAGTACCTAACCAAAGAGTGGTCAGCAGAAAGAGAATGTCTAGTTGTGTTGGGAATGGATGAGCATGAAGATTCTAACTTTTATATAATTTTTATTAGTGTATGCTCATTGTAATTAATGGATTTTATAAAGGAATTTTCATGTAAACTCTCATAGTTTGTACTGTTTGTACATTTGGGGATTTTGAGATATCACGCTGTGTATCCCAGTTTGACCTGGGGACTCAGAATTTTCTTGCCTCTGCCTGCCAAGCGCTGGGATGACAAGCAGGCAGCACCATACCTGGATTTCAACTGACTTTCTTTTCTTTTTTTTCTTTTGTGTGTACATGTTTATATGTGTGAGGGTGCATGTGCACATATGTGCATGTACATGCAGTAGTGAGAGGACAACAATGGGTATCATTCTTCTGGTGCCATCCACCTATTTTAAGATTTATTTTTATTTGATGTGTTCCAGTGTTTGCCTGTATATGTGTCTGTGTATTACCTGTGTGCATGGTGCCTGAGGAGGCCTGAAGAAGGCA
This sequence comes from Peromyscus californicus insignis, assembly GCF_007827085.1. Classification (NCBI taxonomy): domain Eukaryota; kingdom Metazoa; phylum Chordata; class Mammalia; order Rodentia; family Cricetidae; genus Peromyscus; species Peromyscus californicus. Next base: position 65,081,855 of record NW_026294469.1, on the reverse strand, counting down.
TCAGATCTCCTGGAACTGGAGTTGCGGACAGTTGTAAGCAGACATGTGGGTGCTGGGAACCAAAATCTTGATCCTCTGCAGAATAGCAAATGCTCTTTTTTTTCTTTTCTCTTCTTTCTTTCTTTCTTTCTTTCTTTCTTTCTTTCTTTCTTTCTTCCTTCCTTCCTTCCTTCCTTCCTTCCTTCCTTCCTTTCTTTCTTTCTTTCTTTCTTTCTTTCTGTTTTGTTGTTGTTGTTGTTGTTGTTGAGACAGGGTTTCTCTGTGTAGCTTTGCACCTTTCCTGGAACTCACTCTGTAGACCAGGTTGGCCTCAAACTCACAGAGATCTACCTGCCTCTGCCTCCCAAGTGCTGGGATTAAAGGCGAGCGCTTCCGCCGCTGCCGCCGCCGCCGCCACCACCACCACCGCCACCACCACCCAGCTTTAGCAAATGCTCTTAACTGTAAAACCATCTTTCCAGCCTCTAATCGACCTTTTTTGTTGTTGACACAGAGCCTCTCACTAACTGGAAACTTACTAAGTAGGCTAGACCACCTGGCCAGTGAAGCCCAGGGACCTGCCTTCCTCTGCGTGCCCTGCACTGGGATTACAAACGTGCATCACGATGCCTGCCTCTTTTCACAGGGCTTCCGGAGACAATGCTCAGATTCTGAGACTCACAAAGCAAGCACAGCACTGGCTGAGCTAGCTCTCTTAACCTGCAACTGGTTCTAACAGGCTCCTACCTACTTTATTCCATGCTTCCAGATGCCTCTCTTTGACCTTCAGCAGGGGCCCTCAGAGGCCTCACAGAACTATCAGCCACTCCTCTCCACTGCCTTCTGCAGACTGAGAGGGACTTCATCCCACCCGAAGAAGCACAGGCCTGAACCTCCACTAGCTCCCGCTAGAATCTCTTCCAATCCTCTGCACACCGTTGTTTCCCTGCCTGTGTCCTGTGTCCTTGTCACTTAACATCCTTCCATCTTCCCAATATCATTGGAGTAAACCTTCCAAGGAAGGAGATATGGTGCATGCTATTGAAAAAAAGATGCTTCATTGAATAACGTCTAAAACTTGTATCCTGTTAACCTCTTCCCCTCTAATGTCCACACTGGTAACAGTCAATTGCCTTCATCAAATCTATGTCGTAATAACTTGGCTCTAAATGATCACGTCACCTGTCAGTGTGACCTCTCCTCCTTAAGCTATGACCCTATCTACCGAAACACTGGAGCTTTAAACACCGAAGTATTATATCCACTCCCTTAGCACTCTTGGAGCTCTCAGAGGGCAAAGGCTCCATGGCACCTCACCTCACACTCGCAACTTCCAGAACTGTCCTGGAGAAGTCTCTGTCCTCGGAGGTCATCTCGTCTGTGGCATTTTGTCACAGCGTGCTTTAAGATCCCACACCAGTGCCATGCTTATCCTAACATGTTTCCTAGATTGTATCTATCATCACTGAGCCGATGCTTCAGGCAAAGCACAGGGCCGAGGCCTGGAGAGGCAGGTACCTGAGGTCAGCGTCAGTCAACATCCTCATGAAGAATTCGGGCAGGCCCGGAGGACACATATAAAAATGAATCCGATACACAGCAACCACCAGTCAGGGCCTAAGAGGGATGCAATGTTGACGAGGAGAATTCAGAGGACAGCGAAGTCTTTCTGAGAGGAGAGAGGTCCTGGGAAGAATGATAGAGCAAGGTCTGAAAGGACGAAACTGACCGTGCTGGGTAAACCTGACGAAGTGGGAACCCAGGGAAATACACCAGGAGTGTCCAGACCCACTGCAGACAGATACAACAAGCAGCCGGACTGAGCCTGGATCCTGGAGCTCTCACGTGACAGGCTAAGGGTTAGGGCTCAATGCTAGAAGCTGAGTATGAAGGAGGCAATGGAAGACTTGGTTTGAGTTGACGTTCTGTAAATGGGATGCTTGGAGTATTGGCCAAGCAGGGGCTTGGTGAGTCTTCATGTTAAAAAAAACCAATCAGAATCACTGTACTTGTTCATCAGAGGCAGGCTCCACTTCACCTGAGGGCAAAATAACCCCAGAGGTTTGTCTCTTGGCAGGTATTGCCAGAATCTGAGGAAGCAAGCTAGGTAGAGGGGAGCGTGGAGGGCCATGCAGTTCCATCCATGGAGGACTCTTCTGAAGACCAGTCAAAGAGAGGAGAAACAGCTTTGCATCACCATGGAGATGGTTCCGGAGACAAAGATTCACCTCTCCTGTCACTGTTGCCTCGTACAAGGCTCCAGGGGAGACCTTGGTGGGCTTAGGAGAACATTTTCCTTCCCAACGCCAGGACAAACCCTGGGCAGCCCAGGGACCATGTCATTTGGCTCCACACAAATTCAGCACTGGTGTTTAACAGTTTTTTTTTTCTTTAAAAAAAAATTCCTCCCTGTTATTTAAATGGTTTTAAACATGAAACTAGGCCAGGAAAAGGGGGTAGCATTGTTTTAATAATTAGCAATTATGATCGCTGCAATATTAATTGCATATTTCCATAGCAAACACTTCCCCAGAGGGCCAAGGGTGGTTAGAGACTGACAGAGCCTAAAACTGGAATTCCTGAGAACAGAAAAAGGAGAGAAAAGCAACTTCTTCCATTTAAGCAAATTACCACGGGGACTGCAGGCCTCGCTAATTAGCCCGGCTCACCACGGTAGAGAGTTGCCTGTGCGCAGTCTCGCTCAGCATGCGGGCCTGCAGAACCGTCCTTTCTGTCCCGTCTCTTCCATCTTGTCGTTTGAACAAGGGAGCAACTTCTTGCCAAGGATGACTGGGCTGAGCTGGGAGCCTGCCCCCCACCACTCTTCTCCCCTGGCCCCTGGACTGGGGCCGAGAGTTCATGCCTAGGTTCATTTGTGCGGATAGTGGCCACCCTGGGAGAAGGGCAAAATGGGACAGGACCTTAGGCAATTCCGTATGGCAGCACTCACGGGAGGGCCGCGCAGGAGAGGCCACCAAATCTGTCTTCCCGATTCTGTGACACAGATTTCGGGGTTCAGGCTGAAAGGAGGTATCAAAAAAGCAGGAGGGGAATAGAGAGGGAGGGAGGAATGGAGAGAAGAAAGAGGGGGAAGAAAGGAGAGAAAGAGGGAGGGAGGGAGGGAGGGAGGGAGGGAAGGATGGGGGGAGAATGGCAAATGCAGGAAGAAAACACTGAGAAGGTGAGGGGTGAAGTTGGAAGCAACAGCCTCTCAGCCTTCCTGGGTAGGAGTTCCTGAGACTCTTGAGCACTCACCAAAGAAGGACCTCGAAAGCACTGAGCATTCTCACCGCACCCCACCTTCCAGCCTGGTGCTGCAGCCCACACCAGCATCCAGCCATGAAGCTGAAGCAGCAGGAAGGAAGAGGAAGGACAGAATCCACCACCTTTCCCCTAGTTGGTCCCCGTCAGGAGCTCAGTGCCCTGCGCTGGCAGGTTCCACACAGTCACATGCGGTGATTCAGGGCATAGCCACAGCACTGAAGGAAGAAGGCCTGGCTGACCCCACATCCCAAGGGAAGACAGAGCAGCCTGTCCGGCTCTTTCTAACACATGACACCATTTCTCCCATGCCACTCTTGCTAGCCTGAGTCCAGCTGAGCAAACCCACCAATAGAAGCAAGGCTTCCTTGGCTGCCTGGCTGCCTCTGTGGCCTGGTCCTGTCTCTCAGCATCTAGGGGAAACTCATCAACACTCATCCTAGTTTTGCCCAGAGTACATGATCTCTGTTTTCAGGGACTTGCTAAGCAAAACTCCAAACTCCTCAGTAGAGACATTGCAGGGCAATAATTCTCATTGTAAAAGGCCGCTCCCTCAGGTGCCTTTAAACGGGGCGCTCCCTTGCGCACTGAGGCAGTTGTTTACAGATCATCGACTCCTGGATGGAAAAGCTGGGAGGCTTGACAGACAAAACTCACAAGCAAAATGTCTCTGGCTGTTCGGCAGCGAAAGTAAGGTGGCTGCTGCACTTGGAGGGAAGGGAACCTGGTTGACTGGGCACGGGTACTGAGACCTCTGCGTGCAAGAGCACCTGCCCTTCTACATGCTTCCTGCCCTTTGCCAGCCCCTAGGTCAGGGCAGTGGGACGCTACCTCCTTTGTATGGCAAAGAAGCCCACGGTCCACATTGTTCCCATGGTCTTGGCCTCATGAACATCTCGGTGGCAGGAGAAGAAGGTGAGGCTCTTGAGGTCTTGGTCCTAGCCTGACATCGTAAGTCCTGTTCGTGGAAACGCTGAACTCCACCCTGCTGGCTCTGAAGCTGTCTTGCTACCTTCTGTTGGTGCTGCTGGCAAGGGCAGGATGCCCACCTGGCACATGACACCTGGCACTGGACAGATGAGACTGGCAGAAGTCAGTAAGGCACAAGTCCCAGAGGAGGAGGGTGCTGCATAACACACAGGGGACACACAGGGCCCTAGGAGGCAGGCTTTGTCATGGGACAATGGTGAGGGATCACCTAGTCCCACAGGAGAATGTGATTGTCTTCTCTGGACAATCCTGCAGCTGGCAACAAGCTGAATCCCGGTCATCGGGGCTCAGTAGTACCTGCCTCACTACCTGAACAAGGAGGGCTGGTTGGCTAGGTGGCTGGTCCATGAGGAAGAAGGAGAAGGGAGCATGTTGTGAGACATGATGGAACCACCAGGTGTCAGGGGCAGCCTATGGCATCAGATCTTAATTTTAGGACCCCTACTACAGAAAGCCCTGGCTTCCCCTGGAGCCCTGGGGAGCCGCCATCACTAACATGGCCATGGGATTAGAAGGAACAGACCCACTCAACACCCAGCCCAGGTCAGGAGACCCGGGTACTAAAGAAGGTCCTTGACTCCATGCTGGAGAGGCTTCTCCCATTCCAGGTTGGGCTCTGTAGCCCCCGCCTGGAGAGTACCCTGCCCACCCTCTCTCCCTCCTCCTCAGGCACCTGGCCAGCTTTGCTCACTGTGCCTGTGTGTACACACGATACCCGGTACCCGGCAGATTTCAGAGCTTACTTATCCCTGGGGATCCATCTCAAAGCCGCCTTTGGAAACTCCTAAGTAGGATGTAATGCGTGGATTTCGGCCTCGGCAGGTAGCTTGCAGTGTCGTTATTTCCCAAGCCTCAGCACGCAGGAAGAAACGACCCAGACGGATAGTGTTTAAGCAAACAGCAGTGTGGTGTGGGAAGAGAAAGAGGGAGGAAGGGAGGGCTGGGGTGGGTGGGAAGGCTGCGCACACACACACACACACACACACACACACACACACACACACACGGCTATGTCTGTTCCTTCCAAGAACTGACTGAACAACTTCTATCAAGCCCCTCACCCCAACACACCCCAAGAGAAGCTCCAGTCCCCTGCTCTCAGCAGCCTCACTCACTGTTGCTATGGAAAAGTCCAGGGAAAACAGGCTTCCGGGCTTCCCTGGGGAGGGAACTTAGGAAAGGACAGACGGGAGCGCCAAGATGAGATGGAAAATACGTTCATGATACATGTTTAAGGATGTTCAGTGTTCTGGGGAAAAAGCACAAGGCCTGATTCCATGAGGACCATCACCCCAAAGGTAAGCAGAGTGAGCGCGACTCGGGAGAAGGGCCAAGCTGCAGCAAGGAGTGTGTTTCATGACAATTAGATGCTAAGGAGGCCTGCCTGCTGCTTGTCCTTCAGAAAGGACTTTTGCTGTGGTAAGAGTGCTTGAGTAATCATGGCATCTGGTGTAGCTACTTGGGAACCTCGGGGTTACTGTCAGAGTCAGAAAAGCAGAGAGTTCTTAAGGTACAGCCAATGGCATCTCAAAGAGACTAGCCGCCATCATCCGCAGCTCTCTGAGCCAAGGGGCTGTGGGGCACTGTTGCTGAGTCCTGAGGTGGACACAGGACCTGAGAACAGGGGTGCTGCCTGGAAGCAGGAGTCCGGGCCTCCCAGAGTTGCACAAAAGCCCACGGTGCTGGCTGGTTTTGTTTTTGTCAACTTAACACAAATTAAAGTAACCTGGAAAGAGGGACCCTTAATTGAGGAATTGTCTCCACCTGAAGTGGGCCTGTAGACAAGTCTATGGGGCATTTTCTTGATTAGTTAGTAAATGGGGGAGGGTCCAACCCCCTGAGGGTAGTGCCACCCCTGGGCTGATGGTCCTGGGTTCTGTAAGAAAGCAGACTGAGCAAGCCATGGGGAGCAAGCCAGTAAGCAGCACCCCTCCATGGCCTCTGCATCAGCTCCTGCCTCCAGGTTCCTGTCCTGCTTGAGTTCCTCTCCTGACTTCCGTCAGTGATACACCTTAATGTGGAAGTGTTAACCAGGAAAGGGGTGTGGCTTATAAGGCTTTCAGCTGCCCCCTGGCCCTCCATACCCTTCTCCAGAACCGACCATCTTGTCCCCAGTTGTTAACAAGTCTGACAACGCGGAGGCCATGGCAGTGATAGTGGCCAAAGGAATCCCTCCAGTCTTCCTCACGGTCCTGGCGTTTGTCAAACTGGGCATCAGTCAGTGAACTGAACTGGGAGAGTGAGTGGCCACCCAGGGGTTGCTTTTCTGAATTAGCAACTCAGGACATACCTGGGGCAGATTGCCGGGCCTATAGCTCTAGTCACAAAGGCTTGTCCAGCTTCTTACAACCCTCAGCCATGGCTCCCATGCACAACTCACACCAGCACTATCCTGCCCAGCCTGCTTCCATTCCCCCACCACTTCCCACCCACGGCTTAGCACACAGTGGGGCTTCACATTGCAGCTGTGTGCTAGTCCACAATACCACCAGTGAGTGGGGGCAGCTGTCATAATAAGAGTCCTGTGTGCATCAGGGCCGTAAAGGCCACCCAAGGGCAAGTTCATGCCTAAAAGGAAAAGCATATGGGGGTGAGGATGCTTCCAAAGTCAAGAAAGATCAAGGCTGTGTTAGGCTCTCAAGAGTTCTGAATGAAGACCAGGCAGGAAAGTACAGTGGTCAGCACGCAGACATATTGACCTGCAGAGTAGAAATTCGGAGGCCTGGAAAATAGCATGGCTGAAGACTGATGGGACTCATCTGATTTTTGCCAAATGCCAGTCCCACTGTTAAAATGGGGAAGCCATTACATGCCATGAGGGGAAAGAGTGTAGGCAACAGCCTCCCATTGTTTGGAAATGAGAGGAAGTTGAATCAGTAAGAAAACAGAGAAGCCCCAGTGTGGGGTACTTCGGGCAGAAACTGTCAGAGCTAGGAAGCAACATTTCCGATTATTCTGGGTGAACCTCCCATTTTACAAATGAGGGCATTGACCTCCAGGGAGGCACACAATTCCTTCAAGGTTACGTAGACCCATAATCCAGACAAACACCTCCTAGTCTAGTGTCTGCCCATTCCTTGTTGGCCCTGCCGTGGACAAGAGCCCAACCGCCTGTTACTGTGTGACACCCATCTCCTCAAGAAGAATGGTAGCCCTGTGTGAGCAGACACTACATCAGTGTCACTCTGGTACCAAGACCACTGCCTGATGCCTCATAGGCAGTGGAGAGGCAGGAGCAGAATGGGTTGGATGGATAGAATAGTGAGAGAATACAACTGAATGACCTGCATGAGACAGCATGGGGTGGGATGCTGTGCAAGGAACTGGAACAGGAACGCAACCGAACCGAGATGGGTGTGGGCATAAAGGACCCCAGGCTCCTCCTCTCTCTCATTTCCCCTGAACAACACACCACCTCTTCTTCACTTTGCACACCTATCCAATTAGTCTCTCACCCAAGCTAGGACAGGGAATGCTGCACAGGCTGGGTGACAGGGAAGGATTAGCTCTTCATTTGGAGATTGGAGGATGAAACATTCAGATCCACAGCTGTGGAAAGGGATGAGCAACTGATGTAATGGTGAACTCTGTGTGTCAGCTTGGCTGAGCCAGAGGATGCCCAGATGTCAGGATGCTTCCATGAGCCTGTGCCCTGACCTCAGGAATGTAGAGGAGCCACCATTGCTGTTTTTGTTTTGTTTCGTTTTTCTATCATGAGTCAGGCTCACACTGGCCCTAAGTCTCTGCTTCATTTATCCTCCCCTGATGTCTGCCTCAGCCATCACTCGCCCCCAACTCTACCTGGCACCAAATCCCATCACAAACACATCACCCCCTTCCCCTGAAGCCCTGTGATCTCCCAGGCAGGGTAGCACACACCTGTCATCCCAGCACTTGGGTAGCAGCAGGGACAGGAGGATCAGAATGCATTGTGAGTTTTAGGGAAGTCTGGATGACAAAAGAACCTGTCTCAACTAACCAGCCAACAAACCAAAACACCCATGATCTGTCACCAGGGTGTGTTCACTGATCCTATGATCTGTCACCAGGGTGTGTTCACTGATCCCATCCTGAGCTCAAGAGCATCCTGACTGCATCTCACCTGCCACATCCTTGTCCCTCTGGCCCTTTCCACTTGGCTACTAGTGTGCCCCCCACAATGTCCTCCATCTGATGTGGCTGCTTCACTGTCCCCATCACCTAACCTGAACCTAATGACTCACTCAGCAATCTCCGTTGCTGGGAAAGGGTGAGAGAGACAAAAAAAAAAAAAAAAAAAATGGCAGAACAACGGATGTTGAGTTGATGCTGAGTTGAATTCCATTTCTCTCCCAACCTCTATCTATTTAAGGAGTGAGAAGGTGGGTTTTGCTCAGTATATGTGTGTACACATTTCCTCTATGTGATCGCCTGTTCTATTTATCCTGGGGAATTTGTTTCAAAGCCACCTTTTGGAAACTCCTAAGTAGGATGTAATTCGGTGGATTTTCTGTTCTGCTCACTGCCTGGCAAAGTCGTTTATTCCACAAACCCCTGACACATCAGTGGGGCGGGGGGGATGCATAAAAAATGGGGGTGTGCTTTCTCCAGATATTCCCATGTTGTTCCAGCCCGGATTTGAGGACGGGACCTCCTCGTTGGACAGGGCTTATGCAAAGTTTCTGAATGTCTAAACTTTTATACTCTCATAACATGTGCCATTGGTATGAAAGGCGTTCTCTATGAATGGCATTTAAAAGCAAATTGGATTTTCTTCCCCTGGCTGATACCGCCCTCGGATCCACTGGCCTGAAGGATGTAGTTTACTTCTTCTCTGAAACGGCCATTTATCATGTGTCACAGCATCTGGAATAAAATTCCTTTGTAGAAGACTGTCTAATAAAGAGGTCCTCAGCGTTCATAATTTACTTCCAATGTCATTTACACACTAGCTCTCGCTCTGTCTAAGGTGTGGAGCTGAAAGGTGCGCCATGACGACTTTCTGAAGATCCTAAATTCGTGTTCTGGAATAGCATTTCCCTTAAACACCAGCTTCTTACAGGCCATCAGAAAAGCCACCTGCTGGGCGGGGAGGGAGTGGAAATCCTTGGAGCCCAGGGAGGGGGAAGGCTCACCATCACACAGCAGGAACAGGAGAGAGACTCTGTGACATCAGACATTCACCAGTGTATACACAGGCATTTCAATGCGGCAGTTTTTTGCTTGGTGGAAGGGTCAGAGTAGGGACCAAAACCTTCACCTTCAAGGTCTTTCTGGACAGAAGGCTGCAATGCTAATTGCAGGAGTGCAGACCAGCACATTTAATTTTACTTAATTTTTTAAAAAAGAGATCAGGGAAAGATCACAAGTTCAAGACTTGCCTGGGCTATAGAGTAAATTCAATCCCCAGTAATACCTACAGCAATAAAATAAATAAAGTGGATACAGGGCCCCTCACTAGCTTCCTTTGACCCTCAGTCACATTCTCTTTAGACAGACCTTCATTGTTGCCATTTATGTGAATGTCCATGGGACAAAGGTCTCAAGGCCAAGGGCAATCTGTCTTCCTGTGTAGCTGCAGCACCTGGGACTCTGCTTGTTCCTTAGCAGAAACCAAACAAAGACCCAGTCCCTACTCCTGTGTTGTTCATTCCAATAGAAGAGACAAAACAAATTGTGGGCCAGTGCAGGACCTGCTACTCCACCAGCCAGCCCAGGCTGAGGATGCTGCCATGACAAGGGACCCCCGACTGCTGCCGCTTCCAAAAGTAAGGTCTTCTTATTCCTCTGGCCATCACAGGATTACCCTATTTGTTTCAGGAGCAAAAAGGAAGAAAGCCAGTCTTGGGACAGGGAAGAGACAATTAGTAGAGCCACGCAGAAGGCATCTGACCCAAAGTGACACACGTCACTTCCACTCACATTTCACTGCAGTGCACACATGCCTGTGACCCAGCTGGCCACCAGGCAGCCAGGGAGCAGCCTCCTCCACATGTCACCTGCTAAGGAGAGGGAGAAGGTAAAGCCACAGCACAGACACCCACAGATTCCATGACAGCAAGACACAGTCGAGGAGGGCGGGAAGGGAAGCAGGAATAGTTCTGTCCCAATTCACCCCAAAACAACTCGATAAAGACCTTTCATTCCCAAGTGATTCCTCATCTTTTACAAATCTAGCTTGAATAGACCCTTTGTCTGAATCAGCCGGACCCACTGTGATGACCCATATCACAGACTGGGGGCTTCTCAACCACAGAAGCACATTGGTCACAACTGTTAAATTTGATGCACTGGAAGACTCTGGTGAGTCTTCTCTTGGGCCATAGACCCTAGAGGTATGAGCTGGCTTACAGCATTTCCAGAATGGCTGAACCCCATCTTGAGAGAAACTCTGAAGCTTTATCAAACACGGTAGTGTCTTACCACAGCCTAAAATTATGTCAGGGCATTGATGTGCACCAGTGACTTCACTAATGATGAGACCCACATTAATGACTACAGTTCACCTGACAGAGATATCTGAGTCAAAACTTTAACATGAATACTTTTCTCCAAGTCATATATTTTTTTCATTTTCCTGCTATAATTTGATTCATTTCTAGTTCCTTCTGTCGCTTAGTTGTGTTGAACCTTAATATTTTCCATCACTGGTGACAAATTGCATCCATTTTACTCAACATTTTAAAGGAAAGATTTTGGCTTTATGAGTAAGGTCAACCCTTTGTTTCACATTCATTCGAGATTTTATCATTATTAATTCCATCAATCCACACTGTCTGTGGTTCTGGATTATTGGTCTTTATCTAATTTCTCCAGATGAAATCTTAGATGGGTCATTTGCAGGCTGGATGTTTTCTAAGGACCCCTCACTCTACGCCTGCTGACACAATGTGCCCTGGCATTTAGTCTACAGTGTGTCATTTCCATTTTGACTGACCCTGTGATCCAGTTATCTCTGAGAAGAGTATAGTATTCCAATCACAGGTGCAGGAGTTTGTGTCCACTGTTTTGTGGGGGTGGCCCCTCACTATAATGTACCACGCTGCCATATATGGCACTGAACTATAATGGTCATCTCCCAAATTTTCATTGATTTATTTCTGACCCAACATGTAAGCAATTACGTTCCATCTGTGTTAGAAAGAGATTTTCCTTCATCCCTGGGATGAAGCACATGACCAACCTTGCTAATCATGGTACATGTGTCCTCCACATCCTTGCTTGGTTTCTTTGTTGGTATGTCTGGCTGATCCATTGAGAAGTAAGTGAAAATCTCTGACTATCAGAATATATTTATCTGCATCTCCCAGTAATGCTATCAATTTTTGCTTTTTATGTTTTCAAGATTTTGCTATGTGCATAATGGTCCATGATTGCCATAGATCATCTTAACAGGGAATTTCTTTCCTCACCATAAAACATTCCTCTTTATTAGCTATTAATATTGCTATCCCTATTATTATATTATTAGCTCGCACTGGTACGTATCTTGATGTTTTTCCTCTTATTTTCAACTTTGCTGCTTGTTTTATGTATGTATTCTCCTAGAAAACCACACAAGCAGAATTTTTAAAAATCTAATTTGAGAAGAATATAACTCAGTCTAAAGTATTGTGATTGCTGATATGCTTAGGGCTGCATTGATGCTGGTGGTGGTACTGTGTGTTTGCATGTGTGTATGCCTGTGTGTGGGTCCACATGTGTTCTACATAACTTACTGTATTTTAACCCTTTTTTTCCTACTTTTTAGTTAACATCATTGACTTGTCGTCACTTGATTCCTCTAGATTCCTTTTTTTTCTAGAGTTGACCATACAAAGAATCCATGTCTATTTTTACCCCCAGGTTAATCTAAGAGTCAATTGCCTATCACTTCCTTTGTCTCCTGCCATCTTCCATGAAAACATCTGACATTTTTGTTCTGTACTTTCTTTCAGTTTTTTAATTTATAATTTCTTTGGAGTTTTTGTGGGTTGTGTTGAGATCAGATCTCACGATCATCCATGCACTGAGAGGACTTTGAAAGAATGTTTAAGGTTATTTCATGAAGGAAAATACATTATTTTCTCTATGGTATCATTTAAAGATAACTTTGGCTTTGTTTAACAAAAGCCCACAAAATAGTAGTTAAAAAAATACAGACATGTGCCTGGAGGGGTAGCTCAGTAGTTAAGAGTACTGACTGTTCTTGCAAAGGACCTAGGTTCAGTCCCCAGTACCTACATGACAGCTCATAATCATCTGTAACTCTGGTTTCATCTAGTTCTAGGGATCTAGTATCCTCTGCTGGCCTCTATGGCCAGTGAATGCATGTGGTACACTTCTATACATGCAGGCAAAAACTCATATACATAAAATCAAAATATAGAAATGTAATATCTGTCAACTGGAAAATGATACATAGAAATACATTTTTCTCTGAAGTTAACAAAAGCCCAGAAACACTGAGCCCAGTGAAGGTCACTGCAGGTACTGGGAATTGATGTCCTGCAATACTGCTGCCTCACAGGACATGGTTTCTGTTCCCAAAGTTATCTCATGGTTCAATGTCTGCTGGGGCTCCAGCCATTACATATCCACCCAGGTAACTGGGGGGAAAAGAAGAAAAATAAGAAAGCCCTTTTAAGGGACTTCCTAGAATATAATAGTTCTATTTATACTTATAGTTTATATATAGCTACTAAAAAGGCTAAGAAACTAGTTTTGTTTTGGTTTTTAAATTGGGTGTTCATATGCGTTCATTAGGGCACATCACAGTGAAATTGAAGAACAGTGGGAATCAATAGAAGGTCCTAAAAGCTTCCAGGAGGGCAGGGAAAGGACATATTAAAAATAAAGGATGATTTCAGGTGATTCAGAATCCAGGTCTCTGAAGTGATACTGGAAGGTGACAGACCACATGGAAATCCTTTCGGAGGTCTATGGGGAAGTGGCCTCCAATATGGAATTGTAGATCCAGCTAAAGCCCTAAGTCTAGGGATGTTCATCTTTCATAAGAAGTTACCAAGAAGAGAGTTCACCAAAATGAGGATGTACATCAAGGAAAGGAAAGACACAGGGTCCAGGAATCCAACCTCAAAAAGGGATGAAGAAAAATTCCAGTAGATTAACAGCTAGAGTAGCTAGCACACTTGGACATCCTGGAAAGATGCTCTTCCTTCTGTGGGAAGTTGAGGCATGGATTCACAAGCAGGACTGCTGAGGTTCTACAGTCAACAAACAAAAGTAAAGCAAGGACCAATCCGGAGGGAGAAGAAAGGTACGGTGACCACACACTATGCCTTAACTGTAAGTTCGAATGGTCAGACTGATCGACACCCAGTGGGAACTTTATCAAAGCCAGATGATCACTCTTGGAGTGTCTTAGGGTTTCTATTGCTGCAATGAAACACCATGACCAAAAAGCAAGCTGGGAAGGAAACAGTTTATTTGGCTCACACGTCCAAATCACAGTCCATGGATGGAGGAAGTCAGAACAAGAACTCAAGCAGGGCAGGAACCTGGAGGCAGGAGCTGATGCAGAGTCCATGGAGGGGAGCTGCTTACCGGCTTTTTCCCCCGCGGCTTACTCAGCCTGCTTTCTTACAAAACCCAGGACCACCAGGCCAGAGATGGCACCACCCACCATGGGCTGGGCCCTCCCCCGTTGATCACTAGTTGAGAAGATGTCTTACAGCTGGTGATCTCATGGAGGCATTTCCTCAACTGAAACTCCTTCCTCTCTGATGACTCTAGCTTGTGTCAAGTTGACACACAAAACAAGCTAGAGCAACTGAACCCCTGGTCAACTTGACACACAAACACATCACTATTAAGCCACATCCCTCCCTTTCTTATTCATCCCTAAGATCTCATATTGAAATCACAGCTAATTTTAAAAGTCCACAGTCTTTACAAATTCAAACACATTAAAATTTCAGTCTCTTTAAAACATCCATTCTCTTTTAAAAATTCAAGCCTTTCATCTGTGGGCTCCTTTAAAAATTAAAATTAAATTAAATACCTTCTTCAATAAGGAAGAGCCAGGGCATTATCACAATCTGAACCAAGCAAAACCAAACTCCAACAGTATAAATAACTCAATGTCAAATTGTCTGGGATCCACTCACGGTCTTCTGGGCTCCTCCAAAGAGCTCGGGTCACTTCTCCAGCTCCACCCTCTGCAGCACACACAGCTTGTCTTCTAGGCTCCAGCTGGCTCCACTCCACTGCTGCTACTGTTCTTGATGGTCATTCCATGGTACTGGCATCTCCAAAATGCTGGGTCCCTTGCAGTAACTGGGCTACACTTTCACCGGTAGCCTCTCATAAGCTCTCTTCATTGTGCCAAGCTTCAACTTCTTTGTATGACCCCTTCAGTCCTGGGCCTTCAACTGCCACTGAGGCTGCACCTTCACCAATGGCCTCTCACAGTGCCAAGTCTCAGCTGCTCTTCATGACCCCTTCATGCCTTCAAAACCATTACCACCTGGGTGACCCTTACACATTACCAAGTCCTGCTGCCAATATGAGGTACAAACATAGTCGTGTCTGGAACATGGCTTCTCTGTGCTCTCAGGAAACAGGTCAAAGATTTCGCCTCGGTGATGCTGGTCTCCTCTTAATCACTGCTAATTTCTCAGCTCCAGCTGACCAGCATCAATTGTCCCAGTAATGTAAAGGTTTCACTTTAGTAGTTCTGGTATCTGGTTATCACAGTTGTTTCTTCAGCCCCAGCTAACCAGAACCACAGGATCTTAATTCAAAATAACAAATGGCCCCAATAGAGTCTTTAAACTTTCCTCTGAAACTTCACAAGCCAGGCCTCCATCCTCTGCACTGCTTTCAACATTCTTATCTTCTGAGTTCCCACAGAACATACCACTGAGTTCTCAACACTCAATGGCTCTTCTAGCACCAAGTTCCAAAGTCCTTCCACAGTCCTCCCAGAAACATGGTCATATCTGTCACAGCAATACCCCACTCCTGGTACCAATTTGTCTTAGTTAGGGTTTCTATTGCTGCAATGAAATATCATGACCAAAGAGCAAGCTGGGAAGGAAACAGTTTATTTGTCTTACATGTCCAGATCATAGTCCATTATTGGAGGAAGTCAGAACAAGAACTCAAGCAGAGTTGGAACCTGGAGGCAGGCGCTAAGGCAGAGTCCATGGAGGGGTGTTGCTTATTGGCTTGCTTCCCCTGGCTTATTCAGCCTGCTCTCTTACAAACCCCAGGACCACCAGCCCAGGGATGGCACCACCCACCATGGGCTGGGCCCTCCCCCATTGATCACTAATTGAGAAGATGTCTTACAGCTGTTTCCTCAACTGAAACTCCTTCCTCTCTGGTGACTCTAGCTTGTGGCAAGTTGGCACACAAAACCAGCCAGTACACAGAGGAATGGGGAAGAAGGATTTACATGCTTAGAGGGAAAGTAAAGGGCATGTATGCAAGCTAAAATAGAATTTTCCATAGATGAAAGTTAGCTGATAACTATGAAAATGAAGAAGTCAAGAGACAGCTGTCTATGGCATAAATTTCAAAATATAGAACCAACTAGCTGACAGACAGCTGGGAGAGTGGAGAGTGATTGCTTTGGTGAGTGGGAATTTAGGGTAGCAACATGAGGTACCGGCTGCTCTTTCCTATACATCCTCAGTCATACTTCTTGTCCAAGGAGCTTGCTAAACAAATATACAGTAAATACGCTTTTCTGTCAACATCAGGCAACTGAGGGTTACTTTTTCTTTGTTGTTAGAGGAGGAGGGGACAATAGCCAAATACAATAATTCTTCCAAAGAGGAATTCGAAGGCCTGGTAAATGTTCTGAGTCCTTATTTGTCTGATATGACTTCATTTTTACCCTCACACTTGAATGATAATTTATGTTCAAAGCCATTTATCCTCAGTGCTTTGAAAACATCACCATTATTTTCTTGTATCCAATTTTGCTGATGAGGAGTGTGATACCAACCCAGTCCTTGTTCCTCTATCTAGCAGGATAAATGGTGTTCCCTCAAAATAAACGCAGGTCCTCACTGAGCACCTATGAAAGTGACCTCCCTTAGAGGGTGTGTACAGGTAGAGAAGGGTCTGGAGATGAGATCCTTTAGACAGTGGTTCTCAATGTTCCTAATGCTGCAACCATTTAATACAGTTCCTAAGATTGTGGTGACCTCCAACCATAAAATTATTTTGTTACTACTTCATACCTGTAATTTTGCTACTGTTATGAATCATAATGTAAATATCTGATGTGTGGGATAGCTTATATGCAGGATATCTAATATGCAACCCCTGTGAAAGGGTCATTCAACCCCCAAATGGGGTCATGACCCACAGACTGAGAACCACTGCTTTAGGACAAGCCCCATGTCCAAAGACCAGTGTCCCTGTAGTGAGAGAGCAGAAGACAAGGACATCGAGAAGAAGGCCACATGCAGACAGAGACAGAGATGGGGCCATGCAGCTGCAAGCTGAGGACCAAAGGAGCTTCCAGCGGTGGGAGAGAAACTGGAGCAGACCCCCTCAGAGCCTTGGGAAGAGACCACTCACAGCTCCACTTGAGACTCCGGCCCCCACAGTTGGGACCATTACAAAGCCCTGCTAGTCACTTCATACAGCCGCTCTAGAAAAATGAATATGCCATACAAAATATCTATCTATCTTTCTATCTCTCTGCCTGACTGCCTGCCTGCTTGCCTGACTATCTATCTATCTGTCTATCTATCTATCTATCTATCTATCTATCTATCTATCTATCTCTCTATCTATCATCTGTCTATCCATCCATCCATCCATCCATCTACCTATCTATCTATCTATCTATCTATCTATCTATCTATCTACCTACCTACCTATCTATGGGTTGTTTTTTTCCATAAGTCTAGTGTTCTAGAATCTCATGACATGTTCATGTTTTTTATTTTTTGTATTAAAAGAATACAAAAAAAGAATGAACTTTTTCTGGCCATGCACAGGATCTTTAAATCTGAAAAGTAGTATCTTTATTTGCTTCTAGAAAATTCTATCCTGTAGATTCCTGACCATTGCCTCTCCCTCCTGCACTGTTTCTGTGTCACTGTGTACATTCCCTATGGAGGGGTCCTCTATGGTGGCCAGCTTCCCCTTCATGCTCTCTCCTTAGCATTTGTAGTGCATTGTTGGAGAAGTCTTGATCTTGGGGCTGTTGTGCTTTTTTTCATCTACACTCACTTTGCACTTTAATACATTGCTTTTGAGATTTAAAAACATCAGAACTGCTCATTTCCGCAATCACTCACTGATTCTTAGTACATAGATTCAAGGCCTCCGTATCTTCTATAGCATATTAATTAACCTTTCTGTGTTAGCCTTCTGCTACTATAGCGAATACTTGAGAGAACCAATTTGTAAATAGGTTGGTTCGGGTTCAACGTTTTAAAGGTTTAGGATCAACTGGCCTATTGTCTTGGGTCCTCCGTGGGAAGGAGCATATGGAAAAGTCAAGTGTTCACTTATGGGGTGGGGGGAGAAAAAGTGGGAGACAGAGAGGGAAGTGAGGGAAGAGACTAACCATTGAGGGTAAGCCCCAGAGATCAAAATGCTCCCATGATGCACCTCCTCTTAAAGGTTTCCATAGCATTATGGTGATGTCAGGAATACCTCTCCTCCAATCTGAGAGCGCTGTTTCCTCCTTCTCTTCATGGCCGCTTCCTTCATTTGTTGAGCTGGACACTTCTGTTCATGATGTCTCCTTGCAAGTCCTCAGAGATTCCTGATTGCTCTTTGACCTTTGAGAAGAGCACCAAAGAACCTGGGTGTTCAGCCTGATATAAGGTTAAGGGCACCTCTGGGCATGCTACTTGAGCTGGCCTCTGTGGAGAGCAGCAGATGTATGTGGCCACCCTCATCTATCTCGGAGTGATGGAGGCACAAGCCTTCTAGAACTTTCCAAGTCCTAAAGGAGCTTTCTGTGCCTCGTGCCAAACCTCCTGTATGCACCAGTCTTAGGTGTCCATCCCTATGGACACCACAACATTCATAAGAAAGGCAGGAAAATGACAGTGGCCACCTGCTGTTCTCAGCTTACCACCCTCCCATGAGCCCACACAGCCTCTACTCTGGAACCTGTCGGCATCACACCCACTGTGGTCTCTTGGTTAATTGCAGCCCTTTCTGCCCTCTTATCTAAGACACTGAGTATATTCTAATACTTTGTGAAAAAAATCTTTTCCGTGTCTCTAAGATTTTGGATTGGAGGATGGGAAGTTGTAGTGTGTCTTCCAAATGCTATTGCCTTGCATCTTGCTTAGATCCTCTGAGTTCTCATCTGAAGAAGAGTCTCCACTGTCTTCTGATCATCTTCACTGTTAACTTCGACCTCGAGAGGTACCAGGCATTCTACTGAGTGCTTGACACTTATGGTTTGGTCTAAAACAGCAACCATCCGGAAGGGAAAGCAGCTTTAATATCCCCAAACTACAGACAGGCAAACGGAGTCAGGGCATAGGTCCAAGGGTTCTGATCACAGTGGATCTAGCCAGTAGAAGAGACTCATTTTGGCTGGATGGGACTGGCTCTAGAATGTGAGCCCTTGGCTACTGGGCTGGCTAGTTTCTGTCAACTTCATACTGACTAGAGTCACCTGGGAAGAGGGAACCTCAACTGAAGGATTGCCTCCATCAGCTTGACCTGTGAACACATCTATGGAACACCTTATTGATTAATGATTGATGTGGGAGGGCGTAGCTCCCTGTGGGGTGGTGCCATCTCCGTTAGAGTGGGCCTGGGTTCTACAAGAAAAGCAGCTGAGCAAGCCAGAGGGAGCAAGCCAGTAAGCAGCACTCCTCCAGGGTCCTGCACTGAGTTTCTTCAGTGATGGACTGTTACCTTGAAGGCTAAGACGAAATAAACCCTTTCCTCCACACGTTCCTTTCGGTCAGTGTTTTATCACAGCAACGGAGAATCAAACTAAGACAGCCACTCAACTAAAGTGCCTGTATTGGTTAGTTGGTTTTCTCTGCTGCGTTGTGTTGTTTTGTCAACTTGACCCGAGCTGCAGTCATTTGGGAAGAGGGAACCCCAATAGTGGAACTGCCTCCATCAGACTGACCTCTAGACAAGCCCATGGGGCATCTTCTGGATTAATGACTGGTGGGGGGAGCCCCGCCCATCGTAGGTGGTCCCGCCCAAGGGCAGGTGGCCCTAGTTTGTTTAAGAAAACAAATTGAGCAACCACTGGGGAGCAAATCAGCAAGCATTTCCCCACGGTTTCTTCCTGTGCTTTTGCTTAAGTCTGCGCCCCGCTGTAATCAGGATGTGTAAGCCCGATAAACGCCTGCCTCCTCCAGGTTGGTTTTGGCCAGTGCTCTATCACAGCAACAGATAGCAAATTAACACAGCCTTAAATTATAGTCCCTACGTCACTATCCCTATGGCATTTCCAGGTATCAGTTTGTGCGTTTGTTAAAGGAGGTTAGACTCCCAGTGGGACCCAGGAGTGACACTTCTCCATGGGACATTTGACAATGTCTGGAGACGTGTTAGATGATCGGGGGGGGGGGGGGGGGGGGCAGGGACCTCCCAATGTCAGCAATGTCCGTCACTTCAGGTGGACAATTCCCTCCCCACCCCTGCCACCCCCCATCCCCCCACCCCCACCCCTCACCCACCTCACCACCCAACCCCACCCCCACCCCCAGACCATTTGAACCTCTTCTTGCCGTCAGGGTCTATGGGCTATCACACAGCTCCTGGTCAACAATGTCAGTGCTAGTGGAGGAAGGTGCCCAAGGGGCATGAGTGGCCCAGGCAATTTCCAAGATAAAGGACTTCAAAGGTGAGGGACATGCATGGCTTTCATGCAGCGATCCTTGAGTTATATCTCTATTGTGTGGCCTCTCAGTCTTGTGGACTTCAGACCTCATACAGCCCTTTATATGTGTTCACCCCCCTGGAAATCCTGAACCAGGCTCTACCCCTGTTTCTCCATTCTCTGAATTTCTAGTAGGTAGCCAGGCCCTAGTGGGCTTCTTACTCCAGGGGCATTTTGGGGGGTGTGAAAGCTCCTCCTATCTCCAGGAAGAGAAGAACCAGAAACGTCAATACCCCAGATATCACTGCTGGGTCACTTGCCAACTGGGATCCTGGAAAGGGGGGGGGGGCATTTCCAGGCCTGGGGAATATGGCCCTGCTAAAAAGAAACAGACCCCCAGAGTACTCACCTGAACACCTTTCCATGCAGCCTGAGAAGCCCTGAACAGACACCTCTAGCTCTGGAGCTCTGAGAGGTCTTGCACTTTCATGTTAAGGTAAGAGGCATGAGCTGAAAGCACCGTTCTACCCTGCCTGTGCCGCCGGGCAAAGCAGTCACATTAGGGAAAGACGCAAAAATAAATAAAAATAATTTTAAAATTTTTTTTAAAAAACCAAAGGCAGCCTACAACAGCATAAGGGAGCGCGGCGTCCACACTTCCGCCCCTCCGCCTGTAACGGAACGCGGTGACCTGCCATCCCAGAGCTTCCAGGTCTCGCTCTGTGCACCTTCCCCCCACTCACTCTGTAACCCCTGGCCCCCACTGACTTATTTATGAACACTTGCTGCCTCTCCTCTCTCACCGGAGAAGCCTGGTCTGATCCAGACGAACAAGGTTGGGAAACAGGAGCCCCCGGGGGACCCTATCCTGGACACAGGAGTGAGCAGCCCCACAGGGGTTGTGAGGTGAACGAGTCAGCCCCGCTTTCCGGATCCTCCACCTACTGCTGAGGAGCCCTAGCCAGGAAAAGACCCAGCTGGAAGACTCCAGACCAAGCCCCATCCATTAATCTCTCTTCCGCACCAGCCCCTGTAGCCGCACCTCCCAGCATACCGAGTCTCCACCCTGGCCTTGATCTGCACAGTGACGAATGTGCAATGAAGTCTTAGCTTACGACACCCCGGGTTTTGAACTCAAATCGCATTTCCCTATTGACCCACAGGACGACTTTGGAGATCGTTAATCTTCATTTCTGATCGATTTTCTGTCAATACTTCCCTGCCGCCCCCACCAACCTTTCCATCAAGTGGTTAATGAGCTGTAAACAAACCTTTGGACACACTGGGGGAGTGGTTTTCCAAGAGGCCCTTGAACAGCAAGGCCCTGTCGACGACGACCCAAAATGCGCCTTCTGGTTTTGTTCTGGTGGATCTGGGGGTTCATATTTTCTCACCCAGGTTCCCAGGGCAGAGAAGAAAGGACCATTCCCTAGTCCTCCAGGCAAAGTAAGTAGCAACTACTCAAATGAAGCCAGCACGAAACAGATCCACAGTCTCTCCCCTGGGCTTCCCAGCAGTGGGTAACTGCTTCAATGGGTCAATGGTTCCCGAAGGTTCTGCCAAACAAGACGTGGTTGGATCCAGGAGTGTGGTGTGGGTACCAGATACCATCTTGGCACGCCCAGACTTAGGTGGGATCAAATGGAGAAAAGTTTGAAAGCTGTTTTTGTGAGAGCGGAAACCCGAGAGGGGTACAGAAGGTAAGGGTCTGCCATAGGCCTGAGATGGTCAAACCTCCCAAAGATGAGAAGACCCTAACAGCGTCAGTCCTGAATGTCACCAAGACCCCTACCCACCCTGCGAAGCCTTGGTCTTTCTCATCCATCAGATGGAGAGAATAGAGAATAGTTATTTCCACCTTCGAGGATCTATACGGGTCCAGAACACAAGGTCTGGAGAAAGCCTAAAGGTGTACAGATGCTAGGGGACCGACCCATCTGGCCCCCACACCTCAGGACACCCCCATCTGCCTGCCCTCCCTACCGACAAGGTACAAGTTTCTCTGTAGCCTGCCTGCATGTTAACACGCAGGACAAACTTCAAAGAAAACATACAGCTGATAAAAATTTAATGCTATATGTAACAAAGCAGAATGAATATTTAATCCGTGCTTTTATGCGAAACCACATAACCAAGCAGCCCCTCGCGGCGGGCCCCTCCGGGTGCCCGCGCCTGGCAGCGAAGCAGTTAAGCTGCTGGCAACAAGCAGCTCCTAATAAACACTCGGCTAATTCTGTAGGAAAAGCACTAATTAGAAAAGCAATAATAATCGGTGTAATTGCTCTAAATTACCCTCCTAACAGAGAACGGCGCTCCGAGCCGGGAACGCAGCTGCCGCGCCCAGGCCCGTGCACCGGGCCGCAGCCTGCGCTCTGCTGCCCCCTGGCGGCCTCCACGCACTCCCGCCTCCTAACCGCGAGCGGACCCGGCGCGAAGCCCGACGCGCGGGCGCCCCCTGGTGCCCGCCCCACCGCACGGACCCCTGGATGGGCGTAGGTCCAGCCAACCAGAGATCAGAGCCTAGGCAGCGCAGCCTGCTGGATTCTGGATTTCTCCTCGCCTTTGGCCTCGCCCGCCCAGGGTCCGGACCAATAACCACCATCACACTGTTCAAGCCCAAAGTCGAAGGCCAGGGACAAATTGTGATGCAAGAATAGACCTCCACACTGTCCGGCTATTCGGTGTGGTATGTGCACTCTGGGCATTGTTTGGGAATGGAGTGGAAACAGACAAGCCCCAACAGGAGGAAGGGATCGGAGCGGAGATAGAATGCTCTGGTGAGATGGTTAGAACAGCTCCCCAGAGCTCAACTTCTATGAGTGTGAGAGTCCCGGGATGGGTGGGATTGCTCTCTTGCCCTGGCACAAAATGAACAAGGCTCTGTCCTGGTGCATTTACCAGCGCCGAACGAACCACTCCCAAGATCTGCCTATCCCTGCCTAAAGCTCTCCTGCATCAGCCACAGTTTACGGAGTAAACTGGGCATAGCATGTATGTGGCAGCCCTCTTTAGACCAAACCACAGCCGTTGACACGGTCGTCGGTTTCTGCACGCACACACAGGCTTGTCTTGCTGTGCGCGGTTCCTGGTGCCTACAATAGCAGTCAATAAATGTTTGATGGGTGAACACCCAGAACTCGCTGGACACATGGGGGCAAAGGACACCATCTGGATGGGGGGACAGGTATAAAGCCAGAACGGACAGACCGATGGACGGACGCAGCCTGCCCTCTGTCCACCCAGGGAAGAGACAAGTCCCCCAGGGAAATCCAGTTTCAGCCCTTGCAAGCTGATGCTGGAGGTTGACAATAAGGATTCTGGAGTTCAGAGGCTCCCAACGCCACTGCAAAGAGCACAGGAAATGGTGTACCCCAAAAGAA
This sequence comes from Peromyscus californicus insignis, assembly GCF_007827085.1. NCBI lineage: Eukaryota > Metazoa > Chordata > Mammalia > Rodentia > Cricetidae > Peromyscus > Peromyscus californicus. The sequence goes on along the minus strand of NW_026294469.1, from coordinate 65,058,488 downwards.
AAACCAAATGCTGCTCCATCCCCATCTGCCAAAAGTCACATAACTTCACTCCTCCCAACACAAGACCAACCTCCCTCACTCTTCCGATGTAAAGCAAGCTGAGGGGGGTTGAGGACAGAATGAAAGGGGGTCTACCTGGCCTCCCGTGACACTGAACCCCTGCGCCCAGCTTTCTGCTCCAGACACACACACACACACACACACACACACACACACACCCCTGCTCAGGCACCCATGCACACAATCCACCACCCGAGAACCTTTCTCCTCTCTACACCTTCAACCTAGGATCTGGCTCTTCCTCTGTCTTAAAGAAAACGAAGGTTAGAGGTGAAGGGTGGGTCTCTCCTGCCCTCCCCCGGCCTCTTCTGAAGGCCGAGGCTTCTGGATAGAACATCTCAAAGCTATAGGAGTGGCTGGTGACAGAAAATGTACATTCTCCTCCAGGAAGCCTTCCCCGATTTACCACAGCTACAGAACAGCTGGCAACACATGATGCAGCTTAGGGACCAGACTGCATGGGGTCTTTGCTGAGTGACCAAGGGTAATTTTCTAAACTCCTCTGGGCCCCGTGTTTCTATAAAATGAGGAGACTGGTAGGACTAACCTATTAAAATTATGAGGGAAATTAAATGACCCAAAGTGCCTGCCACACAGTGCATGCTCTCGATATGCATTTGCTATTAATATTGCCTGTCTGTTAAAGAAACAGAATTCCACACAGCAGGTTTGAAGAAAGAACAAAACACATTTGAAAACCTACTGGATCTGACGATTTCCAAGTCTGTTCTGGCTCTGAACGTCTGGAATTAAAATGACGCCTTTTAACTCAGTCACTTCCAAGCCTGCCTGCGCACCTGCTCTTCTCCCCATCCCTTCTCTGCCTTCTGGAAACTTGCTTGCCCTTCAAGTCTGCCTTAATGAGTGCCTTCCTCGGAGAAACTCCCTAAAAGTCAGCCATAATTGGGACATAATCCTCCACACAGACTCCCAGCCGACTTCACCCTCAGCCTCCACGCTATTGCCTCCTGTCCCCTCTCCTCCTGTCCCCTCTCCTCCTGTCCCCTCTCCTTCTGTCCCCTCTCCTCCTGTCCCCTCTCCTCCTGTCCCCTCTCCTCCTGTCCCTGAACAGCTCTCTAGAGAAACCCTGTCATCTGTAGAGTTTTACTTCACCTGACCTGCCACTGGCTGCTCAAACGATGGACCTGTTAAATTACACACAGGGAAACTGAAGCACGTAAAAGCAGGTGGATGGAGACACTCTGCAAGTCAGGGAGTGGGGGACGCTGGGCCTTTGGGCTCCCAGGCTGGCTCCGCTGCATCTCGGCTCAAACTCTTATATCCCAGGGATGGTATGAGCAGAGCCAGGCAGTGGGATCTCCACTAGAGGATGCGGGAAAGGGCACACACACACACACACACACACACACACACACACACACACACACACACACACACCATGAAGCATTTCCAAACAAGCACTTGGAACCCATCAAACAGGCACTTGGAAGTCCGATGCCATCTGGACCACTGCAGTAGCCTCTACTCAGTGTCCTGGCTTCTACCCACACCTCCACTTGTACCCCGCCCTCCATACAGCAACAGGAGGAAAGGATGTTGCTGTCTGCTCGTGATCGCCCAGAATTAAAGGCAGAGTCCTTCCAGATCTTGCACCCTCCACCCAGCTGTTCTCCTCCAGACTCATCTGTCCCACTTTTGAGACCCAGAGCCATGTTTATAGGAGCACTACCTCGCCCTGTGCCCGCAGTCCACCTCCCTACATATCCACAATGTGCCCTCCTCTCAGGGACCTCCACACTATCTCAAGCAGCAGCTCCCACTCCACGCTGTTCTCCATCATCGTTTCTTCTGGCCGGACTTCTTCACCTAGCAATCTGTCTCTATGCCTTTGTTTCCTCTGCTGGACCAAAGGCTCCAAACAGCAGGGACGTCCCTCCGATGTGCATTGCACATGGGTACCACAGTACCAGACACAATGTGGGGCCAGAAACCTCTTAGAGAATGCCAGGCCTTCCCGATGGGTTTTTTAAGCACCCTGTTGCATAGACCTTTGTACTGGTTGGCTGTATGGAGGGAGAGAGTGCATCCAGTCTCCACACTGGAGGGCTCACCAAGGCACACAGCATCTAGGATCCCCAGCTACCACCCCTCGCTTTAGGTCCCCACACCCAATTGTTTCTGGCTGACCAAAAGGAAAATTTAGTTTCCAGCTAATTAGGTGGCCCTCTTCAAGTTACTGAACTAGCTTTCTCCCAAGGTGGGAGGGGTGTCTCTGCACACACAGAGCCACCATTTGACACTACTCTTTTGGGAGAGAGACAAAGGCTTCCCCGGCCCAGGCATTGTCTCTGTGGGAGTTCACCGGCAGGCCAACACAAAGGTTGGATGAATTCTTCATGACTCTCTGAAAGCCTCGGCCTCCAGGACCCTTCCTAGCTTTGCCTACAGGTGGGTCCTTTATGGGGAGATGGAGCATCATCTTCCCGGGGGAACCCACTTCCTTTCTGGAATATCTGAACAGGGTTCCCCTCCCTCTCCTCCTCCCTCCTTTCAGAGATGCACCTTGCAGGTTAGCTGAAACCTGAGGTCCCCGTCCATCCTGGACGAAGCAAGGTCACCTAGCATCCAGAACAATTCCCCGGCCATCCACGCCAGCATTTGGTGCTTGGCCAGGCTTCCAGAATAGGGCACGACCCTGCTTCTCAGCAGGAAGTCTCCTCGATGCTTCAGTAAAGGTCCCCAGAGACGATGTGCCTGCCTTCCTTCTATGAGGAAGGCCCTGGAGTGGTCTTCCTACTTCATCTCCATCCTTGCCCGCGCACAGGCTAGCTGCGCCATGCCGCCCTCTGCCGGTGGGATTCAGGCAATGCATGGGCTGCAGTGTTCCCCTAGGTCCTGACCCTCTCTCCCACGACCCCTGCACCTGTATCCCTACCTCCACCCCCACATCTAAACCGCTGTCCCTGAACTCAAGCCCCTTCCTCCGCCTGCCCCTCTAGTCTTCAGAAAGAAGAAGCGGCAATAGTCTGGAAAAAGGAGGGAGGCAGGCCGAAGCCTGGGGGAGGGGCTGGGATTTGAGTTAATGAGCTATGTATTTTCCTTTCCCTATAATCCACGGTATTTGATGCAGCAGCCAATTTAACTTAGCAGTGGGATAATTTGTCATGAGGTTGTTAGGATTCGGAGGGAGGCAACACGGGATGAGGAAGAGTAGGAAAGTCCAAGTGGGTTGGGCAGAAGAGGGGACTCTGGTGCCGCCTAGAAATTGTCCCAGATGCTGTCCTGGAGCCAGAAGCCCACAGTAAGGAGCATGGACAGAGCCTAGGGTTTATAAGCAGCAGAGCCGAGGAGGAAGGGGTCCTACGTAGAGGAGAGACCCACGCCAAGGGTAAGGAGCCCCCTCCCCTGAGGACAGGAGTGTGTGGGTCTCAGAGCCTGATGCTGGCATTTCCCGCACACCGACTAGGTCTGAGTGAACCATAGATTGACGGCTGGGTTCGGCAGGCTTGATGTACTTGTCCAATGTGGGGAATTCCACCCAAATCTCCATGCACCCCAGAATAAGGCAGCAGCAGAGCCCTCTGGCCTCACATCTGTTTGCCTTATGTTCAGAAATCAGAGCATCTAGGTGAGAAGGTCCTGAGTGGGAAAGCCACCATTGCTCAGGTAAGTCCAGAGAACGTATGTTCTGGTTTGCCCCGGACAGCCTTCCCAGGCTTAGCCTGCTGTCCCAGGGCAATTCTTAACCATACTCTCTCACACACCAGCTCATTCTGGCGTGGACAACAAATGTGATTATCCTGCAGAAGGGGAACTCAGTCTGAGATGAAGCCACTGCCCACAGATCATCCGTAGCCTCTGGAGTCTCCTGACAGCCTGTGTGGTTTGAGTTGTTTGGGTTTTGTTGTTGTTGTTGTTATTGTTGTTGTTTTCTTATCTTTGTTTTGTTGTTGGTTTTTTTCCTGCCAAGTTAAACTAGCACCGAGCACCAAGGTCTGGCACCTGAGGTTACAGATCCTCCTATCAGGGACCTCCTCCTCCAGGAAGCTCTCCCTGACCAGCACAGACAGACACCATCCATATGGACCCATTCAACTGATTCCTACTGGTGTGGGACATCCCAATCCTGCATGTAACACTGGACTTGTGTCCTCCACCAGGATTTGGCCAGGCCAGAGAGAAAGAGGTGTTGAGACGATCATGGAAGGAGATGCTTTGGTGGCAGAGGATCGACGGTGAGATCTGAAGGCGACCATTGCATGGCTTCCACCCTACATCCGAAACTCAACAACAAGGGGGCGCCGCTAGACAATAATGGGACTGGAATCTGCATGTTGCTGGCCATTTACACACTGTAGTCCTGGGAAGGAAGAGAAGCTGGTCCTCTCCACCAAGAGCCTGATGCTTGGCTGTGGACTGGCCCTGTCTCCATTGGCTTCTCTACTGTTGGGTCCCATTTTTCTGACGTTCAAGCTTTCTGGGAAGCAACATCAGGCACCAGTGAAGGCAATAAGTGCTCCTTTCTCCTCTCTCTTCTGAGGAGGTGTGAGTCTTTTCCTTCACCAAGGAAATTTCTTAATGTACTGCCTCTTCTCCACTCTGATGATCCGAGGGCTGGGTAGCAGCCACTGTCCACTCGCTGGGATGTAGCGCCATCTAGTGGCCACCTTCAGCCTGGCCGTGTCACTGGTAAATTTTCAGGGCAAAGTTTTATTAAATAACAACCATATATGAGGTGCTATGCCAATCCATCAGAAGTACACAGAGCACCACACACATACGCCCATAAAAAGAAAGAGAGAGAGAGAGAGAGAGAGAGAGAGAGAGAGAGAGAGAGAGAAACCATATTCCACACTTCATTCACATGAAAGTACTTTTGCTCCCTAGTGGGAAACTGAACCTAACACAATGCAACAGAGCATGCCAGGTGGTGGTGGTGGTGGTGCATAATTTAATCCCAGCACTCAGGAGGCAGAGGCAGGTGGATCTCTGTGAGTTCAAGACAAGCCTGGTCTACAGAGCGAGTTCCAGGACAGCCAGGGCTACACAAAGAAACCCCGTCTTGAAAACACACACAAAAAAAGAAAAGACAGGAAAAGAGAAAAGAAAACAGGATGATGCTCATAGGCACAATTTCCAAGTGACACCATGCAAAGTTCAAATCCTGGCTCTGCCACGTACAAGTTGTGTGGTCCTAGGTCCGTTATCTACCCCCTGTGAGCCTAGATGCCTCTCTTGTAACATGGGCATAATTAAAATGTCTCTCTCAGAGGAAGGTTGTGAAGAAGTCATTAGAGGTATTAAAAATACAGCACAGTGTTTGGCATGCCAGAAATGGCTTCTAAATGCATATTATTATCATTACTGTTTGAATGATAAAATATTGATTCGGGGTAACTGCTATAAAAACACAAGGAAAGGTCAGCCTTAATGGGAAGTACAATAAAGAAAGCAATCGGGGAGGTAAGAATTGAGCAAACCCCGGGGAACTGCAGGTTGTGTGACCGGCCACGCAGTCAACGATCCTCTTTAGACCTCCTCTGTAAATAAAACAAAGTACTTAAATACAGGGACCTGGGCCAGACAATCCTTTGGGTAAGGTCTTTAAGTAATAAATACACACTAGTAGCTGTAATGTGCAAGGGAAGCCTGTGAGGGTTTGCAGTACGGTTGCTGTTCTCAAGGTTACAATCTGGCTCACATCACAGAGAAAAGATGGAGGGCTTCTGATCTCACCTTGACCTCCATAGCAAATCCAGAAGGTGAAGGCTGGGGGCACTGTTTAGTACTATGTCCCCAACAGACCAAAATCTCCAGAATGCATCCCAGGAGGCTGGGGGTATGGCTCAATGCCAGAGCAGTTGTCTTAATACCCATGAGAGTTGGTTTAATCTCCAGCCACCTCCACACAAAGAAGTCTAGGATCCTGTGGTAGTTTGAATGAGAATGGCACCCAGTTGCTGGAACTATTTGGGAAGGATTGGGAGGTGTGGCCTTGTTGGAGGATGTGTGTCACTCGGGGTGGGTTTTGAGGTTTCAAAAGATTTATGCCAGTCCCAGTGCTCTCCCCCATCCCTCTCTCCCTTCTTTTCCCCTCCCACTCTCTCTATGTCTCTATTTCTATCTCTCTATCTCTCTCTCCTACTTATGGATCAAGATGTGAGCTCCCAGCTGTTCCTGCCATCACCACACCTTTGCTTTACCATCATGGACTCTCACCCTCTGAAACCTTGAGCCCAAATTAAACACTTTCTTTTATGAATTATCTAGGTCATGCTGTCTTATCACAGCCATAGAAAAGTAATGGAGAGGAGCCCAGTCTCTTCTGCCACAAAAGAGCCAAGTATTTGGGAAAGTCAGGTGGGAGACAGTGATTAGATCCCAAGTCCAATCCCAGTCCCCCAAGGCTTCTGCTTTGTGACCCTCACCCCCAGACATAGACACATACACACACACACACACACACACACACACACACACACACTTATAATTAATTGCGAAGAGACTAGAAAACAGCTAAGAGAAATAAGGGATGCATGGGAAAACCCAACACAATAAGCAATTACAATCCCAGGGATGAGCACAGAGTATGAGCCACCTGAGAAGGAAAAAATAGTTGAGCTTTTCCAAAATTAACAGAAGAACTAAAGTCATATAATGAAACTGGTGAAAAGGAAATGCATAGATAAAAATGTCAAAAAGCAGTCCCCCAAAAAAGGTGTATTTAAAGGCCCTCCGAATAAAAAGATGAAGGACAAACACATCTTCTAAGAGCCAAGAGAAAAATACTTACAATTCTATACCCAGAAAAAAATGTCAAGAAGGGAAAAGATGTTAAGAATGGAAAAAATGCTTAATATTCAGACTTTTAAAATGGACATCAATTCACTAAAGCAGACTTACACTGAGAATAATAATGAAGATTATTATCTGGGAGCTGGAGAGATGCTCAGCGCTAGCTGCTCTTCAGTAGGTTCCTGAGCTCAATTCCCAGCAACCACACGGTGGCTCACAACCATCTATAGTGGGATCTGCTGACCTCTTCTGGCATAAAGCCATACATGCAGATAGGGTACTCATACATAAAATAAATAAATCTTTTAAAGAAAGACAGACAGAGACACAGAGAGAATTATCTGGGCCAAAGGAAAATTATTTCAGATAGAAGCTTAGAAATTCAGGGAAAAGAGCTGGAGATGAAGTTCAGTGGTAGAGCACTTGCCCATCATACATGAAGCCCTGGGAACAATCCATGGTGGTGGTGGTGGGAGCAGACAGACACACAGAGACACAGAGATAGAAATGCAGACAGGAAAGATCACACTCATGTGATTTCAGAGGGGGGAAATAAGAATTGTGTGGGAAACTGGGCTATAAGGACCATTTATGTTATATTGGAGCCAAGAATCTAGCAGTGTTCTTCATGTATCCTGAAATTTTGAGTAAGGATGAATTGAAAAGTAATAGATGAATTTGGTAGAAGAACTTTCAAGTCACTGAAACATTTAGACTGTGACATGGTTACTGATCACTGCTCATAGCCATGTTTACAGTGACAGAGAACTGAAAACTGAACCAAAACAATGTATAAAAACATGAGTGTTTTGCCAAGGACAAGAGCGTGAACAAGGTTAAAGCTGCCAGCAGGGTGGGTGTGGAGAAAGCATTAGAGATTGGTGATGCTGGAGAGAAGTCACGGACTTTGCACGTGATGATAGGAAAGATGTGTTAACAGTGAGACTCCACCATCTGGAGCTCCAGAGCACAGCAATATGATTCATTAGGATGGAGAGTGCCTTCCTGGAAAGCCATTGCCTGGAGAAGACACACAGAGGCCACGGCATCGGTGGTTCAGGAAGGCCTGGCAAGCTCCATCTCAAACCGGGAGCAAAAACTCGGCACTGTCCACACCATGCTGGTATAGGAGAGGATCGTGGAGGCTTACACCAGGCACTGTGTAGCACATACGGTCAATACTATCACACATCATCAGAGCACCCTGCAATCCCCAAACACACCTATCAGCACCCTAGGATGTCTCTTAACTCAGCCCAGCTAGCCTGCCTTGACCGTGGCCACACCCTCACCATCTATGTGCAGACCTGTGTTCATCCTGACAAAATTAACAGCGTACTTTGGCAATGAGGCCTGAAAGAAAGCTGATTAGGTTGTTTGGAAAAAGAGACTAAACGCGAGCAAGGACTTTGAGGTTTGAGGGATTGTAAGCTAATTGGTTGTCTAGAGTCCAGAGTCTGAAATGTGTTTAAAAATCAGTCACCAAGGTTCCCTTTCCCATCATTCCCCCAACATGTCCACATATCAGGATTCAGATGGACCAGGGGCACTATAGAAGGAAGAAGATGAACGAAGTTTAGGGCATAGGGACACAGTATCCTTTTTGGTAGCCTGGAGGCTGCTCTGAGGTCTCAATGAGTCTGTGAACTGAGAACAGGCACTGAGTCTCAGTAGGTACCTCACCACCCCCGGGTAGTTGCATTACCACAAACAAGATTGTAAACTGATGAGATAGATCCAGGAGAAGGAATGATAAAAGACAAGTGTGAATGCCGCGAGAGGGGAAGCCCGGAGGCACTGAGACCTGCAAGGGGGGGGGGGGGGGCAGTCTTCCAGCCGGTGCAGGAAGGGCTCATGTATGTTGCAGTGAGAACAGAGGCTGGGGTGAGTACGAAGAGTAAAGGGTAACACGGGGCACTGGGGACGACAGACAAGAGGGCTTGTGTTTGGATAAGAGATAGCCAAGCGAGACAAATAAGAGCAAGGACGGGCATCCGGGCCAGGGATGACAGTAAGGCAGTACTTCTCCCTCCCCCAGAAGCCCTTGAGGGACATATGTATGCCACTATTGTCCTCTCATATTCCTGCTTCTAATGCAGGTAATTGTAGTAGATTAAATAAAGGTAGCTTCTAAGAAAGACCCAGAGACCACCCCACAGGCAAGGAGCTAATAACCATGAGGTAAACAAGAAAGACTGTAGCGGCCGTTGGTGACTGGATTAGCGTTAAGTCTGCCTTGGTAGAGGCAAGTGGATGATGTAAATGTGAGAGCAATGAGAGCCTAGTGTAATCAACAGCACTTGAGACACCTGCAAGGTCAGAGGACCGTAATGCTGGGGCCAAGTGAATTACAGCTACCAGACAGTCAAGGCCAGGAACAATCAAAGCCAGAGTCTGAGATGGACAGTAAGTGGGTTGGCAGCTCATGAACAGTGTACCATCATCTCCCTGATGAGGCCAGGGCAGGCACAGAGAGAGTGTGTAGACCTTCCATTGGCTTGGCCCACAGCAGCCTAGGAAATTAACCAATCGGAATAGAAATTACCCGTCTTTGTCCAGTTTCTTCCTTTGCCATGTTAACAATCTTAGACAAAGGAGTTTGAAGGCTCCTTCCTCTCTTGGAAATTCCTCCCACTGGCTGGAGAGATGGATCAGCAGTTAAGAGCACTGGCTGCTCTTCCAAAGGGCCTGAGTTCAATTCCCAGCATCCACATGGTGGTTCACAGCCATCTATAAAGGGGTCTGAAGCTCTCTTATGGTGTGCAGACATACATATAGACAGAGCACTCATACGTTAAAAAAAAGAAAGGAAGAAAGAAAGAGAGGGAGGGAGGAAGGGAGGGAGGAAGAAAATGGGACTGAGAGAGGCTCAGTGGTTAAGAGCACTAGCTGCTCTTCCAGAGGTCCTGAGTTCAATTCCCAGCACCCACATGGCAGCTCACAACTGTCGGTAACTCCAGTTCCAGGGAATCTGACACCTTCACACCAATGCACATAAAATAAAGTTAAATAGATTATTTTTTTAAAGAAAGAAATTGCTCTCACTCTACGGTTTTTTTCTCCTCACTTTCTCACTTTTCAGTCATTGGTGGTGGTGGTGGTCATTGTTATTTAGTCAGGGTTTCACTATGGAGCCCTGGATGACCTGGAATTTGTTCTATAGAGGAAGCTGGCCTCAATGGTGCAGAGATACACCTGCCTCTGCCTCTTGAAAGTCAGTAGCAAACACCTGTACTCCCAGGACTGGCACCTTTCTGTAGTTCTTAATAAAACTTGCTTGCCATTTTGCACACTCCAGTGAGAGTCTGTGTCACTAATCATCATGAGATAACGAACTCCCAGGCATTGCCCCAGATTGACCTTAGATGACCATGCCCGGTGTTTTCAGACCTCTGGGTCATGCACAGCTGGGCTCTGAAAGGTCCCATCACACTCAAACCCTGCATTACAGCATATTGTCAGGGATAGCATAACAGTGGGAAAGGGACATGACAATACGGGATCTTTGAAGTGTAGTGCAGGAACCGTATCAGCAATGACCTATAGACCAGAGAAATTAGCAGGAGATACCAAGACAGACCATCCTCTACATCACCAGTCACCTTGGTCTTCCCCCGCACTGAGCCTTGATTTCATTATTGTTCTCATCTCTCTCTCTTCCCCACTCCCACCAAAAGCCCCTCCCGGAGGTGCGTTTTGACCATCTGCATCCCATGAGTTTCCATGTGCATTCTGCGTGTGTTGGGCTCTAGCCAAGGCAGTTAGAGTCTACAAAAAAACAACCGAGCAAGGGAAACAGTAGCTTGTCCTCGCTGGCACAGGACAGCTTCCTGGAATTAGAGTTCTTCTCTAACACCTTCTGTAGCTAGAGTTTTCCTGCCTGGCCCACAGTCAGGACAAATCTCTGTCACCCGCCAGTCCCACAGCCGCTCAGACCCGACCAAGTAAACACAGAGACTTATATTGCTTACAAACTGTATGGCCGTGGCAGGCTTCTTGATAACTATTCTTACAGCTTAAATTAATCCATTTCCATTAATCTATACCTTGCCACATGGCTCATGGCTTACCGGCATCTTCACATGCTGTTTGTCATCATGGCAGCTGGCAGTGTCTCTGACTCAGCCTTCCACTTCCCAGCTTTATTTTCCTCCTTGTCCCGCCTATACTTCCTGCCTGGCCACTGACCAATCAGTGTTTTATTTATTGACCAATCAGCAACACACTTGACATACAGAACATCCCACAGCACCTTCCCAAGCTCCTGCCTCCCAGTTTAATATTAGCCTTCTGGTATCGCTCAGAAGTGGACCCAGAGCCTGGAGTCGTGCGGATGCAGAACGTCACAGGGCCATCAGCTTCCCTTGGTCTCTAATTAGAGACATGAATGGTTGGGTCCTCCTGGCAAGGTGCTCACCCCTGCATCTATCAGTCATGAGCTGGGATGAAACAAGACAACAGTTCCTAACACAACCTTGCAGAAGAGCTGAGAGTGTCTGCACAGATGACATTACAACTGGTGTCCAAAATGAGCCACTGGAGATCCTGTCTGGCCTGTTAGAGGTTTGTAGGCCTTGCCCAGTGAATTAATGATGTAATTCAAGGAACTATTGGAACACATGGCAGGGCCACCTATCAATAAGATCCACAGCGATCTAAGGAGATCCATGTCAAACTCATGTTCATGCATGGTAAACAATCTCTGACACACCTCCATGGTAGCCATTGTCACTTTTCAAACTCACAGCATGATGCTGCTTCAGCTGCACACAGCTAGGTGGAGAATTCTTGGTGAATCCACTCACAGGGCGCCAAGATTCCTGGGAAACATCCATTGTCATCATTTTAGCTCTTCTTGACAGAACCACTTTCCAAATGAATCATAAACAGTTCTGCCTCTTATTTGTTTGGTTGTTTGCTTTTTCTACATAGCATCTCACTGTGTAGCCCAAGGCTGACACTGAACTACCTTGGCCTTCCCAGTGCTGGGTTTATAGGCATACACCACCCTGCCTGGCTCTGTGTCCTCTTAAGGGGAAGACACTGGATAGATGCAGACCCTTCTCCACCTTTTAGAGCGATTCTTGGATCTGCAGTTGTTTGGGTAGATGGCGACTTTGTGCCAGGCATGGGGATACCATAGTGGCCATCTACACACACATGTTCCTTGTCCTACAACCCAGTGAAACAAAATTAAACTGGAGTCTGGAAAGACTCCTGAGTGGTTAAGAGCACTTGCTGCTCTTACAAAGCACCCGAGTTTGAGTTCCAATAGTGTCCTATCAGGTGACTCACAACCACCTCTAACTCTAGTTTCGGGGCATCCAATACCCTTTTCCAACATCCTCAGGCAGATGCACACACAGGGTGTACATACATATACTCAGGCACACACACACACATACAATAAGTTAATAAATGTTTTCTTCTAACAGATAATTGCACTCATAATTAACCACAACCAAGTGGTAAGCATCAAGAAATATGCTCTGTGGCTATAAAAGGAGGGATCTGAAAGAGAAGAGGAGAAAAAAAAGGTTTTCTTGAGAACTGGATTTTTTTTTTTTTTTTTTTTGGTTTTTTGAGACAGGGTTTCTCTGTGTAGCTTTGCGCCTTTCCTGGAACTCGCTTTGGAGACCAGGCTGGCCTCGAACTCACAGAGATCCGCCTGGCTCTGCCTCCCGAGTGCTGGGATTAAAGGCGTGCGCCACCACCGCCCGGCGAGAACTGGATGTTTAAGCTGAGACTGAGGGAGATTAAGAGAAAGCAAGGCAGAGAAGAAAAGGAATAGGACCCAGTGAACAGGTAAAAAAATACATGGCTGGTGATGACCAATATGGCTGGCGTAGGGGCCCCAGGACAGTGACCACTGGACTGCCCTGTGCTTTAGAGGTGTCTCAAAGCTACAGAGCAGGCCAATCTACAGAAATTGAAGGCAGATTTGTGCCAGTACCAGCAGTTGGGGAAATAGATAGTCATTACTGCTAGTGTCCACACTAGGGGGAGCAAGATTCCATTTGAGGGCGATGAAGATGTTTTAAAACAAATTGTAGTGACTCTGTGAACATAGTGAAACCATTATATTGTACACTTTAAATGGGTGGACTGCATGGTATGTGTCTTAGTTAGGGTTTCTATTGCTGTGAAGAGGCACCATGACCATGGCAACTCTTAAAAAGGAAAACATTTAATTAAGGGTGGCTTACAGTTTTAGAGGTTTAGTCCATTATCATCATGGTGGGAAGCATGGCAGCACACAGGTAGACATGGTGCTGGAGAAGGAGCTGAGAGCTCTACATCATGTTCCGCAGGCAACCAGAAGTGAACTGAGACACACTTCCTCCAACAAGGCCACACCTCCTAACGGTGCCACTCCCTGTGAGCTTAAAGGGGCCAGTTACATTCAAACTACCACAGAATGCAAATTGTATTCCAGTAAAGCAGTGTGTAGAAAGTGTCAAATCCCATTTACTTGATCTGGAGGAGATGGGCCATTGTTTTCTTTATACTTTATGATTTCTATTGTTTTCTATATTTTACCCCACTTGTCTGTCTGGATTGTTTCTTACCTCCAACCTGGCTCTCTGCTGCCTCCATCCTCTCCCACCCCCATTCTCACTTTCTCCTCTCTCCTCCCCACCCCCTCCCCCTGCTTCTCTTCCTCTTTCTCCTGCCTTTGGGACCCGGCCTCTAGGTTATAAGAAAGCTCAGGCCTCAGGTGGAGGACACATGTGTGCTCCAGCCAACCCTGGAATGAGGGGCCTCCACATGACGTCATCCTCAGCCTCGGATCTACCCCAGCTGTTAAGAGAAAAAGGCATATTATCCCTCTGAGTCCTTCAGAAACTGCAGATTCCCAAGGCATTAGCTATCCGTGCTGCATAACAAATACCCCCAGAAGTTAGTGGCTAAGACAAAGCTGGTCTCTCACAGCCTTTGTAGGTTAAGAACGTGTGTGAGTTAGCTGGTTTTTATGTCAAAGTCTTTCTCAGACTGAGCGTGTTGTCTGGGCTTCTCACCATCTCTCTCCCAAGCATTTGCATATTGTCACTCATAGGCTTCCTCTCCCTGGGGACTGCTGAGTCCTACAAGAGGGCTGAGATGAGCAGTGCTGAGGCGGGCATAGGGATGGTTTAGCTCCAGGCCCCATTCGGTTTGGGCTATTCACACACACCCTTTGTCACAATGCACTTGGCAGCCTAGTTTCTTCACCTGCCCATACTACAGACACCTTCCCCTCTCCAAACAAGGCACCTGGCAACTTCAGAACCCCCTCAAACCTGATCTGCACCAAGCTACACATATTCTCAGCTTTGAACCATGCTATGAGTTTCCCCATCTCTAATAGCAATCAAATTTAAACGATTTATATTAAATATGCTTCTAATGTATTTGGGTATGAGGAATAGAAGAACTAGCCCAGCCTGAACCGGTTTGAGGTGCATGCACAGTAGGGCAAAATTGAGTTTTCTAGTAACCTTTCTGGGTGACTTCCTTGTGTACCATCATATGCCTATGCATAATTAATTAGTGCATTAATTAAAATCAGATGCATTATGGGAAGGGAAAAATATATGTATGACACAAATTATCAACCCAAATAGAGAACAGTCTACACCATACTCCTTAATGACCAGCTCCTCCTCCTGACTCCCATAAAAGGAAGTCCCAGATGATGACCAGGACCCTTGGGTACTCTCCTGTTGACGTTGAGAGCATCTCCCTCTACAGCCCACTACTGCTTTGATCTAAATAAAGCTCTCTCGCCTCTTCAGCAGATCTGCATGAGTCCTTATTTTCAATCACTGGGATAAGAGGCCAAGAACCTGGAAACATCCAGCCCAGGACCCAACCACCAGTAACAGTAGCAAGACCAAAGACCCAGCCTCTGATAAAGTGACCAAAGACATTGCAAAACTCATGTAACAACCATTCACTGGAAGCAGGTGGTGAAGTACAGCCCCAGGCAGGGGAAAGGATTCCACAAGATGAGAACAGCACCCGTCACAGGAGAAGCCCTCTTGCTGAATGAATGTTCTGTCATCTCAAGCCAGAGGTTTGGGAATGGCCTGGAAGATGGTATGAGACAGACAGAAAACAGCAGAGCTGGGGAAGAAAACCGTATCTGTAGAATATTTACTATGTGCCGCCACGATCATTTCACAAATACTAAAGCGGAGGCTCAGAGACACTCTGGAAGTCACCACAGCTGAGCAGAATGAGAATAAATGGCCCCTGACCTTTTCACTTTCTGCTCTACTTCCTGGGCTCTGGAGAAACAAAATTTCAAACTTTCTGAATATCCAAGAGTTTTTTTTATTCAAGTGTGTGTGTGACTGCTTGCATGTGTTCGTGTGCACCACATGTGTGCTGGTGCCTCGGGAAGCCAGGAGAGTGTCAGGGTCCTGGAACTGGAGACAGTTGTGAACCACACTCTGTGGGTGCTGGGAACTGAACCCAGGTCCTCTGCAAGAGCAGCAAATGCTCTTAATCACTCAGCCATCTCCCCAGCCCCTGAAACAGTAGTTTAAAGATGACTTCATTTCTCATCCCTAAATTTAAGCATCCAGAAGCTATTTCAAGGCACTCCCCCTACACACAGCTCTTCATCTCTGAGTTATGAAAGACTTTCCTCTTACCGTAATTCTGTATTTTACTAAAGCTGGCAGGACAAGTGGACCCGGCTTAGCTGGATTTTCCTCCATAAAAACAAGCTTTTGGGAATACTATCGCTTGCCCATGGTGAGGACATAGATTCCAGGAAGCTGGTTTCAAATGCTAAAATAAGCACATGAGGCAGCCATCTGCTGGAGTAGAGGGAAAGCTAAGAGCCAACTGCTCCTGCCTCAGCTTCAAGCCCACCCACCCCTGCAGAGGTAACTCAGGCTGGACACACGGACACACACACACACACACACACACACACACACACACACACATACACACACACCATGGAGCTCATTTTGTGTCGGCCTTCCCTGGAGTGTGGTTGACATACCCAGTGACATGCCATTGGATAAACCAATTTTCCCTCTCCCAGCAGGGATCAACTGTACAAAGCTTCCTCATCAGCATAGGACTTGGTGTCCACTTGCCCTTCCCCGTGCTGAAATTCGTCTGACTTGAACCTGTGTGGTCCTTGTGCATGCTGTCACAGTCTGTGAGTTCTTATGTGCTTCAGCTCTGTTGTGTCTGGAAGGTGCTGTTTCCTTGGAATCGTCCAGCCCCTCCTGCTCTTCTGCACAGATCCCTGAGCCTTGAAGGGAGGAATTAGATAGCGATATCACATTTAGGGCTGAGTGCTCAAAGCCTCCCATCCAGGAATAGCAACTTCTTAATTGGGCTGGATAATATATTTCCATTTAATTATTAATATGATTGGAATGAGATCTACTGTTTCATCATTTGCCCTCCATCTGACCATTCTGGCTGTGCTGTTCTGGCTTGATCAAATTTGGGGATTTTGTTCCTTCTGTTTTCACTTTCTTTCCCACTTCGCATGGTTTGAACACATTTTAGAATCCAATCTTGATATGTCCCTTGTCTTTTTTAAAAAATATTTATTTATTATGTATACAGCATGTATAACTACAGACCAGAAGAGGGCACCAAATCTCATTACAGATGGTTGTGAGTCATCATGTGTTTGCTGGGAATTGAACTCAGGACCTCTGGAAGAACAGTAAGTGCTCTTGACCTCTGAGCCATCTCTCCAGCCCATCTGTTCCCTTTTCAACTTTAACTATTTGCGTTATTTTTAGAGGCTGCTCCAGGGATCACAGTAGGTACTTTTGTTTCTCCAGCAGTTAATATCATACCCTTTGTACATAACAGACATTTTATAACCCTATAGCTGCCTTTACTCCCATCTTCTACCCCACCCACGTCACTCTTCACGCCACTGTGGTTGTGTACAACACATCACACTACGCATTACACGTACGAGATGCTCTAAGAAATGCAGTCATCTCTTTTGTAAACAGTAGTGTGTTATTGGAAGGAAAACTAAATTTTACTTACTTACCCAGACCTTTGCCATTAGTGATCTTCTCTTCGGAAGGTCTGGGTTTCCCTCTTGTGTGGTTTCCTTACAGTCTGAAGACCTTTCTTTCCCATACAAGTCTACTGAAAAACATCCACGCGTATGTCTGTGGGTACAACTACACGTACACTACACATATGCGTGCAGTCTACGTATGTGTGTAGCCACTGTTGTCATTTGAATATGAAATGTTCCCCATAGCCTCATGGAGTCAGAACTTCTTTACCAGATGAGGGGCATTGGAGAACTGATCGTCTCCTCGGGGTACTACCTAATCGATGAATTAATTACTCAATGGAGCCATAATACGATGCTGGTTCTAGAGGGTTGGTTAAAAGTGGGAGACGGGGCCTGGTTGAAGAGAGCAGGTCACCGGGGTGTGTCCTTGAGGCCGCATCTTACCCTGACTCTTTCTTCCATGTCTCTCTCTTGTTCCTGTCACAAGGAAAAGAGAGCCACTGAGCAACACACTCGAACAGTTGTAATGTTCTGCTCAAGCACGAAAGTTCAAGCTGACCTCTCTGAAACCGCGCAAATGTCCTTACATTGTGTCAGGCATTTGGGCCACAGCAACAACAAATCTGATACCGTCAAGCATGCTCAGATACGTGTGTACACATTTACTTTTCTGAAGGGTGTGTTCGCTGGGTGTAGAGTCTTATGCTCACAGTCGTATCTGTTTGAGGGTTTTAGCAAATTAAAGATGTTTCCCAGGGTTTTTGCCTCCATGTTTTTTCTCATAAGACATCTCTGGACATTAAATTATCATTTTCCCAGCATGCCAACCTCACTGTGTCGGTTTTTTTCTGGTTGCTTATACATTTTCTCTTCACCTTGGGTCTTTGGTGTTTGGCATATATATGCATAAGGATTTGGGGTGTCCTCTTATGAATTTATCCTGCTTAGGATCCACAATATTTATTTATCTGGGGGAGGGCATGCACATGCCATGGTGGGTGTGTGGAGGTCAGAGGACAACTTGTGAGAGATAGTTCTCTCCTTCCAGCAGTATTTGGTGGCAAGTGCCTTTACCCTCAGGGCCATCTTGCTGTTCTGCATTTTTGAATCTATATATTTATGTCTTTCACCAAGTTTGGAAAGTCTTGAGTTATTATTTCTTCAAATGCTTTTCTGACTAGCTCTTTTCTCTCCTCCCTCTGAGACTGTCAATACATGGACATTAGCTCTTTGGCTATTTTCCTGTATGTCCTGGAACTTGGTTCAGTTTTTTTTTTTAATCTCTTCTTCTTCATTTCCTCCTCCTCCTCCTCCTCCTTTACATTAAGTCATTTTCACCTTACATGGAGTGACTTTTTTTTTCTGTCATCTCCATATTGCCATCAGACCCACACTACCATTAAGAATGTGAATTTTAAGCTGGACATGAAGCCTCATGCAGAGGCAGATGGATCTCTGTGAGTTTCAGGCCAGCCGGGACTATTTAGTGAGACTCTATCTCAAAAGAAAAAGAAAATTAATTTTTAGTTAAGAAAAGCCATTTTTCACTTCTAGAAACTTCATATCATTCTTTTGTATTCTTGTTTATATTTTTAATTCATATACAGACTTTTATTTTCCTTGATTTAATTGAGTATGATTTTAAACATGGGTTCAAGGCTGGAGAGGAAGCTCAGTCAGGAAAGAGCTTATATAGTAAGCATGGAGACCCCAGATCCCCAAACCATATGTAGAAAGCTGGGTGTGATGGTG
The DNA here is from genome assembly GCF_007827085.1 of Peromyscus californicus insignis. NCBI lineage: Eukaryota > Metazoa > Chordata > Mammalia > Rodentia > Cricetidae > Peromyscus > Peromyscus californicus. Next base: position 65,039,920 of record NW_026294469.1, on the reverse strand, counting down.
TGTGCTTATATTTCTAGTTGAGGTGGTGAAAGGCAAGGGTTTGCTACACAACCAGCCTGGCCAACTTGCTGAATTCCAATAAGAGGGTGTGTGTGTGTGTGTGTGTGTGTGTGTGTGTGTGTGTGTGTGTGTGTGTGTATGTGTGTGTGTGTGTGTGTGTGTGTGTGTGTGTGTGTGTGTGTGTGTGTGTGTGTGTACATATATGGCCATGTCTGTAGTGGTATTTGCTCTGCCTATAACCTAGGGATATACAGCCCAAAGGAGGTGGTGCTTCCTGTCATTGTATGTGACCTCTTATAAGAAGGAAACATGTGACCCCTCTCCTCTCCTTATAAGAGGTCAGGAAGCACCACCTCCTTTGGGCCCGGATAGCCTAAGGTCATGGCGGAGCAAATACCACTACACATGTCAAAGGATATATACTACTCTGAAAGTGTTTCTATAATAAAGGTATTGAATTATACCCCAAAGAATAAAATAAATGACTATTAGTCCATTTCGATACAAAAAATATAATTGATTAAATAAAAGAAGGGTTTAGAAATATTAGGAGAGAAATGTCAAGAATTTGTATAATAATATCCTCTGAATTGAAATTTTTCATCCAGGCCGGGGGCTTGTTAAGGCTCCAGAAGTTCCAAATTGAAGCATTTCATCCTAGAAGGAGACTCCCTTAAGATTCAGGAAGTAAACAACATACAAATCTCTGGAAGCCCCTGAAACTTAGACGATTCACAAGACCCTTCACTCCCAAGGTTATATAAGCAGTAAAGGCTACTTGGAGAGAGGACTCTCTCTACCATGGTCATCTGTCTGTAAGTCAAGCAGACAGCTCCAGGGCTTCAGCTTTCCTGAGTTATCACTCATTCTGGTGTATACTTTCTGGTAATGCAGCTGCCTTTGAGCTATCCATACTCCTTTACCCATAATTCTATAAGTTACCCCAATAAACCTATTGACTCATCAAGTTGGACTCTGGTAGAACTTTGGGATTTTTTTGTTTGTTTGTTTGTTTGGTTGGTTGGTTGGTTGTTTTGGTTTTGGTTTTGATTTTTTTTGTTTGTTTGTTTTGCTTTGTTTTGATTTTTGGTTAGTTGATGATGCCTTATCTGGGATAAGCAAATACTTGTTCACATTCCCCCAACAAAAGTTACCCACCAGTGTACCATTGGGAGAGTGTTCCCAGTAAAACTGTATTGCATTATATCCCAAAGACTAAAATAAACATCCAGTAGTCCACACTGATGTAACCAAATGATTGAACAAATAATTGGAAAAGATGGACCGCTCTTCCTTTCTAAGAACTCCAGCTAATAAGTAGAACAAATGAAGGAACTAGGTCACCATTACATCATCACAATAGCAATCACTGTGGGTGGGATCCAGCAATGAGTGTTAAAATTAGTGGACAAAGGCTGAAGGAAAAACAGGAGGTAGTTTCAAAATATCTTCCTCAAAATATTTACTAATTTCCATGGCAGGTCACATTCACAAACTCTGACACATCTCTCTCCAGGAGGTGGATTTTAATTCCCCTCCCTTTGAATGTGTGTTGGACTCAGAGAACCTATTCTAACAAATAGCATAAAAAGGGTAAATATACTGATGGTGAAACTTAGCTGACACCACCTTCAGCAAGTGACGGGAGATAAAATCACCAGTATTAAAATATAATGACATCATGTGCTCTTTCATGAGAATAACACCTCGCTTCTCCACTCCTCTCCCCCAAAGCCTGTAATCTTGGTCTAATCACGGGGAAGCATCAGACGAACCCAAATTGAAGATCATCCTACAAAATACCCAAACAAGGTGTGATGGTTCATTGTGATTGTCAACATGACTAGACTTAGAATCACCAGTGAGACATTCCTCTGGGCATGTCTGTGAGGCATTGCCAGAGAGGCTAAGGGAAGAGAAAACAGGGAGAGGCCAGGGGACATCACAGTTGGAAAGGACTGAGGAAAACATAAAAATCAGTGCAGGAGGTAGTTTCATGAAAACATGAAGATGATGCCCTGCCTTGGATCCTGGAACACGAAGCAAATGCTATGCGGGTCTTGGTGGGAGGGGGGTGGTCTAGGGGATTTGTCGAGCTCATTCATGGAATAAACGAGGGATTGGATGTCCAGGAGGAATACGAAAGTAACAAAGGGAGAGAACCCGAAAGCAGCGAGTGTGGCACACAAAACGCAGGAGCAGAGAAAGTGAAAGCGATTGGACGAGGGTGCAAGGGCCCCAGATGGAGGGGCAGAGAAGTGGCAACCACACTGAGAGAAAGGACAATGAAAATGACAAATTGTATTATGGCAGACAAACCACTCCCATCTGGATTGGAGAAACCCCAAGGCTGGGGATCTGCCAGGGGCCTCTGGGTTGGACATTTTATAGGGTCCCAGGGCCCTGACTCCCTTATGAGTCCCACCTATGGTATCTTCCCTTGGGCAAGCTGTTTTCTACCTACTGGGGGCTTTTCTTCTGGCTGGCCATTAGCAATCAAACAGTTGGGCGGGGAAACTCTTAAAGGGGCCTTCCTTGCTTTCCTAATCAGTCTAAGGTCCCCTGCCCCTCCTTTGGGGATACTAGTACAAAATTTCCAGTTAAGTTTTTGCCATTGTTAACCCATATTGGATTGGTTAGCTTCTTAGTTACATTAATCTCTCTCTTCAGATCGTAGAGCCGTGGTACTATAGGTTCCTGGTGTTAAGAGGAGCCGGGTAAAAGATGTAAACAAACACCCTGTACTCCACAGCAACTCCTCTATAAGTAGAAACTATTCCAGGGGGAGAAGATGCTGTTCTCAACCTCCCATCAAGAGTGGAGAAGAATGACCATCTCTTTGCCCACTCACTGACACTAGGGGTTGTTACCCTTTGAATCTTTGCCAGTTTGACGGGTAAAATTTATCTGGCTTCTTTGATACCTAATTCATCATTGTACGAGTTACTAAGCATTTTTCATGTGTACTGTATCTCTTTGCATTGTCTCTGTGTGTGTCTGTGTGTGTTGGCTATTCAATATATCACCCTCCATTTCTTCAGCATTCCTATTCAATAATTATTATTCTGCTCATTTTACAGCTGTAAAAACTGAGGCTCAGTCGGGTGAGAAACTAACCCCCAAACTCCCTAGCAGCAAGTAATGCAGTGAGCTTCAGCCAAGATCCACTCAACTCCAAGGCCCATGACCTTCCAGTATCTTGGATAAGTTGGGACTTGGCTGTGTATCTTACCCGCCGGCTTCCCACTGCCTCCTGGGATGAAGATTAAGTAAATAAATGCTAAAGGTTCCTGAGGCAGTCTGGCAGGTTTGGCTTAAAAGGAAGAAGCAAACTGAAAGATGTGATTAGTTACCAGTTAAGGACTCGAATCCATTCCTATTGGCTACCTACCAGTCATGGGATCCATGGCAGGCAGTGGTCTAGGCCATGGAGGTCATGTGCTCAGTAGTAGAAAGTCTTCGAAGTGATATTCCCAACCCTCCATTACCTCATCTGGCATCAGTGGGATTGTGTTATTTATTTTGTTTCTCTACAATAAAAGTTTTCTCCTTCAGGTCAACTGTTGGATTGAAAGTTTTAACAAAGACCTTCATTAAACTCTAATTGTATGAAAACAGATGCTCCGGTGGCTGGAGAGAAGGCTCTGTGGTTAAGAGCATTGACTGCTCTTCTGGGTTCAATTGCCAGCACCCACATGGCAGCTCACAACTGAATGTAGCTCCAGTTCCAGGGCATCTGTTGCCCTCTTTGGCCTCCTTGAGCACCAGACACACACTGGAGCACAGGCAACACATCCATACACATAGAACAAAATAAAAACAAGTTTTAAAAAAGATTTTACAAAAGAAAATAGACGTTACAGCTTTCTCCTTTCCCCAGTCATCTGATACCTCCCTTCTCGGGATCAAACTTCAAGGTCACATGACATGGGAGAGTTTCCATCTTCAATTGTTGGCCCTTGCCAAGACCTTCTGCGGCCATTGTTCTCGCATTGACATGCTGACTACGGCATTTGTATATGTCTTTGTGCTGAATGTGACTCATCTTCCCACTAAGACATGAGACTCTCTGATGATCAAAACAATTACTTCACTCCAAATATTTAGCAGGTTACTCTCAGCCTTCTTAGTGCCGCCAAGTCACACTAGCAGGAATCACACTTAGTGTATACCAGGTGCTACTCGGTGCTTCCTATACACTTTGTCATTGAACATCTTCAACTCCATATGGCAAATAGGATGCTGAGCACAGACAGATACATTCATTTGCCCAGCATCTCACAACCAGAAACTGGAAGAGCCAGAGAGTCTGACTTCAGAGCCCACATGTTCTCTGATGCTTGGTCTGCAGGGATCTTTATTGAATTATTGGTTTGAGAAGTTAGAAAAACCCATTCTAAAAATACTTTGAATCATCAAAAGCAAGAGCCAGCACTGAGAAGAAATTCTCTGAAGAACCCAGTCTATAGCCTTGTTTCCCAGACTTTCATCATCCACCAATAGAACCTGTTCTCTTAGTCACTTAATATCTTTCAAATTGACTTAATTGTTCCTGCTTAAGCAGATTACTTAAAAAGGAAAGTGACCTCATGTCACTATTGTAAATGGAAAGGCAGTATCGCTTACTTTAAGTAAATGGTAACCTAAAAATAAGTACTATGGAAATGAAACAATGCCAATAAATTATAGTCAGATGCCCTTGCCTGCCAAAGCACTGAGCCTTGCTAAATCCAAGTCTCTCTGCTAAAATGGGAGATTTAGCAAGCGTTAAGAAAGGTAGTTGTGACAGACTTATCAAAGACAATCAGAAGTGCAAGAAAATGCAAAAAAGGAGTCCCTGTGAATTTAGGCTTTGGGGACAGAAATGTCCATGTCCTAACTCATCATTGAAGGGCAGGAACTCAAGGCAGAAGCCTGGAGGCAGGAGGTGATGGAGAGGCCATGGAGGAGTGCTGCTTACTGGCTTGCTCCTCGTGGCTTGCTCAACCTGCTTTCTTACAGAACCCAGGGCTACCAGCCCAGGAATGACACCACCAACAATGGGCTAGGTCTCCCCACATCAATCACTAATCAAGAAAACGTCCCACAGACTTGTCCAGAGGCCAATCTGATGGAGGCAGCCCCTCTATTGATGTTCTCTCTTCCCAAACGACTCTTTTATCCAGTTGACATAAAACTAGCCAGCACAGCAAATAAAAGAAGAAAGGTTGCAAGAATTACTGGAGAAGAGGCGAACGGCCAGCTGAGAGTGATATCTGTGAAGGTTTTCTCACTATACCTTGGTGTACCATGACCATCTCAGAGCTATTGCATAGGTCTACCCAAGCCTGGGTCTTTAGCAGTCCCCAGCTCCTGCCTCTGAAGTCAGCCTTAACCCCATGGCAGCTCTGGAAACTGCTCCTTTAGAGCTGAGAAAAGCAATTCTCTTTCCCATGGTTTTGCTCTTATGTCCTGAAGGGCTGCCATCTGGGATCCATGGTTGACAAGCTCTCCAGCTGAGGGGGCTCTGGTGCAGGACGGTACCCTTAAGGTGGAGAGCACTGCCTACGGGGCTCACTTTTCTCCCTCGCACTGGGGATCTAACAGTCCACTCTCTCTGTGCCTCTTCCTTTTGAACCTAACGCCCCAACACAAGAACCTCCGGCCACAAGCTGGAGGAACTCACAGCCCTGGACTCCGGATGACTGTGCCTGTAACTACCCCGATGCTGCAGGGATTTGGTGTGCCGCATCATCGAGAAGGCATACAGAAGCCAGTTTCAGCAGTCAGGTGGCCCTGGCAATGGTCAGCAAGTTGAAAACTCCTAGGTCAAGGAACCTTGAATTACAGTCTTCAGCAAGAAGACGGCACTAGATTGTGCCACTGCAGAAAGAATTACCTAAATATTTCTTCTTCCAATGTTATGGCTCCTGTTTTTGATTATTCAAAGTACTTTTTATTTTTTAATTAATGATTTATTTTTATGTCCGTGGGTATTTTGCCTGCATGTGTGTCTCTGTGAGGGTGTTGGATCCCCTGGAACTGGAGTTACAGACAGTTGTGAGCTGCTGTGTAGGTTCTGGGAATTGAACCTGGTTCCTCTGGAAGGACAGCCAGTGCTGTTAAACCCTGAGCCATCTCTCCAGCCCCCAAGTATTTTTTACAATGGAGGGAAGTTCCAGGTACAGCCTTGACAACTCAGAGATGAGTCACAAATGGTGGGTACCTCCTACCTAGGTCATGGCTTGATTACAAAACTTCCCTCGTAGCTTCTCATATGTGGGTCTAAGTTGCCAGATAAGCTTTGGGGGAGTGATTGGATGCTGAGGGCTTGGCCTATAGGTGAACAAATGTATTGATAAGCGTAATTAGAGGTGATGAAGAGTAAGAGGTCTGCTACTGGAAGGATGCAGGTCATTGGGAGCATGACCTTGGGGCTATACCTCTCCCTCACCCCTTCCTGTGCTCCCCTTTCTCTGCTTCCAGGCTTTCATGATTTGAGCTACTGTGCTTCAACACACCATTCCCAACCACGACAGACCAACACCCCTGAAATCGTGAGCTAGCCAAATAATCCTCTTTACGTTGTTCTCTGGGTGTTCTGGTCACAGCGAGACAAAAGTAATTAGTTCAATCCCTGAGATGGGGGCAGGGTAGGCCCCCAGAGCAGGAGGCAGGTGGGACACCCAAACCAAAAACATCCTTCTAAAAGTTCCAATTTGGACTGGGCAGTGGTGGCACACGTCTTTAATCCCAGCACTTGGGAGGCAGAGGCAGGTGGATCTTTGAGTTGGAAGCCAGCCTGGTCTACAGAGTGAGTTCTAAGACAGCCAGGGCTACACAGAGAAACCTTGTCTCAAAAAACCAAAAAACAAAACAACAACAACAACAAAAAGGTCCAATTTTGAACACCTCCTTTTAAAAAGTTCTTTGCCAGCTAAATTGCACAAGTTTAGAATCTGTGTATGTTTCTTATGTTTTCACTTAAGACACAGACCTGCTGATCAGAGTCTAGTGAGCCTGACCTGAGAGACGCTAGCATACGAGAAGCCTGCTCAGACACGTGAGAAAGGGAACCCAGTACTATAGATAGGATTTCAAACTTTTGTTTACATTTTAATTGATTTGTTGTATGTGATGCCTGCCATCACTCACATGTGGAGGTCAGAGGTCAACTTGTGTGCGTTGGTTCTCTCCCTCCACCATGTGGGTTTGAGAGATCAAACTTGGGTCATCGGCCTGGGCAGCAAGTGCCTTCACCCACCTGAACTCTCTAGCCAGGCGTAGTTAGGATTTTTAAAACACCCAAAGCCGTGGGTGGAGCCACCTTACCCTGGGTGTCTTTTACCATCTCTGCTGACCTCTGACCTCCTTCAGGGTTGAAAAGAGCTAGTTGCTACCCCACCCCCATTCACTAGTCCCCTCCGTACTGGTGAGAATGCTGAACCCAGAATGGTACATGGTTTGCCAAGGCCACACACATAGCTAGAGAGATGAAGACAGGGCTATGTCCTGGATCTCCTGATCCCTGACCTATCCTTTCCATGACTACACACTCCCCATTGCTCAGCTTCCAAATTTCAACCACAGTCGTGACGGTGTGGTATGGGTGCAGCTGGACTCCGTCACAAGGAACAGGTCCCAGGGGAAGGCATTCAGGACCATCCACACCCAAGCAAGTAAGGGACTTCAGAATCAGAAGGCCAAAACCATGCCATAGGTTCCCTAAATTAAGCAGCCGTCAAGCACGCCCGACTTGTTCTAATTACCCAGAAGGCTGACGGAGTCTGAAGGCTGCAGGCTTTATGGTGGGGTCAGGGTGTGAGTCTAGCTTGGTATATGATCTCTGAGGAGTGATAAGGGAAAGGTGTTGCTTTTCCCAAACACCGTCTAGATGAAGTTCAGGATTAGACCACCCAGAAAGCGCTTGTGCCACACTTCACAGAACACATTCGACATGTGTTGCTCCCAGCCTGTGATGAAATGCTGACTCACACGGAGAACATATCCAAGCCTGTGGTGTGGACAGAGAAGCCAGGTGTTAACTTTGTGTTCTCAGCTCTCAGAGGCTCAGGTCCTCAGCCTCTCATTCATAAAATGCTAGTTTAGACCCTGTGTTTGCCTGCTGGAGCCGCTTCAGCAAAATATCAGAAACTGGAAGCCTTATACAGTAGAAACACATCATCTCAGTTCTGAATGCTACGAGACCAAAGGTCAAGTGTCAGCAGAGTGAAAACTTGTTCCAAGTCTCTCTGTCTCTCTCTGTCTCTCTGTCTCCCTGTCTCTGTCTCTGTCTGTCTGTCTCTGTCTTTCTCTGTCTCCCTGTCTGTCACTGTCTCTTTGTCTCTGTCTCCTTGTCTCTGTCTCTCTGTCTCTATTTCTGTGTCTCCCTGTCTTTGTCTCTGTGTCTCCCTGTCTCTGTCTCTGTGTCTTCCTGTCTCTGTCTCTCTGTCTTCCTGTTTCTGTCTCTCTATCTCACTGTCTCTCTGTCTCTGTCTCTCTGTCTCTGTGTCTCTCTGTCTCTGTGTCTCCCTGTCTCTGTCTCTGTGTCTCCCTGTCTTTGTCTCTGTGTCTCCCTGTCTCTGTCTCTGTGTCTCCCTGTCTCTGTCTCTGTGTCTCTGTCTCTGTGTCTCCCTGTCTCTGTCTCTCTGTCTCCCTGTCTCTGTCTCTCTCTCCTTTCTGGAGGCTGGTTGGGAATCTCGGCATTCCTGGCTGGCACACCTATCTCCCTGTCTCTGTCTCCAGCATCCCACCATGCTCCCCTCCCTGCACACGTGTCTAGGTCCCAATTCCCCTTTTGTGTAAAGGCACTGGTCACATGGGCTTGAAGCACACCGAATGACCTCATGTGAAGTAATTTTATTTTCAGTGACCTCATGTGCAAATGATGCTCACATGCTAAGGTGGAGCAGGTGAAACCACCCTACCCTCCGCATCTCTTGCCATCTCTTCTGGCTTCCGACCCCCTTCAAGGTTAGGAGACAGTCTCCCCTCCAGTCTCCTCTCTGCTGCCCTTGCCAGATGCAGCCCCTCTCTCCAGATGTGGCCTCTCCCTCCAGATGTGCCCCCTCTCTCCAGATGTGGCCTCTCTCTCCAGATGTGGCCCCCTTTATTTGGACTTTCCAGTGTTGGGAACCATAAGCCGAATTCTGTATTTTAAAGTCTAGGGACTGGAGAGATGGCTCTGCTGCTCTAGCTGCTCTTCCAGAGAACCGTGGCTTTGATTCTCAGCCCTCACATCACGTGGCTCACAACCAAACTCCAGTTCCAGGGGATCTGCCACACCCCTCTGGACTCCACAGACACTGCACACATGGGGTGCAGACATACAAACAAAACACCCACACACATACAATAAAATAAAAAATTATGATATTGTGTCATAGCAATAAAAATATGCTGAATGGGCCGTGGTGGCGCACGCCTTTAATCCCAGCACTTGGGAGGCAGAGGCAGGCGGATCTTTGTGAGTTTGAGGCCAGCCTGGTCTATGGAGAAAGATCCAGGAAAGGTACAAAGCTACACAGAGAAACCCTGTCTCGAAAAATAAAAAACAAAAAAACAAAAAAAAATTTAGCCGGGCGGTGATGTCGCACACCTTTAATCCCAGCACTCGGGAGGCAGAGCCAGGCGGATCTCTGTGAGTTCGAGGCCAGCCTGGACTACCTAGTGAGTTCCAGGAAAGGCGTAAAGCTACATAGAGAGACCTTGTCTTGAAAAACCAAAAAAAAATAAATAAATAAATATGCTGAATATCCATGCACCTTTGATTGCCACCTTTTATCACATGCTTAAAACATTCTATGATGCCACCCGACTGAACGTTCCCTCTGCAGTCTTTCTGCTCATCAATTGGTCTTTGAGACATATTCCGGTTGGTACATTTGTCTGTAGTTTACATTTTGGCCACTATATAGGTGTGCTCTGTGTATATGAGTTTTATGTTTTCCTTTTGTTTTGTTGTTGTGGCTGGCCTCGCAAGAAGATTCTTTTCTACCAAGTTTCTTGTTCTCCCTACAACATAGCCCCAGAAGTGAGATGCCTGGAATGAGAAGAACACCCTCAATTCTTCTGGCTGCTACTAAACATCTCTGGAAGGTGGTTTCTGTGGCTTCGCACTCCCACCGTATACCTATGGACTCCACCCACCCCTCTAGAGATGCTTTCATCAGACTGCTTATAATTTTGCCAAGCTAATGGGTATGAAATGGTATGTTGATGGGATTTTAATTTGCGTTTTTCATTTTCAGCAGGGAAGTTAAGCATTCTTTCTTGGCTTTATTTAAATAGTCTAATCCTTAGCTATATCTCCTGGTGAGATTAGATCCAGTCGAAGAGCAGAGTAGCTTTAAATTGAGTCCTGGGTCCCGATAGCTAACTCCTCCAACTCTCCTGATCCATGGGGAAGAAATCTGGTTATCTGAATTGTCTTGTGCCTGTTGGCCTTGTGGAGAGTGAAAGATACAGCCAGGAAAGGGGCTGGTTTCACCCGACTCCGCCTGGATGGCTGGAGGCAAACAGTGCCCCTGGTGGTAAACTATGGTATGGCAGGTACTGTAAAGTTAAAATTAATCTTTGCACACAGCTATAATCCTAGGAATTTGGGTGGCTGAGGCAGGAGAATTACAGGTTCAAAGCCAACCTTAGCTATGTAGAGAAACTCTGAAAAGGGACACGGGGGGGGGGGGAGAGAAAGAGAGTGTGTATAATGGTTCCAATATTTTAACTTACTTCCTGTTAAAGCTGACAGAGCCCCTATGTAGCTGACCGTTCCCAAGCTGGCTTTATCTAGAGAAGCATAGAGTCATTCTATGAACCCTAAAAATAGCATAGCCTTGAAACTGGGGTACTCTCAAACCCATGGCTCCAACCATGACTCCCACCTCACCTAACCTGAGCTTCGAACTAGGCCTCTATTATTGAGGCTGATAAACCTAGTAGTATTTTTTTTTTAACATTTTCTTTTAAATCCTCATTTAATAGAAGAAGCAGGGGCCAGGGAGACATGGATAGCAAGGACCACTCAGCCTTGAGAAAGGCAGTTGCATAACTCCTCATGGCTCCTAGGTCAGCGCTCCAGGAGCTGGATAGGAGGCACCAGGAGTGTCCACTCGACTGAGGGCACACAGCACTTTCTTTCTGGTCCTCTCCCTGCACAGGGCATTGTTAGTGGGCAGATGGGGGCTTGACAGGAAGTCTCTTTGCCCTGCAAACACAGAGGACTCTCTCAGAGACAAAAGCATGAAATGATGGAGCCGGCCAGAGCACACTGGGGCCTGCCAAGGCGGTCCCTGCTTAGCTGTGCTCAGGTCGAGACAGAATTGGGCTTTGACCAAACCCTAAACAGAGAGCCAAAGCAAACAAAAGCAGGACCCCCGCCCCGCCCAGGCCATTACCACAGTACCTGGTGACTTGGACCTCCCCAGGGAGCTGTCTTTGCAGGAAATGGCCCCAGAGCACAAAAGAAGAGCGGTGTGTGGATGAGTCTCAGGAAGGCTCTGGTCTCCAGGAAGGAAAAACAGAGCCTGGACTAAAATCACAACGCTTGACAACAGGGAGTCTCCAGGGCACCGGGACACCTGATGATGGACATGCAGGAAGCATGCAGGGGAGGGGTGGGTGCTTGGCTGGATCCAGTCCATGTTTCCCTAGCCATGCTGGGTGGGACACTCTCTCCAGTCTGGTGTCAGGGACAGAGATGGGACTGGACTCAATGGTCCTGTCTTCTACAAGACAAGATCTTGTGGCTGATTTGCTTAAGCTGATAGGCTCCATCACAGCCCCAGGACAGAATTATTTCAATACCACTGCCTGAGGCTAGCTTCTAAAAACTTTTTTTATATATATGTATGTTGTATTTACATTATTCCCCCCTCCCTCCAGCTCTTCCCATGTCTCCTGCTCTTCTCAAATTCATGACCCCTTTGTCTTTAATTATTATTGTTACATAAATAAATAAATATGCAAATACAACCTGCTAAGTCCACTTAGTATTGCTTAAGTGTATATTGTTTTTTAGAGCTGACCACTTGGATAACGAATTAGGGGGCTCATCTCTAATCAGATAAGTGATTCTCCCCCCTCAGCCTTATTAATTGCCTATAGTGCTTCACTTCAGGGTGGAGCCACAAGGCTAGCATCTTTTAAAACTGATATTTTAGACTTCTTACCGTAAGAATAGGTGCCGTCTTTGAAGAAAGCCGCAGATACTGTAATGGCCCCAATGAAACACTGTAAACATTCAACCACAAGCCCTGCACACCTGCCCCATGTCCTCTCAACTGTTATCTAAAGCCACGCAGCTCAGGCAGTCCGGAGAGCTTGATGACACAGCAGTGTGGAGGTTCAGAGCTCCCAGGCCAGCTGCTAACATCTGGAGAGGGGAGGGTCCAGGACAGGATCACTGTCCCCACTACAGTGGTCCCAGGAGCAGGTACTGAGCACCAGCCCCACTGAGCCCCGTGATGGGGGAACACTAAGCAACAGAGTGAAGTCTCCACCTCCAAGATCATGGTGATGGCGCTGTGTGAGGAAGCTTCTAGAGAGTGAGGAGAATGGGTGAAGGAAAGAGGTATAGACGGAGATCAGACCAAGTGAGCGGCCTGATAGGCTTCCTGGTGGGAGAGGAGCCCTATACAGGTAACCAAAGAAAGAAGATGAACCGAGGCTCAGGTGGGCCCTGCTACCTCTTGCTCATCAGGGAAGAGCTGGAGTGAGGAGCAAGCAAGGTTCCAAAAATCAGCCCCTTACTCTATACCCCCACCCCATCTCACCCCTTTGGGAAACTTGTGCTTAGCCAAGACTCCTATCTCCCACCCATTTAGAACCTACCCTACCCCCTTTTCCACCCTGCTTAAACCAGCCTTGAGAGTCCTTTGCCTCCCCTCCATCGTCTCAAGGCCTGAATACACTTTAAACCCAACTCCATCCCCCACCTCTCCTGAGCCCTGCACCCAGTCCAGCCCCTCTGTTGAGGGAAGACATTGGCTTTGCTCTGGTCCAGGGGGGCTAATGGAGGAGGGGCACAGGGCTGGCCCTCTTCTGTTATTTTTGTTACTCACTCCATCAGTTAGGTGACCCTCTTCTTCCCACCCACGTAGAAGAGGAGGATCAGATTCACCCCAGCACAGGACTTCCCCTCAGGACCCACCAAGGAGCTGACAGCTGGCACCAGGGTGCAGAGGAACACAAGAAGTCCCAAAGCTGGGAACTTCCATAGGAGCCCCCCAGCCCTGTTTGGGGTTACCAGAGCTACGCTGCGCACACCGCTCAGAACAGTGTTATAGCTCCTAGGTCCCTTTTTGGTGGAAAAAATATAAAATGTATGGTGTGTGACTCCGTATCTTGTTGATATAAACCTCTCAGGGAAGGCAGATCCTGTCCTCCCAAATTTTCACATTATCTGGGGGTTTTCACACTCTCCTTCAGAGAAAAAGACGGGCTGGGATTGTCAGCCTCCTGCCTCAGGAAGAGGGTGAGAGGAGCTGGGGCATACAGGCCCGCCCCAATGTGCAATGTCAGATTGATTAAGTTCATCATGGTCCTGAGCTCTCTAATGTTTTTCTCTGAAATGTCTCAGCTCTAAACGATCGTGACCCAAGGCAATTTACAGTTACTTCCATTTTTTTTAATGAAGTCTGATTTAATAGTCGGAATGGTTAATGGCCTCGTCTGTCACACATAATAAAACAGAGCCTAATTGTGTTTTAAAAAGGCCCTTTTGGTATGAACAGAAACAACTTGATTGAATTGTGAGAGGGCTTCGGCGTGGGCTAAGATGGCTTCCCAAGAGTGTCGGGCGAGCTCTTGCTGAGCTGCCGTTCCACTCTCCCCTCAGCCGCCATCGTCCTTTCTGCCACAGGAATTTCTAGAACTCCCCCAACCAGTTCAAATCCATGCTGTCGGCTGGCCTCCTCAGGACGCCCCATCCCAGTGCTCACAGGAGTCACACAGCCTCTTCTAATTACAGCCCTCCAGACCCTCCCACGGCAGCAAGTGTCCTGTACCCATTTCATACCTGGGAAAACCAAGGCTGGCTTGTGCCCAAGTCTCCAGGGTAGTGGTGAGTCAGGGCCCCGACAGCTGGCTCTCCTGCCCAGCCAGATCTTGAAAAGCCTTCTTCCCCTGTGGCTGGAGGAGGCCCGCAGCCAGGCAGGTATTGACATGAGTCCTGCCCTCTCGGAATCACTGTGCGGAGCCACAGGACCTAAAACCCGCGGGGAGACTGCAGCAAAGACAGCCATTCGCTCAGGAACTCGGAGCGCTTTCAAAGGGGCCTGAGATACGTTTCCATATCCTTGGGCAAATAGGCTTCTGTAAAATACATACATGGTGCCCTCCTACAGGAGAGACTGGAGAGCCACAGAGGCCGGACAGGGCTGCCTCCCTGCCCTGCTAGTGTGCAAACCTAGCCTTCCTGGCTCCTTGGCCAGGCACAGTGGTTTGTGAAGGCCCATGGCTCAAGGGCAGTCTGGCAGGGACGGCTCTCTCTGGGGTAAGGGACAGTGGAAAAGAGCACTGGGCTCAGGATCCTAGGACTAAACTGGTTCTAGGTTGCTCCTTCTCAACAACCTGCCCTGTGCCCTTCCCAGAGGACCAGCTCTGTCTGTAAAGCACGCACTGTGGAGTTATCTCAAACGTACCTCCAACTTCAGTGAAAATTTGACTGAGGGTGAACAAGGCTGGACATTCACAGGCCCAGCCTGAGGCTCTACTGAATGCAACAGCTGAAGGGCAAAGGAACATGTAGGTCTTTGGCCAGAGGGGCTAGTGGCTGGGAGAAGTATCCAGAATTGACAGCAAACCTCCTCTGCACCTGGCTGAGCAAGAGGCAGTCTACAGCTGGACAAGGCCCCTGGCTTCTCTCATGTGGTGGTAGGGGCTGTGCAGAAAGGGGGCCTTGTTTCCAGGCAGCTACAAGATATAAATACAGAGTAAGAATGGAGCTGCACTCAGTCAGGGTGGGCTGTAGTCAGGGTGGGCTGTAGTCAGTCAGGGTGGGCTGTAGTCAGTCAGGGTGGGCTGTAGTCAGGGTGGGCTGTAGTCAGGGTGGGCTGTAGTCAGTCAGGGTGGGGCCTGGACAATGCAGCTTCCGTGATGTGATTTGGACCCTGTTTCTATCTGGATGGACGTGGAAGGTGAGTGACCCCACAGGACTGTCCTCACCTAAGAAAGTCTGTGGTGTGCAAAGAGCAGAAATCCCACAGCAGGCAGGGAGATTATTTCCCAGACTCCATTCCCTCTCTCTCCAAATACCTTGGATGGCTGGAATGAAGGCCTAGCAGGGCTAGGGAGGAGGCTCAGCTGGGTAAGTGTGAGGACCTGAGTCTGAATCCCTAGCTGCCGAGTACAAGGGCCATCAGAGGAGCGAGTTCCCATAACCCAGCACCTAGGAGGCAGAGGGTCACTGGTGCTTTAGTAACCAGCCTAGCCCTAGGGTCAGTGCGACTCTGGGAGGCCCTCCAAGGACGAAGGTGGAGACTGATGGAATAGATCACTCAACAGCATCCTCCGGTGTGTGTGTGTGTGTGTGTCTGTGTGTGTGTGTGTGTGTGTCTGTGTGTGTGTGTGTGTGTGTGTGTGTGTGTGTGTACAGTAGTGTGGGCCTGTAGTCTCAGCTACTCAGGAACTTGAGGCAGGAGGACTACTAGAGTCTAGGAGTTCAAGACCAGCCAGGGACAGCACTGCAAGACTCCAACACAAAAACAAAACAAAAACTTAAAAAAAAAAAAGAAAAGAAAAAAAAGAAAGAAAGCCCGAAGTTTTATCTTTTGATGCCAAAAGTTCTGACTAGACACAGAACACATTCTCCTTGGGGACCCGAGCAGGGAAATGTTTTGTTCCCGATTGTCTCTGGCACCATCTTATAAACATAAAGGAATGTCTCCCGAGGTGAACTTGATGTTTCGCTTGCTTTCTGTTTCTTTACTTAATCTCTAATAAACATGCCCTCGTTTTCTGGGTTCTGTCTCCCCTGCCACCTGGGACCCCCACTTTTGTTTGTAACAAGGGCCCCCTCCGTACTGCGTGCAGACAGAGAAAGACGGCTGAAGAGACTTCAAGACAGGTGATCTTTTCAGTCAGCATTGAGCCAACAGCTCCGGAGCTCAAGGCTGTCCACTCTCAAGGATCCACGTTCCTCTCACCATGTGCAGAGCACTGGGCTGTGGCTCTGCCCCTCTTCTTCATTCCAGCACCCAGGCTGATGGGGCAGCCTCCCCTGGGACATGGAAGTCTTGAACAGAGGCACAAGGGCACATGGCATACTCACACCATCTCATAAGCTCCTGCTTGCACATTTTTGTGCAAGGTTAGCGCTCAGAGTGGGCGTCATCGTGCGGGGAGCGTAGCTTTTCCTCAGAAGGCCTGCAGAATGTTTTCAGGCCAGTGTTGGGCTCTGGAGGGGCTGGAAACACTCTCCACTTCCCAGTCTGCTCAGTTCTCTCCCACCTCCACCACCGTTGTATCTTCTCAGTGTGCCAGGGTCCTCCCTTTCACTCCAGCCAGTGAGTGAGTCTTTCCTACCCCACCACAACAGAACTCGTTCACATCCTCGGCAGCAGCTCTCTGAGGTAGGCACACACATGCGGCCCTCCCAGTCCCCCATGCTGTGTGGCCCGCGTTTCTACCCCTGCCCTTCTCCCCCACATCGGCCTCCCACTGCCTCTCAGGGCAGGCACAGCCCATTGCTTTCCTCTCTCTGCTGAGTCCTTCTCTGAGAACCGGATGTGCTTCTCAACCCTCTACTACAGAAACCTTCCCTCGTCCACCCTATTACTCTGACTTATGATTGGCAAGACTCCCTGGAAATGCTTTCACGGTGCTATGACAAATTCCTCCACTCACTCTCTCTTGGTCTAAATCACTTGGGATTTTTTGTCCCCTGCTACAGAAACTGGTATTATTTTGTCACCAACAACGTCTATATTTCTAATCTAATAGTCCTTCAGTTGTCTTTTTAACTCGCCAGTAATCTTTGAAACCCCCTTTCCTGAAACGTCATCTCAAGAACATGAGGCCTCTGTCCTCCGATGTCACCGCTCACCCCCACCCAATCTCCTTACTAGCGCCAACTTGTCTTTCTAACCCTTGAACTTCAGAGGATCCATGGAAACGTGTGTACTTCCTTGCTAGCCACATGTGCTTCCTAAGTAGCCATTAGTCACATAGCACTGGAGTCCAGAACTTCCAACTCCAGCCTTATCATCCCCTACACTTCACATTTATATGCCCAGTTGCTAAGTCAACAGTTCCACTGGGCTGAATGAGACATATTCCGAACTCAGCTCTGGATGCCCCTCATACCTATGGCCTATTCCCCCATTCTCCTAGTCTCCTGACTGACTGGCTTATCAGCAGCTTCATACTTGAAGCCAAACCACAAACATGTTCTCAACCGATAGCTAACCTGTTTGCCTCATCTTCAGAGTGCATCCTAAACCTAATTCCTTCTCTTGGCTGCCACCACCACGTCATCTGGATCATTTTGGCAAGATCCTTTCAGCTGAGCTCTCTGCTTCAGAGTGATTCTCTGTGACCAATCAACATACTTCTCACAATTCCCTCAAGAGCTTGTGATACAGAACAAAATCCACCGTGTCTACCAGGGCTGGCAAGGCTCCTGACATATGGCCGGTCACTGCTGTTTATCTCTTCATCTCTCAGCATGCTTCCAGCTGCACCTCAGCCATCCCAAATGTCCCCAAACTCGCTAAGCATCTCCCTCCTCAGCTCTGCCACTCACTCTCCCCTCAGTCTGGAGTGTTCTTGTAGATAGCCACATGGCTTGCTATGATGGGCCTCGGCTCGTGCATCCTCTACCCGAGTCTTTCCTCATCGCTTCTTGAGCTTTTGCCTCAGATGGAGTGGTGTGGAGCCTTTCCTGACTGTTCTCTAGAAAACAGGCTCCTCCCAATGTCACCTTACTCCCCTCTCCAGTTGATTTATTTGTAGATCACTTTTTGCTATGTACACTTCTCCTCCTTCTCTGAAAAACAGGATGTAAATTCTATCACTCTGCACCTGTGTGCCACAAAACTCAGGAGCCATCTAGGCGCTGGCTCCAGGAAGGAATAGAGAGAGAGAAAAAAAGAACAGAGTGGAATACTAGCCCTTTCTCCCTTCGCCCTGACTCATTCTATGACAGGAATCAGCTCGGTGTTGGCTTTTCCTCTGGGAGAAGATGGGGAGGGAGCCAGGTGACAGCAGCTGTTTCCCTGAACCGCATGCATTGCTCTTTTGTGCAGCGTTGGATTTCCCCCACATCCTCTTGTGATCAGGCTTTCTCCTCCATCACTCCATCAGCTAAGATCCAGTGCACTCACTGATGGTCCTCAGCTTCAGTCACTCCATCAGCTGGGATGCTGTGCAATCACTGATGGTCCTCAGCTTCAGTCACTCCAACAGCTGGGATGCTGTGTGCTCACTGATGGTCCTCAGCTTCAGTCACTCCATCAGCTGGGATGCTGTGTGCTCACTGATGGTCCTCAGCTTCAGTCACTCCATCAGCTGGGATGCTGTGTGCTCACTGATGGTCCTCAGCTTCAGTCACTCCATCAGCTGGGATGCTGTGCGCTCACTGATGGTCCTCAGCTTCAGTCACTCGATCAGCTGGGATGCTGTGCGCTCACTGATGGTCCTCAGCTTCAGTCACTCCATCAGCTGGGATGCTGTGCACTCACTGATGGTCCTCAGCTTCAGTCACTCCATCAGCTAAGATCCTGTGCACTCACTGATGGTCTTCAGCTTCAGTCACTCCATCAGCTGGGATGCTGTGTGCTCACTGATGGTCCTCAGCTTCAGTCACTCCATCAGCTGGGATGCTGTGTGCTCACTGATGGTCCTCAGCTTCAGTCACTCCATCAGCTAAGATCCTGTGCACTCACTGATGGTCCTCAGCTTCAGTCACTCCATCAGATGAGAGAGATGCTGTGCGTTCACTGATGGTCCTCAGCTTCAGTCACTCCATCAGCTGGGATGCTGTGTGCTCACTGATGGTCCTCAGCTTCAGTCACTCCATCAGCTGGGATGCTGTGTGCTCACTGATGGTCCTCAGCTTCAGTCACTCCATCAGCTGGGATGCTGTGTGCTCACTGATGGTCCTCAGCTTCAGTCACTCCATCAACTGGGATGCTGTGCAATCACTAATGGTCCTCAGCTTCAGTCACTCCATCAGCTGGGATGCTGTGCGCTCACTGATGGTCCTCAGCTTCAGTCACTCCATCAGCTGGGATGCTGTGCACTCACTGATGGTCCTCAGCTTCAGTCACTCGATCAGCTGGGATGCTGTGCGCTCACTGATGGTCCTCAGCTTCAGTCACTCCATCAACTGGGATGCTGTGCACTCACTGATGGTCCTCAGCTTCAGTCACTCCATCAGCTGGGATGCTGTGTGCTCACTGATGGTCCTCAGCTTCAGTCTTCATCTCACTTGGCCCATCAGCATCAAGGGCATTTGACCGGCTGACTTATGTATTTCCTCCAACCTTGCTGGCAGCTCCATCTCCTTGGCTGGCTCCTCCTCACCTTCACAAGCTCGCTGCAGGGGCCCCCTTGAGCAGCACGTCTTTTCTCTGTGTGTCTATAACCTTGGCAACCGCATCCATGCCCGGGCTCTATAAACACATATTTCAATGTGTGACTCATCCTTATTAACAGCATTCTTTCTTTCTAGCCTGAAAAACTACCTTAACCAGTTGGGGTTGTGTGATTCCTGAATGACACATTCTCTAGTTTTCTGGGCATTTGAAGCTTTGTTGATGGAATATATTTTTCAGGATATAGAATTCTAGGTTGACATAATTTTGTTATTGTGGTTGTATTCTTTTAGCACTTAAAAATTCATTGTCTGGTAACTTTTGTGGTGAGAAGGTAGCCATCATTGTCCTGACATGCCTCTGTATGTGCTATGATGTCTTTCCCTTTGAGCTTTTAAAGATTATTTTCTCAGCTCTAGTAACTTACCCAACAGTTTTACTGTGCATGCTTATATACAGCTTATTTGTGTTTGCCCTGAATAGGATTTATTGATTATACTAGACCTACAGGATGCTATTTTGAGGAAAATTTGGAAAACCTGGAAAGTCTGAAGAAAGTATTTTTTTCTGCAGACTTCTCTCTCTCTCTCTCTCTCTCTCTCTCTCTCTCTCTCTCTCTCTCTCTCTCTCTCTTGTTTTTTTTCAATTTTTTTTGAGAAAGGGTTTCTCTGTGTAGTTTCAGTGCATGTCCTGAATCTTGCTCTGTAGACCAGGCTGGCCTCAAACTCACAGAGAACCACCTGCCTCTGCCTCTCGAGTACTGGGAATAAAGGCATGCACCACCACCACCCAGCACCCCTTTTCTTTCTAACATTGCTATTACATGTGGACTATACCTGATGACCCAGGTCAATGAAGCTGCATTCGCTTTTTCAGTTAAAATGTTTTAGATGTATTTTATTATTTTATGTGTCTGAATGTTTTGCCTATATGTATGTTTATGCACCACACACTTACCTGGTGCTCTCAGAGGCCAGAATAGGGAGGGCATTGGATCCTGGAACTGCATTTATAGACTGCAGTGGGCTGCCATGTGGATGCAGGGATTTGAACCTGGATTCTCTGAAGTTTTTTTGTCTGTGTTCTTCATTGGAATGACTTCAAGTTTGCTGGTCCTTTCTTTGATTAATATCTGTCTTAGTTAGAGTTACTATTGTTGTGATGAGACACCAGAACCAAAGTAGCTTGGGGAGGAAAGGGTTTATTTGGCTTACACTTCCATATTGCTATTCATCATTGAAGGAAGTCAGGACAGGAACTCAAACAGGGCAGGAATCTGGAGGCAGGAGCTGATGCAGAGGCCACGGAGGGGTGATACTTACTGGCTTGCTCCACATAGCTTGTTCAGCCTGCTTTCTTATAGAATGCAGGACCACCAGCCAAGTGGTATTCCCACCCACAATGGGCTGGGCCCTCCCCCGTCAATCACTAATTAAGAAAATGCCCTACAGTCTTGCCTGTAGCCCCATCATATGGAGGCATTTTCTCAATTGAAGCGCCCTCCTCTCTGATGACTCTAGCTTGTGTCAAGTTGACACAAAACTAGCCAGCACAATATCTGTGGACACTTTATTGGATACATCACATCTTCCAATTCTAAAGTTTTGATTGGGATCTTATAGTCTCTGTGTGTCTTCATTAACCAGTTACTCCTGTTGGCTCCTCAGAACAGTGATTAAGCCTAGCACTCTGGAGACAAAGGCATGTGGATCTCTATAAATTTAAAGCCAGTCTAGTCTACATAGTGAGTTCGAGGACAGCTAGGGCTATGTAGAAAAACACTGTTTCAAAAAACAAAACAAAACAAACAAAAAACAGTGATCAAAACTGTCTTCATGTTCTTGTCAGCTGTGGGATGTTCTGTATGGCAAATGTGTTGCTCTGATTGGTTAGTAAATAAAACACTGATTGGCCAGTAGTCAGACAGGAGAAAGTATAGGCGGGACAAGGAGGAGAAGAATTCTGGGAAGTGGAAGGCTGAGTCAGAGACACTGCCAGCCACCGCCATGACAAGCAGCATGTGAAGACGCCGGTAAGCCACGAGCCACGTGGCAAGGTATAGATTTATAAAAATGGATTAATTTAAGATATAAGAACAGTTAGCAAGAAGCCTGCCACAGCCATACAGTTTGTAAGCAATATAAGTCTCTGTGTTTACTTGGTTGGGTCTGAGCGGCTGTGGGACTGGCGGGTGACAGAGATTTGTCCTGACTGTGGGCCACGCAGGAAAACTCTAGCTACACTTGTCTGTTAATTCTGCTGTTTTGAAGACTTTCACTCGTCCCATTCTCCTGTTTCTTTGGATTGCTTACGATTTTCGATTGGACATTATGGAGTACTTACTGCAGAGACTCTGGTTTCTGTTAGCTCCCTCTAAGGAGGGCTGTTCTAGTAAGCTATTCAACACTAGCAGGTCACATTAGTCCTGTGATGGCTGGACTTTGAATTCTGTAAGTCTTTTTCAATTTGATTCTTAGCTCATGGGCAGGAGGCTGTCCTTCATTCAGCTCGTCAGATATGGGCTTTCCACCTTTTTGGTTAGAGTCTGGGGTCCTTCCTGAGCCCAGTTACAGTGGAAAGCTAGAATCTGGCTTGGTTTCCTTCAGTCTTCAAGGTGTTGCTTTCCCCTAGGAAACCTTGGGGTTTGGGGTCCTCTGTTTCATATATATCTGCATAGTTAAGAAGCCAGCTAGGGTGCAGAGAGAGTCTACACACTGGTTATATGTCTGCATAGTTAAGAAGCCAGCTGAGGATGCAGGGAGAGTCTACACACTGGTTATAGGGCTCATGTTCTGAGAATCCTCTTTCCCTCCTTAGGTTCTACCTTCTCTAGAAGCTTCCACATAAGACTGCTACTTTCTGCTTGAATTTTATTCATCCATTGTGCCCTGCAAGGGCCAGAGGGTACTCTGGGCAGAAGGTTAACGGCTCTGTTTACCTAGATCTCCCTTGTGTGGTTTCCTTCTCTCGAGGGTTGACCTCCAGCATGCCCACTGGAGGTTGCTCTGCCATGCCTCTAGAGTTTATAATTAGTATTATAAACTATTATGTCACTCTCAGCTCTGAAACAACTGGTGATTTTTTGGTTTATTTTCTAGTATTTTCGATTTATATAGGAGGAGGAAGTTGGGTGTAGTGATGTAATTCCAATACTTGTGAAGTGGAGGCAAGGGATGGGAGTTCAAGGTCATCCTTGGCTACATAGTGAATTAAAGGTTGGTGTGTTGGTTAGTTGGGTTTTGTTGTTGTTCAACCTGACAGAAGCTAGAGAAAAGGGAACCTTAATTGAGAAAATGCTCCCATCAGATCAGCCTGTAGGCAAGCCTGTAAGGCATTTCCTTGATTGATGATTGAGGTGGAAAGGCCTAGCCCACTGTGGGTGGTGCCATCCTGGGCAGGTGGTCCTGAGTTGTGTAAGAAAACAAGCTGAGTAAGCCATGAGTAGCAAATCAGTAAGCATTTTCTTCCATGGCCTCTGCACTTGTTCCTGCCTCCAGGTTCCTGTTCTGCTGGAGTTCCTGCCTTGGCTTCCCTCAATGATGGGCTGTAGTTGGGACATGTAAGCCAAATAAACCCTTTCCTCCCCAAATTGCCTATGGTCATGGTGTTTTACCACAGCAATAGGAACTTATCTAAGGCAGTGAGCATGTAAGTCTCTGTTTAAAAAAACCAAAGATATAAATAACAACAAAACATCTGCCACTCTTATAATAGTTTCTAAAGTTATTGTTGCTCTTTTGCTTATAATTATTTCCTAGTCTTTCAGAACTTAATATTTGTTTTAATGTTCCACCATGATTATGGTGGGGTTCTGTGTTTTGGAAAAAAGTCACCAAAGTGATGTCTCTCTCATATTTCACAGCAAAAGGCCATACTGGTTATTGCAAATTGGATTAGCGTATCATTTCATGATAAAAGGCTATTCTTCCTCCCTTATGATTAACAAATTATCCGTGCAATTATCTAGATCCTCAACCATGTCTCACCTACTGGTAGGTTCTAGTGTTCATTGGTGAATCCAGCCTGAATCAGTTAGCATCATGGTGGCAAGGTAATGGTGATTTCCACAGATTTATTGGCTGATGTCATTTGTGAGAACATGTTCTATTTTCTCCTGCTGGAGACCATTCTAGAGCTTGATATTAATGTCAATCTCTCTGGGATCTAAAGTTATGGATTTTAGATAGAAATCAATACAATATGGGAGACCCTGAGATCAAATATGATGATGGAGGACCTGGTAAATACAAAGCCTTGAAGATGGGACCAAGTTGGCATATTCAAGCACAAATAAGAAAGGCAGGGAAATGGGAACACAGCAATGTATCCAAGGGAAACACAAGGGGTAAGGCCAGAGAAGTGGCATGTCTAGGTCATGGGGAGCTTGTGGGCCAGGTGGAGGGACTCTGGCTTCATCCTTACAGCAACAGGGAAAGAACGAAGGAGGTGAGATGATCTGATTGGCTTTTTTGGAAGGTCACATTTCTCTTACTAATTTGTCCCTTCCTAGGAGAAGAAAACTCGGTTGAACTAGTTTTCTAATGCTTTGGGTTAAAGAGGGCAAGTACCCTTAATCATAGCTAGTGGTGGCACACAATGATATAGCTTTATGGAAGGCAATTCTATAGTACCTCAAAATTGCAAACAATTTGGTCCAACAATTCTGCCACAGAGAATTTGTCTTATTTGCATATGCAAAATGACATAAGTATAATGTTACTCAATGAAACATAATTTATAATAGTAAAACACTGGCAACAATATGTGTTCGACAGCAGGGGACTAATTGAATATGTTATAATGCATTCATACAGTGGAATATTATGCAGTTGGCAAAAGAAATGAGTGCATTCTTCACTCACCAACATAGAATAATTTCTAAGAAATAATAAATGACACAAACCAGAGAACATTCAGAGCATTTAAGGAGGGATGAATCATACAATTGTGTCTTTGGTCATGAGCTACATCTTGGGAGGATATAATATATCTGGTAATGGTGATGTCTTTGAGGAAGAATAAAAAGACCTTAATGGCTACTCTCTTATAGACTTTTCCCATTTTATTCCTTGTAAGTTTATTTCCTATGAAAAAGTAGGAAGAACATTAGAAGAGCTTTTTTCATGGAAAACAATAAAAACTAGCTATCATTTGGGGCCCATATGACCTGATACAGCAGATAGAGGCAGGGGGATCAGTGTCCTGTCCTCCATGGACATCTGAGCCCCAAAGAAGTCATCTCAATAAAATTGCCCGGCAAGCCCCAAGACAAGGGTATTGTCAAGACTGAGGGTAGATGGTGATGGGTGGGCAGGAAACAGTCAGTCTCCAAGTGCCAACCCGGTGCTGACCCAGTTCTCATTATCCTCCTCACTGAATCAACTCCACCCGCCCCACTCCCCAGACCTCCTCCTGCCAGCACAGAGTCTGCAGCCTGGGACCTTCTTCCTCCAGTCACCTTCTTGCCTGCTGCCTAGCTTTGCTTGGAAACCAGTTAACTCACTTCTTTATTCTCTGATAGCTTAACACACATGCACACTCGCACACACGCATGCCTCAGTTCTCCCAAGGACTACCACCATTGCATCTCACCCCATGTGACCTCTCAGAGTGATCCTTCAGATCCCAAGCTCCTCTCTCACATACCCATGAACATCTTCTCTACCTCAAAATGTATTTTACAGAGGGGCCCACAAAGTCACATAGAAACATTATGTAATAAATAAAAATTACATAATAAATAAAAAATTATGTAAAAAACCCTGATAACTGAATGCACATGTTCAGTGCCATTTCACAGAATGTTTACTGTGTTATTCATCATCAAACTGCAGCTCATTATTGTGTGCAAAATCACATGCCACATAGTACTCTAACAAAATACTTCCACCTGAACCTTTATGATTTCTTGCTTCAGATAACATACATCTCTTATATATACTGAATAAACCTTCCCTGTAGCATATACCAGACTTACTCTCAAGATGGCTCAGTCTCTAAAATCAACGGGATTATTCACATTTAAAAAAAAAAGTTGCTGTTGTTGGTTTTTTGTTTGTTTGTTTTTTAGACAGAATCTCTCTAAGTAGTCCTGGCTGAACTGGAGCATGCTATATAGACCAGGCTGGCCTCAAAGTCCCAGAGATCCTCTTACCTCTGCCCCTCAAGAGCTGGGATTAGAGGTATTTGTCACCATGGCTAGCTCATTATCCACATTTTTAAACTTCATCCCCTTTGGAATCATTATGTGTTCTCCTCTTGCCATCTTGAGACCAGGGAGAAGCCAAAATTACTTCAGACAGTCTTGAAGACATTAAGCCATCCTAGCAGTTACAAGCATACTGACATTGCTTCTTGCTTCTCTTCACACAATCATGTCCAGCCTCTGTAATCTTTCACATGATTTCTAAGAAAGTCAGCCAAGCAACCCAATTTGTTAAGGCCCCAGAAACATAGCTTAAAAGACTTCATTTTGATTTGGACTATTAGGGTCAGAACAGCATCTCAGTCCAAAGCAGTGGCCTCCCATGGATTTTATCTGCCAGCTCTTAACATGGTATCTGGCACATGAGCTCCACCCAAGGCCACCTACACATTCCTGTTCTCAAAATATTTCTAGACTTCTCTGTACAAACTGATAGAAGGGTTTACTTATGAGCCACAAAGAAAAAGCAGTCTCATTACTTCATTTCCACTTTTATTGCCAACACCAAATGGCACCTTACATGGCAACCAACAAAGTAATTTGTGGCTGTTCCAGAGTCTGCCTGCTGACCTAGTAAAGAACTTGAGGTGCTGGCAGACCTCAACACCCAGCAACACCCTTACTGCCATCACTGCTGGATGGGCATGGTGCCCTGTGGCATCTTGGTGAGGATGGAGGTTACTATGTGCTACTATGGAAACAGACAGTCTCTGAACACACAGCCCAGAAGCATGGTAGTTTCTCTAGTTTCTCCCTCTCATTCAGTTGCTTAAAGCCTATGGCAGATGTCTGTTGGTGGCAAAACAAAAACAAACAAACAAAAAACACTATCTGTTTTCCAGATCAGAGGCAGGCAGGGGGAGGTGGGAGGTGGCTGGTGTTCCCTATTCCTTCTGTATGAAAACTGAGCAAGGTGGGAGTTAAGGAAACCCACAGGGGTCTGCAGAGTAGAAGAGCCAGATTAGGTGTGCTACCTGAACTCAGGAAGGGGGGCTCCCTGCCTGCACCCACCCTCTCAGTACCCAAGCAGGACCCAGAACCAGAAAGACCATGAAGCACTCTCGAGTCCATGCCAGGCCTCTGAGATTCCTTTTCCCAGAGCTTGAGAAAGGGGCAGTGGCTCATCTCTGAAGAGCTTAGTTGGTTTGCAGCCATGTTCTCCTGTCTGTAATCCTCTTTAAAGCATCCCTGCTTTCTCCATTGCTGAGTGCCACCCCCCTCTCCTGGCCTGATGAGTAGGTTTGTAGGGAGCTGTCATGCTTTCCCATCAGGTGCCTGTTACTGAAGCAGACAGCTCTTTTAGAATCCCCAAACCAAAAGGACCAAACTGGCACTTCCTTTTGACTCACGCTCTTGAAGACTTGGATATGGAGTTGAGTGGATTCCATGAGGAAGTCTCTCAAAGACATCTAGTTGCTAAAAGTCATCCCAAAGATGATATTCTCACAAAGGCTAGTGATTATACAGTCAAAACCCATTTCTTTTTCTGACATGAAGTCAGAGGGCTGCCCACACCATCTGAGCTGAACACTATACATCCATGTGGCCTCTAGCTGCCACTTCCAAATGTCCACTGGCTTTCAGGGTCAGGCTGAGTACCTCCACACTTACTGAGTCTCCCCATCCCAAGCCAATGCTGCTATGAGAGAGGTTACCCATGTGTCCCCAACCCAGCTCTGCTACACACACACACAGGTACTTCACAGCTCATTAGAACTTGTAATCACAAAAGAATAAAGGACAGCCGTTGATCAACACAGACCCTGTCTTAGTTAGGGTTTCTATTGCTGTGAAGAGACACCATGACCACAGCAACTCTTACAAAGGAAAACATTTCACTGAGGTGGCTCACTTACAGTTCAGAGGTTCAATCCAGTATCACCATGGCAGGGAGCATGGCGACATGCAGGCAGACATGATGCTAGAGAAGGAGCTGAGAGTCCTACATATTGAAGGCTACAGGAACGGTCTGAAAGTCACACTGAGGGAAGCTTGAGCAACAGACCTCAAATCCCGCCCCCACAGTGGCACACTTCATCCATCAAAGCTACACCTACTTCAGCAAGGCCACACTTCTTAATAGTGCCATTCTCTATGAGCTTATGGGGACCAATTACATTCAAACTACCACAGACCCTGTAGACAGAAACAAAAGGGGAGGGGCAGCCTATCAAGTACGGTGAGGAAAAACCTAAGAACAAATGAGCTCTCAGGAAGGAAGGCAACCCAAGATAATTAGTCCAGTCAGGTCTTCTGATCACCCATCAGTCAACCTATGGGCTTTTCTTTTCGCACCTGCTCTATACAAGATACACACACATGGATGGAGTTACAATTTAACAGTAGAATGCATGGCTTTGTATTTGATTAGCATCCTCAATATCTCTCTCCCTCTCTCCCTCCCCCCCCCACACACATAAATTGGGGAAAAATGAATCTAGTGTATCTAACCCCAAGGGGTTTAATGACTCAGGTGTTGCTAATGAAATATGAAGACCCCTCTCTTGAACCCCACCCCCCATTTAGGAAACCACTTTTAACACATGACCTCAATATGTTGTTTCCTTTAACATGTCCATCACTGCCCCCTCCCTGGGGCCCACTGGGTATTTTTGTGTATACATGCATCCCGTGGACAACCAAGTGCTAATGTCAGCTATCGCTATAAGAAGGGGATCATGTTTAAAGAGGTGGTTATAGAAGACTTTATGTAGGAGCTGAATTTAATTGGGTCTTAAATATGAGTGAATTTGAAATGCAAAGTAAGGCCAGAAAGCTTTCCAAAGCAGAAAGGCACTCTCAAGCTAGCAAGGGAACCAGGGGTGTGCCATCCTAATTATTCACTGTGTTCACTGGCATGAACAAAAGGCCAAAGCAGGGATGAGAATGGGCCACAGAATCTGGGGAGGACAGCAAAGATTCACGACAGAGGTGGCATCTGAACTTATTTGTGAAAAGAACAGTGTCATTTTAGTCCATCAGGAAAATGACAGAGAAAGTACTTAAGCTCCAGATGAGCACAAGCACCAGAGCCAGAACGCAAACCGAGCACAACGTCTATGCTGGGTCAGTACTTGGACAACATTGAACACTGCATTTCCTTTTATCCACTCCCCACCCTCTTTTCAATAAAGGTGAAGCAGGTAGCTTAGAGTGGCAGGGAAGGAGACAGTGACTACTGGAGTGTTAATACAGCCACTGCTCAACTGTGACTTAGGTCTAAGCACATGGCCCTTCTTGACACCTTGAGCAGCAATGAGTCTCTGCACTCACTGCTTTTCTGTGCCTGGGCTGCCAATATGTGCATGTGTGCACCCAGTGTTCAAAGGCAAGCTTTGCTGAGTAGGAAACGGGAGCCCTAAACTTTAAGAGTTCCCTTCACACAGCAAGAACAACTTCGGAGGACTGAACATGAGTTGTACTCCAGACGGAAGAAACCTAGGTAAGATGTACAGAGGCCTCTGCTTGGAGGAAATGGGTTCACTTCCAGTTAGAGAAAAAGGCTCGGGAAGGGAAAGCAAGGTTAAATAAGACCAGCATGGCTGTGTGTCCCTTCCCTCTCAGAGTCAAGCATCCAAGGGCAACTGTGGAAAATGAAGAGGTGACAGCAGTGAGGAGGGGTGGGTCATGAAGTAGATATGATTGGCTTGAACTGGTCTCAACAGCCTTGGCTGTGGACAGCAGAGATGGGAAATAGCAAAGTTGTCTTAACTTTTCACTTCTCATCGAGGAGTTACAGAGCCTGTGAACTCTAGGAAATGGAGGTGGAGAAATGAGACTGGTGATGTAATGGATTTCTATGGATGCCTTGGCCTCTGCCCCACCGAGCTCAAGTGCCGAGAGGATCTTGAGGATGGGGGTTTTCGTC
Source organism: Peromyscus californicus insignis (assembly GCF_007827085.1). Taxonomy (NCBI): domain Eukaryota; kingdom Metazoa; phylum Chordata; class Mammalia; order Rodentia; family Cricetidae; genus Peromyscus; species Peromyscus californicus. Next base: position 65,010,333 of record NW_026294469.1, on the reverse strand, counting down.
ACAGTGGGGATAGTAGGAGTCCCCCCTGCAGCAGTGAAGGCACACCTCACCAACGGTCTCATGGGCCTAGAGATCAGCCAGCTTTCCTTGAGAATGTTAGCACCTATTGAGGAAAGAGGAAAGACAGTGAAAATGCTGGCATAGAAAACAATTTTTCTGAGACAGGGTTTCTCTGTGTAGCCCTGGTTGTTCTAGAACTCACTCTATAGATCAGATTGGCCTCGAACTCAGAGCTCCACCTACCTCTGCCTCCTGAGTGCTGGAATCAAAGGCATGCACCACCACCGCTCGGCTTCTATTTTTTTGGAAGGGAACTCCTAACTCTACTTACTACTCACAATTTATGAAGTTTTAATGTCATTAGCTTTTTTGATTTTTCAGATTTTTATGTGTTTGCATGAATATACTGCGTGTCTTGGTTACTGTTCTGTTGCTGTGATGACACACCATGACCAAGGCAACTCTTATAAAACATTTAACTTATATAATTTTAGAGGGTTAGTTCATGATCATCATGGTGGGAAGCACAGACATGGTGTTGGAGCAGTAGCTGAGAGCTTTACATCCTGATCCATAGGCAGCAGGTGATGGACGTCGAGATCATGATGGGAGGACGTGCAGAGATGACCGGCCACACTAGTGGAAGCCCATGAACTGTGGACTGGTGGCTGTGGAGCCCCCATGGGACTGGAATAGGCCCTCTGGATACGGAAGACGGTTGTTGGGCTCGAACTGTTTAGGGGGCACCCAGGCAGGGGGATCGGGATCTGTCCCTGGTCTATGGGTAGGCTTCTGGAATCTGGTGCCTGTGGTGTGACACCTTGCACAGCCTTGGCACAGTGGGAAGGGGCTTGGACTTGCCTAGGCTCAGTGTGCTGGACTTGGCTGACTCCCCATGGGAGACCTTGATTTGGGGGATGTGGGGATGTGGGGTGGCTTGGGAAAGAGGGCTGGGGGTGGGAGGAGGGGGGGGTCTGTGGATAGCATGTGGAGTAGAAAATTTCTTAATAAAGAAAAAATAAAATAAAATTGGACAGATTCTGGCCTAATACCTGAACAACTTATCAAAACCTTAACTAGCAAGTATCCACATTCTCCTGCTATAGTAAATTAATTCAACACTATGCACATATCTATGAACTATTCAGTGTATCTGAATGCTGTTGCTAGCTGAGCAAACTCTAGTTCATTGTACATTTTGATTTGGACACCTGCAATGGACAAAATGTTTTGCTCCAAACACAGTAATAGAAAAAAATAAGGCATGTTTAAAACACACACACACACACACACACGGAACATTTTAGTTCTTATATTTAATTCCAAACACCAAATTTAAATAGACCTTAGCCTAAGCTAAAACTTGTATTTTTACATATCTATTATGGCTTGCTGTTTGGATTACTACATTTTTTATTTTCTTGTGACTGTTCATTTCTCTGCTGAGTGGCCTTTGAAGGAAGGCCCATTTCCTGTTGTGCACACACATACCATTAAGTATAGAGAAAAATACACACCAACGGTTCTCTCTGGATGTTGGACTGCAGATGATTTTTGTTGGTGGTGGTACTTTGAATTTTGTAAGAGTATAAAAGAATGTTTGGGATCAGAAAAACAAAAAAGTTTAAAAACAACAAAAAATCCCTCAGCCACTAGCTGTCAGTTAAAGACCACAAAATACTTTGCTGTATTCACAGGAATATGATTATCTAAATAAGTTTTGGGGCTTGTAGGCAGAATGTGGGGCAGGCAAGCCCATTTAAATATATACCAAGCAATGCCCTCAGTCTTCTAAAAACCACAGTAGGTAATGCTGGGCACAACATGGGTGATCAACTTGGGAACTCTGATCTCTGGCCACAGAAGCTAGCTGGACTCTGGTAATACAGGACACAGGTAACTGGCCTTAAAAATAAAATAAATTAAAAAGGGAAAAGAAGAAATTCGGCACCAGGATCAAAACATGCATGCCTTAATCAGCCACATTATGGCTGAACCTTGTCAGTAACACTTCCTCAAGCACCTGCAGCTTCTGTAAGTGGACAGCAGTACAGCAGGCGACATTGTTACATGAGGGAAATCCCATGTAGGCTCTGGAAGCGACATCGGTGCTCACTGTGCAGATGTGGTTTCTCTGGACCAATGATTCCTTTTGCTTCAGTTACGAGGCGAAAACTCTACTTGTTCTGTAGAGACCAGTGTTAACTTCTAGTCACATGACAACAGCCAGGTACACTGGTAATTCTGGGACAAAACCACATTGCTTTGGTTTTAACTCTTTGCAGGGTCTTGTAATTGATTTTATTGTTCAATGAATTAAAATACCTTGAAGCATTCATTGAACATTGTTAAAACTCTCGAGGTCTCAAGTCTCTCCACCTGCCTCTTGGCTGGCCACTATACAGCAACAAACCAAGACTCTGGCAGAGGGATTTCCAAGGCTGTGGTGATATTAGTAATCTAAGAAATAAAGCGTGCCTGAAGATCAGAGGACAGAGCCAGCCACAGTTAAACATAGAAGTCAGGCAGTGATGGCACACACCTTCAACCCTAGCACATGGGAGGCAGAGATCTGTCTGGATCTCTGTGAATTCAAAGCCACCCTGGACTACACAAGATTAATCCAATTTAAAAGAGAAACAGTTGGCAGTGGTGGCACACACCTTTAACCCCAGCACTTGAGATCTCATGCCTTTGCTACCGGTATCTGGGAAGCACACATGCCATGTTTAATCCCAGTACTAGGAAGGTTGAAACAGGAAGCTATGGCTGGGTGGAGAAAGTATATAAAGCCTTTCTGCTGAGGACTCAGGAGCATTCAGTCTGAGAATTCATGGAGATAGGATTGGCTGAGTTGTCATCGAGGTGCGAAGTGCCTGTGGCTTGTTCCTTTGTCTCTCTGATCCTTCAGCATTTACCCCAATATCTGGCTCTGGGTTTTTACTAAGATCATTTAGGATTCGTGCAACGCAAGGCCCCAACTTCCACATTCTTTGTGACTTTCTCCACACTTTGTTCAACTCAGAAATGTGACACTTTCTGCTGTGTACCTGACCTGTCTTACATTTGACCAGTGCTGGTCAGCACGGATCATGTAGACTTGATGGCCCTGTGCACTGGGTGTGGTCACTTTCTGCTGTGTACCTGACCTTACATTTCACCAGTGCTGGTCAGCACGGATCATGTAGACTTGATGGCCCTGTGGACTGGGTGTGGTCACTGTTGCCCAGTCATCCCCAAGAGTGCACTAGAGTGACAGAGGACAAAGTATACAGGGGAAAATGCCAAGCCCTACTAACCGAGGCCACAGTATGGCCAAGTAGGCAAGACTGTTCTAGACACCCAGGGTAATCACAGGCCCTGCCCGTAAGCAGAATGCTGCTGCATAACTGACCTTTGCTATTGAGGTTCTGTGGTTGTGATACCTTCTTCCGAGTTTGGCATTCAGTAACTGTCTCCCCTCATTTCACAGTGACGGTTCAGTGACCAGTACACTGACCCCATGCTACGTTCAGAGTTCGAATGCTCATATTTTACCACCTTCACCATTTTCAAAATCAATACCCCACTCTGAGAGAATCCAGGAAACAGGGAAATTGAAGACAGTAATGAAATGATTTAATCACAGAAATAGGCACAATCAGACCCCTGATCCTAAGTTTCTTTTCAAACTACATGGAAATGACAACCAAGGCTTACAACTACCTGTTGTACGATATTTTGTGTTCTGACAAGTAAAGCTTGCCTGGAGATCAGAGGGCAGAGCTAGCCACTAGATAACCATAGAGGCCAGGCAGTGGCGGCACACATCTTTAATCCCAGAATTTGGAAGAAGGAAGCAGGAAGATCAGGAGTTCAAGGCCACCCCGGGCTTCACGAGATTGAACCAGTCTAAAAGAGAAACCAGGTGGTAGTGGTGCACACCTTTAATCCCAGCACAATTGGGAGGTGGAGTCAGGATCTCGCCCCCATTCAGTCTGAGGGTTCGTAGAGACAGGAGGCCCCATTCAGTCTGAGCATTGGGAGAGGTAAGAAGTTTCTGGTGGCTGCTGCTCTGCTTCTCTGGTCTTTCAGCTTTCACCCTCAGTATCTGACTCCAGGATTTTATTAAGACTAATCAGGACCACACTTCAACTATCACAATATTCTAAAGCTCTGAAGGCTGTTGTGATTTGCACAATCATCGAAGATAGTGATCATTACAGCATGATTTTCTTCAAGCATTCCATCCTGTGTTCTTGGTTAAACAGCCTTTAGATGCTTCTGTTTCTGTTGAGAAACACTCAGAACATTTGTAAATCATACAGATCCTCCCACCAAGACCCATAAACTTGAAGGGCTTTATGTTCAAACCTTTCCAACCAGTCACTGATTGTATTAGGCATATGAAGAACTGCTACCCTCAGTGGCCACGAGGGTTTGAGTAAAGGCACACCATGCACTGTTGAATTGTCAGACATAAACTGGAAAAGTTCTGGACACACAAACACCCGTTCACTTTTGATGGTAATCTCACTCTCCTGACATTTCTGTACTTGGCAAGTATCAGCAATTATGTTATTTTATAGTAATGGGTTTTTCTAAGGGTTTAATTACAGGGGGGTAGGAACAACTGTAAAAAAGTGGAAGCAGGACAGAGAAGGAGGTTGACATTCTGGCAAATAAAACTGTACCATGCTATGCATAAATTGCTACAAATGCTGAGCACCAAAATTTAGTTCTCCAAAGTCTAGTTAACTTTATTCACCTGTATTTTGTTTCATTTAAACCTTAAATAGTGGGGAAATAGAATAACAGGATGGGGGATAAAATGCTGTAATTAAAAATTAAAATTTTGTAACATTATCAGTGATTTTTCACTTTGGAAATAGTATTTTTCTATGCCTCTTGCTCCCCTTAGCAGGTAGCCTGTAATAAAGTTCCTCCTTTAACAACTGCAGAGCATTGCAAGAAACCACAGTGGTTTACAGGCCACTAATTCTGTTACAGATGAAAGCATTCAATTAATTCTGCAAAATTCAGTTCCTTACAGAATGTGTTCATAGATGACCAAGAGTGTTCTAAAATGCCATACACAAGAGCCTGGCTTCAAAGTTGAAATAAAGTAACTAGGTAAGGCTCTTGAGTAAAACTTCCAACAGAAACTGGCAAGCGAGACATTCCTACTGAAACACTTTATTCCAATGGTAAATGGGCTCATTTTAATTTTCACTTTTCCATTTTAGCCCACTTTTATGCAATTAACCATTAAAAGTGAGTCATTTGTACAAACATGTCATTTACATGATGCAGTGTGATTAAATACTGCCAATAACAAGCCAACAGAGACAAGATCTCTGGTGAAACTTACGTTTTAAAGCAGAGGACAGAAACCTCAAGCTGAAGTCCACCAAGCATGGCCTCCATAGCAAACTGCTGTTAGGCAACTGGTTCAAGACTGGCAATTTGCCACTTTCAAACCCACAGGCAGCACTCAATCTCAGAGTCCCTAACACATGTCAGCCATGCAAATCAACAATCAGCACTTTCACACGCATAGAGGCTACAGGCGTAATGTAGCATATTGCACCCCAGAGTGCCCCATCCCCAGCTGACGTCCCTCATGGTCATGTTCCTGACTGCTCAGCAGCAGTCTCAGCTCACAAACACGAGCCATCTGTGGCGTTTATCTCCAGGCACCTAGACTGTTATCAGATGTGGTCTTTATGGTAGCTTGTGGTCCTTAGTCTTGTGCTCAGCACCTCCGATGGCCACTTAGTAAGTAATGTCTGGGTTTCTTGCATGGTTACCCGCACAAGGTTTGTTCCAAGACCTCATGCTGACCAACTCCAAGTCACTCCCTAAACTGGATGAATCCTTAACAATGCACTCACAATCTACTTCCTGAACCATGTGTTGTTCAGAAACACCTTTTCTTTGCTCTGGGATCACATTTCTTTTCAATTTTACAACTTTTATAGTAATAAACAGTATTATGAGGCAGAGAGAGTCAAAACAAAAAACTAAAACCACCGGCCAGGTTACAATCTCAAATTCTATTTACTATTATGGTAACATTCTACCCCCCAAGCTTCACCAGGAAAATGCTTGGTCTATTATTGACTTACCCTTGAACTTACTACTTGAAGCCAGACTCAATGACCTTGACGTCTATTAAATGTGTTTAAGAATGCAAATACTATAGTCCTAATATGTGCAATGTAGCATGAACCTTTTTTCAACAAAATGGTCAGTTAAAGGATTTTTACAAATATCCACACTGAAGAAGAGATTCCACTGAAGAAGAGATTCCTATCTGTGACCTTCTCAATTTTAGGAGGAGTTTATGGAGCTCATGAGATGATGGGAAGGAGCCTGGAGGAACGGTGGAAGGGAAGGGGGAAAACCGCAGTGCTCCTAAGTTCTTATCTCTGTGTGTCTAAGTGTGGGCACCTGTGGAAGTCAGGGGACAACTGTAGTCAGTTTTCACCTTTATGTGAGTTTGGGGGACGGACTGAGTTCAGGTCTAAGTTTGCACAGGAGAGGCCGTTACCTATTGAGTCTTCTTGCCAGCCCCCCCAGTATATGCCTAACAGCTAAGGCAGTCTTGGACTGTGTAGTATTCTTGGACATGTGTAGTATTCTTGGACATGTGTAGTATTCAACAAAAGTTTCACCAGATGACATCAACCTATACATACTTCTGCTTCCTGTACTAAAGGAATTCAATTTACACGGCGGAAAGAGGGATGTACAAGCAGGAAGCACCCAAATATATAGCTTAATGGTTCTCCATGTTCTCGGGCCCCTTCATACACAACACCGCCACATAGTCTCCAGGGAACCAGCAGTCACCAGGGAGCCTAAGGTTGGGAGGGTCACTCCACAGTCAAGTTACCTCAAGAGTTGCTGCAGCAAGAAGGTTAGCAAGTGTCTTTACACTGTTACTAGTTAGATGCTACAGCAATCCCCCCACCCCCACCCCGAGACAGGGTTTCTGTGTGTAGTTTCGGTGCTTGTCCTGGGTTTCATGTAGACCAGGCTCCCTCTGCCTCCCAAGTGCTGGGATTAAAGGCGTGCGCCACCGTTGCCCGGTGACTACAGCAATTTTAATAGTAAACCAGTGTAAGTTTTTCTCCCAATAAAAAAGGGTTAAACTATATTAATGCTGTTCAATGCCAAATAGGGTTGTGCACCTCAGCTTTTCAGGTTCTTTTTCTTGATTTGAAGTATGGTTAAAATGACTTGCAGAGTGTCCACAAGACAGGAAAATACAGACTCAGCCATCGGAAGTATGGCTCAACCAGAATGCTTCTCAATTATTTTATGATTATCATGATATAAGATTAGGATCTCTAGTACTTCTCAAGGAGGGAGGTCTTAAAAAAACAAAACAACTTTAATCCCAGCACTCGGGAGGCAGAGCCAGGTGGATCTCTGTGAGTTCGAGGCCAGCCTGGGCTACTAAGCGAGTCCCAGGAAAGGCGCAAAGCTGCACAGAGAAACCCTGTCTCGAAAAACGAAAAAAAAAAAAAAAAAACTCAAGTGTGTGTGCGCGCGCGCACGCGCGCGCACACACACACACACACACACACACACACACACGCACGCACGCACGCACAGAGTTATGGGTTTTTTTTTTGTGGTTAATTGTACTTTCAGGGTGAACTTGAATTTCACCATTTTTGTTTAAAATGTAAATGTTACCTATGATCACTAATTTGCCACAGGCATACTGAAATTAAAATGTGTAACTAGTACTGTGCAGTGTGTTTTGGGTAAACAGGGTCAACCTCTTTGAGAAAGGGACAAGGTAAGTTTTTTTGTGTCACAATTAAAAAAAATATATACACACACATATTCTTAAGATCATACCTGCATATGTAAAATCCACACTTTTTTGTATTCACATAATTTAGACAGTAGATACCAAATGTAATCACCTCAGAAAAAAAGACTACCTTATACTAAAATCAAAACAAATCTGATCCCATGATATGGAAAATAACTCCAATGTTTCTTTTAATGCTAGGAAAATTGACCACCTTCCAATGGCAACAGTACTGTTCACACAGGTAGAGAGCAAAGGCAGAAAGGGAATGCACAGAGCTGGATAAACACGGACCAGAATCACAGAACATTTAGGCAACATTTTCTTAAGCAGAACTATTTCTTTAATACATTAAATAGACTAAATATTTGGTGTGGATGGGAAGTAAGTATTTCACAATTTTAACTTGAAACCACCTGTAATAAAGCCTTAGCTCATGGTTCAGTTAAAAAAACAACCCCACGCCATTGCCTGACAATGTTAAGAGAAGGCTTACAAGTAACACACGTAACATCTCCATCACAGTGCGCAGACATCAGCCACGGAGGGTCACCAGAAAACAGCACAGGAGTCACGTCGGCCATACTACATCACCAAGTCCACGGCGTTTTAAAAAACCCTTGACCCCACGCTCAGTCTAGCTGGCAAGCACCTCGAGAGTAGGAGGACGTAAGACTTGAGAGCAAAACTCTGTCAGGACACTGATTATTTCACCTGCTTCTGGCTGACACATTTAAGTAATTTTAAGACAACATTCACCAAAAAGAAACACAGTATCACATTCTGGCTTCTTGAGCAGGACAGACTGGGAAATAGCCCAAGCTGTTTCTCTTATGAGAGGAAATCTATACTCACATTGTTTCCACATTACACCTCATAAGGACACAAGATCCATAGCTATCTAGTTGCCTCTTTCCATTTTTGTTTCCATTTCTCTTTTCCAACCAACTCTGTTTGCTACTTTTGTTATTTATTGGAAATCTTAGATTGCATTCACAGTAATAAGCAATTAGAGGGCACATAAGTCAATCCTGGAAATACTGACAGTCATGAGGCAACCCACTGCAGTATCAATTATAATGACATTGATATGAGAATAAATCCTGAGGATACCTACAGTGGACGACTCTTCCCAGGACCCCTGGGGCTTACTTTGGTCTAGCACTGAGCCTTGCACATCCGGCACAGTTGTCTGGGCATGGCAGGGCTGGTCGTCTTTCCTTAGCACGCCTGGAGAAAAGACTTTCCAAGTACATAAGGCTCCTCCGTAAGGACATGAGGCTTTTGGTTCTCTTGCTAAAGGCTACTTCCTCCAAACTGGCTAACTGCTGGAAGCGCAGAACTACCTCAGGGCCAGTTAACACCGAGCAGTAGTGCATTGGACTTTATACTCTTGAGACTCACTTTCAGACAAGACGTCCTGAGTCTCCTGTCCTGTCCAGTTACACAGTGTCTTATCATATGCTGAGATTTTCTGAGCTAAATGAATGTTCCAGTTTCTTCTATCTTCTTCTATCCTTTTAAAATGTGAAAACCTTCAAGGCCAGCCATCCCCACATTCTTGTTTCATAGATGAAGACAGCCAACGGAGAGCATTAGCAAAGATCTAGTGACACTGCGTGTACTGTGCTCTTGGGAAACTTGGCCCTGGGGGCAGGGAGCATCAGCACTCTCCGTGCTTTCTGATTTGGCTTCCTGCAGAGCTGCAGCCCCAGTCACTGTGGGTTCTCTTGGTTTAGCCCACTACAAAGTTTTGCGTTTTATAGATCGCTGCCACCAATGAAAAAACAAAGAGTCCAACACTTATGCCTTAAACATTAGGGTCAAGAAAAGCATAACTGGAGTCTGAGGTAAAGCTGGTCAAGTGTGTGCCCAATCTGCATTTTGCCAAGAAATAGGCTGGATATGTATGTGTACACACAGACGGGTAATTCACAGGCCAGAGGCTGAATCCGGTGTCTTCCAAAAATTGGTTACTTTTAAATTAAGAATTCATGCATGTTACCTAAATGCTACATTTAATTATTCTCCTGACTGAAACCACTATCTGTAAACTACACTCCTGAGGGGAGGATCAACATGCACCACCCAAGCACTGTCCCTCTGCAGCCTGTTTCTAAGCCACATCAGTCCACAGATGTCAACACTGAGAGTGGCAGAGAGACATTTTCTTAGGGACTTTCCCCAGGAAGAAGACTTCTGTAAGCTTCCATCCCACAGACAAAATGCTCCCAAAGCCAACCCTCTGCTACAACACTGCAAAGGGCCCAACTTAACACAGCCTTCATTAATGGACGTCATCTAGTGACCAGCACTGTAACCAGCCAGGACCTTAAAGCCACAGCTGGAAGGGAAGTGGAACCATCCGTGTGTTTTCCATAACTCTAAAGCTTTACATTTGTTCTTAAATAATTATGTTGTGGATTTGACTGCTGAATGATTATTGTAAGTCAGAACTGGGGAGCAAATTCTTATCTTCCACCCAAAAATAGTGAACCAGAAATTTTTAAAAGAAGGCAGAAGGTAGGGGGCTGGAGAGATGGCTCAGTGGCTAAGAGCACTGGCTGCTCTTGCAGAGGACCTGAGTTCAATTCCCAGCACCCACATGGCAGCTCACAACTGTCTGTAACTCCAGTCCAGTTCCAAGGGATCCAACACCCTCATACAGGCAAACCAATGTACATGAAACAAAAATAAATCATCAAAAAAATTTTAAAAAAGAAAAAAAAGGAAGGCAGGTCATTTTTTCTCAAAACAAAGAAAACAAAACAAAATAAAAAAAATTTCATCATCCCATGTATAGAATTAATGAACCCATCTCACCTCTATTATCCTTTCTTCCCAGGGGTCCTACATCTCAAGCATTTGTGAGACTCTGGGTCCACTCTATGACTCACAGGAGCAAGCCAAGGAACACTGAGGTGTTAGTATACAGAGGCCCAGAAGCCTTAGAAAATCACTTCTATTGACCACAGGCTAGACAGTCAGGCCTGAACTACCTTCATTTAGGCGAGCACTAGGTACAGGGAGCTTGACCTCGTGGTGATACTTCCTGTCTCTGCAGCAGCAGTCTCATGGGAGAAACAAATGAAGAACAAGCTGCCACATTATTCCAAAGTCAACCCTCAGCACTGGGTGTAAAGGTTAGGGAAGAGGACTAAGAAAGCTTTATTGGTGGTAATGAACTTCTCATGATTTTTACCACAGAAACTAAACATCAGCATTCCAGCTGAACTGTCAAATTGGACTGTGGTAGACTTCATTTTAAATACACTGACTGAGTCATAATGGATAATAGAGAATAATGTCTATAAGCAAATGAGGAATGTCTTTACTGGGATCTGAGATTTAAACAATGTAACCACTCATCATTGTTAAGATGACACCACTGTTAGTTTTTCTGAGGGTATATGTGTGTATACATTCATACATATACATGAAAACTTAAAAGGTTTGAGGCAGCTCTCATATACATATAAGCTAGCTATACTGTCCAAGATAAAAATCTCTACTCAAGAAGTCACACAAACATGAAACCAGGTCTTATCACAGCAGCATTCATGAGATTAACTCAGTATTTTCTGGCTGCAAGTACATAAATTACATTCCAAGAAATAACCTGTCCCTCAATCTCCTCAGACAAAAGGCAGTCTGAACAAATAAAACAATCAAGGAGACTTGGAAAAAGAAAAGGCCCCAACAGCAGGGATCTGTCTCTCTGAAGACCACACACCATCATCACCGATTGTACTAAAACTGACACTTCAGAATGCCCCCAAACAGGAATGAGATGCTGTTACATCTAAATTATAATAAACAATACCTGAAAATTTGCTGCTCGTCAGTCACAGGACATTTAACGGTGCAAAATTCCAGAGCTACTTGTACGATTAGCACAGCAGACCAAGGACTACTGGCTTCCTGCAGACGTGCAGTCCTAAGGGGAGGACGAGGGATGAGGACACACAAGAACCAACTGCAGGTGACGGAGGGCGGGATCAAGGGAGCCTGGGGTGGAGCAAGTGTGGCCCACGAGACGGGAAGAGAGGAATAAGGAGAGGGATGTATCAGGTCACCAAACCCTTAAGCCACCGTAAGAAAGGCCCTTGGCTGGCCCTGTGAAGAGACACTTGAGAAAGTCGCACAGAGGGAACAAACAGGGCAAGCGGGAAGGGCCATCCTAGACTGTCTCGTGGTACTTTATACCCCATTACCAGCCCAGCTACCCTCCAGCAAAAAGGACCCTTAACTCTTCCCAGTACTTAACAATCTTTGAAAAAAAAAATGTCCTAAGGACACGTGGGCAGCTCTTGGAAGAGGTAGGGAAACCAAATGGGCATCTGCTTTCTTTGATTTCAACTAGCAAAGCCTACTAAAATGACTGCTTTCCCTTAGAGCCTCAGTCTGGATGAACTGACCACAAAGGCACAACAAATGTGAAGGTGAAGAAATGAAGGGGATCTGACAGCTGAAACACAAATCAACTAGACTACTACACTAAACTGCCTATTGTTTACAATTAAAAAAACCCACCCTAGATATTAAACAATCTGCAAACACATCTGGAATACAGATAAAAGTACAGAATTAGAAGAGTAAGCTCTCAAGAAAACACACGCAGATTCCTTCTGGCAAAGTGACAGGCCCTGAAGGCAACAGTAACTCCCACAGGACTAAGCCCAACTCGAGGGCCAGGCCACTGTCGCAGAATCACAGTGGCTGGGAAACAACAGGCCTCAGAAACTATGCGGCTGACTAAATGTATACCATAATGTAGTCAGTGTTAACTGGTGTGGCTCAGACTCTAGCAGGAAAGCGTCTTTAAATCAGAGCCCAATTCAGTGGTATTCCAAAGACTGGCCTAATCCAGTTGAATTTTCTAATCTGGTTAAAAAGAATTTCAAATTACTGTGGAGCCGAGATGCTAAATAATGCAGATAACTTAAATCAAGACAAATCAACCAAGAGGGAGGTCTCAAGTATCATCTGGAACAAAACCCAGCCCTACCAAAGTGGGGGAAGTCAACAAAAACTAGGCCATGGTAGACAAAGTGTAATGCAAGCCCACACATTTCACCGGAAAGCAAACATGACCACTGAACACTTCACACGAGTGCTTCCACTGTGACATCCATGCTCCGTGACACCAGGACGTCTCAAGGGAAAATCCCATTTCACACTGTACAGAAAACCTACACTTGAACCCAAACCACAGAGCTGCGTGCACTGTTGGCACCCCTCTGTTAGCATGTCTGATGCTCTCCCACTACTTTCAAAGCTGCCCTCTGCACCCACAACTATGGCCCGACAGCCAGCACAAGCTTTTCAGTCTGTGAAGACTTCCAATGAGGGGCAGTTTACAGTGCTTATCTCCATCAGGCTCAGAAGCAATGATGCTCAGGACATTTCCTCTATCACAAGATGGGCAGTAGAAGCAGTGATAATCAGTGTGCAGCAACAAGTCCAGAAGCAAACAGTAGCTCTCCATACTGGTGAATCTTTACATAAAAGAGCTGCTAAGGTGGCACTGACCTGGTGTAAGTAAGAGATTTCCACAACGAAGATCTGAGGATCAGACTAGATTGAGATGACCAGCAGCCTATCCCAAAGCAGTGCCACCTTCAACCAATTATCATCATCTTTATGTTTGGGTGTGTACAGTTATGTATAGAATTATGATGCCTGATAGTGAGTCTCCGTAAGCCTGGGCCATTGGGTTTGATGCTGTCCCAGCAGTGCTGAATCTCCCTCAGCTCTTCACATGGCTCCTTCCTTCTAGGTTAGGTGTTAGCTCAAGCGTCGCTTTCCCAGATGCCTTCCCAATGTCCTACCAGAAGCATCCTGTCTGCCATTCTCTAGACAGTACCCTGTTTACCTCCTACACAGACACTTGAGCACAGGTTAAGTCAACTGCTATCTCAGCAAAGGCAGGAACTAGAGCTATCTTGTTCACCTTCACCCAAAGGTTAAAGTTCATGGCACATTAACAGGTGAACAATAAATATTTGAATAAAAAATTACTATACCAAATTTACATGAACATATACATACACACACAAATATAGGAAAATGGGAAATATCAAATAGAAAACCAAATGTTGAAAAGCATCAAAAATGATACCTGTACATACATGTGATTATGGTTTCAAAGAGTAAGTACCAAAGGTATTTGTCTGCAAAAATATGAAAATTTACAAAAAGGAGATCAGGAAGTATTTTCCATTTGTACGGAGCTGCAAACAAGAAGGGAGTCAAGACTGGACATGAATGACTGTTGTGTGCGGCAGGACAGCCAGAATCCTTAGTGCAGAGCAGAAAAGGTCAGTGGCCACATACCCAGGGTTGGCCAAGAACAGCTCAGACTGTAGGTAACTGCAGGCTACAAATCTTGATAAACGGCTTAGCTCCCAGTCATTAAAATTTTGAAATTAGGTAATAGAACATTCTATTTATAAATTACATACAATACACTGTAAAAACAGATGGCCCCTATCTACTGACCATATCTCAGTGTCACTCTATGTACTTGCAAAAGCAAGTACATTTGAAGTACATTTGCCAAAGGTCCGTTTTGTAATACAATCTGGTAGTTAAGTGAGAGGAGGCAGAAGGTCGGCTGCCTTTACGGAAAGATCCTTTATTATTAGACTGGCTTTGGAAGAAGGAAACACATACTGAGGTGATTCTAGAATAGCCCTGAAAATAATTATACCGCCACCTGTGCACGTTTGGAGATGACAGTTATCAATAGACCAACAGCTTACACAAGTCCATTATCATCTGCTGAAGTCTGGCTCTGAGACAAAAGACTTCCTCTCCCAAAACTCTCACTGGACCCAGGATTAACTGCTCCAGCAGCCACCAGTGCAACTGTTTTCCACAATGAGATCATGCTATACTGTGTTATATCAGAACAGAAATGGGATGAAGAGTCCAGAAGCTTCCAGTAAGGTTTCCTTCTAATGAAATTCAGCAGGAAATAAACACACACACAGAAAGAACGATTGCTAAGATCCATTGGATACATTAAGGTCAAGGATTTCCAAGTTAATCCGCTTTTCTTCCCCCAAGTTTGTTTATTTTTGGTAAAAGGCAGAAAAATTAGTTTCTACAAGGAAAATCTGCTTCTAAATGATAATTTGAAAATCTTAATATATATATATATATTATATATTAAAAAAGACACAAAAATAATGGCAAAGTGGGGACAACAGATTAGGTACTGTGACTTTATAAAGGCTTGCCTAGACCAAGAAGCAGCATACACACACACCCCTCAGGTATGCACACTAAAAATGTATCCAAACAGCATAGTACTGCAATACTGGGTCTCCATACATTACCTGTACACATAACTACTACTGTTATTAATAACCTGTGGGACACTGTCTTATGCCCAGCAAGACATCACTAAGTCTTTAAGTCTTCTCTTCCCCCTCAGGGGAGGGCATTTCTAGACACTAATTTTCCCATCTAATATTCAAACATAGGAAACAGAATCCACAAGGTGCTTTAACTGTTGAGACCTCAAGTGCTGTTTTCACTCTGGAATTTTTGGATAGCAAGGAGTCCACGGGATCATACACAAATACTATGACAGAAGAGTTGTTACATGAAGTCTTTTGATGGACTTGACTGGTGCTGGACTTTATGACATGCTTGAGCATCGCACCGAAGGGGATCCCATCTGAGTTAATACTTTGTCCAACCACTGCAGAGGGCCATTCAGATGAAGTTCAATCCAGCAAGGAGTACTTGTTACTGTCTGCCTCCTATTTGAAAGAACACAAAAAACAATTAGGAAATGAAAAGGCTGTATATAGTAAAATCAATTTTTTAGAATAATTATTAAATTTGTTGTTATTAATTAATTATTAGTTTAAAAATGATTTTTACTGCTAAAATGATCTAATGAGTTTTGTCCTTTGTCAAAACCTGTATTTATTTATGTGTGGCACATGTATGCATATGTATGTGGACAGGTGCATGCAGAGGCCAGAAGGGTTGTGTGCAGGGGCAGTTTGGGTTGGGTGTCCTCCCCAGTTGTTCTTTACCCTGTTCCCTTGAGTTATGGTCAGTCACTGAACCTGAACCTCCCTAGGCTAGCTAGAATGGCAGACCAGCAAGTTTCTAGGATCCATTTGTCCCCCAACACCATCCCATGCTGAGGTTACAGACACACACACAGCCATGTCTGGCTCTTCTCAGTGCTAGAGATTAGCCTCAAGTCCTTATTCTTCCATAGCAAGGGCTTTTACCAACTGAGCCATCTCCCTAAAATTTCATCTTTTTCAAAGATTTACAAAATCATCCTTTCCTTCTGAAGTTAAATTAGTATACTCAGGGGATACTTAGAGAATTTAGGTACTACTATTAGTGAGGTTAGGAGGAGAGCCATAAACCAGAAAAGACTGCCTCAAGGAAACTGACACATTTGATCACCCTACTCTTACATTTATCAAATGAAGTCTAAGTCAAAAAAAGATTCAAACTGAAAGTCTGCTGACTCAAGCTAAATCCTTGCCACACAATGTTAAGACTTGGAGCTAACTTTTCTTTAGATACATAATGAGCAACACCCTTGCCAGCAACATCTCTCAGGCTTCTGGTTGAAAAAGCAAAATTAAAACCTTCTGGTGCTTTAACAAAGGGGCCATTGCCTATTCCCTGGATCACAGAACATCCTGCTGCTCTAGTCTTAGACATTGGATTTAGCTCTATCTTATTTTCTACAAAGTGTCAGTCAATACATTTACTTTTGCTTCTTCAATACGACATACTTCAGTCATGATAAAAGGTTATCATCAGCTCTCCAGTTGTAAACAATTCATGCCCAATAGCATTTTAGACTGGATGTCTAAGGAGCTACAGATGGCTGGGCATTTAACAAGTGTGCACCTGCTCTTTTAGAGGACTGAGTTCAGTTCCCATCACTGGCATCTGGCAACTCATAAACACCTGTAACTCCAGCTTACACCTGTAAATTCAGCTAACACCTCTATTTCACAGGAACCTGCACTCACACAAGCATAGATCCATGTATACACAAGATACAGACATATAATTAAAAACACTACATATCCAAGCATGTATATAGTGCTCTGAAACACATGGTGTCACCGCCTTACTAGATCCTTGATTTTCAGTACGCTCTAGCCAACTTCCAAGAAGAGGCATCTGAATTTCCATGCCTGAGGATTTCTGCTCTGCTTGCATGGGCAGCAGGCTGGGAGGTACAGTACACTAACATCTGCTGACTGGGAGAATGCACAGTGAGACCACAGGTGAGGGAGGCCACATACTCAGCAGATCTCAACTTAACTGTCCAGTTTTATTTTTATTCTATTTCTAATCACACTGCTACTCTGCTATCAGAATTAGTTTCTCATACTGTTCTTTCCTATCTTCTGAATTTTATATGCATCTTTTAGAATTTAGATCATAAGCCATTCTAATCAGAAAGCTTTGAGTACAAAGTAAAGACACCTCTAATTTTATAAAGTGACACTAACCTTTCAAATATACCCTTTTATGGTTACTTAACATTCTACATTATGTTAAAAATGCATGTTTACACACAATTTAATCTTATCTTCTATAATTCCAGCACGGCAATTTTCCAGTTTCTTATCTTCAGGCCTCCAACTTTCTTGACTAAGGGTCTCAGATAGCCTAGCATGCCCTTGAACTCCCAGACATGTCACAGTACCTGGTTTATGTGTTTCTAAAGATTGAATCCAGCACCTCATGCACAATACACAAGTATTCTACCAACTCCTTAACCCTCTTTCTTCTATTATTTTACATAAAGATCTGTTGAAAATAGATAGAAATGAACTACAGAAGATGTAAAAGGGAATACAAATAATCACTGTGAAGAAGCTAGAAACTGAGCACGGAATTCATACCGGTATTCTGCTCCCCACCCCTTCACAAAACTCATTCTTATGGTGCACATTCGAGTTAGCTGATAAACGGCTTCAAAACCCTGATTAACAGACTGAGCCAGAAGAGCAGCAAATTCTTGGTTGTTGAAGATCTTCAGGTTACAGCCTAGAATTGAGAAATTGTAAAACATAAAAACACTATGATTATTAGAAAATAACTTTAAAGAGAATCTATGTTTTAGAATGAGCATGCAAATTCTAATTTAATTTAATTAGGAGCTCCTAATTCCTAAAATCGTTAGCAAGTAGAAAGGTTAATGAAGCAAGCTGGTGTGACAGGTTGATTTGCAGGGTGCATCCATACCTGGTGGAATTTTGCATACTGTTGCAGGGTGCCAGCCGTACCTCTGGTTACAGTTGGGGCTCTGCACAAAGATCGCACTGTCACTCAGGCACTCAGCAAACACTTCCCCGCCTATGTAATACAAGCGCACTCCCCTTCCTAAAACAAAACACACACGGTTAGTTCCAGAACACCGACCTTTCCAGTGGTCCTGAGAGAACCATCTAGAAGGAATTCTAAAGTATTCTCATGACCTTTTCTTACAGCCATGCTTTCCTGAATTGTATTCTGAAATATACCACAGCATTTTCCCCAAGAACCTGTAACAATAATTTGATTTTTTTCAAAGTAACACTCATGAAAAACATTTCAACAGTATAGAAAAAGTACACAATAGTGAGACAGTTTTGTACAAATTACCTGGGGCTTTAAAATTCGTTTAAAAATTGAGTTAATTTTGAAGAAATTAACTGATGTCTGGGAAATTTCCTTAAAGAGCCCATGAGGTTAAGGAAAGACTCGACAATATCACGCCCACCTTGCTACGCAAACGTCTACTTTGTAGTGCAATCACAGACTAGGTGAAGAGATTTCCCAGACACAAGTGAGGTGGCAGCAGATCAGCCTGTTCTGCAGCAGAGGGAAAACCAGTGGTGCAACCTGCAAGCTGCGTGGAGAGGGTCAACGCAGCTGCTGCCCTCCTACTGTTTAAGACTCAGGAATTGTGAAACATCAACCACGCATTTAGCTATCAAGAACGGCTAAGGTTCAAGCCAGACGATATACCCAGAAGGCGGTATGCCTGTGTAACATGGTCCTAGATTAAACTCCCAACACAGGGGTGGGTGGGGGGAATAGCAATGGAGTAAAGTCAGACTTTTCTGACCAACCCACATGATAAACTAACAACCAAAAGTTTAAAAAATGTAACAGATAATCTAAAATTATAGTGAACTAAAATTTTGTCGGGAGACATGAGCAAGGGCAGAGGAAACCACTAATTTTCTTTAAAATACAAAGGTCTAATTAAAACACAAAACAGAAAATTAAAACTATGTAGGTCAAGTCAGGGGGCTGCTCCCAGCCTTTTTCTCTGCAGTGGTACCTGGATGCAAGATGACCTAATGTAACAAGATTTGAGACGTGCACACGAAGCCAACAACACATTCCCTGGCCGTTATCATTTCACAGAATCAACATCAACTTTTGGTAATCGACATCGTTTTTCACAGGAGGAAATGGTTAGTTAATCCAAAACAGACAAAAGAAAGCTGAAGGTAAAGAAGGGATCAGACAATGCTCAGAATCTGTAGTTCTACACTTTTTGCCTCACTGGTTAAAAACAAAATACTAAGGTTCCCAAAAAATTTGGGTATATGTGGATTATAATCATGGAAACTTACCACGTTAGATTCAAAACTGAGATAAAATGTATTCATCTTTTAAAAACTTAAAACAAATCTATTAATGCAAACAAGATTTATGAGAAATAACCATTTTCAAACTTAAATCAGGATCAAGTGGTAATATTTCAGTTTGACAAGTTTCTTTACTGTCTGGATTCTCAGGTCCACATTTCATCTCTTCACAATCCTAGGCCATGCAGCCTCCGGGATGCCCCACTCTCTGCTGTGGAGAAGCAGCAGGCAGCATCTCAGCATGACTGGGAAAGCAGTGCTGACCTCACACAAGTGCCAAGATGCTTCGTGAGGCTGTCGGATTAGCCTCCATTGTATTTTGAAGCCCCAGATTGCATTCTGATTATACACAAAATCACTGAGAGGAGAGGGAAAGTGAAAAAAGATCACGACTGAACATTGTCTCTTTTTTTTTTTGGACTAAAAGAGACTGAGCAAGCTAGTCATTTTAACACTTTTCATTATCAAGAGTGCCAAATTAAAAGTAAAAAAATCAAAGACCAAAGTTTGCAGATTAAGAATCACCAAGACCCTATTAAAGGAATTCACAGATGGAGACAAAGTTGGGCTTTTTCATACAAGCTTTTGATCTAATGCCATATACTGTCCACATTATGAGTAAAGTGAGTTCCCCTGCCCCCGTAACACACACATAAAGAGGATCAAACGTACCTATATGCCTTCTTGTCATTTCTACAGTAGCATTCCGGTTAACGTTGGAGAGCAGTCCTAAGCAGAACCTCTCTGAGTTTGATGGATCTGTAAAGCCGTCTACAGTAAGCGAGGGCTGGGATGCGTGGAAGGTCTCTCCAACCCTCTGGTTTAGTTCATAATATGCTATTGAACACCAAAATGCAGGTTCCGAGTAAGTCACTGGCTGCAAATCTGAAGTAAAGGAGGAAACGTTGCGTGAGCAACTCAACACGAGCACACCCCATGCCAGCAGACAGGCAGCAGCTCAGAAGTCACTGTGAGCATCTACACCGGTTTAAACAGGTTAGACCAGATTTCCAGTGTTTCATATAAACTTTGTTTCCATAGATGACACCAGATACACAATTTTTAAAAATTTCCCCATCTCATAAAGTTAATTTATGTTGGATTATTTATCTTATTAGCATTCATCTAGTTCTTGTTTAAACACAAAACAAAACATGGGTCAGCCTGCTGTACTTGGATGCATTTCTTTTTTTTTTTTGGTTTTTCGAGACAGGGTTTCTCTGTGTAGCTTTGTGCCTGTCCTAGAACTCACTCTGTAGATCAGGCTGGCCTCGAACTCACAGAGATCCGCCTGTCGCTGCCTCCCGAGTGCTGGGATTAAAGGTGTGCGCCACCACCATATCAAATGCATCAAAAAGGTAATTGTGAATAGGACAAAATATACAGCTGAGTGAGGTTGAAAGCTACATAAGAAGAGCTCTTACGGTGGGAGAATCCAAACATTCCCTGACACTGTCTACCCTCCTACACGTTAGGAAGCAGAGTGAAGGACAAGTGTGCAAGCGAAAACAGGTAATGGCTATAGTAGAGTATTTTAAGGTGCGTTACTTTTGTTCATGGTGCATTTGTTTAACTCTGTGTAAAACACCTGTTGGTCTAATAAAGAACTGGCCAATAGCAAGGCAGGAGAAAGGTTAGGTGGGGCTGGCAGGCAGAGAGTATGAATAGAGGGAGAAATCTAGCAAGAGGGATTGGAGAGCTAGCATCAAGAAAATGAGGAGGACTCCAGGGGCCAGCCACCCAGCTACACAGCAAGCCACAGGGTAAGAGTAAGATTTACACAAGTCAGAGAACCAGAAAAGCCCAAAGGCAAAAGGTAAATGGGATAAGTTAAGGAAAGCTGGCTAGAAACTAAGCCAAGCTAAGGCCAGGCATTCATAATTAATTATAAGCCTCTGTGTAATTTTTGGGTGCCCCCCCCAAAAGAGCCAAAAACCCCCAGCAAATGGCACCACTGGACAACTCACTAAGAGAAAATGAGTATCACATGCAATTAACTTCTGTAATTTTGACTGAGATATATCTTAAGGAAGATCACAAGAGGAAAAAAAAATGACAATTTGAAAGACACATCCTAAATAACCATCCGTCAAAACCTTGTACAACTTCATAAAGAACATAGTTTCAATGACTCAGACTGTCTCATAAACTCCTGCCAACAGAAAGCAGTACCAACACATTGTATCAATCCTTCTTACATCACTGATATAAACCCGATTTTTTTTTTTTTTTGGATACATACAATAAGTAATTTCCAGAGAGGACTTTCCTTAATCCAGTGAAAACAGTAGGAAGTAAGAGCAACTTACCCAAGCTGTGATTGACAGGCGAGAGAGTGGTAGGAGACAGCTCAGCTGGGGAGCCTAAGTCACAGGAAGAAAAGGACACTGACATTTCTCCAGAACTTAGGATCAAGTAATAATATAATAGTTCTGACTTTTTCACCAGTAATAAGTACACAGACAATTATGCCCCAAGGATTAAAAATACATGACTTATTTTAGTTTAACTCAGGGGGCTGCAATCCATGAGGTACAAAAATTAAGCACTGAATAACTTGTTTCTTTCTATCGACATAAACTGGCTTGTATTCTCACCACCCAGGCCACCCACCCAGAGAAACCTATTACTGACAGCTTAGCGTATCTGTCCAGAAATATTTTATAAAATATATCAGCAAATATATTTCTGCTTTGTGTCCCCCTTTTATGACAGTTGACAGTTCTAGACATCTGCATGAGTTATCTCATTCGAAACCCTTTGGGCTGCCGCTCCTATGTTGCTCTTCTATCTACCTCTATCAGTCGGCAGCCTAACATTATACCATGGTACCCTCATGACAGATGATTGCTTACTTAGGAACCTTTGATTACTCCCAGTTTTTCTGAAAGGAACTCAGTAAGCACCAGATCAAAGGGTTAGTGCCTTCGCAATTTTGACAGATCCTGGCTAAATTATCATCCACAAAGGTTGTACCAGCAAACATTCCCATTACCACCACCAAGGCATAACTGACAACAGATGAAAACATGGTCTGCACAAGCACAATTTTAAGCCACGATGGTAGTGCGTGCCTGTAATCCCACCTCCCAGGAGGTGGAAGCAGAAGATGAGGAGTTTAAGGCCAGCTTCAGCTACAGAACAAGTTGGAAACCAGCACAGGTGGGCTACAAGAGACCTTGTCTTTTTATTTCATTTTGAGACAGGGTCTCAATATGTAGCTCTCGCTGTCCTGGAACTCACTATGTAGACCAGTGACTTTGAACTCAGAGATCCACCTGCCTCTGCCTCCTAAGTGCTGGGATTCAAGATGTGTGCCACCATGCCAGGCTAAGAGGCTCTGACTTAAATGGACATTTTCATTTACATATCTCTTAGTTTATTTCTACTTTAATTCAGTTTTGTGACGTCTGCTTTTGCACTGACCATTTACTGACCTGCAGGAGTTTGTAATATCCCAGTCAGGGTTGCAGAACATTTGTCATTTGTTTGGTGACTCAATTCTAATTCTGATAATGCAGCATTTACTGAGGCTCATGTCCCAGTTTAAGAAAACAGCTTTGAGAATGGCTACACCTGTCTGGATTGTGTCTAGGGTTTTCCCACTAAGCAGGACACCTGGCTTGGTTGGAGCTGAAAAGACCCATCACTTACTCAGAACTTCCACACCAACCTTGTGAAAGACTCACAAGAATTGGTAAACACATTAGTAAAGACAGCTGTAAGGGTCTGTGACCAGACTTGTGGCAGTTAGGTAGATGCCATTTTCTATGCTCTAACAATTTCAGTTGTTATTTTCACAGCACACTCCTTAAGAATTCAGTAGATTCTGTAAATTTCAGTTAACAAATCTGAGAGATTTCTCTATTCTGTGAACTTTAGTATTTATTGAAATTGGCTGTACTAAATTCTATTTTCTTAGAAAAATATTCATTTTTTTCTGTTCTGTGTAAATATTCTAAATCTAATCCAGAAAATACAAGGCACAAATACACCAATTGAGGGGGAAAGCCAAAGAAGCAGAATTTATACTGTATTTGTTGTCAATGTTAAATCCTCTTACTACAATCACAATCAGCGCCAACTCCATGAGCAGCGTCCTCTATACACTCAGGCAAAGTTTCAAAAGGATCATGCTCCACATGCAGCTCCAGCTGCCAATGTACAGACGGAGCCTGAGGGAGGCCGGAGAGCAGCACTCTGCTCCATTCACCCTACAGACAACACATACAATAGCATGGGACACAGGGAAAGCTGCAGTCACCAGACACCGATCAGACAATGAGAACTGGCAAGCACTATGTTTTAGAAAACAATTTATTACACAATCATGTTCTTTCTTCAATCTGAAAAGAACGCTGGCAAATCACAACAGGTACAAATGAGAAAGGTCAAAATGTGCTTAGAACAATGAACTGAAATCCACGGTATTTCCTGGGAGAGATAGAAATAACTGGAGAATGAGGAGCTGCCCAATCATTCCTATCTTCTCACATTGACAAAGCTATAAAATACTCATCAGAAGTAACCAGTAAGCTTGCTGTTGAATTCTGTCAGGTGTGACTAAAGATTTTCTTTTCAGAAAATATTGTTTTAAACAACTGGTAATTAATCAATGAATCACTCACATTATAAATGCTACTGGAGTCTGGCTATAAGACAAGAAGTGCCTATCTGCAGCCAAAGCATCTAGAGGAATGCTCATGGATCCTTGGCTTACAAGTTCATGTATGCTTGTAGGATGAGTTTCTCAGAAAGGAAGCATTGTTTTTATAAGTGTTTTTATAAGTGTCAAGGTTCACTACCAAAATGTTGAGTCCTACCAAGAAAAGCTAATGAACTTGTATTTTTTTGCACTATCACTGTGTGGTGATATCTGCCAAATTAACAGCTTTAAGAGAACGATTCTTTTATCATTTTTTTATTTTTAAGTAGTACATTCTTATTTTTACCCACTTTCTTTCTATTAATTCCTATCTTTTCTCCTTTTTTTGACTTCTACATTTTTAAATTTAAATCAGTTCCTAGAAATCCCATGCATGTGTAAACACTTTCCTCAGTTTGGGGATCTACTTTAGTGTATCTTTAAAGGTGATGCTAAAACTTCACTACAAAAACAAAACAAAACAAATAAAAACCCCTCAATTTCCTTTTGAGAGTATTTTTAGGGCCACAGCAACATTGAGTATCAACTGTAAAAAAGGTCTCATATATACCTGCCTCTCTATCAATGATCCCATACCCCAATGGTAGATATGCTACATTCGGTAAACATACTAAGATGTATTGTTATCAAACTCCACAGTTTACAACAAGGCCCACTCTTGTGCTTATTATCTGTAGGTTTTGACAACTGTATAATACACATCCTCCATTTTTACTATCACAGAGATCAGCCTCACTGCCTATAGCTTTACCTACTCAATTCTTCTTTCTCTATAACCTTAAATTCTTTCCTGTTTTCAGAAGGTCTGCCTTTTCAGAATGTCAGGCGGTTGGGGTCGCATAGTATATATATGGCATGTACAGATCACTTTTCATTTAGTATTATGTGTCTTAAGTTTGACCATATGCTGTCATTTCTTCTTCATGCTGAGTGACATGAGACTGTCCAGACGTACCACAATTTATCAACATCTTGGTTTTATCCAAAAAATTTTAAATTATGGATCAAGTTGCTATAAGCACCCAAGGTCACTTTTTGTGTGGAGGATTTAAGGTTTCAATTCATCTGAATAAGCACCAAAGAACCACACTCAGTACTGCATGGTGAGTATGTTGGTTGTACTACAGAGCCACAATTATAAAAGAACAAAACAGGTACCCAGACTACAGGAAGCAAATAGAGGACCCAGAACTAAACCCACCTAGTTACAGCTATACTCTCAGACAGACACACAGACACAGACAGACACACACACTTAACACTACCATTAGAAAAATCACTTTGGAGACTGCATCTCAAGCATATAGGAGTTGGACTGAGTATAGAGAGTAGTAACAGGCTTGCCCTGCATGCACGAGATGCTAGAATTTTCTATCACCACAATCAATAAATGAATAGAACTTTTTCAACCAGATAAAGAACATATATAAAATATTCAGTTAACAGTCTCAATAGAGAATTATGCATGCATTCATTCTGTAATCATAAATAATACACAACTATTGTTATTTTACTTGAAAACATACTATGTGTGACATGTGTGCCCCAGTGCATGTGGGAAGGTCAGAGGACAACTCTGAGTTGCTCGTCTCCTCTCACCGTCATGTGGCTCAAGTACAGAACTGACTTGTAAGAGAAAAATTATAGGTTATTTTCTAGTTACTTAACTCTATCCTTTCATCTCAAAATTTTATGCATGCTTTGAAAAAGCAGCATGGCTTGGCATGGTGGTACATGTCTGTAATCCTAACAATTTGGGAGGCTGAGGCAGGATGGTGCCTGTGAATTTGGGACTAGTGTGGTGAGTTTCAGGCCATTCTGTGTGATTATGGTCCAGTGTAACTGAGGTCCTGTCTCAAAGCTCAAAAAAAAAAAAAAAAAAATTAAAAAGTAGAATGTATTAAGTACCTACAAAGTTCACAAACTATTAAATATGTTACTAATATTAGTAATTCATCCTCAAACCTTATTAGTTTTATATAAGTCAACTATAACTCATATAAAAATGTACCACAAATTGAATGGCTTAATATTACTCTCACAGGGGTCAGCAGGGCCATACTTCTACTGTAGGGACATAACTCACGTTGTTCAGCCATTCAAAATGTGGTAGACATCTGTGTTGTTTCCATTTGTGAAATGAAATATATAATGTTTACAACACAGACATTCTTGCAAGTTTCGCGTGGACCTGTTTAAATTTTCATGGGTATAGATCTAGGAGTGAAATGATGGGACTAAGTAGTAATCTTGTATTTAATTTTTGAAGAACCAACTTTCCTAAAATGATTACAATAACTTACATTCTTACCAGCAATATATGAACACTTCAGTTTTTCCACAATCTCACTAATAGTTGTTAGTCATGTTCTTAATACAGATATCTAGGAGGGTGAAATACTGTTCCACTTGTAATGTATGATGTATGATGTTCAACAACTTTATACGCTACCTACCACAGTGCAAAGATACTGTTCACTGAAGAATACATAGTTGAAAAGCCAAGTATCAAGTGCATCAACATACGTAAAGTGCTACATCCAATGATCATTAGATTATCATCTACTTTCTATCTACCACTCCTACAGTCAGACATAAATGCTGGCTAGAGCAGAGGTATCTTTCCTGGGCGTCTAACATATGGACGGAGTCAAACAAAATTGATTCAAAGCTCTCCCCTTCTCCTCCAAAATTAATCCATTTAAAAATAATTTAGATAGGCTAGAGAAGGTAGCTCAAGCCTGTAATTCAACCACTCGGAGGCTATGACAAGATGATCTGAGTTAGAGGACAGCCTGGGCCACACAGTAAATTTCAGGCCAATTTGGATTACTAACTGTGGTGGTCTGAGTAAGAATTGGCCCGCATCGGGCTCAAATATTTGAATGCTTAGTCACCAGAGTGGCACTACTTAAAACGATTAGAAGGATTAGGTGTGGTCTTGCTGGAGGAGGTGTGTCAATGGACATTCTCTCTGCCTATGAATCAGGATGTAGCTCTCAGCTACTGCTCCAGGACCTGCTTGCATGTAGCCAGGCTTCCTGCCATGATGCCTATGGACTAAACCTCTAAAATGGTTAAGTAAGCCCCCAATTTAATGTTTTCTTTCGTAAGAACTGCCTTGGTCATGGTGTCTCTTCAGAGCAACAGAATAGTGACTAAAACACTAACTAATCCTTATGGTAAGACAGTTGAATAAATCACACTAGACAAAGACATCAAAGCATTTTCAAGGGTACCCTACTTGGTTCCCCTGGGCTACAGAGTTTATTATTTGACAAATAGCTTAAAGTTTTGGGGTACGTAATATTCATTACTATATGCTAAAACAATAGTTAATTATCAGATATTAATCAAATTTAGATCAGGAACAAGGTACTTTGGGCAAATGGTTTACTATTAATTCAGAACTCACTATTAACTCACAGAAAAGCTGCCCCCCCTTCTATTCTCAAATACAGTTATGGATGACTGTGGTCTTTTATGAAAGGTGTTTATTCACGGGCTAATTAGAACTTTAACAGTAGTGCAGAATACTTGGGGAAAAAGGTATTGAGTACTTTCAAGTTTTCACTTAATCTGGTAAGAGAAACATCTATCAACTGTGCAGACTGGTGCATGCTCATTTTTATGTCAACCATGCCCATTTGACAGCTCAGATACTGTGAAGACGGGAGGTTCGCTTTTTGGGTACATTTCTCAACTTCTCTAAGTGCCAGCACATACTACTCTTGAGTCAATAGTGTGCATTTTCACATTGTGATGGGTAGCTATTGTGTGGGCATGTGTGTTCCATGGTGCATGTGTGGTGGTCAAGAGACAACTATGGGAGTTGATTCTCTCCTACTCTGTGGGTTCCGAGGATTAAACTCAGGCTGTCATGGTAGCAAACACCTTTAGGCACTGAGCCATCTTATTAGGCTCCAGAATCAAGTTTTATTCCTAAAAATTCTTGATCTGTGGTTAGTTCAATCTAGTGATATACTCTGAGATCACAGAAAGCCAACTCAATGACTGACAACTGAGACATTCATATTTACCTGTGTCCATACTTTGGTTCAACTGTTGATCACTTGTTTCTCCATCTTCACTGATATATCCAGGTGGTGGTGTTTCTACAAAAGTTTAGAACAAATCAAATATAGCTGATTTGATTTCAGCTTTTTTTCCCTGCTACCATATACAAGCAACGAGAAAATCAAGGAAGTATGCATGTATGTGTACACATATACATCATTATAAAAAGCAAAAGTAGGTTTGCAACTGAGGGTTTAATCCATGACTTGAGGGTAAATCCCTAAAGCAGACCTGTAACAAAACCCAGTTT
Organism: Peromyscus californicus insignis; assembly: GCF_007827085.1. Classification (NCBI taxonomy): domain Eukaryota; kingdom Metazoa; phylum Chordata; class Mammalia; order Rodentia; family Cricetidae; genus Peromyscus; species Peromyscus californicus. The sequence goes on along the minus strand of NW_026294469.1, from coordinate 64,981,882 downwards.
TCCCGGCATTATTTTCTTAAACATTATTTACCATCTGGTTCATGAGCACATATTCTGGAACAGCCAAAAACCTAACTTCAAAGATGCCTCTCAGTAGGATTCAAAGACATTAGTATTCTTAGTTTTTTTTAACTAGTAGACACCACACACGGATGGATACTTGGGAGAAGACTGATGTACCTACAGCTGGGATCTCAGATGACACTCAAACCGTACCAGGCAGGTTACAGTAACATGACTCAGTGTTGACCTATTCTGAACACTACCTGAAAAAGCTCCCACCACCCCTGCTGGGATTTCTGACTGCTTAACAATTCTAAATGACTGAAGCAGAAAACGAGACAGAGCACCTGCTAAAAATATCAAGATTCTAACACATTTTCGGAATAAAATGTTTACATTCAGGAGGCACCTGTATAACTGAGTAAATTTCAAAGACAATAACATGCATACAATTTTATCATTTGTGATTTTAAGGGGAAAAGTTCAAAAAATTTTCAACAGTGTATCATTTTCAATTTTTAACAGTAACTCAATGCAGACACACAACATAAAAAAGATTCTGACATTTTCAAGGGGAAGGATGAGTTTAATCCCAGCACTTGGGAGGCAGAGGTAGGAGGATCTCTCTAAGTTCAAGGGCAACCTGGTCTACACAGTAAGTTTGTCTTAAAAAAAAACTGTACTCCCCCAAATTCTCATTTAGAAGTCAGTATATCAAACGTTTATACTGAAATTTTAAAAACAAAGTATTTTCATAGATCCAAACAATAAAGAATAAAAATAAAAATAATTCATATTAATTTTAAAGATTAAAACTAAGAAAATTTAAAAAGCTAAGCTCTGCCGGTCTGGACATCACTGTTTCAAAGGTCTAAGATGGAAAAGTTCAACGTTAAGACACTTTACCTCATTCTATATTTATCATCCTCCATTATTATTTATCTATCAATTGATAAGCTATTAACATTAAAATAATGCTAAAAGTTCCTTTGAGGGACTGGAGCGATGGCTCAGAAGTTCAGAGCAGGTATTCTTCTTGCAAAGAACCTGAAGTCAGCTCCAGCACTATGTCAGGTGACTCAACTCCAGGGGAGCCGACACCCCCCCCCTTCCTGTGAGCACCTGCACTCACATGCACATATACACATATTTATGTATAATTTAAAATAATAAAAATAAAAACTTTGAAGAAATTATTTCGAAATGGAACAGAAGTAAATTCTTGGGTTTTGCTGTCACTGGGAGCTGGAGAGCCTCAGTGTCTAGAAAAACAACTGTTGTATTTCACTTCTAATTTGCTACTCTATAAAACACTAACATCTAAATAACTAAAAAAAATAAAGAAAAAAAAAAAGCCCAAATCCCTTAACATTAGGCAAATAAGCATTCTGAGTAACTTTGCAGGTAATTATCTGGTGTGTGTCTCAGAAGACCATGACACATTCACATTTTAATTGTTAGCATTATGGAGTAACAACAGCTGCCACATCCAAGACTTTAATGCCTCACTTCATATCTCTCTCTCTCTCTCTCTCTCTCTCTCTCTCTCTCTCTCTCTCTCTCTCTCTCTCTCTCTCTCTCACTCACACACACACACACACACACACACAAAAAAAAAAAAAACCTCCCACTCCTAGCCACTTTCTAAAGATACTCCCAAAAAAGGAAAGGTTTCATTTTATGATTCCTCTCTTCCCTCACCTCACTCCACTGTCCTATAATCTTTTCTCCTCTTCCTTACTAATGTCACAAAAAGTTTCTACATACTAGCTGGGGGCTAGAGGCGGGCGGCATAGGACAGGGATGCCCTTCAATCTAGTCTTCTGAAATAAATCAATACTTAAATGAGCTATTAAAACAAATAAAACTCATTTTTCTGAATCAAACATCATTTTCATAATGTAATACACCAAATACAAGTCTTTGATTCCCCGTGTTTCTATTGTATAAAATAAAAGCTGGAATAGGAAAAAAAAAATCAGAAAAAGATGAGGATATGGATGAGGCAAGCAGGCAGGCAGAATACAAATAATTCCTGCTTAGTTTCTGCAAACAAAGAATAGGCTGTTTTTGCTAGAAAACAGTCACACTATAGGAGTTGGCACTGAACTGTGCAGTGTTACTGGGCCACCTAAAACAAGAGCCAAGAGCAGAGGTGAGCTCCAGTGAAACGGCTCAGGGCACAGTGACAGCCACCCAAGCCTGCCAACCTCACCAATCCCGGGCATTCATGCACAGGTGGACAGGGACACCTGAACCCAGAGCCGTCCCCTCCTCTCACACATGTACACACATTCCCCACACACTCCACAAACAGTTTTAACAGTAGAATTTGAGGACCATGCAGTTGAATTTACTCATTTTTTCAGCAGAATTAACTAAGGCCCAGGAGAAACATAATCAAGCGCTTTCTCTGTTTCAATGTGTTGTTTGTCTATAAAACTAAAATATTGTATGTACTAAGTGTTTATTCACCATGAGCATTACCAACTGACCCATGGAAAAGGACTGTCTAGATGGCTGGTTCTGTGTTTGGTCCAGGGATACACTATGCTGACGCTCTGCATGTCTCTCTCTACTTCAGCAGCTATGAAACTTACTAGGATCTTTTGCCTACTTCTCATAGTACTTTGTTTAGAGTCACTGCAAAAGAAAATAAAACAAAAAGTAACTCTTCTATCAAAATCAACTGTTTAATGTGTTGGACATAGACACTGCACAAAATCATCATTCAACAAACCAGACTTCTCCATCCAGAGTCAAGAACATTCTGAAAATTGAAACCACATTACTAACACTTGGCATTTGTTACAAGACTGTTACCAGACTGCTATTTACCTAAGCTTAAAGAGATTTTCAAGGCAAAAATACCTGGGATATAATTACTCTGTGGCTCAATTCCTGCTGGGAAGTTAGTGTTTTCTGGAATGGAGTGGGTAAAGTCATCCAGATGCGGCAGTTCTGTCAGGATCTCCGTGTGCCGAGGCACTAATACTGGAGGTAAAACTGCAAGTTCAAGAGAGCTGAGTTAGCGCAAGCGTGGGAAAGGGAGGCTCTTTACTCCCAGTTGGCAAGGCAGAAGACAGCGGCTTCACTTTTCAAAGTCCTGGCACACCTCTCTGCTACTATGACACTAAGAAACTGACAAATCTCATCGTGGAGTTCATTTACATAAGTCACCATTGAAGTTTCCAAATTAAGGTTTATTTTGTACTGTGGGGAACAATGTGACCCTCTCAATACTATAGTACCATAAGAATTTATAGAATTCCATTAGAAATGGTGAGAGAAAAGTCATCACTAAAGTCAGATATAATAATTTTTCTAAAAATACAGGATTTGTTTTAGCTCACTAAATCCAAAGTCCTACGATACACTCCACTCGATTACTTCTCCTAAACGCTGTCATCAAGTGCTTCTGACAGCAGTCAGAGGAATGCTGACAGCAGGCACTAAAGACACACAGACAACTCTCAGGAGAGAGCAAGTCTGTGCAACTTCCTGGATACGCACCTGGATGTCCAACAGAGGATACTCCCAAGAAATGGACATGGCCCTTTTCCAGGATAGTTTTTCCATAAAAGTTTGAAAAATAAGAAAGCAATTAAGCCGGGTGGTGGTGGCGCACGCCTTTAATCCCAGCACTCGGGAGGCAGAGCCAGGCGGATCTCTGTGAGTTCAAGGCCAGCCTGGGCTACCAAGTGAGTCCCAGGAAAGGCGCAAAGCTACACAGAGAAACCCTGTCTCGAAAAACCAAAAAAAAAAAAAAAAAAAAAAAAAAAAGAAAGCAATTAAAACCCCTACCAAATAATACACTCAACTTAAGGTAGTTTATTACAATTTTACATTAAAATTTCCCTGAGGCACAAGGTATACTAGCTTTCAATCAGCCTTTTAGTTTAAAAACAATAAAAAAAAAACCCAAAACCCACCTACAGTTTTCCTACCTGGTGTCTCAACTCTCTGGTAGTGGTAAGGATTTACACATACTTCATCTTTTTTCAGATTAAAAGCATATTCGCAGTTTTCAATCGCCTTGAGCTCATGGTGACTGTGAAGGTCCGGCCAGCGCCATAATCGACAATATATAACATGTGGCAACCCTTTCCGATGCGAAACCTGAAGACGACCATCAAGAGACCTATTCAGAAGCAAGGGGAAAGAGGAGGGCAGTTTGAAAAGGAGAGACTAGGAGTCATCAAAGGGGATGAATTAATACTCTAAGAGCACAATGGAGGACACCACGGCCATCAACTTAGCTTTAGTGATATCCGGGAAGAACAGTGCCCTCTGGCTTGGTCTGACTGAGCCAGCAGCGGCACGAGCTGCTGTCTCCTACTGGTGTGCACATAACAACTCACATGCCAATGGGAGGCTAGCCTCATGGCAAGTGATCTACAAAGTGTCAGGTGGTTACACTTGAAAACTTCATCAGTGTCTATTTTTAATAAGCTAGACTCTCAAAGGCATTAATTCTGAAGCAACTGGTTGTCAAAAAAAGGAAGTAGTATGAAAATGGTGATAAATATCAACAATGATGTGACAGTAACTTACTCGGACTAATGTAACTTGTTATTTAAGTGTGACTTTTGATATCTAAGGCTTATTTATGAAGCTCACACAGAAATGCAGATGAATGTGATGAATGTGAGATGGAATGGACAAATACCAATGTGCTTAAAAGAGAATGAAGTGATTTAAAAAAAGGATGAAAGAAAAACAAGTTAGCCTACTGTTAATTGTGATATAGCGGTTCATCAAATACCAGTATAAAGATGAGATTAACAAGAAATTTAGGAAAAACTGTCATGTATTTACTTAAAATTAGGTCAATAACAAATCTGTCTAATCTTGGACTACAATGGGTATATAGATATAAAAAGGTCTTATTCTTTATGGGACACAATCATTTAAAGATTCAAAACTAACGTTGCATTGACCAAAACATCAGCTGAAACATTTCATATCTTTTTAATACTGGCAAGCAGATATTTACATGCTATGCCTCATTTACAGCAGTTAACATCCTAGGCAAAAGTTACACTAAGCAACCCCGTCGAGGTCTTCCAAGCACACCCTCCCACAAGTCTCTAGGGTTACACAGAGGGCAGAATATTCACCTGGTTTGTTCAGAGAAGCTGTAAAGGCCTGTTGTATCCCACTGATCTACCGTGTTTGGTGTACTCAGTCCCCAAATTTCAGAGCAAGTGCTGTGCATAAAGTGAAAAACAAAAAGTTGATGTGAACATGGAAGCATGGTTATTCAAAGTACCATGATGCAAAGCATGGAGAATGTACAGAATACTTCCTTCACCCAGAAAATATACGTGGTTTCACCCATTATGAGTCCCTGCTGGCCACTATATTTTCTATATGAAGGAAGCCAATAAAATGGAACATGTGACTCCAGATAAGTTATGATTATGTTTTTATATGTGAACACCAATGCTTGCTAACCTAATGAAATTATACCTATGTCCTTTCCAATTTCCTCTACTCCAAGAGTTCATTCTATGCCATCAACCCCATTAACAAAACTTCATTTCATTACTCAGTTTTAAAAACAACAGCAACAACAACAAACCCACTTCAATTAAAAACAGTTGTCAACTGGTACTTTTAACATATAAAAAGTCCCACTGAAAATAAACATTTATCATTTGGGTGTGGTAGAACACACCTATAATCCCAGCACTTGGAGGGGAGCAGCAGGAGGAAAGGAGTTCAATGCTTGCCTAGGCTACCCAGTAAATTCAAGGCCAGCCTGGTCTACGAGACCCTGTCTCAAAAATAAGTAAGTAAAACAAACAAAGCAGATCTCCCCATGGCTAAGACTCCAGGTTGCCTATCTGTACTACTTACAGAGGCTCAGTTTTACTGAAGGCTCTGATTGCTTTCTTGCCATCGTTCATAAAGGGCACAGCAGATAACAAAAGTCATTCTAATACAACACATTTTAAAGTTTCTTTTCACATCTTTCCAGAACATAGGCAAGTCAAAGATAATTCACCCTACTTTCCATGAACTACTACTTTATCTCAAAGTAACTACTGGCCTGTGGGCAAAGGGAAGAATTTAAAGGGAACTTTCAGAATGGAGTTTTGATGGCCTTGTCTCTTGCCTATGAAGCTGTACTTTTTAAATCAGTCAAATATAATTTCTGAAATTCAATTCCACTTCACACATATTACCAAAGTCAACAAAATTTGAGAAAAAAAAAGAACATTTCTAATAACCTTTAAAAATATACTGATTAAGTTTCACATTTGCTCATCATTAGTGAGATAAGTGGATCAGCACCGGACAATGGGAAAGCACAGGCTCTCCTGAGGCTAGGGACACTCTGAGGAGTGCTTCTCAACCCCCTTAATGCTGCAACCCTTCCATACAGTTCCTTGTATTGCAGTGACACCCCCCTCCCCGCCGATCATAAAATAATTTTGTTGCTACTTCATAATTGTAACTTTGCTACTGTTATGGATCATAATGTCTACCTCAGCCCCCGACTACCAGCTCACCACTCCCTTGTCTCACCTGCTCCATCCCCTCACACTGGAAAGCTTATTTAAAAACATTAATTCTAGCTAGTAAAATGTTTACTTGTTTTTATGTAGCTCAAGCTGGCTTGAAACACACAAGCCTGCTTCAGCCTCCCAAGGGCTGGGATTATGGTCACACATCACCATACCCAGCCAGAACACTCTAAAACAAATCTACTTTGTAACAACATGTACAAAGCAACTAGAGTATGTGTAATTACTAAAGAAACAACTTTAACATAACAAAATACAAAAGCACATAAAGAGAAACATACCCCTAATTCATAGATTTTATAATTCAGACATAAAATTCTCCAAGCATAACACAAAATAAATAAGAGCCACAAGAATGCTGAGGAGAGACTGATCCTATATCACAAATCCGCCTCAGCTCAAAAGCACATGGACACAAGAACATACTAATGCAGAGCAGACTCTGCTTCCAGCAAAGTTCAGGAGCTTCAATCAGGTCAATTTTCCTCAAATCACAGCTTTGACCAACCAAATATAAAAGCATTTTACAACAAAACAGAGAGACCAGAAGCATGCAAACTGAAAAGTGTCAAGTTGCAGGTGAGGAATGCTGCACTGGATGAGAGCTGCATTTCCAAGACTTTGTACTTGAGGGCAGTCCCCAGTCTCAGTAACTCAGGATAACTGAAACTCTCACACAACTGTAAATATAGGAGCCACAGGGGAGGAATCTTCAAACTATGACCTATGCATGAATCCCTGACTAACACATATGGACAGACCATGGGGGTTGAGGAAACCAGCATTTGGAAAAGCTCAAAGAATGAAAACACAGCCACTGCCGCCAGGAGAAGGGAAGTCTAGATTCTGAAGCTACTAAATAGCTGTTAAAACAGAAATCCAAACTCCTCAGAGGGTGGGCAACACTACACTGCTACTTCACATAACTAGTGTAACTAAAAGTCACACCAGCAGCAACAGAAACAGGGTGGATGTAAGCTTTAAAGTAATTATTATGAATATGCTCATGAAATTAATGAACAGATCAGGAATCTCAACAAATGTAAACTACAGAAATGAATCAAACAGAAATGCTAAAACTGAAAACTACCAACTCTGAAATAAAGAGCCCAATGGTCAAAGAATAAATCAGTGAATGTATACATTAGTACAAACTACCTAACCAAAAATAGTAAAATAAAAAACTTCAAAACCAAAGTGAAGTCTCAATAGTGTGTGCAGTTATATAATAGAACAGAAACAGACTGAAATAAATTAGTGTCTAGAGGGAAACTGGTTGAAACATTTTCAAGTCTTAAAATATTTTCAACTTAATAAAAAAACAACAACTGAACTTAAACACCCAAGAGGCCTAGTGAACGCCAAGGAATTTAAACTAACTACCCAACAAGTTATGGCAGGCCACTGTCTTCTCTTAGAACCCTTCTGGTACAAATCCTTTCCAACTCTCTGAGCTTCTCTCAAAGACCCCCAGGCAGGCAGTTCCTCTGAAGGTTCCCACCCCTACCTACTCCAGAAGAAGCCAGCAGTCCCTGACCTGAGCAGGTGTCAACTTAGCACATGGAAAAGCCTCTCTGAACTGACACCCAATGGCCTGTCTCCTCTCTTTCTCACAGCCCACATCTTAGGCTCTGCCTGGTTGCCTACTCTTCCTCCTTCACTGCTCAGTCATCTCTCCAGAAGTCAAAACTGAAGTCATACCTTCCCTCCCTGTAGAAACTACGAAATCACACCAATTCTTGCTACCTTTAAAATTCTACTTGATTCTGGTAGCAGCCAGCGCAGAAGAATCCATTACATACAGAGGCAGAAGCACAATGTCTCTGAAGAAACAATCAAAGCTGGAAGACAATGGAACATCTTTATAGAAGTGGGAGACAAGAACTTCTAACCCACAAGTCCATAAAGAAGCAAAGTGGCCTTTGCAAAAGAAGTCAGGACACAAATCTGTACTAAGGAACAACAGCAACAACTGCAACAAATCAACTTGTCTCTAGCAGACTCTCAGAAAATAAATACTAAAGGAAAGTGCAGCATAAAGAAAAATTACAACGAAAGGAAACCCAAAACCATGAAAAAAATTAAAGGAGCTGAAAAACATAAATAGGTGAATGTAAAAGATGGTATTATTTCCTCATAATTTCTAAGAAATAGAGGGAATCAAAAAAATTTGCAACTGAAAGAACGCACAGATGTAAGTTTTTGACAACAGTAAACAGAAAGTGTAGAAAGCAACGGCATTACAAAGTTAAAGATGTTTACTACACTCTAAAAAGCAACCAGAATTAAGACAACTTATACCTAAAGGAATATATAAAAATGAAATGATAAGAAAAAATAACTCCAAAGAGACCTGACAGAGGAAAACACAGAAAGCCACAAAGAGTAATAGAAAACAGAGCCCAATGAGATTTAAATCTAGTCACAGCAACAGTAACTTTACATCAATACACCTCCTCCAATGAAAGGTAGAGAACTGTCACACAACAATAAAGTATCCATACAAAAATCATGTACTTAAATAAAGAACAGTTATGACAGAAAGCCACCTACACAGGCACAATGTTTAATTAAGGAAAAGGTAGAGTAATATCAGAAACAATGGTTGACAGAACATAGACAAGTGCAGACAGTTTAGGGGAGAGGACCCAATTCTTGCCCTTGGTAGGGAAGCTGGAAATACCTTGTCCTGGCTAAAAGCCAGGAATGCTGTAGAACTATTTGGGGATGGTGGTCCCTGGTCTGGTTTCTAATGATTTAGGGTCTCAACTCTTGAGGGGGAATGTTGTAAGGATTAACAGCTTTGGGGGACACTGAGGATGGGACATCTTCCCCCAACCTCCCATTTCCCTGTAATATTAGAAAGGCAAACATTGAAATCACCTCTCCTTAACCTCCTGGACAAATTAAAAGAGTCCGTGTATCCCTGGGCAGTAACATGTCATTCCGATCTACTTCAAATATTAGAATAGTACATACTATTGTCTTTTCTCTTAAGAGTTAATGCAGTTAGGCTTGTCAATCACCTGGTCAGAAATCCATTCGAAGAAAGCTGATTTATCTGAGGACATGATAAAGAAATGGAAGAAGGGCTAGAGAGACAGCTCAATGGTTAAGCGTTCTTGGTGCTCTCACAGAAGGCTTGGGTTCAGGTTCTGGCACACATACAGTAGCTTACAATCGCCTCTAACTCAAGCTCCAAGGGATCAGACGCCATCTTCTGAATGCTGTGGGCACGCACATGGTACACACACATGCAAGCAAAACACTCATAGACATAGAATAAAAATAAATAAATCTTTGGGGGGGGGATCATTCCTTTTTTGAAATAATGTACTTGTCATCCCAAGACACCCTTCCTCTATGCAGCCACTTGCAAAGCTCCCACCACGGAGTGCCTTGGGACTTGCACACTCTTTCCTAAGTTACTCAGGAGTGTGTACCTTATCCCTTTCCTTCTTTCCCACCTTTTTCTTTCAGATACTGGTCAAAGCCTGAGCATGTTTTCTGGATACTTAGGGCTTTCACTTTCTCTGAAGCCCCTGCCTCTTCCAATTTCATGTGGTTGCTTTGTCAAAACCCATTGCTTTCTTTGACCTTAAAGGGAATAGCTTCTCTCTCCCTGGCAATTGCCAGGGCAGTTTTCCTATCCTGGTCCTCTCTGAAATTCTAATAAGACTGTCCTTGAGCTTCTTTCCTAGTGTATGTTTAAGTTCTCTTACTGACAAAACTTAGAATCCAGAAGGTAGCCTGCAAATTCCCTAACAGCAATAAGACATAAGACTATGACCAAAGATAAAAACATAAAGCACTAAGGACCCTGGAAGTATCTAAAATCGGTTTCAAGAGAAATGTGGGTTGGGGATACAGCCCAGAGACAGGGTGTTGTCTAGCCTGCAGGAGGCCACAGTTCCACTCCTAGTAGGTACCACAGGAAGAAAAGGGGGATAACAAAATACAGGAAGCAAAACCTGACAGATCAGTGAGAAATCAACACCGGAACAATCTCAGTTATTCTTTAAATAGATAGGGCAGAGACATATACAGACAGACACATCCCTACCCATCTGTAAGTCACAGAAGATCTGTACAGTATTAACAGATTCTCAACTGTATATAAAAATATTTTTCTTGCCGGGCGATGGTGGCGCACGCCTTTAATCCCAGCACTCGGGAGGCAGAGCCAGGCGGATCTCTGTGAGTTTGAGGCCAGCCTGGGCTACCAAGTGAGTTCCAGGAAAGGCGCAAAGCTACACAGAGAAACCCTGTCTCGAAAAACCAAAAAAAAAAAAAAAAATTTCTTAAAAAACCCACATACTGGGGCCATAAAAAGTCAATGAATTTTAGAATAAATAATACGCATCTAAATAACCTCTAAGTGAAATAAATAACAAAATAAATTTTAAAATATTTTAAATGATAATGATGTCACAATATAAAAATGTTTGGGGAGGTGGGTGGACAGCTAAGAGATGCTGTAAAGACAAATTTACAGCTTAAAACACATTAAAACAAGATATTTTGAACCGGGCTTGGTAGTGCAGGCCTGTATAATACCAGTTACTCAGGCTGAGGCAGGAGGAACCCCAGTTGAATGCCTGCCTTGGCAACTTTGTGAGAAGAGGCAGGCTAGGGACACAGCTTGGTGGTAGAAGTGCTGGCCCTGAGTGAATGAGGGAAGGTGGCCTAGGTTCACTCCCCAGTACTCAAAAAAGAAGGCCTTGGGTTCAATTCCCACTCATAAAAACCCAATCAACTGGTGTTTTCAATCTTTATAGAAAAGGATGTGACTCATCGGCACTGCACTGGAGGCTCTATCCAGTACCACAAAGAAAGAAAAACTAAAAACAGACTACAGAAAAGGAAGAACTATTAACTGCTTTCTTGGGACTAGTGCCTTACTTAACTTTACATAGAAACCCTAGGGCGACTATGAAGAACCTCTACAATCCACTGGTGAACTGAGCAATGTTGTAGGATATACAAGCAAATGATAAAATCCACTGTATTCCCATTATCCCAGTAACAAATTAAGTATAAAAATGTAAAATACTTAGAAAAGGATTCAACAGGATATATAAAACTCGTTTAGTAACAACTAAAAACAAACAAAAAAAAACACTGAGACAAAAAAAAACACCTGTAAATATACACTGTATTCATAGATGGAATGACTCCATTATGTGATGTCTCATTTTAACATGGTCTTTATCTTTCCAATCTATTAGTCATTATTTTTTGCAAAACATTTTTGTGACACTGCAGTTGATGAAATTAATCCAAAGTGTATGAAAATGCAAAGAATTCAAATGTGAGGTTTGCATCTGTGTCAATCTGTGTGTTACTAGGGATTGAATCCAGGATCTCCACATGCTAACTGTATTCAACTGGTGCCCTACGGAAGCACTCTTTCACTCAGCCACACCCTTCACCAGTCACATAAGGGATTCTGAATAGCAATAATAGTGATAGACCAATGAATCTGAGAAATACTCTGTTGATCGAAAGAAGCTCAACATTTAAGACTAGATACTGAATTGATTCCATTTACATGAAATTCTACAAGGGACAATACACTGAACTGACAAAGTCAATTCAAACACTGCTTAGTGGCAGAACCATTGGGAAAGAACTGTCCAGGCAACTGACACATCCCATATGGCACACTGGCGCATTTACTGGCCAAACCTAATGTGTGAACACCTGATACATGCACTTCATATATGAACATTTTATGAGGTTAAAAAAATAAGAGCCAGAAATGGTGGCCTAAGCCTACAATCTCAGCACTTGAGAGACTGAGACAGGATCTAGATCCAGTTCAAGCCAGGCTGGGATATGTAGTAAGACATATTTTTCAAAAACAGCAGCAGCAACAAATTACATTTCTATGCATTCAAATAATATTAGTGGAAATCAACAAGAAACAGCTATATGGTACTCAATGTGAAACACAGAACATGCTATACAAGGGTTTGCAAATACTACAGATAGCAAAAGGTCTGAAAAAGACCTGCAATGTGAAATAAAGTATCCTAAAGAAACAGGTTTTTTGTTGTTGTTGTTTCTGTCTGTTTTGCGGTATTGGGGGGTTGAAAAGTTTCGTTCTCTCTAACAATGACACCAATACCCCAAACACATTAACTCTACGTTTCCTATATATTTGACTGTCTAACTTCAATTGTACCAGAAGAAAATGCTCTAGTAACTTCTGACTAAATTTAATACTGTTTACTAATGGAATTGACAAAGAATGTTATAAAAATGTGACCTATGATGTAATAGACATTTACAATGATGTCTTGCGTTACTATGAAGACAGATGAGCAAGCACACTTGTGTCTGCATCGTATGCAAAGCTGCAGAGTTCTTTGTATGGAACAGTTTCTCGAGGGCAGATTACCACAGATGGATTATATAGCTTTCTTGTTTCTCTATTCACCCTGAATAAAAAGGGTGTAGAGAAGAGAAATGAAACATTTATTAAAACCCTAAGGGCACAAATATGGCAATCATATTCTTCAGCATACAAACATACTAGTTATCTCTGTATTCATGAAATTATTTAGCAATAAACTTAGAAGAAATCCTTATCAAATTTCCCTATTAATCCCATTCACAGGAAGTACCATAACTAACATATTTAAACTTTCCCTGGGTCTGTTTCCCTGGTTCAGCAGTAAAAGCACTTGCCACAAAAGCCCGACAACCTGAGTTCAAGCCCGAGACCACATATCTGAAAGCCAGGTAGAGTGGTGTGCAGTATGTAACAGCAGCACCCTGAAGTGCCATGAGAGGTGGGGATGGCAGGTCAGCCAGCCTGGAGCACGCAGTGCAGCAGATCAACAGCAGATCGCACTTCAGCCCGGGAGAAGGGAAGGACTGACTCCTGAAATTGTCTGACACTCACACCATGGCATGTGTGCTCATCTACCAACCCCTACACACACACACACACACACACACACACACACACACACACACACACACACACACTCACATTTTCCTTCACCTAAAATAACAATAAACTCGCATTTGAAACTCAATTTAAAATTTAAAATCTAACATATAATTTATAAGCTGTATCCTAGAATACAATTTTATTAACTAATGTTTTGTACTTCATTTTAAATATCCATGAACATGCTTGTGTTAATATACTTTTTACATAAAGGACATGTTTATTTATGCATATACATGTTATTGGAAAATAAAAGACAGTAAGAACTCAGTTCAAGAAAGCACTCACTTGGTATTGGACCTCCCAGTACAAACGTGCTATACCAGCACAAAAATTAATCACAGGTTTCAGGCTAGCCTGCGTTACATTTGAGACCTGCCTCGGCTACATTGTAGATGGAGAGTTCTTTCTCCGGGTCTTGCCAAGCCTCTTGCGGAGGGAAGGACAGGAGCGGCAGTGAAGGGTAAGGTTTTTAGTACTTAGCTATTACTCTGACCTTTTGGGCTTTCATCTCTGCATTGGCTCCGTGTTTCTTATTTAACAAGATGGTTACATCTATACTACATAGCAAATTCAAAGCACACTTGAGTTACACAGTGAGGTCCAATTTTAAAACTCAAAGGGCTAAGGATATAGCTCAGTTGTAACATGCCTATCTAGCATGTGTAAGTATCTTGGGTTTAATTTCCAGTACTACAGAAGGAAAAGGAAGGAGAAAGCACAAACCAGGATGGCAGGCCATGTACCCATCACTCAGGAAATACAGGCAGGTGGATCACTGAGATCAAGGTTGGGGGAGACTGGGAAAGGGAGGAAGGGGGAGACCAAAAAAAAAAAAAAAAAAAGGAGGGAGGGAGAGAGAAAGAAACAAAGAAAGAAAAGCAAGCACGTTACTTTGGGCAAAAGAAGACACATTCTCCAGAACCCAGTAAGTCTTTAAACTAGTTTTACTATTCATACTATTTGTATGATTTACAACTATAACTAACAACCATTGTTTGAGCAATTTATTTTTTTATAACCTTCTTTGTCTATAGAGAATGCTTCTTCTGCATATCAAACTGGGTAAGGATATAGGATACCCCTTTGAAAAATTAAAGCAGGTTGAGAATTGAACAAAATTAAATGGTTAATCAATTAGAGAAGGACCTCAACAAAACAAGCTTCAATCGAGACTTTATCTTTTGGTGAGTGATATACTCACATAATAGGATTTGTAGGGAAGACTCTAAGAAGCCACTACTACTTCTACTGATGACAAACCAGTCCTTTCATTTTTAAATATCTCAAAGTTTGTATTTTAGATAAACTCAGGAATCAACGATGATCATAGTAACAAAAGGCTTCCATGACTAAATACTCTACCTGCCACCACCCTATACAAATGAAAAAAAAAGACACCTACCTCTAGAAAGTTGTGCGCATGAAGGCCTGAAGATAGATCACCGAAAGGACATCCAGGTGTCTGTCTTCTCGACTTTTTTTTTACGACAGGGTATCTCAGACACTACCTGATCTGGCCCATGAGCTTCTAGAAATTCTGTCTCACCTCCTACCTCCCAACAGAGATAGATGGCAGACCCCACTGCTACTACACTGATGTTTATGTGGGCTCTGGGATCTGAACTCAGGTCATTAGACTTCGGCGGCCAGGTGCTTTAAACCACTGAGCCAGCTCCCCAGGCACATTCACCTTATTTCTATGACAGAGTTCCTCGCTGGCCTGGAACTCACATAGTTGGCTAGGATGGCTGACAGTGAGTCCCAGGGTTTCACCTGTCTCTGCCTAACTATATCCCACCAGGTACTGGGATGGAACTCACATCCTTGTGCTTGCCTGTGCTTCCTTCCCAGTCCTCTCCATAGACTTTTCTTGTTCCTTCCACTGCACCAAGAAAGGACCTTTGGAATCCGTGCCTTAACATATTAGCAAAGAACACAGGTAAACAATGACTAGGTCTTCACTGATAAAAAAAAGAAATACATTTCATTAAAATATAAATCCCATTTTATAGCTCAAGAAGCTACAACATAGACCAAGCATAGTGGCACATGCCTTTAGTCCCAACATTTGGGAGGCAGAGGCAGGTAATTTCTAAGTTCCAGAACAGCCTTGTCTACAGAGTGAATTCTAGGACAGCCAGGGCTTGGCCCATTACGACACTGAGTAACATTAACTCTAAGTTCTGTGATTTGGCTTTTAAGAATTTCTAGGCAGTGGAGGGCATGGTAACTGGCAGATTGCCTGCCACAGTATGTACAAAGCCCTAGGCTTAATTCCCAGCACTGCATAAAATGAGTGTGCGGTGGCATGTGCCTATAACCCCACACTTGGAAGGTAGAGGAAGGAGGACCTGGAATTCGGAGTCCCATCCTCAATACAGTGAGTACAAGGCCACCTAGGTCACAAGAAACCTTGTCTCTTAAAAGGTTTCTTGAAATTCTTATAGCCTGTCCTCAATTTTGATGCTTCCTTCTACTTGTTAGGTACAGATTACTTACCTTTGTGAGCTTCGTTTTATCACCCACCATTCCTCCTTGTTGGCCATATACTTGAGAAAAGGCCCTGTGATGGTTCTCGCTCCACTCTAAGGACCCCGCTTGCTCTGCTCACTCCCCACGAACTCTCTCTCCTTCTGCAGTGATGATCTGGTTGTCTTCCCTCTCCTTCATTTCTACTCTAAATAACGAGGTTAAGTAATGCCTAAAGCTCCCGGTACAGAGTATTTCCTCTTTTTATAGAAAACACCAACAAAATTGCTATCTCTCTCTCTCTCTCTCTCTCTCTCTCTCTCTCTCTCTCTCTCTCTCTCTCTCTCTCTCTCTCTCTCTCTCTCACACACACACACACACACACACACACACACACACACACACACGTTTTCCTTTTAGAAAGTAAGCACCTGAAGGACACAATAAGGAGGTTTTCTCTATATTCTAATGTGCCTAGCACACTGTCAAAACTCAATAGAGGAGAAAAGACATGGTAGACATCTCAAATCAATATATACTTCATCGACACAATAACTATGTTTCCTTGGTTCACTTGTAAAATGTATAATGTATGGCACAAACCTTAATGGCACAGTTTGGTTTTTGGGGGGGTTTTAGAAAATACTTTGAGTTTTATAAATTGTGTCATTTTCAACCTTTTTAAACCCATTCCGCATGTCCCTTTCTCGATTATCTTTCACCCCTCTATTTCCTACTTTCGGTGGCAACTGCTAAATTCATTTTCTCACCTTAAATTTAGAGTCTTCCAGAAGGTACTAGAAACAGAATTCTACACTGTATACTCTTTGGGGTTCAGCCTCACTCAAGCAGCACAATGATTCTGAGATTCATCTATGCTAATGTGGAGCACAATTCTTTCTATATGTGTTTGCTGAGCTTCCCATTCCCCAAACAAACCAGTTTTTTTTAGTCACTGTTTGCTGATCACTATATACCCAACCTGCGGCCAGGTTGTCACTATCGGGACTAAAGCTGCTACAGACATCCAAGCTGAAGAACACATCTGTTGTGGACACAGAGTTTCCGACTGGTGTTGGGTCTAGAACTCCTGAGATATTACCAGATGCAAGCTTGGCTGTATTGAAAATGGATAGCTCTTCTTCCTGAGTAGATGTGCTCCCTCATGATCTGCGAGTTCCAGGTACAGTCTATTTAATTATTCTGGTGACTGTATTGTGGTATTTCCTTACGGTTTCAGTTGTAGTTTTCTAGTGACTAATGATACTGCAGTTCCCTGTCCCAACTGGTCCTTTGTATCTTTTGTGACATATCCAAATTTGTCAATTTAAAACCCGAGCCACTCATTATTTCACTAATAAATTACAGAATTCCTTATAAACGCTGCATATAATCTTTCAAAAATATGTTTCACAATTATTTCTCCCCCACTCTGGCCTATTCTCTCTAAAACACTCTTCTGGTGAGCTGCTTTTAACACCAACACAATCGGGCATAACATTCGCTTGAAGTCAGTGCCCTTTAAAGAGAGAGCCTACTCACTCCAAAGTCACAAATATAAAATGTAGTTAACTCCCTACGTTTTCTTTTTCTTTTTTTCGGTTTTTCGAGACAGGGTTTTTCCGTGTAGTTTTGGTGCCTTTCCTGGAACTCACTCTGTAGACTAGGCTGGCCTCAAACTCACAGAGATCCACCTGTCTCTGCCTCCCAAATGCTGGGATCAAAGGCGTGCACCACCGCCGCCCGGCACTCCCTACGTGGTTTTCTTAAACACGTTTTCTGGTTTGAACTCCTGGATGAGTACAATGATTCAACTAGGACTTTCTGAGACAGTGTATGTAACAGGAGGCCAAGCTCTTTCTTCCATGCAGATATCCAACTGTTCAAGGGCTCCCTTTTCAAAGACTCTCCTTTCCTTACTGGACCACCCTGCACCGCTATCTTTATTCAAACACCTCAACAATTTTTACTATTTTCTTACACTTTATGTATTTATAGTGCACGTGTGCACACATGCATGTGGAGGTCAGAGGACATCTTGTGGTGAGTCCTGGGGACTGAGCTCACGTTGTTTTATCTCAGGCCTGGTGGCAAGCACTTTAACCCACTAACCCATTTCCCCATTTTACACCACTTATTTCTTTATATGCCAATAACACTCTAAGTTTTGAAGCCCAATAACTTAATATTACTGAGGGGCTCAACTAAGAAACAGGATTAACCTGTCAACTCAGCATCTGGCAGTTTCAACACCTGAGTTGTGTCTTGGTTGGCCACCTCACAAAGAGGGGACACGTTTTCTTTCTCTGAAGTTGAGTATCTAGGACTGTGAGCAAGACCTGGTGGAGCATGCGGTGGAGATGCTAGGCTTGGTCACGTTCTCTCACCACTGACTTCTGCTTCAGCAGGCTGGAATCAATGACACGCTCTTTGAGCAAGTCCAATCACTTTCTCCCACTTCCTGTAAAAAATCTACTTTAGCCAGGCATGGTGGCACAGGCCTTTAATCCCAGTACTCGGGAGGCAGAGGCAGTCAGTGGTCTACAAAGCGAGTTCTAGGACAGGTAAGGCTGTTACACAGAGAAACCCCGTCGTGAAAAATCAAATAAATAATCAACAAACAAATAATCCATCTCTTTAACCTTCAGCAGGCTTGCTGTAGATCTGCCTGCCCCACACACCATTTAAAAACATGTGGGGCTTCCCTACGTAGCTCATCCCTTGCTGGCTCTCAGCTTTCAGTGCTGGTGTGTCCAGTGTCGTCAGAGGCACGGTGGGTTCTGCACTGGAATTTTAGCTACCATGCATATTTTGTGTGGGTAAAAGCAAAATCTATCATTCCATTCATCTTCTCTTTTACCAACTGGCAAACGCTATCTAAAATGTGTCTGTTCTTGTTTCTCTATGACCTCAGGCTGCTTCAGTTCGTGCAGCTGTTATGTGACACAGGTCAGTCTAACAGAAGATATACTGACCGTGCTAAGAACCCATTCTTCTTCCTTTGCTTTGATTCCTCTTGGCAAAGCTTTGGAATGTCATGGAGAGACCGTAGATCTTTTCTCTTGTAAGCAAACTGTATTCCGAGGGATTTAGTTTTACTAATGGAGTTATTTTCTTACTATCACCCTTCCACTCGTTTGAGCTGGTATTTATAAAATGTTATTGGCTTCAGATAGACAATGAGTCTGTGAAAGACAGCTTTACTGGATTTACTCATTAGCTTTTTTTCCATGTTAATAATTATGTCACAGAAAGAATGGTGATCCACTCCTTCACCTTTGTTTTCTAGACGTTTCATTAACTCACTGAACTGATTAGTTCTTTCACTAAAGTAATGAGCTGAAACACAAAAATAGGTGTTTTTGTCTAGTTACTGATCTTATAGAAATTAAGGTCTTCTGTAATTAAATGCATGTCATCTCTTTTCTTAATGTCTCAATCAGATAAGAGACTCCAAATTGCTGGGAGTATAAATGGACTATGAATTTTGTTAAGATGCTTTTGACCTTAACCTTCAGGTTTCTCTGCTGTTAATTCAGTGAATTACAACAATTAAATTAGAAGTCACATACTGATACTGCAATTAGCATAGTATAGATCAGAGTCAAATTATGATGCATTTTCCTTTTATTGCACATCGCTTGAGTGCATGCCAACAATCTTTTCTGTTCTAACCAATATTAACAAATAATTCCCTTAGTAACATTCTTGTCAAGTTATGGTTAAATAAACACCTGCACCCTTCTTTGGTTTGGCACAGCCCTTCTTAGATATGGAAGGACCCGAAAGGGAACCTGCAATGTCCCCCCGCCCCCGCCCCCATATTTTTTACATCTACCTCTAAGTGTTTTCACAATGCTACTTGAGATCCTCCTAGATGCTCCCTATCTTTGAAAACTACCACAGATATACAACATCCTTGGCCACTGAAATCATTTAATATCAAGTCTAAAAAGGGTTTGTGGGACTATTTCAAGCCACTCGAGAAATTATGAACTTTTTACTTAAAAAAATATAGCTAATGCTGAAAGAGGACGAAGACTTTAACAATGCAGCATATGGGTTTTCTAATTTTATGTTCACATACAGTCTTTAACAACTCAAAAAATAGTATCCCAGCCGGGCGGCGGCGGTGCACGCCTTTAATCCCAGCACTCGGGAGGCAGAGGCAGGCGGATCTCTGTGAGTTCGAGGCCAGCCTGGTCTCCAAAGCGAGTTCCAGGAAAGGCGCAAAGCTATACAGAGAAACCCTGTCTCGAAAAAACCAAAAAAAAAAAAAAAAGTATCCCAAACGGAAAAAAAATCCTAATGCACACATCATTTTAATCTTTCAAATTAGATGCAGAAAAATCTGGAATATATTCCAGACATAAGACAGGGATGATTAAAAAATGGAATCCTGTAACAATGAAGGCGCAGACTTTGGCAATGCTTTCATTTGGTTGTAAAGAAATCATTTATGGGCTTGAGAGATAGCTCATGGGGAAAGCAGCTGGCTTGCAGCCAAGCCAGATGACCTGAGTTCAAACTCTGGGACCCACACAGTGGAAGGCTTCTGTAAATTGTTCTCTGACTTCCACAAACCTACTCCCCTACAAATAAATAGTTTTTAAATGTCTTTATAATGTAAGAACAAATATTCAAAAATTAGCACACCACCAAATAGAAATGAATTCCCATTTATATAGCAAGGGTTTTTCACACGTAGCAAACAAATGTTTAGGTAATGTGCAGACTACCTTCTATTTATACCTAGTAATGCAAATGCCATAAGCCACCACATACAAGCAATAGGGAAAACCTTTTTATTTATTTGAGACAATGTCTCACTATGTAGTTCTGGCTGGCCTGGACTCACTATGTAAACCAGGCTGGTTTCAAACTCACAAAGATCCACCTGCCTCTGCCTCTGCCTCTGGAGTGCTAGGATTAAAAACACGAAGCATGCTTGGCTTGAGAAAACTCTTTTAATTTGCTTTTTCATTATAAGCTTTTGTTTAGTATCTATCTTGCTCAACATAAACGAAAATAACCTTCCATTAACACCCTTCCCCATCCTCTACCACTCTAGCAAAGTTAGGAGAAATTATATTCTCTGAAATACAAGTAAGAGCCTAAAGGGTAGTTTTAAAAGAAAAAGGCCAAGATGATTGATTCAACCAGTGTCTTCGAACATGTTTCAAGTCTCATTTCAGCATCTAGGAGTTTCAAAATGATACTTCCGATAATCCTCTAACAACCACAAAGCAGGGCTCTTGGTAATAAAGACTAAACCAGGGTGAGGAGGCGGCTTAGTTGGTGAAATGCTTGCCACTCAAGCACGAAAGACTTGAGTTTAGCCTCTGGCACCCAGGAACAAGACAGACAGACAGACAGACAGACCCAGCAGCAGATGCCTGGAATCCCGGTGCTGGAAAGGCAGGCAGGTCATTCTGTGCCTTGCTGACAGGCCAAGTCTTCCTGAATCAGTGACCTACACTGCAGTGAGATCGACCTCAAGAATAAGGTGGACAGTGACTCAGGAAGACCTCCACTATCACTTCTGTTCTCCATATACCTTCAAACACAAGTGTCCTTCTGTACGTATACATACACACACACACACACCACCCCACCCTGGCAGAATGATGGTAATAAAAGGAAACCCCAATTAAAAATGGTTACAAAATACAAATGCTTGTAATGTCCCTCCAACCTCATGTTTCCCTTTGTCCCCAACCACCACCATGGAACTCTCATTTCCAGAGGAAGACAACACGTGGGACACGCTGGCCCCGGTGAGAGCCCTCCTCCCACTGCCCAGTACTACTGTCCCCAACAAGCTCATGTCAAACTATATTTCTTAAAGCTATCACAAGTTTCTAGTCATGTCCAGACAAGTATGCATGGCAAATACCTTTAGAAATTAAAAATTCTGCCACATTTAATTGTACTCCACCTTCCCCAGGCCTGTCCAGGTGTCACAAGGGCTCTGATTTGACAAGGAGGAGATGAGACCTTGCAGAAGTCAACCACCCCTAATGCTGATTCTCTTCCCTCCATGTATTTGCTAAGGAACTAAGTTTTCAGGCCGCTATGACTAGATCATGCAGACCCAACAGTTGGGTTCTCCTCTTCTTCTCAACCTAACTTTCACTATTTCATCAGCCCTGCACCATTGACCCACCATACCCCAAATGGCAGGCCACTTTCATCATGACCTTTCCTTACTACAGTGCTATAAACAAAGTTCTGGATGGCCTCTAACTTTTTAAGCTTCCCTAAGAAGTCAGGTGCTGTTCTATGCGTCTCTCAAACCTCAGCAGACACAGAACAAACTAAGAAATCATTCTGAAGACCTTCAATTTGAAGGACAGGAGAAATACTACCACAGATCCTACTCTCCTCAGTCAAGTTCTATTTTACATGGTCTACAAGTGAGTGAGGGGTTTAAGTATAGTAATGCTTAAGGAATCAAGATGGCTCAATGGTTAAAGGGGGGCTTGCTGCCAAGCCTGATGACTTAAATTTAACACCTAGCTTTCCACATGGTTAAAGGAAAGAACTACTTCCTTCAAATTGTCCTCTGACCATCACACCTGTGCCATGACATGATGTGCATACACATGCACACAAAGACATAAACACACACATTCTGAGACTGAAAAGTGTGTGTGTGAGTGTGTGTGTGTGTGTGTGTGTGTATAACAATACTTGTCTCAGGAAACCCTTTGTGCAAGCCCAAATGCATGTCTGGATGCTTCAACTGTGAACATGGGTTACAATCCACTGTTCTCAGGTTTGTGGTGACTTCCATCTTAACATTGCTACAGTCCCACTTGCAGGTGGGATGTAAGGAGGAGACAGGGGCCAATGTTCCAGCTCTGTTCAATATTCCTTTTCTAACAAAGAGAAGAAAGAAAAAGGAAAACAAACCTGTTCAGAGACAATGGAGAGCACATGGAGTAATGGAATCCAAATGAGCTAAAACTGTGAAGGGAGGAAGCTTTGGAAGTCAACTGAACTTCCATGTCTCCCCAACCCCAGTCTGGGGGAAAATCCCTTCTGAGGAAAAGAACACAGTACAATTCTTGACATCACAAGTCTCTCCTCAAGATGTTTAACAGTCTTAAATGCTGAAGACAAAGAACTAAACTTAGAGCACAATGGGGCAAAAGTAAACTTGCTAGAGTTTGAGGGATCAGATGACAGCCTATCAGGTTTTGTATCAAAATCCCAGGAGAGCACTGTTTGTAGATGAGGTGTAAGCCAACACAGACCTACACCAAATTAAAATGCAACCAGATCCAATGTAGTTTAATCAGCCCCTCTCACCATATACCTTACAATAGTAAATCACTGTCATGAAATCAACATTTGTACCAATTATAAAGTCTTCTGTATTTGAAAGTTTTTATGCTCTGTGACAGGGAGATACAACCAAATTTACATGACATATGAAGAGGCAGGGAAATCTGAGTGATAATTTAAAGAATAATCAGGCAGTATTAGTAGACAAATAAGATGATCCAAATATTAAGAGCTGGAAAACACTTTAATGTAACTATAATAAATATATCAAGGAAAAGATGAAATGGACAAAAATTACAATAGATACCTGGACTCCATATAAAACACTAAAACTGAGGCTCATCATCTGAAGAACTTATTAGACAGACTTAACTATAGACTGATACCATCTACCACAAATAAAAAATAAGATCAGTAATTAATAGGTTTGTCAACAGAAAAATCACAATTCAAAAGGAGTGAAGGAAAAAAGAAAGCCAAGACTTGCACAACACAAGAGACATGCAATTCTAGCCCAAGGACACAGAAGACTGAAGGTAACCTAAGATAACCTAAAGTGGTGTCTTCCTGTATCACCACTGTACTTTCCCCATGGTGATGTGTTTACCTGTGTTGTCAGCAGTGACTACACAAGCCCTAAGTACTCTCCTACAGACAGGGAGAAAAGAGTAAACACTACTCTTAAAGGCTGTCCTGAATGCTGATGATCTTCCCAGAATGCAGTTAGCCACACAGGAATAGTATGGGCAAACTCAAAAAGCTCCAGTTAAAACTGGAAACAGATTAAGGATATTAAGAAAACAAAATGGTTATCAGTACTACTTTAGCTAGAATGAATTTCTCCCTGAAGCCAACACAATAAATTATGGCACAATAAAGATCTTGCTTTTTTGGCCCAGATGTTAAAAACTAATATTATAGGGGCTGTTTAATCTGGGCATAATTCACTAATTTTTATAAAAGAACAAAGGTCCTAGGGCTGGTGTGTTTTCTCTGATGAAGTGAATGATAAAAATAAAATAAAATAAAATCCAGTGTGGGCAATGGCTCAGTGGGCAAGAACACTTGTTGCAAGCACATGTGGGCCTCAGTTGGAATCCTCAGAATCCATGGACAATCCAGACACAGTGTGAGCATCTCTAATTCCAGACCTCCTAAGGGGAGATGGGAGGCAAAAACAAGAAACTCCCAGAAACTTGTGACCCAGCTACCCTGAGGTTCTCCTCTAACCTCCACACAAACACTGTGGCATGCATGTACACGTGTACGTACACACACACACGCACGCGCACACACACGCACACACACACACACACACACACACACACACACACACACACACACACACTTTAAAAGTTCCATGACTGAATGTATTATATATACAAAAGGGTTCTGAATGTGTTGTAACAGGAGACCCCCTTGAAAACCCTAAAACCATAAATGTCAGCATCTGAAAACCATCGAGAGTCTTACACGTGCCTTTCAAAGCATTTTACAGGATCCTTAACAACAAACCAGGCACTTTAACAATTTAAAAACAGAATATATAAAAACTGTAATTGCATGCTAAGGCTGATAAAAAGGTATCATTATAACCTCAAAGTTCTACTCCTGAATTTATAGTGTCATTGTTTTCATTGGTTTTACAAATAAACTATATATTTGAATTAACTAAATTATACATAATACAATGTTGCCTTACCAATTTTTTTTCTAAGCAGGATGGGTAATACAATTAAATGTCCATAATTTAATGCACATTCTTTTGAAAAACATAAAAGGAAGCTGAAGACGGAGAATATGTGTGAATGTTTCAAATAACCTCTACTCATGGCCAATGCTTTATAGTTTATAACTTTCACACTATTTCAATGGGCCAGAAACTGGAATGTAAAAGTGCTCACACTGAAACATCACCTTTCCCAAACAAGGAAGCAGTAGAGGCCACATCCACTCTGCTAGGATCCACAGCTCAGTACTGAGTAAGCTAACTCAAAACCAGGCAATCAAAGGCCAATGCAGAGCTCCCCGATCGGTGCTCCATACAGAACCACACTTATCCCCACAATGCATAACTGGAAGGGAGAACTAGCCTCTTCTGAAGCAAACATGCGTGTTTAAGAATGAAAGAAAACTATAGTTTAGGTTCCAAATGACTTCTAACTATTCTAGTTTGGCCCTGACAAGTAAAAGCTTATGAATAGGAAGCCAGAAAAAAGTTGACAATCTGAACAAAGTCTTTTTGATTACTCTGATGTTTAAAAGTTTAGAAGATACAAAAGAAAAACCAAGTATCAATGATCACACTAGAAACTTACTATCCTGAAGGTACACCAGCCTAACGAGCAATATGACCTTCACTGGGAGGAAAACTGGGTGAAAGAGAAGATGGTGTGAGGCTTTTTTCCAACAGTATATTCTAGGCTGACTTTCAACCATGTACACATACTGCTTCCATGTTTCTAAGTAACAGACTTCTGGAAGCAGGATGCGTGTGTTGTGTGTAAAAGAGTCCTAAGAAAACAATAAACTTGTCTTTTTATTTTTTTAATTGGGTTTTGTTTTCTTTTTCTTGAGACAGGGTCTTGCTGTGTACATAACCCAGACTTAGTAGAATGCACCATCTTATCAGCCTCTAAGCACTGAGACTACGGGCCACCAGGTCCAGTTCAAAACTGCCTTTTAACAGAAAAACTGCTTCAAAGAACACCAAACACAGCACTAACTTCAGCAGCACATGAACTAAAACTGGAATGGCACAGAGAAAAATACCAAAGTGAACAAGAGGTAGTTTAAGGAAACAAGAATTAAATTTCCCTAAATCCTATTTAAACATTTTAACAATATTAACTTTTACCTATAACATTAAAAGATTATAGACCATTTCTTGTCCATCCATAAATAACCACCATTAAAAACTTAGTGTACATCTTTTTTTAAAGTTTCGTGATTAAACATAACATTTTAAATACACGCTTTATCAAACTATTGTTTTAGTTTCTCATTATAAACAGTGAGTCTAACAGAAAGTTGCTGGGGATGTCTTTCTGTATGCTATGAATGTGTTGCTGTGAATGATAAATAAAACGCGGATTGGCCAGTAGCCAGGCAGGAAGTATAGTATAGGCGGGACAAACAGAGAGGAGAATTCTGCTAAGTGGAAGGCCGCCACCGCCATGAGAAGTAAGATGTAAAGTACCAGTAAACCACAAACCATGTGGCAACTTAAAGATTTATAGAAATGGGTTAATTTAAGATGTAAGATCTAGCTAGCAAGAAGCCTGAGACATTAGGCGATACAGTTTAATTAATATAAGCCTTTGTGTGTTTACTTGGGTCCAAGCGGCTGCAGGACTGGCAGATGAGATTTGTCTTGACCATGGACCAGGCAGGACTGGAGAAAATTCCAGCTACAAAAAGTTTTCTTGGTTCATCAAGATGATGCCTAAGTCCTTAAACTGAAGTGTGTGTTATCTTAGGAGATTTCCTGTCATAGCAGCATCCTGCAGTGTGTGATAAACTTGACCTTGTCTTGCAATAATTATCTGGGTTTTGTTTGAATAAACTAATGAATTGTAGTTAGTACCTGTAACTTTACATTTGTTTACAAGTAAGACCAATAGAGCTTTCTGTTTTACCATCCTTGATCAACTGTGGCATAAAACAAGTTGGGTAAGTTTTCTTTATTATCAGAATTAAAGAAACTAAGAGGATTTCAAAAAAATTCTTTCTTATAGTAAAAACCATTGCAAGAACACGAGAAATCTTTCACTTTTCCCTTAACTGTTTCCTCAGGATGAAAGACTAAAAAAGTGATTACACTGACCAAAGCTCTTTCAACTTAAGCTTGGAAAAACAAATTCTGTGTCCCTACACACACATACATAATGGCTATGGTTACTATGGAATGGTTATTTTAGATCCTACAGTAATTTCCTTTTAATTTTATAACTCCATTCCCATCAGAAGTTCTGGTTTTGCTTTATTTTATTGTAGCTAAAATGTACTAAAAGTTTTTAGTTTCTTCCCTGACTCAATTCCCATTCTGATTTTATGACTGAGCTTTCTCCCTTTCTCTAGTCTTAAAAATGCAGAGACAGGCCGGGCAGTGGTGGCGCACGCCTTTAATCCCAGCACTTGGGAGGCAGAGCCAGGCGGATCTCTCTGAGTTCGAGGCCAGCCTGGGCTACCAAGTGAGTTCCAGGAAAAGGCGCAAAGCTACACAGAGAAACCCTGTCTCGAAAAACCAAAAAAAAAAAAAAAAAAAAAAAAAAATTGCAGAGACAGGAAGATTTCCTGCAACTGTCTTGCTTGGCCCAGGCTGCCAGGTCCAGTTCCACGTTAGTTGCTCTGTGCCATCTGCTCCACTGCACATCATGCATGGTAAGAAAGACGACTACTGCTGTTACCTTTCCAGCTTCCAACTCTCTGAGGCAGCTGCAGGAGGGGAAACAGGACAGAAAGCCAGGGCTGTTCTGGGCAATTTTAATCCCACTCTAATATTAGTGGGGCAAAGGGCACAAAGGGGGAAACTGCTCCAAGTCAACAAAACAGATATTTTAGCTGTAAACACTTGCTATATTCTAAGCCAACATGTTCTCCACCAATTGAGCTTGTAATTTTAGGCTTGTAAAATCTTAAGGTATTTGTTTTATTAAAAACTTACTTGCAATTTTAAGTGAATGTGGTTAAATACATTTTGTATCATATTTTAAACAACTGTTTAAACTGGTCTTAGACTACCCACAACACTCATAAACTTACATAGCTTAGATTACCTTTCCAACGCTCACCTCCCATCTTTTACACTACATAAATGAGGTGACTGAATTTCAATTAAAACCTACTGTTGAAAGATATTTAATAGTTAAGATATGAATAATAACTGACTTAATTTTTCTACTTCTACTAAAAAGTTTTAAAATATACATCAAACTACAATGTAAGAAGCTATAGTTTTTTAATCAGTAACAATCCATACAAACAAATCTAATTTGAAAAAAGCACAACTGTCTGTCACAGGGCATGGAGAAATCAGGCTGGGACTGACCAGGGAGCTTCCTTCCTGTTGGCTAGCTTCATTGTACAGGAAGGCACTACTGTGGGTTGCTGGGGGAAGGCCTCACCAGTCTTGGCCAGTTGTACATCCTGGGAACTACAGTAACTACAGCCAGGGGAAGATCTGTCCACGATGCAATGGTGGCAGGAGTGTGACTGGACAGCCAACAGCTTTCTGAGTGGATTTAAGGCCTGTTCCACACAAGAAACACATACCTGGAGCCGTAAATCTGCCCAAAACCTATGGTTGAGGAGCTCACAGGCTCCAGGGGTGAACCCACTATTATCAATCTACTAAATGGACATAATATTAAACTGTCCTCTAAATTTCTATCTCTATACTCATAGATCAGTGCCACCCAACTCTCATCAGAGACTTTTTTTTTGGTAGACACTGGTTAACAAAGAAACTTAAAAGCGATCAGTGTAGAGATCAGTGTAGTCAGCCAAAAAAGGAACATCAATATCACACCCACCCCAAGTCTCAAGGACCACTGTGGAAGAGGGAGTTGGGAGGACTGGATTCTAAGTGTCTTCTAACCATGACAGGTCTGTACATTCATGAATTCACATAGCTTAAATAGCCCAAACAGGACCTAGACAAGATCAAGGCAGCTAACATTCTAGCACCGAGTGGGAATGGGTTCACAAGTCCCCACCCCTATTGAGGAACTATTGACTGATGGCTTCTAGAAAAGGGAAAGTCAGTTTTCTTGAAGGGTGTGGGCTCTGGTGGATCAAGCATGTTTAAGTGGATGTTCCACACTCACGAGTATATGGGCAGCACTAACTGGAATCACTGGTGCTTTATTTATTTATTTATTTTTAAGGAGGATAAAGTTGGAAGCCAGTATGGAGGGGTGGGATGAGGGGTGTAGGCCTGGGAGGATTTGGGGAGGAGAACATGATCAAAATACATTGTATAAAATTCTCAATTAATAAAAACATTATTTTTTAAAAAGCATGGTAAATCAAACAAGCTTCCAAAATTCAAGAAAATCTTAACAGTAAAACCAAGGTAATCTTTAATTGGGTAAAAGTATATTTCAATAATGAAAAAGATCTAAAATAGAAAGTCTCGAAAAAGAGACTCTAAGTAGAATGGAAAAGAAGGGAAGCTGTTACTAAGGTGACCTCAAGGATAAAGCTCTGCATGGATACTTGTAACTGTTATCTGCTACTTCAAGAGTTCCACTCTGGCCCACCTCACTACAACAGCAATGGAGCCTTGGATGTACCCACTGACTACCCACTAGGTGATCCCACCTCCACTCCAGACAGCCTCACAACCCACCTCCTCACTCAAACAGCAAGCTTCAGGTACAGTAAGAGACTGTCTCAAAAACTATGGTGGAAAAGTGATCAGAAAAGACATTCCAACATCAGCCTCTGGCCTCCATGTGTCCACATGGGGAATAAGCTCGCATGCAGTTCTTAAAATTAAGCTGCCAAATCAGATGTGCAACCCACTTCTACAATCCTAGCATCCTGGAGACTGAAGCAGGAAGATCTCAAGTTCGAGGCTATCCTGGGAGACAGAGAAAAACTAAGAGTGACGGATATAGCTCACTGGTAGGGTATTTGCCTAACTTGTGTAGACCCTGTATTTGTTCAATCCCCAGCACCATTTAAGAAAACAAAAGTGTAAAGATAAACAAAATTAAGCCGCCATCTGGGTCTCCTGAATTTAAAACTTTTCAACAATTCAATCCTTCTGAGTGAGTCATGCTCACGTACAGCATGGTGTGGGTTCCTGCCACCTTCAGAATCACCCCACCATCACTAGCCCCTCAGTTTATACTCTAAGGACATCTCCTCACTGGGAACGAGCAATCCTTTACCTGTCCCTCAATCCCAACTTCTACTCCTGCTGAAACCAGTTTTTCCTAATTTCTACTCTCCACCACAGAGACTCCCTAGGAGAAAGCTTCCCTGGCTTCCTTTGGACAGAGGTCCCTGGTGCACTTCTTTCCTAATAAGTAGTATACCTGCCGAATTACTTAAATTTACCTCCCTCACCAGGAAGTAAGCAATTCAATAGCATATCCAGCACATATGAGCCAAGTGGTGGACACTTAAAACCACACAATGAAAAATGAACAAGTAAAGCTTGACTTAATTTTAGCTGATTTGCCTTACGTCCTGTGATCTCCACTTCCAAAACACAGGCCAATCACAGTCCTTCTGAGCATCAGCATAGCCATGTCTGTCCAATTCTGCTCATCCTGCACTAGACTGCCACACCACAGCACTACAGCTCTTCTTCACACTTCCACTCACCCTAATACACCCCCCCTCACTCACTCACATACACACCAGCAGAGGCCTGCACAGCACTGCCACCCCTCTTCCCCCTCAGCACTTGACTACTGGCCAGGATAGCTTGGTAAGATACAGACCTTTTTAAAAAATCTTTTTTAAAAATGCAGTTAAAAAAACAAAACAAAATGGCCGGGCGGTGGTGGCGCACGCCTTTAATCCCAGCACTCGGGAGGCAGAGGCAGGCGGATCTCTGTGAGTTCGAGGCCAGCCTGGTCTACAGCGCGAGATCCAGGAAAGGCGCAAAGCTACACAGAGAAACCCTGTCTCGAAAAACCAAAAAAAAAACCAAAAAAAAAACAAACAAACAAAAAAAAAACAAAACAAACAAAAAAAAACAAAAACAAAATGAAACAGTCCTTACTTGCTCCTTATGTTATTTAGTCAAACATTCAAACTCGCCCAGCTCCCTAAAACACTGGGTTTTGTTCTCCACGCCTTGGAGTCTTTACACTGGCCCTTTTCCCCTGGAGCAGCTCAGACCTCACCTTTCCAGCCAAAGCAGCTCTGTAACCTCCACCTCACATGCTCTCCATCCCACCCTGCACTTTCTTCTGAGTTCATTACTTCCTCCAATTATGCTCCTTTATTTACAAGTCAATCTCCCTTAGGAACTTTCTATTTGCACACCACTATATCCCCATTTGTCTAAAAATAATATCTTACACACACCAAGCACCTCATCAGCATTTGTAAAAACAAAAGAACCAAGAAAGGTAACTCAAGATATACATAAAACAAAGTAAAAATGGCTAGTCTATCAAACAAGGTAGAAAACAATCTGCTAAGTAGAAGTTGGTCTTCCTGGGATCCATCATCTACAGGCATCGGGTGTATACTTCTCACGGCTCACTGGAAACAAGCAAAGCCAGTCCTTACCTATGGTACTGCCATCACTCAGAACACTCTGTCTTTGGGATACACACATGCAGCTGTAATGTAAATACACATAGGTCTGGAACACACTCTCAAACGACCTGCCACAACCCTCCTAACTACGGTACTTACCTATAAAATGATGAAAATTCTACTCAAACTTTCAACCTCGTGAGAAACAGGTCCTTCTAATGTACAAGGCCAGCCTCTGAGATGAGTTCAAACTACAACACAGCAGACTCGGCCTCACCTACAATTCTTGTTTAAGTGTGTGTCTCATCACGAGACAGCAGAGCTTTTAACTATTTACTGATTGACCAAGGCCTGATGAAACTACCAGCCAGTACTTGTCAGTCACAGTTTTGGGTATTTGTTTAATTTCCATTCAATGACTCTTTATTCAACTTTCAATCATAGAGATGGGAATAGCATACAACTTCAAGTAACAGAGATAAAACAATATATTTCAACGTTGCTTGATTAAATTTCACTACTCAGGAAAATAAACTATAAAATAAACAAGATTTAACTCCCCAAACAAAATAATTACATTGTAATAACCACTATGTAGAGATGGTTGAAGTAACAGAAATCCAGCCACGTTCTCCGGGCGCCCTGGCCTCACTTACCTTGGTATGGTCACACATTTAGTATTGCAGTTCTGAGTGGTGATGGCTTTCTCAAGCTCATCTAATCGTCCTGTTTTCTTTAGTTTTTTCACCAGACTTTTCACCGCTTTCTCACACCACTTCTCTTCCTGTCCATTCTGTTCTCCACCACCTGCTCCTCCAGACCCACTGGCTGATTTCTTCCATCCCAGGAGTCTTTTCACCACTGGCGGCGTGAACGGCAAGATGGACGACATCTTCTTACCAGAGGTTACAATCCACACTCAGAAACAGCCTGGCAAGTATATCCTAGAAAAGACATTGAAACATTCATTTTAAAACTAACTTAAAAGTAGTGATTTCAACATGCTACAGAAGCAAGCCATAGCACAGAACAGAAATTCAAATTCTTCAATCTCAAGTCCTATACTCCTGGAAATGCTGAATTGTAACAACAAATCCTTCTAAAATCGGGATGACTCAACTCTTGGGCAAATATAATTTTGCAAATAAAATCCTTATCAATGCTCTAGACAATTTTAATAATGTAATTTCTCCTTATTCTTAATTTTTTCAAATTAACACTTGACTAAAATATTTTCACGAAGACCAATTTTTTTCCACATTTTTAGGACTTTGGTCTATTCTCAAAAGATCTAGCAAAAATCAAGGCTTGAAGTATATATAATAAAGTGGTAGAATACTTGCCTAACATCAACAGGCTTAGGGGTGGGGGAGACTTAAAAATAAAATATATACAAACCAACTGTTCATAGTTTTACATTTTCATTAAGAATAAAGAAAAGTAAACAAACTTGTGGATAAAAGGCTCTATTCAACCCTGTCAGCTTAAATTCTACCTATTCTAACACCCATTTTCTCTTTTATCTAGTAATAGACACAAACTAAGCACAATTTTTCTTCCTACAATACGTGCCATTCTTCAATATCTTTTAGTTTATGTCAAAGTAACAGGCTTGGAACAGTAACCCTTCAAACACCAAGTTCAGGTATAAGCTATTGAATTCCCTATGGGACACAATGGGCTAATTCCTTTACATCATTACTTACTTCCCTTTCTCTTACTCTGAAAATCACTTTGCAGTTGTAATTAAACCATTATTGTCCGATGGGATCAGCAGGAAGTTCTTTCTTTCTGCACACCTTTCGGTACTCACAGACTCAACCTTTCCATTTGCTTTTTTCCTATGTACTTTACCACCAAACTGTCCTCTCTATGCCACTCCCTCAATGAAATTTTTAATCATACACATAAAAAAATTCAACTGAATGTATTCCATACACTCACATCCTAGCACTCATATTCTCCATCTCTGAACTGAACTAGTGATCCCCTGTCCTGCAGCATTACTAGGAACTCCCTTCACCTCTCTGTGAGCTGAAGTTGCTATCTTCCTAATACCATGCCTTTCTTTATCTTTCTTACACACTGCATCTATTGTTTCGTGGGGTATGTAAACCCTGAGAAAGGGATACAGATGTCTGTAAGACTCTGTCGGAACACTTTTTTTTTATACAATATTATTTACTTTTAGAAACAGTAATATACTTCTCCCACTTGTTGCAATGATTAAGATACGGTACTATCTTACTTTTCCTTAAACAACAACAACAACAACAAAAGCAAGTCTCCGATAGTTATTTCAACTCTGTAATTTGGTATCCATAAGAACAGTACAGAGATCCTCCTCTCGGTCCTTATCAAAGCCTGGAATCATCATTACCCATCATTTGCCTGGCTGGTTCAAAGGGAAAGTCCATCTCATGGTTGTTTTTTAGTTCAGGTGCAAAACAGATGATGCAATTCACTTGGACAGCTTACCTCCTGAGTCCTCTTAAATCCAGAACAATCCCTACCCTAACTGATTCAGGAAGTAGTAGCTATGTGAGTTTATACTCTCATTGTTTTCCTTGTGGTGTCACTAATCTATCCTTCTAGCCATACAATAGGAGGTGAGCTATACATACTTTAGATTATATTTCAACCTCCAACAATAGACCCTGTGTGGTCCGTATCACATTATTTATCTATAAGCCAACAATGTTCTACCTGCTACAGCAGCTAGTGACAGACTGCACCGGTCTGCAGGCTAAGAATTTCTATCACCCTTCCACGCAGTATGATCACCCTTCAATGACCAGTAGCAAGATGTATTTATTAGGGTTACTTTCTGTCTATTCCATCCATTATTAGCTATAATTCTTTAAAAGGAACATTTCCCCATCAGCTAGGGAGGGCTGTGTGTTTATCCTAAAACACATTTACTTTAAGCTAAATCAGGTTAAATGCTTAAGTATTTCATTTTAATGTCTATTATTTCTATTAGTTCCCTGGGGCTGCTGTCATGCATTACCATAAACCTTTATAAGGGTATGGAGGTCCACAGAGGCTATCTAGTGAGAAATTACTCAGGGTCAGAGAATCTGAGCTTGCTTTACCCAGCAAGGCTGCATAATATAATGATTTGACCACAGCGTGGTTACCAGGTATTTGGAAGGGTCTACACTTGGCTGTACACTGCTTTGATCTTGCAAGGGGGAGGTCTTTTGCCTCTCCCCTTGGCATATTATAAAAAGCCCTTTTGAATAAACCTCAGGGTGGTTGGGTATTAACCCAGGCCCTCCCAAAGCTATCCTGTGTCTCTCTCCTCATTGTCCAGGCTTATCTTTCTGATATTTTCTCATTCCTCTCTCCTCCACCTAAGAACCCTTCAAAAGGCGGGAGCAGGTCGGAGCTGGACTCCCACAGACTCCCACGTAAGGGCACTTGCCATTGTGCTTGGGGTCCATCAAGAAAATTTAGAGTGGGAGGAGGGAGGACGGGGGAATCCGTGACTGATATGTGAAATTAAGTTAATTATAAAATACATATATATAGGCCGGGCGGTGGTGGCGCACACCTTTAATCCCAGCACTCGGGAGGCAGAGCCAGGCGGATCTCTGTGAGTTCGAGGCCAGCCTGGGCTACCAAGTGAGTTCCAGGACAGGCGCAAAGCTACACAGAGAAACCCTGTCTCGAAAAACCAAAAAAAAAAAAAGAAAAAGAAAAAAAAATACATATATATATATAAATAAAATTTAGAACAATCTCATCTTAAGATCCATAAGTGTATCTTATAAAACCCTTTTATCCAAATGAAATTACATTCACAGGCAGGGTGGGGTTGGGGTGGGATTCATTCTGGTTTACTCTCATGTCCTTTTCCCTAACACTGGAAATTTTGGTTTTGAATAAATACAGTCACTTGTATTATCTTACTATATATAGAAAGAAGTTTGAAGTAATACCAATATAATTTCTAAAACAGATTATTAGACAAAAGTTTAAGATTTCTTTGCAGCTCTATCTACTGAGGACAATCTGGAAAGTGCCTTAGAAAGTCACCTAAAATAACCGCTTTCTCTAGAGGTGTTAGCAACGTGAGACAGTCAGATCCATTTCTGTATTCCTTCCACTTGCTAAGGACTGTTCTCTTCCCTAAATTGTACACTCATCATGTAAATGTACATACATTTCCCAAGTCACACTACATAGCAAGTGTCTGCCCACCTCTCAGCTTCTTCAGGCATGCAAACCATTCCTCTAGTATTTTTCTAGTCTGTGTTGTTTTAGAGCTATAAACACAAACCACACAACTCTACTCACTCTCAACTTATCATCCCTATATATTATGTACACTACTACTCTGTAACTAGATTTTTGCACCAACTTTATTTCCTAAAGTCAATCTTTATCAGTTCACACAGTGAACTTAAAGACAGGTCAAATTAAAATATCCAAACTGAACCACAAAGGTGTGTGCAGGGTGGGGATCCCAGAACATCCAGGAAGAAATGCTAATTATGCTTATTTAATGTCTAGTCTTCTCAATTTGAAATGTCTCAGCATGATGAGCTGGAGCCAGGTGCAGTTCAGTGGATAGAGCACTTGGAGCATGGGTGAAGCTTTTGGTTCAATTATCTACAGTTCAAGGGGGAAAAAAACTAAAAACTCACATGGAAATAAAAAATATGTAGAATAATCAAATTTAATCTTGAGAATGAAAAAGGAAACTAAGTGACCTATATTACCTTATTTCAAGACTTGAAAAAATAAAAAATACAATTAAAAAACCTAAAGAGCCTTAGTAATTATATAGGAAGCACAGAGGGAAAGGTTATGTACGTACTAGTAGACAAGGATGTCCAGAGAGCCTACAGATTTACAGCCCACTGTCCACTAAGGCACCAAGTTTAGTCTACTTTTCAACAACTTTCCAGTATGTAAATGAAAAGCATCTACCACTTCCTCCTATCATTCTTCATGGCTAGCAGAATCTTTAGCTCTTGGAGGAGAAAAGAGTATTCATGACTTTAAAAACTTAAAAAGCACCAACCATCAATTCCTATAAATTAAACCATCAAAGTTAAGAACACTTACACAAAGTTCCACTGAAAGGTGAGTAGGCAAGTCATAGACTGGGGAGGTTTTACAATACATATAGCTGACAAAGGACTATGATTTAGAGTGTATAAAATTAATAATCAAAGAAAATAGTTTGTTAAATAAGAGAGGAACAAATTTACAAACATTTAATCAAAGAGAGTAAAGTATCATACTAGGGGATATTTAATACCACCACTGTCAGAAAAATGCAAATCAAAACCGAAATGAAATAGATTTCATATCACTTAGCATGGTTCTAAATTTTTCTGACAGTGCCAAGTGTTGGTGAGAACACAGACCACCTTAGTAACCTATTGGTGCCATAACAAATTCTCATGCACTCATTGCCTTCAGACAGTACCGACAGACTCAACCAAGGTGTCCGCAAGGCTGGCTGATTCTAGAAGCTCTCAAAACAAGTTCATTTCCTAGCCTTTTCAGCTGCGTGCCTTTTGTCATCAAATCTCCCACAGATGTCTACTAAGGACACTTTTGATTATACTTAATGTCTACCCAGATTTATTATGTCCATCAAGTCCATTTTGCCACATGAAGTAACATTTGCAGGCTCGGTGCCTGGGACCTGTGCATCTGTGGGGAGCATCTGGCATCTGGAACCACCGAACACCCTTGAACTGCTGACAAAAGTAACAACGGCACGACACCTTCCTAAAGAGTTAAGCACACACTTTCCCACAACACCACTGCACTCTCAGGGACACAGTCAAGAACCAGGAGACCGGAGGGCTATGACCTGAATTCTATCCCCAGAACCCACGTGGAAGGAGGAAAACCACACCTGCACGTTGTCCTCTTACAAGCTCTCCATAGCATATTCTCCTAAGAAATACCATGTTCATTTTTGAGACATGGCCTGTACAAACAGGCCTGTAATCTGAACCCTCGATTGGCTGAGGTAGGAAGATTACAAATTCAAGGCTAGCTTGTCAAGTCACTGGTGGACAGAGATGGGGAGGGGGAGAGAGCTGTTTTAAGAATGCTCATAATAAGCCAGGCAGTGATGGCTCATGCCTTTAATCCCAACACTCAGGAGTCAGAGGCAGGCAGATTTCTGTGAGTTCGAAACTATCCTGATCTACAAAGTGAGTTCCAGGACAGCTAGGGATACAGAAAAACCCTATCTCAAACAAACAAAAAATAAAAATCAAAACAAAACCAAAAAAAGGATGTTAAGAGTAAGGGGCTAGAGTGATGGCTCGGTGGTGAACAGCACTTCCTTCTCTCAGAGGACTCAGGTTCAGCTCCCAGTACCCTTATCCAGTAGCTCACAACCACCAGTTCCAGGGGATCGAATGCCTTCTGGCCTCCATGAGCATCTGCAAGTACGTGGTGCACATAAACTCATGTATGCACATATACATATACACAAATAAAAAATAATGTTCACAACCATAACTCATTATAGTCCCAAACTGGAAATTATCAAAACCATTTTTTTTTTTAAATTTTGGTTTTTCAAGACAGGGTTTCTCTGTGTAGTTTTGGTGCCTGTCCTGGATCTTGCTCTGTAGACCAGGCTGGCCTCGAACTCACTGAGATCTGCCTGGCTCTGCCTCCCAAGTGCTGGGATTAAAGGAGGGTGACTTA
Source organism: Peromyscus californicus insignis (assembly GCF_007827085.1). NCBI lineage: Eukaryota > Metazoa > Chordata > Mammalia > Rodentia > Cricetidae > Peromyscus > Peromyscus californicus. The sequence goes on along the minus strand of NW_026294469.1, from coordinate 64,943,707 downwards.
TTTAACATTTGGAAATGTGGTGTATTCAAACAAGATACTGCTCAGGCACAAAACCAGCAAGCTATTTACAGTACACAACATGGGTAAATCTCAAAAGCACCATATATACATAGTTTGATCCATTTATGACTACCCAAAACAGACAGAACTAATTTAGTGAAGTCAAAACAATGAGTCAAAGGCACAGGGGAACAGAATGAGAATGCCCCCCAAAAGCACCAAGTACCCTCCTGAGGCAGGAACACTTTCTCTTGTCAGTCACATGAGGGAGCGCACAGCTAGTCAAACCTACAGAACTGAAAACTATGCATACTTTCAGACGTGTAGTGTAAGTGAAACAGAAATCAATTAACAATTAATTAAAAGGGCAATAGTATCTGACCAAATACACTGGGAAGCTGATAAATGGGTTAAATAAATGTCTTTAAAGCCTTCTCAAAAGCTTCACAACAGCAGTACATACTATAACCCTAACATCAAGAGGGAAGAAACTAATTCTCCAAGAAATACAAGCCTCAGAGTGTCTTCCCACAATTTGTTATAGGCTGTGCAAATGCAGGGAGGCATATATTTGCAAGAGGCATGGGGAAAATTTTTGTTTATTATTTTGAGAACAAAACTAAAAGCCCAAATAATTAACAAGCAAGACAAATGCATTTAAGGCAATTGGCTATGACTGTCATAATCAAGCTACACTGTAGTAAAAACAAAGAGTTAAAAAATATATTAAGCATTATCTCAGAAAGACTTTCCACTTTTTAAAAGATCACTCTCAAAACAGATATTCAATAAAGAACATAGGCTGTGTAAAAAAAAAAACTTTCATGATCAAAATAAAAATCATATTCATTTCCCTCAGAAGGAAAAAAATAGCTAATAGATCCTCAGACTCATTCAAGACATCCACCCAAGGGTCTCCCATCAATTTAGCCCCAGGACCCATTTAGGGACATATGGACATGACAAGAGCCATTAAACTGTCAACAGGAGCTGACTAATAAAACACAAGCCAACATTACAAAACATCAAGCTTCAACCTGACAAAAAGGCAGACTTATATAAAACCCCATCGGGGCACGATAACCTTCCTAACACTAGCAGGAAGCAAAGGTCCTGTTGTATTTCTACTGTACCAAAGTATGCTCTAGGGAAGCTAACTACGTAACGCCTTGTGACACAGTCTCTTTCTAGCACACAGAACATGATTAATTCAACCTTTGGACGGGAGAGGTACCACAGAAGTGACACCAGAGCAGAAGTCTCAAAACAGCCCACAGGCTGAGAGTTCAGCATGTCTTCTGACACGAGGAAGCATTTTAGGAGCTAATCATTAGAATGTGGGTACTGGAAGCACTGTGACAGTACATAAGAGGGGTTAAAGCCAGCACAAGTTTGTGCTCATCAAAAAGACTGTAATTCCAGAGACAATTCACATGTACTAATGAATGATCAACTGGATGTGGGTAGGCATTTATGATTCAAAGGTATGTGGCCTGCTTCCTGGTCTGGCAGGTAGTATACACTGGCGCATTCAACACCATCGGGGGCAAATCTCAGGAGCAAGGCACCAAAATCAGTTGATACATACTGTTAAACAAGCAGATGCGCCACTCACATGGCTAGGGCCACATAAACTACCGCAGAGCTGGAAGGCCTAGACAAGGCACGCTGACAGGTGGACCCAGCTTAGCAGATCAATTGCAGACCAGCTGAACCCAAGGCTTGTCTTGAGGCCATTAGCCTACTGTGGCCACTGAGATCTTTTAGGACAAATCCTTTTCCTAAATGATCCATGTGCCTTGTGAAAAACTGGCAGAGAAAGAAAATTCTAAGACTTTGCTGTAGTGGGTATCTGTTCTATGAAGCACAGCCCTAGAGACACAGCAGGTAACTAACTGCTCTACCTGCCTAGACCCTGAAGTACATGCCCCTGGGGCATGCATGGCCTCTCGCTACACTGAAGACCTGAGATGCACTCATGCTGCCATTCTCTTCTCTCCCTGGTGGGCTCGTTTGCTCTCCGGACTGAGATGACCGGAACCTCGTGAGGCTGTGCCCCAGCAATCCAGAACCTGTGACAACTCTGCTCTGTACAGTGAGTTTTTCTCCCGGAATAAATTCCTTTGCCCTTTAAGCAGACTCCATGGATTTCTCACATTATCTGGCGCCCAACCACGTGGATCTGAGCCCAATGTGCCCCTACTGGGGCTACTCCCGTGACCAAACCCTAACTCGCGCGGGTACCTGGTGAGTTTCTCTGCCCTGAGGAGCCCGCACACAGCTCAAACCCCTCAGGAGCTGCCTGGCCCCTGTTCAGGTGACCACTTGCATACAGCGGCCTTGCGGGGAGCCTGTAGGCCAGGCAGCTCACTCGGCCTGTGAGCCAGGCACTCCCAGGTCAGGTGGCTCACACGGCAGCAGTTCTTCTAACCACTGCCAGAAACACACACATTCAGGGGCGGATGGAGCACCATGTCAGAAAGAAAGGTGCCCACCCTAGGCGTCTTTCGGATGGGGTCATAGTCCAGTTCAGTCCCATCCCCCCCTCCACCCCCCGGGACCTGATAGAGACTGATGGCAGACTGTTACTTTACTTTTAAAACTATTTGGTATAGCTGCTACCAAGTCCGTATTTTGAAACTGCTACCGCCACTACTGCCTTGTGCTGACCTTGCAGTTGCCGAGGAAGGAGAGGGCAAGCTAGTGAGCAAACTGAGCTCAGGAGCGCAGGATGCATAGCCCAGCCCAACCTTGCCCCCACAGCCATCCTACTTCCTTGGGCGGTGCCCTCCCAGATGCCCCAGCTGAATCTAGACTCTGTCACCACCATTTGGCATCCTCCACGGCTGTCCATCCACCCCCCGCCTGCTTCCACTGCCATTGTTTGGTGTACTGTCTCATTTGTTGAGATCCCGGCAGCTCTGCCTAGAATTCACAGTAGGGATTGCCTGGAGTAAGTTTTGATTCAAGGAGCTGAGTGAGCTCACATCAGACCTGCTTTAGGCTACATCCGTGACACCTGCTGGCCAAACGTCGCTACTACACCCAAAAACCACTGCAGGAATGGGACATCTGGAATATTTGGACACTCAGGACAATCTTTTGAGATCTTATGTGAGATAAAATTATTTGATAAATTTATAACTTAAACTGATTAAATAATTTTTTTTGTTTACAAATTTTAAGTATTTCTCATAAAATGGTGGATAATGTAACTATTTAGGAATTTAAAAACTTCTTTGCTTATACTATGAATGAAATTTTACAAGACATATTTGACTTTCCTGGATGTATACAATGTTTGCTATAATGGTGACTAGCATAGTGATTCATATATCATTGAAAAACTGGCTTAATAACACCACCAAAAATGAGACATTAACGCAACTGATACAGACTTTGCAAAGTGGTAATGAGAACTTAAACAGAAGAATTCTTTTTGTGGAATCTGCTAATTTACCACAAGAACTTCAGTCCACTAATAACTAGATAACCATATTTAATTCTATTGATAATAAATGTTAATACCCAATGGATAAAATAGTAAATATTCAGAGCAATCTTAATGTCATTCAGATAATTTTTAAGGAGGAAAGATCATCATTAATTGATAGAATAAAGTCTTTGGAATCATGTTTCTAATGAACATAAAAAATTGCTTCCATGAAGTCACTGGAATCATTCACAACACAGGAGGTTCAGACTCTACAGAAAGCTGTAGTTAATTGATTTCAAGCTTTGGAGAAGTCTGTCAGAAATGATAAAGAAACAAATAAGCAGAAGGTCAAGACTAGGGAGGTCATAACATCACCAGTGCCTTACAGAACTAGAAATGACTTACCAAAGGTAACAACTCCTCATGGTATGATCTACCCTGTAACTGTTTGTGAAAAGCCAGCAACTGATAAGTATCCTGAAGGGTATGTAGAATATATATGGCAGCCTACTCATATGAGAGATTTAAAGAATATCAAGGACGCTGAAGTTACCTATGGTATATATATTCAACATGGGAAATAGATGTTAAATACGTGGTCATCTAGAAACAGGATCATGCCTGATGACTGCAATCGGTTGACACCTGCTGCATTAGAATATAGCCAGCTGTTACAATGGAAAAGCTGGCTGAGAGAAGAAGCTAAGACCCTTGAGCAGCAACGTAAGATTAGAGGTTCTGAGCTCTCCCAAGACCAAATTCTTGGTGAGGGCAGCTTCATTGATATAAATGCACAACTATCTTTGATGAGCAAACATTATCCATATGTCGTACAACAGCCTTAAATATGTGGGAAAAGATTCCAGAACCAGGGAAACCAACTTAACTTTATACAAAGGTCGTCCAGGGGTCAAAAGAACAACAGTTACTAATTTTTTACACAGACTGACCTGACCAAGACTATAAACAAGACAATATCAGACCAAGAATTAAGACAAGTATTAGTTTAATCTTTGGCTTTGGATAATGCTAACATAGAATTCAAAAGGATACTTGCATCTTTAAATATTAGATCAGCATCTATAGAGGAATGGATCTAACACACAAATCGTATCTTAACTATGGTGATGAGGCTTGGATAGAATAAGCAATTTCCAAAGTTGGAAGGAGCCATCAAAATACCAAATGTCTGAACTGTGACAAATGAGGTCATATAAGAATAAACTGTACAGAGAGCACTCCTAAAAGCAATACTTCTAGAAATAACCCAAACAGGACCCTAAACTTCTGAATTATGTAGAAGATGCAGCAAAGGCCAACGGTGGACTAATGAGTGCAGATCAACGAGACATACGAGGCAACCCTTTACTGGCGGGAAATGCCTCAGGGGACCTCTTGTAGGCCCCCAAATTGAACGTGGTCCAATCATATCCAGTCACTGTGGAGGAAATTCCTCCCCATGATAATTAAATAATCCAGTGCCTAAGGTAAAGAACAAGACTGCACTAGATGACAGAATAGCTTTGATAGATGGCTCAAAAATTCCAAAAAACAAACCACAGCCTTTAAAAAAAAAAATTCCAAAAAACACTAAAACGAATACTTTGGCAGATTTCCATATATAAACAAAGACCAAAGCTTAGAGTGCAAATTAATAACATTATTTTAGAAGGTTTAGTGGACACGGGTGTGGATGTGACAATTATGCCAAAATCATGGCATCTGAATTGGCCTCTTCAAGAGGTACATGTCCAATTTCTAGGGATTGGAACCCTATCTCAGGTAAAACAAAGTATGAGATGGGTTGAATGCATAGGGCCAGAAGGACAGAGAAGGCTGAAGCCATATGTGGATAATGTGAATCTTTGGGGATGAGATCTGTTACAGCAATGGAATACTCAGATAAAAGTTCCTCCAATTTCAGAAACAGAATGTAGACCAATACATGTCTCTGGGAATAATATTATAAGACACTATAAAAAAAAAAACAGCCACCAACCATTCAGGCTGTAAACAGAGCACAACCTCCATTGAACTCTCAGAAGTGCCAACGGGCCTACCTTTAAAATGGCTAACTAATAAACCTGTCTGGGTTGGACAATGGACAAGAGAAACTACAAGCCTTGGAACAGTCAGTTATGGTCATCCTGGGAATACCTGTACAAATTAAGACTGACAATGCTCCAACATATGTCTCAAACAATTTTTTGCTTATTACAATATAAAGCATATTACAGGTATACCACACAATCCCACAGGTCAAGCAGTCATTGAAAGATCTAACTGAACTTTAAAGGATATACTAAATAAACAGAAAGAGGTAACAATGACTCCAAGAAATAGATTACATAATGCTTTAATAACCTTTAATTTTCTCAATGCTGATGAGAAAGGGACAACAGCTTCAGAGAGACAATGGACAACAGAAAAAACTCCTAAGCTAAATCAATTGGTTTACTTCAAAGATGTGTTGACCTCAGAATGGAAACCAGGATACATCCTATGTTGGGGGAGGGGGTTTGCTTTTGTTTCTGCAGAAGAAAAGCTATGAATGCCAACAAAATTAACAAAAATTCTATTTGAATATGAGAAACCCCTTGATGATGAAAAGTAATAACTCATCTACCTATGTGACAATTCTACAAGTTGTAAGAAAAACTCAACAAGTAAGGGTCAGGGCAGGTTCTGTTTTTTGTCTTTATAGGATAAAAATATTCACCTTCAAGAAATCATATGGCTCTCTCCTTCTTTAAACCCAAGCATATTGCTGCTAAAACAAAACAAAACAAAACAATTAGGGGATTCTGTCTCATATAAGAAGAGCTGACTGGTGTGAGACAAAAGAAAACCAATGATCTATGGACCACTGTTGTCAAGATTCTACTTCTTTCCATGCTTATTCTTGATTTCTGGGAATCCTTCCTCGAATCATCCCAAATCTAAACTTTCCATTTTTTACATTAATAACATTCAAGCTTTCCAGAGTGAAAAATAAGTCCTTCCAATAGCAATCTCTTAATTCTCCAGAAGGAAGAAAACAATGATTCTATCCAGTCCAGAATGATACCACTGTACCTAAGAACATTATTCAATGATCGATCAGCTTTGGACTGAAAACTCTTCAGGATAATTCAATGATGAGATGTTCTATCATATTACACTTATAACTAGAACCTCAGATAATTTTACCCATTAGTATGAGAGACTAGCTACAAACATTAAGCTAGTCCTATTGAGATTTAACCATTTACCTTTCTTATAGGACCCCACAGAAATACCATCGCCCCCTAAACAGCAGGAAGAGATTTTAAGAAAACAATGCCCTCTTTCCCAAGTTTTCATTTTCTCAGGGTTGATGAGTAAGTTGTTATAGGGTTGGGGGTGGAACAATAAAATTTAGACTCAGGATTGTTTGGGAAAGAGAAAAAAGGGGGATAGTAAAGAAGATTACTATATCTACTAGTAAACTAATTCAGAAAACTATCAGTCTTAGATAATTTTTACAATGGATTCTTGTATATTGATACAAAAGTAAACTTTTTATATTCCTATTTAAGATAATTTGTTAATGTGAAGCCTTAGACTTTAAGTTATTTAGGTAGATAAGACTTACAGATTAATAGTCACCCACGCTTGTCATATCTATAGTTATGTTAGTTAGGTTTTCCAGATTTACAGAAACATATGTCAGATGGATAGGTAATCTTCAAACACTTCATAGACCTGGAGAATATGGCATTTAAATGTTTGATAACTTAGAATTCTGTTGACATGAAACATGACTGCTCCTGGCAGCACTGATCCACTCCCAAGAGAATGTTGGGCTTCTAAGACACTCTGTTGCTCTTCTTTTTGGCACAAAGGGCAAAGAACTGCCCTTGCCTCGACTGCTGACAGTATGAACGCTGTCCTTTCCAGACGAGCAGAACACAAGGAAAAGCAACTACTGAACCTTGCCAAGATAGAGTAAGATGGTCTTTTAAAATCCCTGCTTCTGAAAATGGTTTGTCAGATATTACAGGCCTGTAGGTATAATGGATGCCCCAATGGTGCTGAGAAACTTTAGGTGAATGTTCAGGCTGCCAGCTATCTATCTATTCTCACCATCTTCTGGAAATTGCTTGCTTGCATCTCCTGTTTTCTCAGGTATTATCTGGTTCCTTCTGGTCTTTGATGGAATTGAAGACTAGATAGTTACAGTTATAATCCTCTCATATCTTAGCTAAGAATATTTCAAATACTAAAGTTAGATTTTTTAGAATAGGACAGCTTTTGCAGTAATCTCTGTAACATGCCATTGACCTATGTTCTGAACATCTCTGGATTTTAGTATGTGTCTCATTTGATGTTGTTCTTGCTGGTTGTATTTCCATTTTTGTTTAGGTTATTACTTTTCTCTTCTCTCGAACAATACTTGATCATCATTCCTACTGTGTATAGTTTTATATTAGGTTAGAACTTTCCTATTTAGACAAAAGAGGGAGATGTAGTGGATATTTGTTCTATGACCCTGAAGTACATGCCCCTGGGGCATGCATGGCCTCTCGCTACACTGAAGACCTGAGATGCACTCATGCCGCCATTCTCTTCTCTCCCTGGTGGGCTCGTTTGTGGGACTGACTGAGATGACCAGAACCTCATGAGGCTGTGCCCCTGCAATCCAGAACCTGTGACAATTCTGCTCTGTACAGTGAGTTTTTCTCCTGGAATAAATTCTTTTGCCCTTTAAGCAGACTCCATTGATTTCTCATATTACTTTGCCTTTCAAGTTTCTATAGTCTTGGTTCAATTATTCTAGTCACAAGAATTTAGGCTAAAAAGCCGGGCGGTGGTGGCGCACGCCTTTAATCCCAGCACTCGGGAGGCAGAGGCAGGCGGATCTCTGTGAGTTCGAGGCCAGCCTGGGCTACCAAGTGAGTTCCAGGAAAAGGCGCAAAGCTACACAGAGAAACCCTGTCTCGAAAAAAACCAAAAAAAAAAAAAAAAAAAAAAGAATTTAGGCTAAAAACAAAACAAAACAAACAAACAAAAAAAACTAAACTTCTTGACCTGGTCCAGCAAGAGCGCAAGAGATTTTCTTTAGTGTCAGGAAGACTCTAGCAGATTCCCCACCGCACTGGAGTTAGGAGTGAAGATGTGACCTACAGATCTCCATTTTTTTCTATAAAATTACTCTATGGAAATGAAAACACCTTAAATATAAACCTGTTCTGGGTTATCTAAATGACATGATCTGTTCGCGTCCTTTATCTTACGGGATCAATTACAACCAATCTGGAACCAAGCAAACACTTCGTTACCAGCATTAACTTTCTCTGTCATGGTAACCAGGCTGATTGACATCTCTCTGGATGATTCTTACATTATGTCATAACATTTTCAGCAATACTTACTACAATACTGGATGGTCATTTATTGTACTTTAAATAAGAAGTATTTAGCCACTGCTTGAAATCTAAATGCACTGAAAATAAATTGACAAGACATGGCAATTTGTTCCAAGTTGAATACAAATGGAACACAAAAGAAAACTCAACTTATAATCCTACCACAAAAACGTGAATGAGTCATTTGTAGAATAGAAAGGTTTTTTTCAAAAGTGTGGCAGCAAGCTCACTGACACGGAGGGTTTGTATTTTGTTTTCTAGTATCTGCAAGAACTAAAAACTATGTTCAGACAGTATCTGTTTCTAATTCCAACAATAAATGATAGTTATATAACAGGTTTTGAAAGAACAGAAAGACAGTCTTGACTGTCAAAGACAGTTTACAAAATATCTTTCTAAAACTAAGATCCCAAGATTACTCACTGGAAAGTTTCAATTAAGTAAGATCTGACTATCGAGTTTCTAACAAGGTCTTCTAATTATTGATAATTCTCCAAGTTTCACAAACAGCATTATCTACATATTTTACTGAACTATGATTCTTCTTCTATGCAGTCTTCAACTGTTGTTCTTTTTTTAAACCACTTTTGATGTAAATGATACCAGAGAATATGCATTCTAAAAAAAAAATCTCCAAATGACGAGGATGGTTTTTTCATCCTCTGATAGCTCCTGGAATACACAAGTTCCATACAAAAATCCTACAGAAGATCAGAAGTGTAATTAATTTGTGAAGAATACATCTGTGTATGAAAATGTGATATCTGCAGTTACTTTAGAATCAATATCCATCAAAACGTCAGTAATTTTTTCCACAAAGGTCTCATACATTTGCTAAATTTACTCATTCCTCCAAGTATCTTTATTATTGAGATGGGATGTTAAAAACAGTAAGGTTCTGAACGTGGCTAACTCTGGGCAGAGCAGGTTTAACATGTGTCAGTATCAGAGTTCCACTTCTAGCACCCAGAACACACACTCCATATTAAATACCTCTACCCTTCTGACCCACTGTGGAATGTTAGGACTGTATAGTAGTCAAATACAAGGCATGGCAGATATAGTAAAGAAGCTCTACGCACGCATGCCTTGCTACTTCCACTCCCTCCAGGTGCTTCTCATCCTGTCTGCAACTGTTCACTTACGTTTTTTGCCACACTGTATATCTAAAATTTTGTATGCTTTATACGTTTATGTTGAACCCCACTCTGGTCAACCGACCTTCTTCAGTCAATGTTGTAACCACTTGTGCTGACCTATACATATAAAAAAAACCTATATCCTAGTTCACTCACTCCAGCTGAATACAGTAAGGCATTGTATGGCTCAAGGCCACTGGTGAATGTCCTCTTTGCAATTACTTGAGCTCCAGTTTTCCACTCTTAGGAGTCCACCATATATGGTCTGGTATATATGCTTTTCTACACTCTGTGAATGCTCTCCTAGTGCAAGTACTTTCCAACTCTTTAACCAAGAGTCCCACGGCAAGCACACTTCACACTGCAACCTAATGTTCATTCATGCACACACTCTTTAGACACATTTCCCTACATGCTGTACTCTACTTTGCTAATGAACCATGACTGAGGAGAACTAAGACCTATCAGTTTAAAAAAATCAGACGGGAAAAGTAGGTAACAGGTTTTGATTCTATGTTTGTAACATTTTAAAAACATAATAAAACCACCACCTTGAAACATACTATCAACAAGGAGAAATGGTGCAGAGGACTTACAAATGTACAATTTTACCAAGTACTACCTAAGTAGTTATACCAATTGCTACTTCTCCAAAGAATTATGAGCCTATTCAATTATCACCAATACTTCTAATTTTAGTTGTAGGATGGGTTTTATATACAGGGGTCATGATAAGGACTTTGGGGACATCTTCGTCACTGCTGTTTGAGATTCTATTCCTAGAACCCCTTGTTCATATTCACTATCTTTTCTCTTAATTCACAGCAATCACTTATATATTCAATTACATAAGCTTTATACATCTTCAGGCAGCAAGTGATTTTTGAAGGTCTTTTGTATATTTTAACATTTCACATTAGTGTGGTAAGATGTATCAGCTATTTTAAATGTTATTTGGTGATATATATTATTTCTATCATTAACATCATCCCATGTGGTGTTACCTTCTAAGAATCTAACGCATTAATATTTCACCTCCAGTATCCGATTTGGAATACATTTACAGATATAGTGTCTTCCCTTCTCGATACAGACCACGAAGTGCACCAGCACCATGACTTCTAAGGTTTCTCTGACAGTGTATGACACTAAGTTTCTTGGCTTTTTGGTTTTCTTCTGGTAGTCTAAACCTGAGGCGTGCATTAACCATGAAGCTACATATTACTATGCCCAGATAACTATAAATGAATGCTCTTTCACCTGCTGGGATGCTAACTGGGATGACACTGAATTTATAAATTACTGGAAGAAAACTGACAGCTTTGTGATACTGTTTCTTCCTATAAATGCAAGCGTTTCTTCCTATAATTTGAATTGGGAGTTACATTTGCTCCTAGGTATTTTGTAATTTCTGTTATCATTTTAAATGGCATGCTTTTTAAATTTAAATTGTTTGTTACAAGAATACAAACACATTGATGTTTACAGTTTTTAAAATTAATTTTACTGAAGCATAGTTTGTATATAAAATATAAATGTTAAAGATGTGGTTTGATGAATTCATATCTACCATCTCACTCAGCAAAGCCTTTCATCCAAGAAGGTTCTCCCATTCCTTCAATCTGCCTTCCCCATCCTTGCAGCTCTTTACTGATGTGAACTGTACACTAAATAGCAGTTTTATCAGTTATACAAATTCACAGGTTTAACACATTTTAATTTCATCTTCCTAGTTTGCTAAATAGTTTTGTTTTAAGTGCTGGTTTTTACAATTTCCTCCTGTCATCCATCATGAGCTTCCTATGGTATTCTCCTTTGCTGTGATAATTTTGTCAATGCAATGAGTTCCATTTACAATTTTGCTAATGTTCAATCATCCTTACATTTAAGGCAAACTCCAATTATGTTTTTTATTGAGTTAATACTTACACTGACCTCCAACTCTACCGTGTTCATTACTACAAATTCTTTGACTCCTAAGTTTCTCACAGAACTACCTGCACTGCTGACCACAAGACTTTTGGTTTGCTGTAGTATCCAAGACAGCAGATCTTTCACACACACCCCAAGCACTCTAACTGAACTACATACATGACTAGTCCTTCCTCAGGTTAGGAAAACAGTACTCTCATCATTCCCTTCTAAATGGTTTCTAATTTTCACTGAGGGGTTCCTCACACCATATATTCAGAAGTATGTGTTTTGTGGGTGACTAGAAGGTTCAGTGGATATAGGTGTATTGTCAAATAAGCCTGATGACTGCGTACAATCTGTAATACCCAGGTCATCATAAAGAAAACGAACTCCACATGGACACTGCGGCAGGCAGACCCTACCATTTTTGAAGTATGTATTTTACTATCTACTATGGATTGGGGACTGTTATGTTGCTAGCTTAATTGCACTGGAACCAAAGAATGTGATTTAGGAAGGCATTCCTGAACCCTGGAGAAAACCACCTATTCTGTCACTGTGGAAGGTTTGCTAACTGCCCCACTCCAAACCTATATACTTTTGTCATTTTGACTTGTTTTTCAGTGATGACGAATGACGGCTGAATCTAGAACGTGAGCTATACTCCCAGCCCCTTGGTAACTTTTTTAAATCTATCTTTTCTTAAATTACTGAGGTGTGTTAAAATTTCCTATTATAAAATGTTTATCCTTCTAATTCTTACTTTACAGATTACTTAGAAACCCTTTTCTTTTACTAGTAAATTATGCAACCATACTTTCAGGAATCTATCTCCAAATCAAAGTCCTAATCCAAAATGTGAAATGTTTTAGTCCAACATGACACCACAAATGCAGAATTCTGCACCCATGCCCTCATGTGTTTGGTTGCAGTCAAAATGTAAGCTCACTAAAAATACTATACAAAATTAGTTTTGTGCTACATGTACAGGGTATATATGAACATAAAATTCATACTCAGACTTCTGCCCCATCCTGACATCTGTATGTATATGCACATATTCTAAAACAAAACAAAAAACTCAATTAACACTATTCATCCCAAGCATCTAAGACTTCCAATTTATTCCTAAAAAAATATTTAGTTGAATTTTTTAAGGTCCATTTTCTTTCATCTGTAAATATAACCTAAAATTACCTACCAGGATATGGTGGTCTGAATGGAATGTCCCCCACAGCCCCAGGCATTTGGTTACTTGGTTCCGCCATTGGCGGTGGTGCCTGGGGAGGTTTAGGAAGTATGGCTTCGCTAAGAAGTGTGTCGCCGGGGCAGGCTTGGACATTTCAAAAGTCACACGCCATTCCCTGTTTGCTCTCTGCTTTTTACTTGCTTCTCAAGACACTCTCAGCTGCTGCTGTGGCCATCATGCCAGCTTGCTGTCACACCTCCACTCCACCCACATGATGGTGGTACACTCTTATCTTTCTGGATAAAAACCATAACCCCTTCTGCGTTAGTCAGAAGTCCTTTCTTCTCGGGGTTGCACTGGTCATGGAGTTTTATCACAGCAAGAGGAAAGTAACTAGTACAACACAGGCTTACAGACATATTAATGTCTACCATTTTTTCTCCATTACTCCCTTATGATCAATTTTTCTTCATTTCTATCTGCTCATCCTCATAGACTTATCTTATATATTCTCTTTTAATTCTTCAAAGGGTGACTCTTAAAAATGTTTGAATGGGAAACCTGAGCTTATCAGTGGATTACAGGTAAAGACAGTAGCTTATTAAAAAGCATAATAAAAGCAATTTTAAATTATAAATAATAATAAAGGATCTAGGTATAGTGGTACATACCAAATTTCAGCTACTAGGGAGGCTGCAAAGGATATCTCTTAAGCCCACAAGTTCAAGACCAGTCTAGTGCAACACAGCTAAAAGTCCTTATGCTTCCCCTTAAAAATACTAAGTAAATTTAAAAAAAGAAAGAAATGCTCATGAGAATAGTGAAAATAGGTAAGGAAAGGGGAACACAACTCATAGGTGAAAAACGGACAAATACTAACTGCAAATAACTTAGAAACTATTAACTCTAGGTCATCTGTAGGGGATGCTAAGAAACAACACTCTAACCCACCAGCTGAAACGGGTCAGGAGGGAGAAGATAAAACTGACAGGGCTGGATGAGAACTGATCCTGAGGGAATTTGATCCCTAGAGTAACTCCCCAACCTCCACAGTTAACCAACTGCTTCTCTGTCTCACTGTTCAGTGGCGTAAAACAAGTCCTGACCAGGAAATGACTAGGTATCACTGAACAGAGTAAATGAACTCAAGTACACACTAAGGACTTTCTCAAGCCCTGGTCTCTGTTGGGTCCGGGCTATTAAACATCAACAGCCAGACTTCTACCTTGTTGGTCAGATTCTTAATACTCTTCAAGAGACTGTCAATCAACCTCAGAGAAGACATACACATACTGATATTGAGAGCTTATCAACAACAGCCCACTCAACTCTCTCCCGTAAACTTTAAGGAGATAAGTCTCCCCCCACATCTCCAGTTTCTGTACAGCTTTTCAGACCCCAACTTCTTGGTGAAGCGTGTATTCAAGAATTGACTACCTGAAGAAAAATGGCAAATAAAAACAGAAAAGAGGAGCTTCAAGAACACTGACATCACACAGAGCAGGAAAAAAATCACTCCAGACAGAGCAGTAAGATCCAACAATGAAGCAAAAGCACCATGCGCTCAGAGGGAGCGATGGAGACTAAGAAGCTGAGTGCAGTAGTTCAGGAAGACAGAAATGGGGAAAAGAACAATCACCCCCACCCACCCACCCACCCACCCACCCCCATAGATGGAGTACAAGAAAAACACATGCAAACTCCCCAAAAGTAGAAAACAGAGAGCAGCAATGTGAAGAAAACAGGAGGAGCGGTTCTTAGGTCCAAATAGGAGTTCCAGAAAGACAACAGAGGTAATCAAGAGGAAGGATGTCAAAGAAACCAAGGAAAACCCCCAAAACTACAACATACGTGTTTCCACATAGAAGGGGCCATCACAGCTGCAGTCCAGCAAAGAGTCAAAGTCCACCTCACACCACAGCTGGACCACAGCTGGTGACAGGAAACCTCACAGTGCTGAGGACAAAGCTGGAAGTTGAGTACAGAAAAAAGGATGTGAATGGCTCTGGTTTTCTCAACACAGCACCAAGGTAACTAAACAATTACTCCCAACCTGAATCTCTATTCTCCCAGAAATGGAGTGACTCTCACTGTGGTCTGATGGGTGCTAGTGAGTGCATCTTCAAATGCCTCGACCCATTTGGATGTCTTCAAAGAAATGTCCACTTGAGTCCTTTACCCACTCTTTAGTTCTTTTGTCTAGAATTCTTTAAATAAATACTCCAGATGCTAAACCTTTATAAGATACACTATTTCCAAATATAATCCCTCATTGAGAATTATCTTCACATTTTATTTTCTTTGATGCACAAAAGTTTTTTACCTGTCATAAAGCCCAACTCACCCTTTCCACTTGTGCATGTACCTTTGGTGTTGTGGTCACAAAACCACTGCCAAATCTCATACCAACCGAGCTTGGTTCTGATTTGGCCACTCTTTTCCCTTCCAACCACTTGGACTGGAAGCATGTCTTTGTAATTACTGTTATATAGTATTTATTAAACATAATGAGATATTCTACAGTCTATGTTTTGCACTAAGTGTTAGAACCCTAAACACTGCATATCCTAGCCTTATAGTCCATCACAATTCAGAGGAACCATTTGAAGAGCTGCTGAGCCACACATAGTTAAAGGCTATCAGGCCAGACAGAATAGCTCCAAAATATGTAATAATAATATAATAATAGGGACATTCTGGAAAACAAAACTGCAGGTAGGAGATAAGAGAGAAATTACTTTGCACTTCAATTTCCTATGTTGGTGCTTTTGATTTTTGGACTACATGTATAACTAACTATTACCTATGCAAAAAGATGATAAAATTATCCTTCCCTAAGACAGATATTCTTGGCCCATTACTCTAAATCTAAGAGACATAGCTGTACAGGTACTTAATGAGGTAAGGTATCTGCTGCAACACTGTTTCTAATATCACAAGACTAAATGTAATTTAAATGTCCACCAACAGAGTTCTGGTGAAATATGGATGCAAGAATATCACACACCCTCAGAGGGTAAAGGCACTGGCCGCCAAGTCTGATGACCTGAGTTAGTCCCCAAAATACTTACGTTGAAGAAGAACCAATTTCTCTAAGTAGTCTCATGACCTCCACAAGCACACCATAACATATGTGTGCATGTACAAGTGTGAATGTGAATACAATACACACAATATGTAAAATGTATAAAAGCCAGGATGTTAACATAACCAGAACAAAAGGCATTTATTATGTACTGACATAAAGCAATCTACAAGATGAACTTTCAACTGACCATAGATGCTAAAAGGCAATATTTGCCCATGTGTGCTTACAGATGAACGGAAGTTTAGTAGCACTATTTGCCTTTGCAAAGGCAGATGAATGGCAAGGACTTATGTATCCTCTGATTGTCAAGATAGACTAACACACTCCCATCATGCCACATCTAACTGTGGTTGTAGTTTCTTTTACATTTACTCTGCTTCACCTTCCTGGGATATTAAAATCCAGCTGCAAACACGTGTTTCCTAGCTCCTCCTAGAAGCAGATGTTTCAATACCACCAAAGCAGCTTGACTTTTGACTTAACTTTTCCTACCATCTCTCCCTTTCTCAACTAAACACAAGAGAAACTATGTAGTCATTTTATCTGACATTTCTGTGTGTTTGCAGTGGAGAAATGGTCCTAACCTTCGTCTTTTCTAGCACATTTGTTTATGTCACCACAGGAAACCTAGAGTGGGTATGATCACACATACCTTTGATCCCAGCACTAAAAGGCTGAGTCAGGAAGATCTCAAGTTTCTCTCCTGGGCTATACAAGGAGATCTTGTCTGGGGAAAGTAAACAAACAAACAGTATTTGGATAAAATAGTTCATTACAGTTAACAGTGGTGAAAGTAGCACAACCATTTGAGAAAAGACTATGAAATCTGACACTTCATCTAAGAGAATAGGAGAAAATTTGGCAAGAAAAATCCATGCCAAAAGTTGAAATGGAGAACAGAAGCAGGAGTTAAATACAGAAAGCAAATGGCAAATGTAGGGCTGGAGAGGTAGCTCAGTGATAGAGCACTTGTCTAGCTAGCATGTAAGCAGCTCTAGACACAGTCACTGGTGTGTGTGTGTGTGTGTGTGTGTGTGTGTGTGTGTGTGTGTCACAGAGAGAGAGACAGAGACAGAGACAGCGCAAATATAAATTGCTCTTTAAAAGAGCTCTGAAAGGAAGAGAAATTTCAAATATCTTTTAAATGACCAAGGAATACACAGCACAAGCATGAGGACCTGAGCTGCATCCCCAGCAGCCCTGTAAAGGTAAGAGGGGATCAGAGATGGGAGGACACCTGGAGCTTGCCTGCCACCAGCCTAAGTGGGAAACAGAAAGCTCCAGGTTCAACAGAGAGCCTGTCTAGCGAGACTAAGACAGAGATGGAAGACTCCTAATGTCCTTGAGACTGTGTCCTGTGCACAGGCACACATGTGTGTGTACATACACATACACACACAAACAAACAAACACACACACACACACACACACACACACACACACACACCCTACACATAAAAAATAAAATAAAAACTGAGGTGGGGTTGCCAATGCAAGCTCAATGACCTTAATTCTTCCGACAGAACCTACAAAAGGTAGGGAGAGAATCAACTCCATAAAACTCTTCTCTGGCCTCCACATAAGCACCTTGGTTGGCACCCACACCCACATCATACACAACAATAAATAAAACAACAGATGTTTAAGAAAAACTTAGTTAATTATGTCAACAAAAAACTGAAAAGACAATGATGAATGTCTTATAGGATACCAAAAGCTCCAACAGAAATAAAAAAAAAAAAAAAATCACTATTTTAGACTGTTGGCAATCTATATTTAAACACAGCACATTAAGCAGAGAAAAACATCACCAATGACCTGAAATTTCCTGTGTTAATCAAAGAAATCACTGGCAATGGAGGTAATAATAAGGATTTTTAAAATTAAAACATAGAGCGGAAGATATAGCTTAGCGGTAGTGTTTGCTTAGTAAATTCAATCCCCACCACTACCCCCAATTAAAACATATTTAGCCGGGCGGTGGTGGCGCACGCCTTTGATCCTAGCACTTGGGAGGCAGAGCCAGGCGGATCTCTGTGAGTTCAAGGCCAGCCTGGGCTACCAAATGAGTTCCAGGAAAGGGCAAAGCTACACAGAGAAACCTTGTCTCGAAAAACCAAAAAAAAAAAAAAAAAAAAAAAAAAAAAAACCACACCAAAAAAAACATATATTTAAAAAAATTAAAACCAGATTTCTCAATTCTCTTAGTAACAAGGTTCCTTCCAAAGCTTTAAGCTAGTCAAGAAGGACCTAAGTCAGCCCCACGGAGGATGGCAGGTAATGTGCCTTTTAAACAAGTAGAAAACATTCAAACGTGCAATTTTATGGACTGTTACAAACACGTGTGTCTGGATTTAACCCATGAAGCAGGCAGTTAGTTCAGTGAATCCACCTCACACAAGGGCCACGCTCTATGTAGACAAGCTATTCCATTTAGTTCCGTAAAGATCCACCTGACACAGAGAGTGAGCTCTGTGTAGACAACCTGTTCCTGGCCAGTCAAATTTACACCTTTAATAGGCTGTGTGGAAGCTGCATCTCTATCATCAGCTTGTAAGCATCCCAGATCATAAACGCACGCCAGCACAAGACTGCACAGGCCCAAATGCTAGTCAGCAGAGGGCCATGTTCTCTCAATGGCCTGTCCAGTTCCCGAGTCGGTCTTGGCTCACTCTTGAAGCATCACCTAGTACCCACATCAATCACGTGGCAGTGCTTGTTGGCTGCAATCAATTCAGCACATCTAGAGCAGCTGGTGCCAAGGGAACTGTCTACAATGGTAAAGGTGGTCTTTACCTGTGATGTCCAACACAGCAGCCAATGCCTATAATATGGCATCTAAAGTTAAATTAAAATTAAAACAATATACAATTTAACTTCAGTTCCTCAGCCACATCATCTGTATCTCAAGTGCTAAACCGGCACCATAGTTGGCCGCTACCTGACACACACACAGCCCAGCTTCTCTAAAACTCCTGCTCCCCAAGCAAGCTTCAAAGGTGTCTGTGAGCAAGAATGAGGGGGTGGGGAAGAACAGGTAGGGCTTTGGCCACAGCCCACTCCCCACTTCCTACTTTTATTACCACTTTAAAACAATAACAACAAACACTTTATTTTGGATATTTTCACAGAATATTCTTCCTCCCTGAATACATTAAACCTACAAGTAAGTATCCCACCCAAAAAAGGAAAAGCAGCTGGGTTTTGCAGGTACCTCAAAGAAACGCAGCCCTTCCTTCAGTTGCAACTGCACAAAAGTTTCTACTTACAGGCTTTATAGACTTATGGCCAATGAAATTCCACATTTTCAAAAACTGAATCTAGAAAAAAAATCAGTAAAAATTTCATATTAAGTTCCAAATTTTAACAACAAATTTAGAATTTGTTCAGGATTTCTTTATGGGTACAGTCATAAAAGACAGTGTCTGTAGAGGCCAGGAAGCTAGAAAGGAAATGGGGGTGGGGGGCCATGAGGTGGGGAGAGGATTAACCAAACTAATGATGTATGAAAGAGTCATATGGAAACCTACGATTTTGTAAGACAATTTTAAAATACAGTCAAAGAAGAAGAATTTGAAGGAGGTACTGTGCACAAGTGGATAATGCTGCTCCTGAAAGTCACGTGTTATCAAATGAAATAAATCCCCAATGCCAGATACCTTTCCATGAGTTGTTATGAGGGAGATCCCACCCCCACGCCCTGCAATGTGTGCATGCGTGTGCGTGCACATGTGTATTATTGTTGTTTCTCTTGGTTGACCACCAGAACTAGATTACCATATTGCCCAAGATATTACACTTTGATTTCAGCACATAAAGAAATCAAGCTATAACTGAGCTGGAAGATTCCCCCTGCCAGCTAGCTTTTATAGTACTGAAAGGGAGAGAAAAATCATCAGTCTGACCTAGCTGTAAGTCTTTCGAGGTATCAACCTGCCAGGCAAGATGTGCCCCCAGGTGTGATAGTGGCATGACTGTTATGGAGATGACCAAATACTTTCTGACACTGCTTCTAGAGTCTTGCTAAGGGGGCAAGGTGTCCAACTGTCAGAATTCTAAGCAGTTACTGACTAGGCTCTGCAGGGAGTGGTGCTGGTTGATGCAGACATCATAACCAATCAAAGTGCTCAGAATAAGAGATGTGACGAGTATCAGCCCTACACAAGACATCCGTATCACACGTCCCAAGGCTTAGGAGACATCAATGGGAGAGGGAGAAGAAAAATGTAAGAGCCAGAAGATGGGACGGAGTGCTGTGAAACATCATCTTCTGGCCATGGTGACTATTGCAATCATGAACTCACGGCTGCCGTGGTTACCTGCACAAGACTGGTCCCATCAAGATTCCATTATGGACAGGAGGGGCTCATAAGGTTCCATAGCTATAAGTAGTCGATGGTGCTGGGGGAAGAGAGGAGTCATATTCCTCAGTGGCATAGTCACCATTAAGTTATCCCTTCCCTTTTCAAGTAAATAACCACAACCCATGATCATACAAACCCCTCTACTAAATAACAACAGGTCAAAGAAAAGAGTATGGAAGTAGAAAGGAATATGTTGAGAAGGGGTTTGGTGGGAGGTGGAGGGGATTAAGGCTAACGGGGGTGGGGGGTGGGGCGTATTTTCAAAGAACATTATGCTTGTGTAGAACTATGAAAGAATATTTTTAAAAACCAACACAAAGACACATCCAATCACCAGGCACTTGTCCTATGAGTGGATTCAGCTACGACTGAGCAGAACTGACTGAGCTACAGCAGACGGCTCACACTGCAGGGCTGAGGGAAGACGGACGGCAGATCACAAACCACTCTAACCGTCTAGCCACCTGGCCAAACTAGAGGCAATGCCTAAATCCAACCGGCTTGACAAAATTCTGTTTTTCACATATCAAATTACTGAAGTGAATTAAGAACCATGTTTAGCGACATATATCTAGAATCACAACTAAAGGCATCACCGTTACAACATCACAGAAAATAACCAAAACTGACCAGAGACAAGCAATAATGAAAACAATGAAAAATACTAGTTTCTTTACTACAGCTAAATCAGGCAAGGCTGCCTTATTAAAAGGTCACCAACAACTATTGGATAGAGATTTAGAAAAATAACCCCGAGATAGGGAGGACCCAAATAAATAATCAAAGTCATCAGGCATATAGGCTTACACCTGTAATCTCAGCACTTGACAGGCTGAGTCGGAAGGATCACCGAGTTCAAGGCCAGCCTGATCTATATAGAATATTTGAGGCCAGTTTGAGAAAATCTGATCTATATAGTGAGACCCTGTCTCAGTAAGTTTTTTTTCTTTCCAAAATCAAAGCTAATAATATTAAGAAACAAGAACCCCTGAACAGAAGTGGGTGCATTGTTCACATCTGCTCTGTCCAGGAATTTCTAGCATACCGTCTCTCAAAGCCTGAGTGAAAGCTCTAGCCTGACACCAGCAGGCTATCGGAAAGGAGGAGATGGGTGCTGTAGCCCTAAGGGCACCTTACCTGAGAAAGACTTTTCAGTCTAAAATTAGAGCCCTTGAATACAAGGTACTGTGGATCTTTCATGAAGTCCTTGGCTATAGCACAATGCTCTACCCTATCTGTAAATCATCCTTAATAATCATGTAAGTGTATTAAGTAGATAAGAGGGTCTTTAACAGGTCTTTCCCCAAACCAAATTTCAGTTAAGTGATACACATTTACTGCTAGGCTTTCAGGTCTGGCCATGCTCTGAACAGCCCCAGACGTGCTAGTCGAGGAGCTTGGGGTACTCTTCTGGGTCTTGAAGATTATCTCTATTATCCCCTCCAGGCTGTTATCTGTTTTCTCTTAACAAAGACAGTAAGTTAGAAGTGCCCCCCCATCCTCCTATCTACCCCCACCACACCCTGTTAAGCCTCCCACACTACCCATAATCTACTAGTTTCAGTCTGTGGACTTAGATGACAGATAACTTTGTTAAAGACATTTTAATGAATACCAACAGGTTCTAACTAAGGACCTAAAAGGATCCCCCTGTGCATTAAGGTACAGACTTGGACAATTAGGCTGAAGGCCTTGTTGGTCAGTGTCTGTTTCTCATCCCAATTTATAGGAAGGAGGTCAGGGATAACAGTACTAGCAAATCATCTGCATTAAGAAGAGCCCAGATAACTAACTAAAGGACAAGAATGTTAAATTGAGAGAATCCTGTCTCAAAGAATGTTCTCTCTCAGTTCTCTAACTAATTTTATAACAATCACAAGAGGCAAAAGCAACTCCTTCCACTTTAATAAGGAAACCAAGACTTGGGAGTTTAATTTACCCAATACTACAGGAGAGAAACCAAATACCAGCCCAGGGCTTTGAGTCCAAACTCCAAGGCCATTCCACTACATGACAATGCTGTCCAATCAGTGTTCTTGGCTTAACCATTTGCATACAATATTCCTTTCACTGGAACCCAAATGACTCAAGTTCCTTTTCTTTCCTTAACTACTTTCTTTAACTACAGGGCAATGGTTAATCAAACTGAGACCAAATTAAGCTTAGCAACCATACATCTGCTCAACAAGCATGTTTCTGAAAGATCAGCCATATCTTCGGTTTGAATGAATTGCAAAAAGTGGCAGACACTACCCCCACCCCAAAAAGGATATTGTTCTTAGGGACACAGGCGCTAATACATCCCATCTACCCTAGTGTCATCCTTTACACTTGACAGAAAGCAACCCAAGTATACTTCAAGAGCCTCCTGTGAATGAATTTATCAAATGCTCAGGCTCCTCAACTCATACTCTAACATAATTAATTTTCTTACTTGGGGGCCTTGGCCATGAGACACGAGTTCTTTCTTTCCTAATTCCACTAAGGAATACTGGTGTGACTAGCCACAGAGAAAGTTTGTAAGAGAGCAAATGTTACTTGTCCAATAGAGTGACAGACACTGAATTCTTTATGGTCAATTTCTGACACACCTTTGCAATACTTAGTGGAAAACATCTTTGCACTCACAGAAACCAAGGGCCTAAAAATGTCTCTTGCGCTTCTGCTCAGACAAAGCATCTAAAACGATATGCCTCTCTCCACCCCCTAAAAAGGATTCTTGTCCCAAGAATATGAATAAACTTCCATCTGCCAGACTGCACTATATACAGCTCCTACATGACTACAAAAGCACCTGTATAAAAAAGAAAAAAAAAAGTTGCTGCAAACATGGCTTCTGAAGTCCAGAGCATTAAATCAATAGAATCAAAACCCAGCAAGAAGGAAAACAGGCCCCAAAGTCAAATCTGATAAGTTCTGACAGAATATAAAAACACAAAAGGTCCTTAACCACCAGTTCATGAAGCTAAACTGAGTTAGCCTTTTTGTTCACTCACAGCCTCCCTAATGAGCAGTCCTGAGATTACAGCTACAGTTTGTTATCTACAGCATCAAAATGAGAAGGGACCATTGCTCTCCTCATTTAGTATCTATGGCATTGAAATGAGAAGGGACTGCTTGCTCTCCTCATTTAGTATCTACAGCCATCAAGATGAGAAGGGACCATTGCTCTCCTCATTCAGTATCTATAGTATAAAATGAGAAGGGACCACTTGCTCTCCTCATTTAGTATCTATAGTATAAAATGAGAAGGGACCATTGCGCTCATTTAGCACCTCTGTTCACCTGAAGGAAAGGGCTGTGTACAAAAGCAGCCCCAATATTCTTACCGAGAGTTCAAACACATAACCAAGCCTAACACGCAGGCCACAAACAGGAAATTACTCTGCAGTTTCTCCCAAGACTGTTACTTTATCAACCATACAGATTGCATAGCTGTTTATAGTGACTAGTACCTTGGAACCCTGAAAAACCAAACTTTGCTGAACACCTACAACATGGAGTCATTTGAAATGTAGCTACAAAATAGGAAACACCAAGCTTTAAGAGCAGGGTCTTGCTAAGGAACACAAGTGATGTTTGTAATCACAGGGCAGTAATTAAGCTCGGCCAGTGAGCAGCCTTAAACTCAACTAAGTCAACTGGATTTTAACATTAAGCATGTAAGCGGACACTCAATTTAGAAATGTC